>NW_023425522.1:8449644-9049644 GCF_014108245.1 Pipistrellus kuhlii | reverse complement strand
AATGCTTCTAGCAGCTTTATTTGTTATAGCCTGACGTTGGAAATAACCCAAATCTCCATCAACAGGTGAATGGATAGTCAGACTGATCACCATTAATAATCAAATAAATAATATTCAGCAATAAAAAGGAATGAACTATTGACACATGGAACAAAATAGATGAATCTCAAAATAATTGTTAAGTGAAAGAAGCTAGACAAAAAGGGTGCATTCTGTATGATCATTTACATAAAATTCTAGAAAATGCAAATTGGTCTATAATAGCAGAAAGCAGATTAGTGGTTACCTAGGGGATGGGGAAAGGGCGGAAGGGAAGAATGACAAAGAGTTACAAGGAAACTTTGGGGATAATGGATATGGTTATTATCTTTTTAAATATTCAATATATATATTTTATTGACTTTTTACAGAGAGGAATGGAGAGGGCTTATTATCTTTTTTTTTTAATTGATTTTAGAGAGGAAGGGAGAGGCAGAGAGAGACATCAATGAAGAGAGAGAACCATTGATTGGCTGCCTCCTGCTGGTCCACCTCTGGCCCCCAGCTGGGGATTAAGCCTGCAGTCCTGGCCTGTGCTCCCTACCAGACCTGAACCCAGGACCCTTCAGTCCCCAGGCCAACACTCCATCTACTGAGCCAAACCAGCTAGGGCTATTATCTTGATTATTTGGACAGATTCATGGGTATATACAAATGTTAAAAGTTTAACTGTCTATTTTAAAAGGAAGGGAGAGAGATAGAGAGTTAGAAACATCAATGAGGCCGAAACCGGTTTGGCTCAGTGGCTATAGCATTGGCCTGCAGACTGAAAGGTCCCAGGTTCGATTCCGGTCAAGGGCATGTACCTTGGTTGCGGGCACATCCCCAGTTGTGGGTGTGCAAGAGACAGCTGATTGATTGATTATTCTCTCTCATTGATGTTTCTAACTTTCTATCCCTCTCTCTTCCTTTCTGTAAAAAATCAATAAAATATATTTTAAAAAAGAAAGAAAGAAACATCAATGAGAGTCATTGATCAGTTGCCTCTTGCACGCCCCCCACTGGGGATGTGCCCGCAACCAAGGTACATGCCCTTGATCGGAATCAAACCTGGGACCCTTCAGTCCGCAGGCCGATGCTCTATCCTCTGAGCCAAACCGGTTCCGGCTAACTGTATATTTTAAATATGTATACTTTATTTTTGGCAATTATGTCTCAATAAAGCTGTGTAAAACAATAGCAACAACAACAACAACAAACAGAAGCAGCCCTGGCTGGTGTGGCTCAGCTGGTTGGAGTGTGATCTCATATACCAAAACGTTGTGGGTTCGATTCCTGGTTCAAGCCCATTCAGAGGTGGGCTGATCGATGTTCTCTCCCCCCCTCTTCCCCTTCTCTCTAAAATCAATAAGCAGCCCAGCTGGTGCGGCTCAATGTTGAGCACCAACCTATGAACCAGGAGGTCAGGGTTGTACTCCAGTCGAGGCTCATGCTCGGGTTGTGGGCTCCGTCCTCACTGTGGGGTGTGCGGGAGGCAGCTGGTCAATGATTCTCTCTCATCATTGATGTTTCTATTTGTGTCTCTGTCTGTCTGTCTGTCTCTTCTTTTTTTCTCTCTCTCACCCCCTTCCTCTCTGAAATCAATCATTAAGAAATATATATTTTTTAAAAAATGGGGGGGGGGTGAGAGTGGCTGGGGAAAGGTCAATGGGGAAAAAGGAGTTATATGTAATACTTTAAACAATAAAGAATTTTTAAAAATAAAATCAATAAGCATATCTTCAGGTAAAAATTAAACACACACACACACACACTCACACACACACACACTCACACTCACACACACACACACACACACTCACACACACACTCACACTCACACACACACACACACACTCACTCACACTCACACACACACACACACACACCCCAGAAACAGAGCCCTGGCCAGTAAGCTCAGGTGGTTAGAGTGTCATTCCAATACACCAAGGATTTGGCTTTGATCTCTGGTCAGGTCACATACAAGAGTCAATCAGTGAGTGCATGACTAAGTGGAACAACAAATAAATGTTTCTCTCTCTCTCTCTCTCTCTCTCTCTCTCAAATAATAATTATTTAAAAAGAAACAAAACACCTTATTTCATTTTATTTTTAATAGCATTTTATACATGGAAAACATGGTAAGTTCCTTGAGCATCCTTTTAAAATATATATATAAATATATATTATTGATTTTTTACAGAGAGGAAGGGAGATAGAGAGTTAGAAACATTGATGAGAGAGAAACATCGATGAGCTGCCTCCTGCACGCCCCCTACTGGGGACGTGCCCGCAACCAATGTACATGCCCTTGACTGGGATCGAACCTAGGATCCTTCAGTCCCCAGGCCAACGCTCTATCCACTGAGCCAAACCGGTCTTGGCCAAAACACCTTATTTTAGTTCAATCCCTTCTAAGCATTATATGAGTATTACATTATTCACCTTCATCAAAACTCCAAGATGTAGATACTATTATTATCTCCCTTCTCATTTTACAGGTGAGGTAAATAAGGCACAAAGAGCTTCGGTAACTTTCCCAAGGGCACACAGTTAGCAAGTGTCAGAGCCGGGCTTCTGACTCAGGCCTTGGGCCCCAGAGTTCACACTCTTAAGGACGCAGCCTTGGGTGGTAGTGACTGAGAGGGCGTGGTGGCAGCAAAAGCCTTCTGCACCGCTGATGGGAGTTGAGACTGGGACAGCTCTTAACAGCAAGCTCTTAGTCATACTAGGTGTAAGTATACCCTGTGACTCAGCAGTTCCACTTGTGGAGATAGATATAAATAAAGACAGAGACATAGGCAGGGGCAGAGTATATCCTCCACAGAAGCTCTCGCAGAAGCTGGTATGAGGGTGCTCATTGCCATTATTTGTTTAGCTGGGAGCTAGGAGGCGCTGCTCAGTGGGGTTATACAATGTGGTGTGACTGACGGTAATAATCACAGAACACGAGTTTTTAAAACAGTGCTTACTGAAAATAAGATCAGAATGAAAGATACAACAAGATGCTGTTTATGTTAATTTAAAATGTTTGCGCACAAAACAATTCGTATCTTGCAGGACCACGAGTAAAAAAAAAAAAGAAGAGCATTGAAGTTATTATAATGGTTGCCTTTGGAAGGAGAATGAACAAGAAATGGATATGTAACTAAAAGAGAATAGTTTTCAACATAAAAATAAAGCATAGCCCTAGCCAGTTTGGCTCAGTGGATAGAGCGTCGGCCTGTAGACTGAGGGGTCCCAGGTTCAATTCAGGTCAAGGGCATATGCCCAGGCTGTGAGCTCGATCTTCAGTAAAGGGTGTGCAGGAGGCAGCCAATCGATGATTCTCTCTCAACATTGATGATTCTATCTCTCTCTACCTCTCCCTTCCTCTCTGAAATCAATAAAGATTATATATATATATATATATATATATATATATATATATATATATATAAAATAAAGCATAAATCAATGAAAACAGTGTACCAAAAACTGTTATTAATTCAGCTCTTCACCTCTGAGGCCCTAATACACAGACAAATGTGAAGGACAAAGGGAGATGACAGCATTCCCGGAGCTCAGGAGCCAAGGTTTCCCTCCTGAAGCGAGAAGCAAAGAGGACCTATAAGGGGAGGAGCTGGAGGCAGGGGGCTGTTGTGAGAAGGAATATGCTGGCTTTCTCTAGCCCACCAATCTCCTGCTGCCGTGGGCTGGACTCAGCCAGAAAGCAGGGAACACAGGAGCTTGGAAAACAAAAGCCTGCAGGATTTAGCTCCCCACGATATAGGGCAGAGTTTAGGAAAGGCTGCAATTGGTTCTGAAATCACATGTGCCAAGGATCACTACGATAAATCAACACACACACACACACACACACACACACACACACACGCGCGCGCGCATGAGCTCCAATTCAAAGTTCCCACTGTTTCATAAGTCTCTCTCCTTTATTTCCTTTCTTCCTTTCTTTTCTTTTCTTTTTAAAAAATATATATTTTATTTATTTTTTCATAGAGAGGAAGAGAGAGGGATAGAGAGTTAGAAACATCCATGAGAGAGAATCATCGATCAGCTGCCTTCTGCACACCCCCTACTGGGGATGTGCCCACAACCAAGGCACATGCCCTTGACTGGAATCGAACCCGTGACATTTCAGTCCGCAGGCCAACGCTCTATCCATTGAGCAAAACCGGTTTCGGCTCTTTCTTTCTTTCTTTCTTTCTTTCTTTCTTTCTTTCTTTCTTTCTTTCTTTCTTTCTTTTTTAAATATATATACAGAGAGGAAGGGAGAGGGAGAGAGATACAAACACCAGTGATGGCCTGGCCCTTGGCCAGTGTGGCTCAGTGGTTGAGCATCGACCCATGAACCAGGAGGTCACAGTTTGATTCCAGGTCAGGGCACAGGCCCCGGCTGTGTGCAGGCGGCAACTGATGAATAATCCTCTCATCACTGAGGTTTGTGTCTCACTCTCCCTCTTTCTGAAATCAATAAAAACACTGAAAGAAAGAAAGAAAGAAAGAAAGAAAGAAAGAAAGAAAGAAAGAAAGAAAGGAAAAAAGAAAGAAAGGAAAAAAGAAAGAAAGGAAAAAAGAAAGAAAGAAAGAAAGAAAGAAAGAAAGAAAGAAAGAAAGAAAGAAAGAAAGAAAGAAAGAAAGAAGGAAGGAAAGAAAGAAAGAAGGAAAGAAAGATGATGAGAGCATGATTGATTGGCTGTCTCCTGCATGCCCCCTACTGTGGATGTGCCCTGATCAGAACTGGAACCATGACCTCCTGGTTCATAGGTTGATGGTCAACAAGAGCCAGGTCAGCCAGGCTCTCTCCTTCATTTTATTTTTAATTTTTGTTGATTTCAGAGAGAGGAAGGGAAAAGGAGAGAGAGCTTGAAACACCAACGATGAGAGAGAATCACTGATTGGCTCTCTCCTGGCACACCCCCTACTGGGGATTGAGCCTGCAACCCCCACGTGTGCTGACTGGAATCCAACCCGGAACTACTTCCTGTGCCCGGCAGCTGACGCTCTATCCACTGAGCCAAACCAGCGAGAGCTCTCCTTCATTTTCAATCTTCTGTCAGTCAACATCTTTCCCCCATTTTCCATGCCATGCTTTCTTTCTCCTTCCCAATTCTCTCATTTCTTTTTTTGTAAATCCTTACTGAGGAATGTTTTTATTGATGAGAGAGAGAGAGAGAGAGAGAGAGAGAGAGAGAGAGAGAGAGAGAGAAACAGCGATTGGTTCCTTCTGTACACACCCCAACCGAGGCTGGCCTTCCTTCCTTCCTTCCTTCCTTCCTTCCTTCCTTCCTTCCTTCCTTCCTTCCTTCCTTCCTTCCTTCCTTCCCTCCCTCCCTCCCTCCCTCCCTCCCTCCCTCCCTCTTTCTTTCTTTCTTTCTTTCTTTCTTTCTTTCTTTCTTTCTTTCTTTCTTTCTTTCTTTCTTTCTTTCTTTCTTTCTTTCGTCTCCCCTTCTACTTCCCCATCATTTCTCCATATTTTTCATATCTAAATCCGACTTGCTTTTCTTAATCCTGCTTTTCCTGGGATTTAAATCCCTAGACTGTCCCCGAGAAGCATCAGAAACAAAGCCTCTGAAGGAGTGCAGGCATGTGCCGTTGCTGGAGTGGCAGGACAGACCCCGGAACGGCCCCAGCCCTGCACGTCACGTGTACTGACTGCACCTGTCCCCACCTGTGCCTCCTGCCTGTCCTTCCTTCTTCCTGGCACCTTCCTCTGCCTCCCCCTCTCCCTGACCTCGTCCCCGGTTCTCCTTTACCTTCCAGATCAGTCTTCTCTGCCGCCATCTATTGCTTCTTCCCCTTTCTGCTCATAAAGGATGGGCTCTTCCTAACATTCAGTCCTAAGTTCCTCATCTCCTCCCCTTTGGTCAGACAGGTGAAGCCCTTTACCAAATGGCTCTCTCCAGCGATGGCTCCTCAGTAGGTGCTGTTGGCCGCTGGGAGCAGACCCTCATTCATTCCCCAGGCTGGGTGCTGGGGGTACAGAGGTAAACAAGGTTAAAGCACAGAGAAGAAATGATAACAATATACTCTCGTGGGGATCCATGGCTTTCTGGAGGAACGCCAAGGAAGGTCTCAGAGGGGTGGCCTCTCTCTGAAGGATGAATGGGAGTCCTGTGGTATTCCAGACTGCGGGTTTGTCAGTATGACAAAGACTCCGGGGAATGACAAAGCACCGTGTGTCCTGGGCACAGGAAGTAGTCTGGTAGTGAGTGGAGAAGAGGGAAAGTGCGGAAGAGACGGGAGGCGAGAGGCAGGGGTTTTGTTCACTCTAAAAAGGGGTTTGAACTTGACAGTGGGGGAAACAAAGGGCCAGTGACTTTTGGGGATCAGGTGATGAGGTTGAACTTTTTTTGTATGATACTCTACCCTCCGTGTAAGGGAAAAAGGAGAAGCAGGAATACCAGTCCGGGTGATGGGGGTCTGGACCAAATTGGCTGCAGAACAGGGGAAGAAAATCTGATGATTGTGAGCTTTGGAGGTCCAAACACTAATGTTGGTAACTGGACAAACTAGACTAAATGTTACTGTGTAGTCGGAAGCTGTGGGGATTAGGCAATTGTGGCATATTGTGTGCAAAGGGGTAAAGGGTACAGTAGTCAGCAAACCACTGGAAGGGAGCTGCAGGAGAGAAGTTGAATATGACTTCCAAGATACTTTTTTTTAATCCCTACCCAAGGATAATTTGTTTCCATTGATCTTTAGAGAGAGTGAGAGGGAGAGGGAGAGAGAACCACGGATGTGAGACACATGGATTGGTTGCCTCCCACATGCCTCCCACAAGGACCAGGAGCCTGCAACCGAGGTAAGTGCCCTTGCCAGGAATAGAACCCAGGACCCTTCAGTTCGCAGGCCGATGCTCTATCCACTGAGCCAAACCGTCTAGAGACTTCCCATATTCTGATAACAGGGTTGTTATTGAGACCATTCGCTGGATCAGAAAGTTGGAAGGAGCAGGTTTGGACTCCATCCAGGCAGTAGCTGGACATTCGGATCCGGAGTTCCTGAGCAGGACGGAGCAGAAGCCCTGCAAAGGCAGCGTGGCAGGGACGACGAACCCCGCTCGCCCTCCAGGTGGCGCTGCTGCCCCGCGCTCCGAGCCGGGATCCGGCGCCGCGTGCGCTCGGTCTTCATCCTTCGTCCCGCTCTCCTGACGGACGAGCCCCCTCCGGGCCGCGTCCTCCGAGCGGGGCCGGAGTTAGGGGGGATCCACACCAGGATCGGCCTCCAGAGAGAGCGTCCACGGTGCCCACGCGGCCAGCACACACAGGCGCGGGGGCTCCGGGGCCTCGGCGCGGCGCGGCTGCTGTGACCGCCTGCCCCTCGGGCTGCCTCCAGGAGCCCACGTGGGGGACGGGGGACGGGGGACCGGAAAGGGCAGCAGGGTGTATGAATAGACAGAGGACCACCCGCCACGCTGGGAACGGACTTTCCCGTCCTCCGTGGCCACCCCCCCCCCGCGTGGAAAACAAGCCGCGGACCCTTTAAGGCCCATCTCCCGGCCCTGCCCAGCCCGGGACAAGCCCGGACACCCGGGACTTGACATTTGGCTTCTCCCGACGTGGGAGCTAAAAATAATCGCCGTGGGTTACTTTGGGCCATTGCTGCTCCGGCTCCTCGCGCGGCCCGCCGCTCCCAGGCCGCCCGAGCGCACCCCCCCCCCCCCCGGGCGGGGGTGCCGGGCCCGGGCCCTCCATTCGAACCCGCGGCCCCAGCTAGCGGCTCCGGACTCCCAAGTAGCCGCTTCCACCCCAAACCTGGGCCGGTGGGCGGAGTCTCCCCACGCGGGGGGCGGGGCCTCCCAAACCTGGCGGGGCCGGGGGCGTGTCCGGTCCGCACGCTCCGGGCGCGGCCTGGCGGGCGGACCGGCCGGCAGGTGCCAGGCGCCCGGGCCCCCGGCGCGGGGGCGGGGCCTGCGGGGTGTGCGGGCCCCTGGCCAATGGGCGCCGCGGAGGGCGGGGCCCCGGCGGGTGGGGTGGGGGCGCTCCCGGGTCTTTTCCCCGCAGCCCGGCTCGGCCACATCCCCGGAGCCCCGCGGCTCTCGAGCTCCCTGGCTGGCGGCTGCGGGTCCCGCCGGGCACCCCTCCGCGCTTCACCCCGGGACCCCCCGCCGCCCCGCGCCCTCCGCCCGCCAGGCTGGGCCGAAGACCCCCACCCCCACCCCGGCGCCTCCCTCCCGGTACCCGGCTCCTGAGACAAGATGCCGTCGGGCTTCCAGCAGATCGGCTCCGAGGTAGGGCTCGGCCGGAGGGGAGGGACGGGGCGCGGGGCGCGCTTCCCTGGGGCCAGGGTCGCCGCGGGGGTCGGCCGAGGGGCGTCCCCGCGCAGGGGCGGGGGGGGTGTCGGGGGAGCCCGGCTATTTATACCCGGGAATGGCACCCCGTGACTGTCGGATTCCAGCGCCGGCCGGAGGCTGGCGGGTCTGGGGGGCTGCCCAGGGCCGCGGGCCACGCCCGGACCTAGCGGGCCCAGGACCTGCCCCCTCCCTCCGCCAGGGCTCGGTGGGTTGCGCCAGAGCCGGGGCACTCTGCCCTCGATCCGGCCCGAGGAGGCGGGTCCAGGCGGGTCCTGAGTTCCAGGAGCCCCGTCCCCGGCTCCGGGGAAGCGTTTCGAGGGCTGAGGCCCCGCGGCGCCCCCGCCCCCACTGCTGGTGGCTCTCCAGGACGCTGAACTTTCCCTTGGCCCCGGGCGGCGGGGGGGCAGAGAGGAGGGGCACCCCCAAGCTCAGGTTTCGGCTCGGAGACAGTCTGTGCCGCCAGTGAGCGGCCGCCACCGCCCCTCACACCACCTTTCCGCCCCCTCCCAGGGCACCGCGCCCCACGCAGGAGCGAGCGTGGCTCCCCGCCTTCCCGGGGCCGCGGGGGAGGGAGGCCGGGCGCAGACAGGCCGCCACGAGGGCCACGGGAGGAATGACCGCGATGTCCTTCCTGGGACCGCTCTTCTGGAGCCTGAGGGGGGCCCCCAGGAGCCGCCGAGAGAACCCCAAGGGGGCGGGCGGGCGGGGAGAGGACAGAGGCAGAGGATGGACATGCACCCTCAGTGTATACAACCAGCCCTGCCGGGGTACCGTTAACTTTTTGATTACCACACTTCCGTTGACAGGTAGGCAAAGCGAGCCACATCCCCCCTTTCTCGCCTCACTCAGAGAAGAGCCGTGTTCGGGGTGGGGAAGTGACTTGTCCAAGGTCACACAACGCTGAACCTGGGCCTCCTCAGGCCAGGCCTGTCCCAAGGTCACGGAGGGATTGGGAGACCTCGGTCCTCAGACGTGTCTCTGCCGGCTGGACGCACACATCCAGCGTCTCCTCCTCCTCCACGCCCCGGCTACTGCGGGGTTCTTTCTGCTGCTGTTTATGCTGAGATCTGCCCGCAAGTCCTAATATGGCCGAGTTTCCCTCACCCGGCATGTTGGACGGGACCCAGTAGCATAAGGCTGGGGCTGGGCGCGGGCCCAGGCCCCTGGAAGAAGGAAAGAAGCCATGTTTCCGTGTGACATGCGTCCTCTCTCTTCTGCCTGCCCAGGAAGGGGAGCCTCCGCAGCAGCGCGTCACCGGGACCCTGGTCCTCGCCGTGTTCTCCGCGGTGCTCGGCTCCTTGCAGTTCGGCTACAACATTGGGGTCATCAATGCCCCGCAGAAGGTGAGGGTCCTGCGGCCGGCAGACCGGGGTGCCCACCCGGGGAAGGCAGGGGACAGCGGGGCGAGCGGAGAGGGAAGGGCCTGCGGGAACTCACGCCTCTGTGTCTCCCCAGGTGATTGAACAGAGCTACAATGAGACGTGGCTGGGGAGGCAGGGGCCTGACGGGCCGGGCTCCATCCCTCCGGGCACCCTCACCACCCTCTGGGCTCTCTCCGTGGCCATCTTCTCTGTGGGCGGCATGGTCTCCTCCTTTCTCCTCGGCATCGTCTCCCAGTGGCTGGGAAGGTACGGGGCTGAAGGATGAGGGTAGGGGACAGGAAGGGGGCTGTCGCGCAGGCACCCTGACTCTCACAGCCCACTCTCTGCCTGCCAGGAAGAGGGCAATGCTGGTCAACAACGCCCTGGCATTGCTGGGGGGCGCGCTCATGGGCCTGGCCAACGCCGCTTCCTCCTATGAGATGCTCATCCTCGGACGGTTCCTCATTGGTGCCTACTCAGGTACCCAGGCCACCACGGCCCTGCCCGGTGCCCTGCTCTCCTTTACTGCTCCTGGGTTTGGTGGGGAGGAGCGGGCAGCCAGCTGCCTCAGCCCTCTCTTCCTCACTCTGCCCAGGGCTGACATCAGGGTTGGTGCCCATGTACGTGGGGGAGATCGCGCCCACTCACCTGCGGGGCGCCCTGGGGACACTCAACCAACTGGCGATCGTCATTGGCATCCTGATCGCCCAGGTGATCGGGCCTGACCTCGTTTGGGGGTTGGGAGAGGTTTGGGGAGGGGCTCGGGGGCACAGGCTGAATGATCTGCCATCTTTCCCCCACAGGTGCTGGGCTTGGAGTCCATGCTGGGCACTGCCACGCTCTGGCCACTGCTCCTGGGCATCACCGTGCTGCCTGCCTTTCTGCAGCTGGTCCTGCTGCCCTTCTGCCCGGAAAGCCCCCGCTACCTCTACATCATCCGCAACCTGGAGGGGCCCGCCAAACGGAGTGAGCCTCCACCCCGTCTCGCTAGTGCCCGTTCCCGCCCCGAGCCTCTCCCTGTCCTCTCAGCCCTGACCCTCCCCCCCCAGGTCTGAAGCGCCTGACCGGCTGGGCCGACGTGTCTGGGGCCCTGGCTGAGCTGAAGGAGGAGAAGCGGAAGCTGGAGCGCGAGCAGCCGCTGTCCCTGCTGCAGCTCCTGGGCAGCCGGACCCACCGGCAGCCCCTGATCATTGCCATCGTGCTGCAGCTGAGCCAGCAGCTCTCCGGCATCAACGCCGTATGTATGCGCAGCCTCCGGGAAGGGCGGGGCAGGGAGCAGCCCGAGAGGAGGGGAGAAGGGAACGAGCCCCCTCCCTTAAGGCTCAGGGTCAGTCCGGCTTGGAGGGGCTGCAAGGGAGGAAGGAACATCCCTGCCATCCCCTTTTTCCTCCCCTGCTTCTAGGTTTTCTATTATTCAACCAGCATCTTCGAGTCGGCGGGGGTAGGGCAACCAGCATATGCCACCATAGGAGCTGGTGTGGTCAACACCGTCTTCACCTTGATCTCGGTAACTGCTGGCCTCTGGAATGGCCCCACCACTGGCTCCCCGCCCCTTGGTTGTGTCCATCCACCCAGTCCCCCCCACTCCCCCCCACTCCCTCCCACTCCCCATCCTGAAGGCTCCCCACCGAGCCCTGACTCTCCTTGCAGGTGCTCTTGGTGGAGCGGGCCGGGCGCCGCACCCTCCATCTTCTAGGCCTGGCGGGGATGTGTGGCTGCGCCATCTTGATGACTGTGGCTCTGCTGCTGCTGGTGAGGCCTGGGGAGTGGGAAGGGGGTCAGGGGCCCAAACCCACGGGGACGGCTCCCACAGGCTCTGTGTCCGGCAGGGCCACTCCTCGTTGTGCTTTTGGCCCTGGAGCCGGCTGTGTGCTGGGACATGGCCTGTGCTCCCTCGGGACCCAGGTTGCACTTCCTCCCATTCTGGAGGAAGCTGTAGCGCCATTCTGGCAGCCAGTGGGGAGAGCCACTGTCCAGCCTGGGAACAAAACTTCCCAAGGATCTGCTTTAGAACCAGGGGGACTGACCAGCTTAATGGCTGAGCGTCCACAACATTCCCTCTGCCTTGAGTTGGCGTGGGGAAACCAGCTGAATGTCCGTGTTCACAGATGCTCCAGGGGCTGCTTTAACCTAGGGTGGCAGGCCCCTTCCCCCACGAGCTGCTGGGTGGGGTGGATTTTAGTTTTCTGGGTTGAGGGCAAAGGAAGATCCAGAGAGACCTGACCTGAACTCCCACCCCCTGCCTGGTCCCCAGGAGCGCGTTCCAGCCATGAGCTACGTCTCCATCGTGGCCATCTTCGGCTTCGTGGCGTTCTTTGAGATTGGCCCCGGCCCCATCCCCTGGTTCATTGTGGCCGAGCTCTTCAGCCAGGGGCCTCGCCCGGCAGCCATGGCCCTGGCTGGTTTCTCCAACTGGACGTGCAACTTCCTCATTGGCATGTGTTTCCAGTATGTTGCGGTAGGTGACCTGCCCCCAGCCGATCTCCCACAGCCATAGGCCAGGGGGGAGGGCGTGGACTAGCCCGTTGGTTTCCGGTCAGGCACTCCCTCAGCTCCCAGACCGCTGGTCCTGAAGATCGCTCTGGTGGACCGAGACACCTGCTCCGCAGGAATCAAAGCAGAGAAGGGAGCCGAACTAGATTGCATAGCAATAGAGGTGTCTTCAGAGCAGACTAGTGGCATAACTTAGACCAGGAATAAAGTGATAAACGTCATTATTAATACTGTGAATGTCTGGGAGTCCACTCTGAGTACAGGAACTCAGGATGGTAAGGGGGTGACAAACTTGAGAGTTGGGGTTCAGAGGATCCTGTTTTCACTAAATGCTCATTCCTGGCTACTCCATTCCCCTGCAGAGGAGCCACCTGCCACCCGCAGTGTCCCTGCTCCCCAGGAGAGACTTTAGTTCCTAGCCTGCCTGAGCCTGCCCCTCCCCTCCCCGCTGTCAACACCTCTTTCTCTGCCTGTCCCAGGATGCTATGGGTCCTTACGTCTTCCTTCTATTTGCGGCCCTCCTGCTCGGCTTCTTCATCTTCACCTTCTTAAAAGTGCCTGAAACCCGGGGCCGGACGTTTGACCAGATCTCAGCTGCCTTCCGTCGGACACCCTCTCTCTTAGAGCAGGAGGTGAAGCCCAGCACGGAACTGGAGTACTTAGGGCCAGATGAGCATGACTGAGGGACCAGGCAGGGTGGGAGAGCCAGTTCTCTGTCCCCAGACACCCCCTCCTCTCCTCGGTGGCACTTTAACCCGCTCCTCCCCAGCACTCCCGGGGAGAAAGCCCCTGCGCCTGTGGGACTGGGGAGCTGGAGGGAGGGGCGGTCTGAGACCCTCATTTCCCTCGGGTGACACTGTTGGATTATTTGTGTTGTGGTTAGGTTGTGGCCATCAGGGTGGGCCATTCTCCCCTCTATCCCTCTCCTCCTCCCTCCGTAGTTCACCCCAACCCGCTCCAGAGTGTGTTTGCGCCTCTGCCAGAGGAGGGCTGGAGGAGAGGCTCCGGGACTGACTTTAGGGGAGTGAACTGAGGTACAGAGCGGAATGGCCAAGGAAAATCAGTGTCCTTCGCCTCGGACCCTCCACCTCTCTGGCACTTTCTCTCAATTCTTGTCACATAGACTCTGGGTGAAGGGGGCTCGGTCTTGACCCCTCCAAGGCGACGGATGCAGCCTCCCAAGGCCTAACTCACTCTCGCTGAAGGCTCAGTCCTCGTCCTCCACCTGCCCACAGGGGAGAGGAGGGATAGCAAGCGCTGCCTCTGACGCAGGGCTCTGCTCCTCTCCCGTCTGGAAGGGGGTTGAACCCAAAGGCTTTTGACCAACCAAGGGAAAGAGCTGTGAAAGGCTGCCAGTAAACCTTAGGCTGGGAGGAACCTTCAGATATTTTTGTATACGCTTGAAAAAGAAGGGGTAGGGAGAAGAAACCAAAAGTCTGTTGTACTAAATGTAAATATATAGATACGTATATAAAGTCACTGTGTGAGACACGTGTCCTGTCGTGGAGGCACTCAAGGATGGGCTCAGACAGGGATGGACCACAGCTTCCCATGTCCTGCCCCTCAGCTCCAGCTGAAGAATCCGCCGGACGCTGTCACTCATGCCCCCACTTACATTTCTAGTCATTGCTTTAATTAATAGCAAATTAATAAGTCGTAGACTGTGCTCTTGGCACTTTACAAAACACGTAATCTGCAAGGGAAACATTATTCCCATTTTACAGACGGGAAAAGTGACTCAGTGTGGAAGTGCTTGTTCAGAGCTCCACAGCTAGAACCACGGGAGATTCATGACCGGGCCTTGCCCACTGCCCACAACCTCCTCCCCGCTTCACCCGCTAGCTACCAGCAATTCTCCGGGCAGAAAAGAGGCAGAGACCAAGACAACCAGAAAGCCTGTTTTTGTTTTTACTGGAGGCTCAGGTGGCACATGACAGTTCATAAAATGGCTTCAGAGGTAGAGGTAGAGGGGATCAAAAATAAACTGGGGTGGGAAAGAAAAACAACCAGGAGGAGGTAAGAGCTGGCTGGTTCCTTCTCAGCCTCATTTAGGGGAGGGAGCTGATGCCTCTGAACAAAAAGGATGGATCCCTTCCTTCAACCCTTGGTAGGGGAGAGAGGAAAAAAAAGCAAAAAGCTGTTGCTTTGGCCCTCCTGAGTCTCGTGGAAAAGGGGGGAAAGCCAGTGTTTTGATGTCATGAATAGGGAAAGGGGGGAGGGGGTGCTGGGTAGGGTGCAGGTCAGTTGGAAAACCTGGCAGATACCTGAGAGAGGAAAAGAAACGGACAAGTCATGGCTAGTAACTTCTCAGGCCCAGTCCCCGCCCTCTTGCTCCCACCCTGGCCCTGGAAGTGCAGCCTCTCACCAGATGGTAGTTCTGGGTGTCCTTGGGTGGAATCACTCCAGGATGGTGGTGGTGGGGTCCCCACTGTTGATGGGGGCTGAGGTCTAGAGAGAAGGGTGTCAGTTGAGACCTTGTTCGTTAGGGCCCCCCAACTTCAATCTTCTCTCATCTTTTCTCTTCCCACTCCTATAACCCCTTCCCACTCCTCCTGGAATTCGCATCCACAGCTGGGGCTGTGGTTCTGAGCGGAGCTGAAAGAGGAGTCTGCAGGGGCTGCCGGGCTGGGCTGCCTCTGCTGGGGTTTCCCGGTGGGTGGGGTTCGGCCAGGGGTGGGCGCAGCAGTACTGATGTCAGGCTGAAGGAAAGGGTGGGGTGGGGTAGGGGCAGGGCCAGGAGATGGGGGAACAGGAGGACAGGGTGACATGAGAAGGGGAAGATAAAAAGCAGAGTGGGGCGGGGGCGGGGAGAAAGATAGCCCGAGGTCCTCACCTCCTGGGCTGTGGGCTGCCTGGGTCCAGGGGGCTGCTGCCGTCGCCGCTGGAAGTAGGGGCGGTTTCGTGGGCGCTGGGGCTCAGGCCGAGAGCCATCAGTGGGACCTTGGCTGGGTTTGGTCTTGCCATCCCCACCTTCAGTGGTAGGCTGCTGCGGTGGCCTGGGGCGGAAAGGCCTGGGGAGGAAAGTGGGGACCCTAAAGGGCATGGAGGAGCCCTGTGCAGACTCCTCCTCCTCTCTCAGGGCTCCCCAGGAGAGGCAGACCAGCCAGCTTCCCATCCCCACCTCCACCCCTAGGAGTGGCTTCCCATGGCACCTGTGCATTAATCTCTCCCTGGCAACCCCACCCCCACCCCAAACCACCAGCTTCAGGCTTGTCTGAGCACTTAGCTCTTCCCTTTCCCATCCTCCAACCCTTCCTGTACCCCCACCCCTCACCCCCACCCAATACTGGACAGTGAAGGGTCAGGACCCCGGAAAGTGAGCCTTACCTTCGGTATCTGGGCCGGAATCTGGGTGGGGGAACCCGCTCATCTCCCTGCTGTTGGTCCCCCTCCAGTGGGGCTGTCTCTTTAGGTTCTACCCCGTCAGTGCCCTGGGAACAGAGGCCTGGTGAGCGGGGTCACAGCAGCTGCCTGGGAGCCGGTGTCCACAGCTCTCCCCAGCCCGGTTCCGTCCTCCGGGGCCCTGGTTCCACAGCCCGAGCTCCCTCACCTCGATGGGCTGCTGCTGGTTGGGGGGCCTCGGGCCTCGCACAAAGCGCCGTCGGTAGAAGAAGGGCGGTGGGCGCCGCCGTCTGGGCCTCTGCCCAGGGTCTTCGGCTCGTTCCCCTTCGATGCACGGCTCGGTCCCACCTGACGGAGCCTCAGCCACCATGGGCGGGGGGGCGGCCGGGCGAGGCCGGGGGATAAATCGGCGGAACCTACGTCGATTGGGGGCATAGCGGCTACCCTTCACCGGCACCCCCCCAGGCCCGGTGACATTGGCAGCTTCTGCACCCTGGAAAAGAGGGGGAAGAACTTGCTCCAACAACAAATGCACAACATTCCCACTGGCTGGGATCACTTGTCTTCCCCTTCTTCCAGCTAAATCCCTCTCCCACTTTCTTCAGCCACTCTGGCTTCTGGCCACCCTCCCACTCTGTGTCCCACACCACAGCCCCCTAACCTTCTCTCCTTCCACGACATCAAACTCCACAGTCTCCCCGTCTCCAACGCTGCGCAGGAACTTCCTGGGGTTGTTTCTTTTAATAGCTGTCTGTTGGGGGAAGGCCGTGAGAAGGGTGAGGACTAGTTTCACCCCTGCTGGGCCCACCACCCCATCTTACTCTTTTCACCATCTTACTGTGGGCGGGGGGGGGGGGGGGGGGTGCTGGAGGGTGGAGCAAGAAGGCAGTCAGGGTTTAGTAGGGGAAAAGCCATCAACTAGGGGCCTCAACAACAATTGTGCAGTTACCACCATCCCTCCTTCACCCCTCAGGGATTTAAAAAAGGGAATCAAAACAAAAAGCAGAGACAGTCTTAAGTGGCAAAGTGGGTAAAAGGATTGTGCTTCTTACCTCGGTCCCACTGAGAGCACAGTGGTTCTCAAACTGTGGCGGGCATCAGAGGCACCTGGCGCGCTCGTTAAAAGATTGCCGCCTCTCCCCCAAGTCTGATTCAGCAGGGCTGGGGTGGGGCCTGAGAATTTGGATGTCAGGTGATGCTGCTGGTGCAGGGACCACACTTTGAGAACCACTAGCCTGTGTCCTTTCCCTCTGAACGTGGCCTGTGACTCATTCCTGTGTTCACAGGTCACACAGTAGGTGCTGAGCATGCCATGCTCAGAGGGCAGCACACACACTGCTGACAGAAGACCCGACACAGTGGGGCTGATGGCAGTTACTTGGGGCACCTGATGCAGATGGGGAGGGAAGCTGTTTCCTGGTGGACGTGCTGAGGCGAAAGCTGCCGAAGGATTAACGCCCTTTCTGAAGGGCGGCTCCTTCCCTCAGAAAGCCAGCCTGGCCCTTACCTGGTGAACAAAGACGTCCTCCTTGGTGTCGTTCCTGCAGGACAGGATGGGCCGTTAGGGGGTGCTCACCTCCCCCGGGCTCCCTAGCTGCCCATTCCTAAATCCGCGGCCCACCCGCTCCTGCCTCCGTGGCTGACCGGAGTGGACAGGGGCCCAGAGCAGGTGTGGAGAGAAGTCTACCTACACCTCGGTGGAGAGCCTGGGCGTCATGGAGAAAGGGTGGAGGAGGAAAGGAAACTCACTTTGCAGGAGCTGAGCACTCCACCCTCTACCGCTTAGAACCTGGTAGCGCTGGATATAACTGTCCCTGTCAACACCCCCTCATCCCCACCCCCATCATGGTTGGAAAATTCCACTCCTGTCTCCTTCCTTCTACAGCCAAGGAGCAAGAAGTGCAGGCAGGAGAGGTGCAGGACCAGTCTGAGATGGGGACAGTGTGTCAAGAACTTGCTCTAGAGCCCCCAAACTTCATTCTTAGCCCCAGCCAGGAGGTGAACCCCAAGGTCAGGCCCCTTTTCAACACACCCAGGGGCCAAGGGTGAGAGAGACGGTAGTATCCGGCCATTCTCTATTACTACTTGCCCATTTCCCCAGTTTATCCCAGCACCCCAATGCGGGGAGGGGAGGGGTTTTCCTCCGAACCTCCCAGGAGTCCTCAGTTTTCAGAATTAGAGAAGAGCCCTTCCCTGGAACAGCTATTCTAGCTGTAAAGCACTTGGATCTGCACAAAGGTCAGCCTGCTAAGAGGGAACTAGGGCCTCCCAAGAGGGCTGGGCTGGGCAGGGTGCCCAGGCTGGGGAAGGGCCCACAGGGGGGGACCTGGCTTTGCTCAGAATCTGCCCCTAGGGCCTCTCCCAGGGCATGGGAAGGGGTGAGGCTGCCAAAAAGAGAAGCAGCAGCCTCTGGCAGGGCCGGCTCCTTCCCCAGCCCCCACCAGCCTCAGTCCCCTCAGGTGGGGGTTTCAAATGAACCAACAACTGTGTAAGGAAGATGAGTTACGCGAGTGCTATGTGCTACCCGAAACAGGAAAGTGAGTGTGGCCCAGAGCCCCGGGGCACAGGGAGCAGGTACATTCTGCCCCAGAGGTGAGGCAAACTAAACCTGGAGGTGAGACAGACAAGCTGGGAGGTCGGAGCAGGTTTGCCAACTTCCTAGATCATTAACCCTCCGCTGCCCTTGGAGAGGAGCTTCCTCCTGCCCACGTTTGTGTTATGATTAAAGACTTTCAACCAACACCAGCTGGACATTGCAACCATGTGCTTCGGCAAGCAGGGGTGGAGATGAGCTCGGGAGGGTGTCCAGTCCCACAGGCCAGCGGGGAGACACCCGTTCCTCCCCCTCCCTACGTTCCTCAGATACCTGTTGATGAATCCGTAACCATTTCGGACGTTGAACCATTTGACAGTGCCCAGGACTTGGATTGCTGCCAGGCAGAGATGCAGTAGGGACAGCAAGATGGGGGAAGAGATGGAGTTGGGCTCAGTTTCGAGACACTCCAAGATCTAACCTACCTTCCTACTGCCTGCATACACTTAACCTCCAGGGAAAGTGCCCCGGCAGTGAAGCTCAGGCTTTCAAAACCCTCCAGCACTAAGACTTGCTCCTTCAAGCCCTCAAGATCCAGGCCTTTCACTTAAAGTCGGGTACTCACCTGGTCCACAAAGGCTTAATGTAAGGGTCCCTAGTGCACCTGCTTCCGGGCTGAGCGCTTTACTGGTACTAACCTGAGGCAGCTAGGCCAAGTCCTCCGCCCCGGGGGCGTGGCCAGACCCTGAGGTTCCTCTCCACCCGAGGCCCTAGCTGGACCAGCTCACCGCGCCCTCCCGCCCACGAAGGCAAGGCGGGGCGCCCACTAGGGACCCCACTGTGGTCCGCTGTCCCTGTCCCCCGGCTAGTCCTTCGAGCCTCGGGCTTTCTAGACCCCACCGGGCTCCACGATGCCCCTCACCCAGCCCGCCCTCCCCCCTTAGAACCGTCCTGGCTCGTGTCCTCCCCCCTCACCCAGCACCGGCTTGTCCGCCTGGCTCCGGGTTGAGGGCGCGGGGGTCCCCGAGGCCGCCGTCGCCGGGTTGCCAGGAGTGTGGGGGCCCAGCGCCGACGGGGTCCCAGCAGCTGGGCCGGAGGCGGCTCCGACCCCACCGCCGCCCGCCCCGCCGCCTGCTTTCTGCGGCTCCCCCGCCGGCACCGACACCACCACCGCCACCACCCCTGCCGCCGTCGCGGGCACCGTCGCCGCGGGGGCCGCTGACGCCACCGCTGCCGCCTCCGCCTCGCTCATCCCGCCGGGTCCAGTACCGGCCCCCGCCACCACCGCCTCCTCCGCCACCACCGCCGCCGCCCCGGCCCCTCCCCCTGGCCCGCGCACCCGCCACCCCGCTCGGTCCTCGCGCCCCGAGCCTCGCCCGCACGCCGGCAGCGGGCCCCGCCCCAGGCCAATCGCAGCCCGCAGCCGCGGCGCGCGCAGGCCCCGCCTCCCGGCCGCAGGCCAATCCCCGCGGACCCGCACTCCCGCCCCGCCTCCCGGGCTTCGCGTCGCGGCCGCAGCCCGCGCCCGCCGCCCTGTAAGTACACCTGGGCCCCGCCCCGTTGGCGTCACGTGACGCTCCACAGCCACGCCCATTGGTCGGCGGCCTCTTTTCCCCGCCTCCCCGCCCCCTTCCACCGGCCGCGGGAAATCAAACGGGCTTGTGGCGCCCCAACGGCCACCTGGGCTCTGCGCGCTGGGCGGGGCGGAGCGGGCGGCTCCGAGGTTGCCCCTAACGATCTGGGAGGGGGCCGGGCTCCGCGGCCTCCGTCCTGGCCGTGAGCTGCGCGGGCCGCCTCCGCTCTCGAGACCGCCCTGGCCCGCGACGCCGCTCGCACGTGAAAGCCTCGGCCCGGCCCGGCCCGCCCCGCCCTCTCCGGAGGATGCGGAGTTTGCCCGCGGACCCAGCTGGAAGGCGCGGCGGACAGCTTTCCCAGCCGGGGACTCTCACCTTTGCTTTGAAGGTAAAATTTACATACAGCAACATGCACGACTCTTCTCTGAGTTCGGTACACGTGTTACGCCAGGTAGAGGATATCCTAGTCACGGTGCTCTTCCCTCGCCCCCAGAAGTTCCCTCCAGCTCCTTGCGGACAGCCTCGCCCCCCCGCCGACCTCCGCTGCCCACCAGCCTGGGTTCGTCTTAGGGCCCGTCGTGCCGGGCGTCGTGGTCTCTGCTCCAGCGGGGCCGCCCTCCTCAGCCCCCTCCTCCTCTCCTCCCTCCAGCTGGCCGGACCTCAGGCCTTTGCACACACGGTTTGTTCTGCCTAGACGTGTCCTCCGTGCCTTTCGGTGGACGTCTTCAAATACCAGCTCACATAGCGCTCCTATGACATCACCCTTTATTTTTCTCGTGGTGATTTTGAAAAACATGAGAGCATCCTGTTTGTTCATTTGCTTCTTTATTCTATTCCTGGCCCCCCACCCCCAGGGTCCCCTCCGCGACGCGAGGCTGTGAGCTCCACAGCAGTAAGAATCCCGTAGTGATTGATGCCTGACGCCCGGAACAGTGCCGGGCACAACACAGGCTCTCCCTGTTTACTGAGTAAGTGAATGGTGCCCATTCCGCCGATGAGAAGACCGGGCCGGAGGGCAGCTTGCCCCGGTTCCTCGGGAGCCCCGGAGGTCTGTCCCGGGCGCCGCACTCTCCTCCTCTGAATTAATGCGGCTCCAGAAGTCGCTCCTCCCGCAGGCTCCGCGGCCCGGGGAGGGCCTGGCCCGCGCCGGGAGAGTGTATTTTTAGCCGGGACACAGCGCCGGGACAGCACACGTGCCTCCAAGCGCAACTCGGCCCCACGTGCGCTCCCTCGGTCCAGGTGTCCCACGCCAGACCCGGCCTGGGCGCTCCAGCCGCGGCCTGCCCGGTCCTGGAGCGCCCTCTCCCGGCAGGTCCGGGGGCCGCTGGCACTGGCTTCCTTGCTGTGTGGTTCAATCAGGTGCCTTTCGCCTCACTGTTTTGGAATTGAGGATTCTGTTTCCCAGGATACAATGGACAAAAAAAAAAAAAAAAAAAAAAAAAAAAAAAGAGAGAGAGAGAGAAAACAACTAGATCACAAGGCGAGGCAGTGAAGGATACAGAAATGATCACCCTCCTTTAGCCTGTGAAGGACCGATTTACCTGGGCCCACCCCGAATTCAAGGGATGCCGGAAGCAGAAGACCAAGCAAGGCTGGGGGAAGGCAAGCAAGATAGTTCCTAATGCAACCAAAGAATGAATGGCGTGGGTCTGTCCGGCGTGGCTCGGTGGTTGGGCATCGACCCATGAATCAAGAGGTCTCTGGTTATTCCCTGTCAGGGCACATCAGAGGTGGACCTGCAGGAGGCAGCCGGTGATTCTCTCTCATCATTGATGTCTCTATCTCTTTCTTCCTCGCCCTTCCTCTCTGAAATCAATAAAAAATATATTAAAACAAACCAAAAATATTTTAAAATTAGTCAGGAGACTAGGGGTGGGGGGCTGCAGCATCTGAGACATGAAACTACACATACGTACACACAACAGTTACACACTCTCTACCTTCGTGGGTAAGAATTAGCAGATGCCACTCAGAGGTGCTCAACTGAATTAATTTCCCTGTTCAGCTGAAGGGTTTGTGCATGTAATTTCCCGGTAATTTAAATATCATTCTGTGCTAGGGATAGCAAGGACTCCAAGGCATTCTAAGGAAAAGGCTTCCTCCTTCCTCTGTCACTCTCTTTGCATTTGCTCAACAAACACCACCATGCCTCTTTAACTACTGCCCTGTCTATTTCCATTCGTTTAACACCAAACTTCCTGAAAGCAGTGTTTACTGTCTCTGCTCCCTCATCTTTCTTTCTCACCCCACCAACCCAAATCCAGTTCCTGCTCTCCCACTCCATTGTCATGGCTTCAGCAACGGTCTTACAATCCCTTCTTAAAAACAAATATATATATATATATATATATATATATATATATATAATTATTATTATTAAGATTTACCTGTGCAGCCGGCCGGGCCAGTCCCTTCTTAATTGAGACATTCAGTGGGTGTTTTTTGGTTCTTTCTACTCCATCAGGAGAAGTGCTCTTCCGGTAGCTTTCACTGCCCAACCTTTCTTATACCTCTTCTTCTGTGGCTGGCCCTCCTCACCAGCCTCAATCTTTCCTGGACTGTCTTCTCTTGCCACCTGCCATCTACCTGTAGTGTTTTATCCATTCCCCTGCTTTGGGTGACTACCTGCTACTCATGGCACTTAAACGTGTCTCCAGCCCTGTGTTCTTCCCACCGTCTATCAGACTCTGAACCAGGCGCTCTCTAGCCCATTGCTCCATAGGCTTCTGGAACTTGACAAGCCTACCTCTCAGCTCCTCTTTTACCTCCCTCCCACTTCCTCCTTGCTGAGTTACATCACCACATTCCCCCAAGGGATCATTCTTCAGTACCCATCCCCATCTGTAGAGCACTTCCTCCTATATAGCAAAGGCGGAGATTTGTGGCATCAAACTGAGATCGGATTTGAAAGATTTAAAAGGGGTCACTGCCTGACCAGCATGGCTCAGTGGTTGAGCATCAACCTATGAACCACTAGGTCATGGTTCGATTCCCAGTCAGGGCACATGCCCAGGTTGTGGGCTCGATCCCCAGTGGGGGCCATGCAGAAGGCAGTCAATCAATGATTCTCTCTCATCATTAATGTTTCTCCCTTTCTTCCTCTTTCTTCCTCTCTGAAATCAATAAAAATATATGTAAAAAAAAATAAAAGAGGTCACCTCTGCCCCTAGAACCAAATACTCCCAGCAACATTCCCCTCCAACTTTCTTGTTGCAGTTCAAATCAGATTTTACTTCTTCTCTCATCCAATTCCTGTTCTCTTATTTCTCACCCATTACAGTGAGGTGTTTCATACCTACAGCGTCCACCCTCTCCCATCTACTCGTTAGCTGCTGCTTCCTCTGTCCTCCCCTGTTTGACACTCTGCCAAATCCTTGATCTTTTCTCCATTGTCCATTTCCTTGTCCTATCTACCATATCTGATATTACTTACCACCTCCTTCTGAAACCTTATTATTTTTTAACCTAAAAGCAGTATACTCTCCTAAGCACATTAAAGGCCTTCAGTCATTTAGTCCTTGCAACTGTCCTTCGAAGTGGATACTATGAAAATTATCTCATTTTCCAGATAAGGAAACTGAGCTGTAGTAAAGGGAAGCAACTGGCTTAAAGTCACAATACTGTGGAACACGCTAAGCTGAAATTCAAATGCAGGTCAGCCTAATTCCAGAGCCCAACTTCCAAGTCATCAACCTCCTTCCGCCGTGCTGGGACTACACGTTTCCATCTGCCTCACCAACCTCATGGCTTCGCATCCCCTCTAGTTCTTTCCACATGTCAGGCTTTTCCTTCCAAACTAAATTTCCCAGGCTCCGCTGCTTCTCTTAGTCAGCATTCAAGAAAGATACTGACAGTTGTCATATTACTTAGTTCAATGAGCACTTTTTTGCCCTTATTTCTGTCTCCGTGGCCATTTTCTTCTCACATTTCTACAAGGGGTCCTCAGTCTTTTACTTGCCCCTTCCTAAAGGTCAGAGTCCCCAGCCCTCTGTCCTGCCTCTGTAACCTCTCTTGTGGAGACTCACCCTCTCCCACAGCCTCACATCTGACCTGTTACGGGCAGAATTGTGTCCCCTAAGAATATATGTTGAAGTCCTAACCCCTGGCTCCTGTGAATGTGACCTTATTTGGAAATAGGATCTTTGCAGATGTAATCAAGTTAAGGTGAAGTCATTAGGGGGCCCTAACCCAATATGCTTGGTGTCCTTATAAGAGGAAACTGCTCCTAAAGACAGATACGAAGGGAGAATGCCCTGTGATGGCAGAGGCCAAGACTGAAGTGCCGCAGCTGCAAGCCAAGGAGTGTGTGGCTGCTAGAAGCTGAGAGAGGCAAGGAAGGATCCTTTTCCAGGCTTCAGAGAGAGGAGGGCCCTGCAACATTCTGACTTCAGACTTCTACAGAACCGTGAGAGCGAATTTTTGTTGCTTTAAGTGCCAAGTGTGTGTACTTTGTTGCAGTAGCGCTAGGAAAGCAGCAAACAACACAAATACAGAGGACTCCCCAATCTATGCCTGCAGGCCCATGATGGCCAACTGCAAGCTGGAGATCTCCGGGTGCCTTATCTTGGTAAAAGGCTCCACCGTATCGGGTTCACACCAGCAGCAGCTCTCACCCCCACCACTGCATAGCCTCCTGCCTGCTTGGCTTCTTCACCTTCAGTGGCTCCCATCCCCTCCAGCCCACTTCTCAGAAAGCACCTCACAAGCAAAGTAGCCTCCCAGCCCCTGTGTTCCATTGCCTACGTTATTTTCACTGTGTATTTAATAGTACCTGATATTTCATATTTTCTTGTTTCTAATTTGTAAGCTTGGGATCTTGTCTGTCTTATTCACTGCTGTATTCTTGGTACCTAGAACTATACCTGACATCCAGTAAATGACCAGTAAATATTTGGCAGAATAAAAGAAAGCAGCCAGCCGAGACCGGTTTGGCTCAATGGATAGAGCGTCGGCTTGGGGACTGAAGGGACCCGGGTTCGATTCCGGTCAAGGGCATGTACCTTGGTTGCGGGCATATCCCCAATGGGGGCTGTGCAAGAGGCAGCTGATCGATGACTCTCTCTCATCGATGTTTCTAGCTTTCTATCTCTCTCCCTTCCTCTCTGTACAAAATCAATAAAATATATTAAAAAAAAAAAAAAAAAAAAAAAAAAAAAAAAAAAAAAAAAGCAGCCAGAAAAAACTTTACAAAATGTATTTTTTCTGGGGCAATATTTAGGCACATTAAATATACACATTCCCTATGACCCAGAAATTCACCTTCTGAGCACATAACCTACGGGGATTCTTTTACAGGTCTGTGAGGAGACATGCATGAGTACCTGCAGGTGGGAAGTTGGAGGCATCCTGGGCACCCATCGCTGGGAGTGTGATAGGTAAGATGTGGTGAGCTGAGTGTATACCATGGAGTATTGTGCAGCGATTAGAAACAACCAGTTAGAAGTACTTATGGTAAAAAAAAAAAAAAAAGTACTTGTAAAATAGATGTTTAGAGAAAAAGCAAGAAACAGAATGACATATACAATGATTTTACTTAAAAACACATATTCCCAGCTGCTCTTGTCTGTGGGGTAGTCACTCTCAGTCTCACTAATAAACTCTTTTTCACTTAAAAAAAACAACATTCCCACAAGTGACAATTATGTCTTGTCAGTATACATGAAAATAAAAAGATATATACTAGCACAATTGCCTATGGAAGGAGGGGATAGAATAGGGTAAGAACCCTGGCTGGGGGAGGAGGGTTGGGAAGGTAATGGGGGATGTGAGGACAAATATGTAATACCTTAACCAATAAAGAAATGAAAAAAGAAAAAAAAAGAACCCTGGCCCCGGGGTGTCACAGTGGATAGAGTATCTTCCAGGGCACCAAATGGTCGATGGTTCAATTCCCAGTCAAAACCATGTACCTGAGTTGCAGGTTCAATCCCCTGGCCCCGGTCAGGGCCTCTCTCTCTTCTCCCCCTCCTCCTTCCATTCTTTCCTCTCCCACTAAAAAGTCAATGGAAAAAATATCCTCAGGTGAGGATTAACAAAAATAAGAGAAAAAAGAGGTAAAAAAATAAAATAAACTTTATGAATGAAATACTTTATTCTGCTTAAAACTCTTCCATGACTTCCCATTGAAGACTCATAGGTAAAGTTTAAATCTCTTAGATTTGCTCTGAAGACCCAAGATCCAGCCTTCTGTCTTCCCATTGAGTCCCTATCCATTTGGGCCCCAAACATTCCTCCTGACAGGTCTTTGTGATACTGGTCTGAATTGTCCAATACAGTAACCACTAGCTATGTTTCAAGAGCAATGGCCATAAGTGGCTAGTGGATACTGTATTAGTACTGATAAGGAATATTTGTCCACACAATTCTAGTAAATAGTGCTGCTACAGAAATATATATATAATTGATTTTTTACAGAGAGGAAGGGAAAGGAATAGAGAGCCAGAAATATCGATGAGAGAAACATCGATCAGCTGCCTCCTGCACACCCCCTACTGAGGATGTGCCCGCAACCAAGGTACATGCCTAGACCAGAACTGAACCTGGGACCTTTCAGTCTGAGACCGATGCTCTATCCACTGAGCCAAACCGGTTTTGGCCGAACTATCTATATTTTTAATGTTTTTATTAATTCCAGAGAGGGAAGGGGAAAGAGAGATAGAAACATTGATGAGAAACATGGATTGGCTGCCTCCTGTACTGGGGGTTGAACCTGAAACCTAGCATGTGGCCTGATCAGGAATTGAACTGGGGACCTCTAGGTTCATGGGTTGATTTTCAACCACTGAGCCACACTGGCCAGACCAGATCAATCTTTTTAAATCTCAACTTTCATGATACTAAATCATCTGTTCTCTAATTTCACTGCTGCCATTTACTGAGTACCATTTTCTGACCTTGAAGTGAGGAAGACAAGTGCGGCAATAACTATTGATAATTGCAGTGCTTGTTAGCAACTCTGTGACTTCTAAAAATATTTCAGATAGTTTACAGTAAAATATGCATATTCATTTATTTCAATAAATATGCACTGATTACCTACTGTGTGCCAGATGTGATAAAAGGTGCTGGGAATATAGTGGTGAATAAGACACAAGATTCCTGCCCTCACATGACTCACATTCTAGTTAACAAGACAGTGTACCTGTTTAGATACACATGCTAATTATAGATACAATAACAGCCCTGAAGGAAATGCACAGGCCGGTGTGACAGAGAAGAGAAGGATGTGGGGAGTTAATCTAGATTAGGCTGTCAGGAAGACATTGCCAGGATGCAGGTCACAGCTGAAACTGTGGCCTGAAGGCTGAGAAGAAGACAGCTAACGAAGGGATGAGGGGAGAAAGTTTGAGGCGCATGGAACAACTAGTGCAAAGGCCCTGAGGCAGCAGAGTTTATTAGAGGGGAAAGTTCAGAGAATAAGGAGGAGGGTAAAGTGGGCAGAGCCAGATCAACCAAATGGATGGATTCCAAGAATGATGGGGAGTCTTTGAAGGGTTTAAAAGGGGGAGTGAGTCATGTGGCCTGATCAACTGATTTTTTAAAGCATTTTGAGGTTCACAGCAAAATTGGGCAGAAGATACAGAAACTTCTCATATACCTCCCCTCCATGCACAATCTTCCCTACTTAATTTGTTTTAAAATATTTGGTTATTCTGTGGAAATAAGTTGGAGGGAGGCAGAGATGCTGGGAGCATAGTTAGTGTGGGGGCAGTGAAAGACCAGCATGAAGTATGTTTTGGAAATAGTGTGTGCAGGACTTGGTGGTGGGATGGATGTGTAGGAATGTGTGAAAAGGAATCAGGAAACTTGGGTTTCTAACTGAGGTGTACTTTGCTGGATGACGATGGTATTTACTTTGCTGAGAAACCCTAGAGGAAGAACATAGTCAGGAGTTTGATTTGAAACACCCAAGAGACCTCAAGGCAGCATGTTGGAGCCCTGGAAGAGTAGCTCAATTGGTTGAGCATCACCCCATTTGCCAATGTGGGTTTGATCTCAGGTCAGGGCACATACAAAATCAACCAATGGATACATAAATAAGTGGAACAAAAAAACTCTCTCTCTCTCCACACCTCATCTCCTTCTCTTCCCCCTTTCTTTCTCTTTCAGATAAATTCTATATAAAAGGGTAATATGCAAATCAACCGAATGGCAGAACCATAGGTTTCTGTGATGCACACTGACCACCAGGTGGCAGATGCTCAAGGCAGGAGCCACCTCCTGGTGGTCAGTGGGCTCCCACAGAGGGAGCTCCCCTCGGCCAGAAGGTGCAGTGTTGATGGTCAGAGCCTCTCCCACCTCCACAGCAATGCTAAGGATGTCCAGCTGACAGCTCAGGAGCAGGCCTAAGCCGTCAGCCGGACATCCCCCAATGGCTCCTGGACTGAAAAAGGGTGCAGGCCAGATTGAGTCTCTCTCTCCCCCTCTCCCCCTCTATCCTCCTCTTCCTTCCTCTCCCTCTCCCCCCCCCCACCCCCAGTGCATGAATGTTATGCATTGGGCCTCCAATTTAAAATAATTTAACAGCCGGGACCGGTTTGGCTCAATGGATGGAGCGTCGGCTTGGGGACTGAAGGATCCCGGGTTCAATTCCAGTCAAGGGCATGTACCTTGGTTGTGGGCATGTCCCCAGTAGGGGGTATGCAAGAGGCAGCTGATCGATGACTCTCTCTCATCGATGTTTCTAACTCTCTGTCTCTCTCCCTTCCTCTCTGTATAAAATCAATAAAAAAATATATTAAGAAAAAATAAAAAATAAAATAATTTAACAAAAGCAGGCAGTTGGAGGCAGGAGTCTGCAGCTCAGGAGACAGAGCTAGAGTCTTGCCTTTGGAGTCCTGTGTATAGATGAGATTTATAGCCCTAGGGTTGGGTGAGCTCTTAATAAAATACTAGTGAGTATTAATCTCTCTATTCTCTTAGACAGGAGAGGCTAACTTAAAAAAGCAGTGAGGGCCCAGGAGTGGGAAAGGCGCGACTATTATGTCAAATGCAGGAGGCCTGCAGGGCTATGGAAGGAAGGAACAGTGGGACAGGTAGGTTGGCACCTGACTCTGGCAGGTCTTGAATCCCTGCGGAAACTTTTTCTAAATTGAGTGGCCCTGAATGGTTGTCTAAAGCCATTTCCTGGGTTCTTGGTGGAATTGAATTGGCTCTGAGACTGATGCCATTGGTGGGGATTTAGGCTTCCCTGGCAGACTCCAGAAGGCAATGAGGATGGTGCGTATTTTTCTGGATAGGCAGGTCTGTGTGGCCTCTCAGATCAAACTCTGACATGACAGCTCAGTCTGGGGAACCAAGGTAGCTCCTAAAATGGACTGCTCAGATGAACTGTGGGGCTGACTCGGAGGACTTTGAGGGTGGTGGGAGAGGGGACTCCCTCTTCTGTAAATAGGCAGGAGACTGGGGCCTCAAGCCAGGGAGTGGAGGGATTCTCTTCCGTGTAAGTTTAAAATATATTGATTTTTTACAGAGAGGAAGGGAGAGAGATAGAGAGTTAGAAACATCAATGAGAGAGAAACATCAATCAGCTGTCTCCTGCACAACCCCTACTGGGGATGTGCCTGCAACCAAGGTACATGCCCTTGACCGGAATCGAACCTGGGACCCTTCAGTCTGCAAGCCAATGTTCTATCCTCTGAGCCAAACTGGTCAGGGCACAACATTCTTTTTAAAGAATCATTATATTGCCCTAGCTGGTTTGGCTCAGTGGATGGAGTGTTGGCCTGCTGACTGAGGGGTCCCGGGTTTGATTCCGGTCAAGGACACATGCCCAAGTTGTAGACTCAGTCCCTGGTGGGGGGCATGCAGGAGGCAGACGATTAATTATTCTCTCTCATCATTAATGTTTCTCTCTCTCCTTCTTTCTTCCTCTCTGAAATCAAGAAAAATATATTTAAAAAACAATCATTATATTTATTGAATTTTCAATCAAGTAGAACAAAATGCAAATTAAATGGAATGTTTACAAATAAACCTGTACAAACTAATATGCAGTCATATGGAGCCATAAGACTTAATATCCTAAAACCAAAGAAATGACTAAATAAGCCATTACAATCCATTAAGCAGCTAAAATGTGTGTCATAAACTTTTTTACTGAAACTCATACTTGACTCATTATGAAGCCTCTTTAATCATAAACCAAAAGGTCAAATGATTCTTATAGTGTTTAAGTTGTCCACTTGTTCCAGTTACTACCTCAAAACTTAGTGTATAAAATACAACTATTTTAATAGGTTTATGGATCCTATAGCTTAGGAATTTTGACGTGAATGGCATGATGATGTTGGCTTGTCTCTGCACAATGCCCATAGTCTCAGCAAGGACAACTCAAAGGCCTCATATCTACAACTGTTGACAGGAGTCTTTATGCATGGCCTCCCCATATAGCCTCGGTTTCCTAACAGCCTGGATGTGGTAGCTAGATTTTCTTCATGATGGTCCAGGGCATCAGGTGCAAGTGTGTAAAAAAAATAAGGTGATAGTCGGTTTGACCCAGTGGATAGAGCATTGGCCTGCAGACCAAAGCGTGCCAGGTTAGATTCGGTCAAGGGCACATAAGTGCATTGCAGGCTTCTCCCCTGCTAGGGCCCTGGTCAGGGCACATGCAGGAGGCAACCAATCAATGTTTCTCTCACATGGATATGTCTCTCTGTCTTTCCCTCTCTCTTCCACTCTCTCTAAAAATCAGTGGGAAAATATCTTCAGGTGAGGATTAAAAAAGAAAAATAAAACAGTAAGGTGAAAGTTGCATCACTCTTTATGACCCAGCCTTGTAAGGCACATGGCAGCACTTTCACCCTGTGCTTTGGTCAAAGCAACCACAAGCCTGCCCACATCCATCAGACCTCTAAATGGGGAATGGCAAGATCACACAGGATAAGAACATGTGAGATGAGAAATATTACTGGGACAATCTTTGTATAATACAATGTCTGCCCTCTCTCCAACAGTTCACCTCATTCCCATTGCAAAATGCACTACACCCTTCCCAAGAGTCTCCATTAATTATGTCATCAGGACAGTTTCAGACCTCATCCTCTGAATCAGGTCCATGCACACATTAGGCTCTCCAGTAGTGGTTTCTCAAGTAGACTTCCTCTTGATCTGTAAACTACTTTGACTATGTATCTGAAGCATCTGAAACAAAATAGTAATCACTGGGTGCACTGTGTATCATTTGTTACCAAACTGACGCATAAGTAAGCTGAGCTTTCATCTCCCTCTAGGAGAGCCCACAGCATAGTAAGACCACCTACCTGAAGTGCTAAGAAGACTCAACACTCTTCCTTCCTGATATCCTTTTGTGTTCTTGGCAGTTTCTCCTGCTCAGATTGCCTCCTCCCTCCAGTTTATTCATTCTATCAACATTCAGAACTGGCCATATGCCAGGCTCTGTGGTGGGTGCTGGGGGTGGAAAGACACTGCTTATAGTCTGGAGGGGTAGACAGACGTGTGTCTGTAGGACAAGTGCTAGGTTGGATCATCACAGAGGTAATGAGGCAGAAAAGATGCCATCCAGATCAGCCTGGGAGTGGCTGGGATGGCCTCAGTGGGAGAAGCTAGATCCCAGGGCACACAAGACACAGCAAGGGTATCCCCTTGGATTGGAGGCCTACAGCTGAGGCCCCAACCTGCCCTTTGAATCTTTCTTCTCTGAACACAGATGTTACCTGCTCCTCACCACCTCTTAAAAAAAAAAAAAAATTAAAAATTAAAAAAAAAAAATATATATATATATATATATATATATATATATAGAGAGAGAGAGAGAGAGAGAGAGAGAGAGAGAGAGAGAGAGAGAGGAAGGAAGGGGGAGTGATAGCGAGTTAGAAACATCAATCAGCTGCCTCCTGCACACTCCCCACTGGGCATGCGACTGCAACCAAGGTACATGCTCTTGACCGAATCGAACCCAGGACCCTTGAGTTTGCAGGCTGGCGCTCTATTTACTGAGCCAAACCAGTCAGGGCCACTTTTACATCTTGAACTATTCTTTTTGTGGTTCTAGACCAGCCAAGATGGGTTGATACCCAGCTAATGTTTCATATATATAAAATGTTTCATATATGTAAAATGTCTCATATATATATAATGTTTCATATATATATATATATATATATATATTAGAGGCCTGGTGCACGAAATTTGTGCACAGGAAGGAGGGTGTCCCTCAGGCCCGCCTGCACCCTCTCCAATCTGGGACCCCTTGAGGGATGTCCAATCCCATGGGCAATCAGACATCCCTCTCACCATCTAGGACTGCTGGCTCCCAACTGCTCACCTTCCTGATTGCCTCTAACCGCTGCTGCCTGCCAGCCTGATCACCCCCTAACCACTCCCATGCCAGCCTGATTTATGTCTAACTGCTTCCCTGCCAGCCTGTTGACCTCCAACTTCCCTCCTCTGCTGGCCTCGTCACCCCTAACTGCCTTCCCCTTGCAGGGTTGATCGCCCCCAACTGCCCACCCTTGCAGGCCTGGTCCCTCCCAACTGCCCTCCCCTACTGGCCATCTTGTGGTGGCCATCTTGTGTCCTCATGGAGGCAGGATCTTTGACCACATGGGGCAGCCACCTTGTGTGTTGGAGTGATGGTCAATCTGCATATTACTCTTTTATTAGATAGGATAGAGGCCTGGTCCACAGGTGAGTGCCAGCTGGTTTGCCCTGAAGGGTGTCCTGGATCAGGGTGGGGGTTCCCTTGGGGTGTGGGGTGGCCTGGGTGAGGGGCCTTTGGCGACCCAAGCAAAGGCCTTGGTATCTGGAATTTATTTATCTTCTACAATTGAAACTTTGTATTCTGGAGTGGAGCCAAGCCTCCTGCTGGCTCTGTGTCGGCAGCCATTTCTGTTGGAATTTATGTATCTTCTATAATTGAAACTTTGTAGCCTTGAGTGGAGGCCTGAGCCTGCCAGGGCTGCATAAGCTTGGCTTCCTCCATAGCCCCGGGCAGCCCTACCCTCCTGCTCTTTCAGCTCCATGGCTACCACCATTTCTGTTGGAATTTATTTACCTTCTATAATTGAAACTTTGTACCCTTGAGTGGAGGCCTGGGCCCTCCAGGGTGTGTGGAAAGCTTGGCTTCCTCCATTGCCAGGGAAACCCAAGCCTCTCTCCTGCCCTCTGGGCCACAGCCATCTTGGTTGGGGTTAATTTGCTCGCTTTGATTGGCTGGTGAGCATGGCTGGTGGGCATGGCTTGTGGGTGTAGTGGAGTGATGGTTAATTTGCATATTACTCTTTTATTAGATAGGATAGATTGATTTCAGAGTGAAGAAGGGAGAGGAGCCGAAACCGGTTTGGCTCAGTGGATAGAGCATCGGCCTGCGGACTGAAAGGTCCCGGGTTCAATTCTGGTCAAGGGCATGTGCCTTGGTTGCGGGCATATCCCCAAGTGGGGGGTGTGCAGGAGGCAGCTGATCAATGATTCTCTCTCATCGATGTTTCTAACTCTCTATCCCTCTCTCTTCCTCTTTGTAAAAAATCAATAAAATATATATTTTTTTAATTGAAAGGGAGGAAGAGATATAAACATCAGTGATGAGAGAGAATCAACAGGCTAACTCCTACAGGACCCTCACTAGGGATCAAGCCCAAAACCTGGATTAGGAATTGAAACCTAATCTCCTAGTTCATGGATTGACGCTCATCCACTGAGCTACACCAGCTGGGCTGTTTCTTTCCTTTTTAAAAAAAAAATATATATTTTATTGATTTTACACAGGAATTGAGAGGGACAGAGAGTTAGAAATGTCTATAAGAGAGAAACATTGACCAGCTGCCTCTTGCACACCCCTCACTGGGGATGTGTCCGCAACCAAGGTACATGCCCTTGACGGGAATTGAACCTGGGACCCTTCAGTCCACAAGCCGATGCTCCATCCACCGAGCCAAACCAGTCCCGACTTCTTTCTTTTTATTTTATTTATTTTATTTTTATTTTTTTAAATATATATTTTATTGATTTTGTACAGATAGGAAGGGGGAGAGATAGAGAGTTAGAAACATCGATGAGTCATCGATCAGCTGCCTCTTGCACACCCCCTACTGGGGATATGACCACAACCAAGGTACATGCCCTTGACCGGAATCGAACCTGGAACCTTTCAGTCCACAGGCTGACGCTCTATCTATTGAGCCAAACCGGTTTCGGCTCGACTTCTTTCTTTTAAAAAAAAATATATTTTTTATTAATTTCTGAGAGGAAGGGAGGATAAAGAGAGAAACATCAATGATGAGAGAGAATCATTGATTCTCTTACTGCACACCCCCTACTGAGGATCAAGCCCACAAACCAGGCACATGCTCTTGGCTGGAATCGAACCTGGGACCCTTCGGTCCACAGGCTGATGCTCTTTCCACTGAGCCAAACCGTCTATGGCTAGGCTGTGTCTTTATCTCATTCACAGAACTCCCAGATCCTTCCTCACCCTGTTGAAGGCTGATCCTCTGATTCCTCAGCTTTGGTGTCTCCACTGCCAAAAGACCTACCAGCCTTCCAGACTGGGTTTGACCCCATCTTAGTGCTCATTCAACTCCACATTCCTTACAAAGGGCTGCACCACACTGCTCTACAGGTGCCTGGCTTTCCCCCATGGGCCATAAAGCATGGCACAGAGCAAGGCTTCTGAGACCACCTGGAGATGAATGAATGAGAAAATGAATTATCATAGTCAACATGCTGTAGTCATTTATGATTGACTCCTTAGCTTCCCTCCTCTGTGAGCCGGGTCTATATTCTGTCCCCAGCCTTGTTTCTCTTCACTTGGTCCAGTTGTTAAGAAATGTTCTCACTTTTCTAGCACCCAGGGTGAGCAAGATTTCAACGAGGGTAGATAGGTCTTTTCTTCCAGACCCAGAACAACTTCAGTCTCATTCTTTTCCACCTACAGCTCTTTCCTTCAACTTCCAAAGAGGCAAGGCCAGAATCACAAAGATCCCTCAGGCATACTTCAGGGGGCTTCTCCTCCTACCTACTCTCATTATAAACCCATCACTCACTAGTGGTAGACAGGCACTGGCCTGAGCACACAGACCAACATTGGATTTTTGTTTATTATCTGATAATCTCATTCCATCCAATTGTGGGGCAGAGATCATACTGCTAAGCTCACCATCTTTGTGTCCCAAGTATCTGGTACTTACTAGACTCAGTAAATATTAACTGAATGAATGGGTGAGTGCAGTCAAGATTTCTGCTATGATCCCAGCAGCTGGGTGTTGTGAGAGTAGGTTCAAGACCTGTTCTTCAAAGCGTTACCTATTTGACCATTCTCAATATCCATTTGATGGATTTGACTTTTTTTTTTACAGAGAGGAAGGGAGAGGGATAGAGAGCTAGAAATGTTGATGAGAGAGAAACATCGACCAACTATCTCTTGCACACCCCCTACCGGGGATGTGCCTGCAACCAATGTACATGCCCTTGACTGGAATCGAACCTGGGACCTTTCAGTCCACAGACCGATGCTCTACCACTGAGCCAAACCGGTTTTGGCTGATGGATTTGACTTTTATGCAAGCCCTTGAGGGTGGAAGAATAGATAGTTCCTGCCCAGGTCCCTGGATAAGGATCAGTTCACTGTGAAATATTTATACCACAGAGAACCCTAATCCTTGCCTGATTTCTCTCTATGGGAATTCTTTCCATCAGCTGTCTTAATTTATCTTTACATGAGATACAGACACAGTTTACTGTGATCTCATGTATGTTGTTGATCCTCACCTAAGGATATTACCTCCCCAACACACACCCCCCCATTGATTTTTAGAGAGAGCTGAAGGGAGGGGGAGAGACAGAAATATCCTCCATCAGCCTGACCAGCGCCCTGCGACCAAGGTACATGCCCTTGACCAAAATAAAACCAGAATGATCTGGAGGCTAATGCTCTATCCACTGAGCCAAACTGGCTAGGGCCAGAAAATTTTGTTTTACAAAGGAAAGGGCAAGCATTTCAGAAAATTGAATGGAAAGAGCTGAGGGGTGATAGTATAATCCTATATAATAAAAGCCTAATGTGCTAAGTGTTCCATCATGGGGTTGGTTGTCTGTTCAAACAATCAAAGCATAATATGCTAACCATATGCTAAGGCTCCTGAACCCCTGCTATGATGTGCACTGATCACCAGGGGGCAGATGCTCCAACAAGTAGGTTAGCTTCTTCCTGGGGTCCCGTGATTGGGACTCAGCTAGAGGGGTTAGACATGTCCTGGGTCCCTTCCACCATCCCCAGCTGGCCAACCTCCCACATCCCTCCCCGGCCCCAGTAGTGCAATGGTGGGGTCCCTCGGCCTAGTTTTTGCCCTCTTGCAATCCGGGACCCCTCAGCGGATATCAGAGCTGGTTTTGCCCAATTCCGCAGGCCAGGCCAAGGGACATTACTAGTCCATGAATTCATGCACTGGGCCTTTGGTGTGCTACCTAAATGTATTAATTCAAGCTGATGTTTGCAGCTCACATTTATCATGTCACAGGATTCTTAAACAAGAACCAGATTCAGGTCCTAGCTGGCTTGGCTCAGTGGATAGAGCAGCAGCCGCATACTGAAGGGTCCTGAGTTGGATTCCAGTCAAGGGCACATGCCTGGGTTGTGTGCTCAATCCCCAGTAGAGGGCGTGCAGGAGACAGCCCATCGATGATTCTCATTATTGATGTTTCTCTCTTCCCTCTCCCTTCCTCTCTGAACTCAATAAAATTTTATTTATTTATTTATTTAAATATTTTATTGATTTTTCAGAGAGGAAGGAAGAGGGATAGTCAGAAACATCGATGAGAGAGAAACACTGACCAGCTGCTTCCTGCACACCTCCCCTCGGTGATGTGCCCGCAACCCATGTACATGCCCTTGACCGGAATCGAACCTGGGACCCTTCAGTCTGCAGACCAACGCTCTATCCACTGAGCCAAACTGGTTTCGGCCAATAAAAATATATTTAAAAATAAATAAAAGAACCAGCCCTAACCGGTTTGGCTCAGTGGATAGAGCGTTGACCTGCGGACTGAAGGGTCCCAGGTTCGGTTCTGGTCAAGGGCATGTACCTTGGTTGAGGACATATCCCCAGTAGGGGGTGTGCAGGAGACAGCTGATTAATGCTTCTCTCTCATAGATGTTTCTAACTCTCTATCTCTCTCCCTTCCTCTCTGTAAAAAAATAAAATAAAAGAACCAGATTCAGGATTTTGGATTCTAATCCCAGATATTTAGTTGCTCCTCTTGTTCCACAGTACTATTGTTCACCTAGCTTACTGAAGCAAACAAAATAGCCATGAAGGTGGTACTGGAAACCTGGGAACTGGTGGGAGACTAGAAGTTTTCAGGAAATGCAGGGTGTTGTGTTTTTTTTTAATGTATTTTATTTACTTTTCACAGAGAGGAAGAGAGAGGGACAGAGTCAGAAACATCAATCAGCTGCCTCCTGCACCCCCCCCCCCCCCCCCCCCCCACTGGGTATGCTCCCGCAACTAAGGCCCATGCCCCTGACCGGAATCTAACTCGGGACCTAGGGACCACAGACTGACGCTCTATCTACTGAGTCAAACCGATCAGGGCTGGAAATGCAGTTTTATTCTCTAGAATAGGGGTGTCGAACTCAATCAGAGAAGGGGCCAAAATCTAAAATCCAGCCTAAATCGCGGGCCGAATGGTTTACTGAACAGTCATAAACTGTCATTGTGATGGAAACGCAGCGGAGTGCAGTGATGACAGCGCGGTGCGGGCCACATTGCAAGGCCTGGCGGGACGGATTTGGCCCGCGGGCCTTGTGTTTGACACATGTGCTATAGAATTATGGCCTGGTTGATGTTTCCAGCTTCACGGACATCTATAATTTAAGAGAACGTCAGTGGAATTTAACATACCATTCTTATAATTTTTTTTTCTAAGTGCGCTAGCAGAGAATTGTTTTGGAGATCACAGAGAACAGTTGGATTGGGGGGAAAGGGGAATTACAAATAAGTATCTTAATTCAGGGTTCAGAGGTAGAATAGCCTCTGCGTGAGCCACAGGGACCAATGCGGATCAAGCGTTTAAACAAGATGGTGGCCGAGACAGGACCGCTCTATCTTTCCGAACGAAACTCTATGGCAGAGCAGAGCCTACAGCTCAGAACCGAAGCTGAGATGGGTGATAGCCCGGCCGCACTGGCGCTCTGGGCCGACTGGAGGGCAAAGAGCTCTGCTGCGCATGTGTGCGACTGGGTCTGAGGCCGGGTGGGTGGGGGGCGGTCTTGAGACAGGGAGCCCACTTCACAGGGCAAGTTTTCTGAAACGTGTGAGGCGTTTAGGTCCGGTTACAGCCGTGGTGGGGCGTTTCCTACAACGCATGCGTCCTAGATGAGACCAGCGAGACGATGGCGTGGTCTTCCTACGTCCGGCGTAGGAGCGACGTCTGAGGTGGGAGGGGTGGCCAAGAGTCCCACACACATGCGCTTTGTGGTCGAGGCGTTTCCTTCAGAGGGTGGAGGCTAGGGCTCCTTACTGCGCAGGCGCAAGAACTGTCCGGTAGGGCTAGTGGTCTATCACGGGGAGGGAAGAGGAGGTTAAAGGGATTAAAAAACCGGGTGCGCCTGCGCGTTGCCTACTAGTGGGCTGAACTCAGTATTAGTGAGGGGCGGAGTCGCGCGTACACGTCATTGGCCGGGTAGGTGGGAGGGAGGATGGAGCTTGGGGAGGATCTTTGCGCTTGCGCAGTGCGGGGGTGGAGGGCGGAGGAGCTGGATAGCACGCTTGCGCGGCTGTCACAGGGCTGCTTGGTTGGTCAGTGGGGAGTCGGCGCCTGCGTACTAAGACCCGTGTGCAGCAGCGGCGGCGGCGGCGGCGGCGGCAGCAGCAGCGGGCTCAGAGGCAGCGGTTGAGCTCGCGGCGAGCGGACGGGGTCGAGTTATTGCGTTCGCGCGAGGTGAGAGCGAGCAGGGCGCGCGTGCGCGGAACCTTGACTTGGACCTGGGAGGAGAGATGGAACTGCGCGGGGGTCGGGGAGGGGGCAGAAAGGAGCGGCGGTGGCCGCCGCCGGGGTCTGGTCGGCAAGCGGCGCGAGGTGCGGAAAGGCGCGGGTGCTGCCCTGGTTAGCCCGTGCGGTGACGGTTGGGTCCCGCCGGGTGACGTTGGAGCGACGCAGGGCGGGGGACGGCGAGCCGCGAGGCCGCCACGCGGGAGAGGCCGCCAGGCGGTCACGCCGGGGCGAGGGCCGGGGGCCAGATCGGCCCGCCGGGACAAGGGTACCTGGGCGGTTGAGAACCCGGCGCCGCGCGGCCACGTGAGGTGGGGGAGGGGGCTATTCGGTGAGAGGGCATTTCGGGGGAGCTGGCGGCCGGCGGGGGAGGGGAGGCCGGCGTGGCTCCGGACAGGCGCGGCCTTTGAGGAGGGGGCAGCTGCGGCACCGGAAGTGCCCCGTACGGAAGGCTGCCCTCGGGGTCAGAGGCCGCATGGCCGAACGTGGACTGGGTCCGCATGGCAGCGCGGGGACCCCTCCCCCCAAGTCCCGGCCACCGGAAGCCTCGGGCGGCCACATGGGCGGGAGTCGGCAACCCTCAGCGCGGGGAAGCAGGTCCTCGTGGGCGCCTGAGGGAGCTTGGAGGTTTGAGGAGTGGGAGAAGCCGGCGGCCCGGATCGTGATCACCGAGAGAGCCACTGCGGGCATATGTTAGCGCTCTCCCACCTCATGGGCCCCTGGAGCTTCCCCCCCAAACAGGTGAAGTGAGGGGGGCCAGCCAGGAGTAAGCGACACTGTTTCTTGCTTGGAAGTCAGAGAAATGGAGAAAACGAGGGCGATTGGACGGGAGCCCAACTCAGTGGTGCTGACAGCGCCTTAAAGTCCGGGGCACATGAGCTCCCGCGGTTAGGGGCTCACAACCTTGTCACTGTCTTCCTCCATGTGTATGTTTTGGGAGTTCTGGTTTTAGAGTCTTAATTCTACTAACCTACTATAAGTTATACTACTAATTACTACCAGTCTTTGCTTTCGTTTTATTGTCATTCACCACTCCCAACTCCCTTACTTTCTACGGACTTGCAGGCCCCGTCTGAAAAGCCGACAGGACCGAAGCATCTTGGGAAAAGTGGGAGGGCCCTCACGGAGACGCTGGGTTCCTGGGTTCCCTTTGGGAAACAAGATCGAGGTGTTTGGCAGGGGGATCAGTTAGAAAACAACACTACTTTCTCCCCCTTGGCTGCATCTACAAATGCCTGTTGGAGAGGCGGGAATCCCCCAAAGAGCCCTGTGGTTTCCTGTACCAATGACTAGCTTGTGTGTGGATAGGGTGGGGGGGGGGTGTAACAGAGACGGGTGGGGCCCTGTCCTCCGGTATCCACCCTCCCTTCTCCCCTCCACATTAGCCCCGCCCTTTGGCTGGCTCATAGCTGCTCACCTAATTATAGCCCTGGTTATGTGTGGGCTAAAGGGGTAGTTGGTTTCAGTGGCAAGTAACACCTGAGTCCTCCCCCTCCCCAGGGATTAGGTCTTTGCCCATCTCAGATTTGACATCCTAATGCCCCAAAACTTCTTTTCCCAAGTCCCTTTTAACTTTCATTTGGGGTGGGGATCCAGCTTATTCTCCCTAACACGCACATGAGTTCTCAAGTATTTGTGATTACAGTCAGTATTTAATCTAGGAATTTTTGTTTAAGTGGGTAATGGAATAAACATCTGGAATGAAAATGAAGCAGTTTCTAGAGAGTAATGGGATAAATTGGAGACACTGTTAGCCTCTATCCTTGCTGACCCCAGTTTTTTTCTTGACTAGTTGGAATCGAAGCCTCTTAAAATGGCAGATGATTTGGACTTCGAGACAGGAGATGCAGGGGCCTCAGCCACCTTCCCAATGCAGTGCTCAGCATTACGTAAGAATGGCTTTGTGGTGCTCAAAGGACGGCCATGTAAGATTGTGGAGATGTCCACCTCCAAGACTGGCAAGCACGGCCATGCCAAGGTTAGAATTCCACCGCTTCACATCTTGCCTTCCCCACATTTCCCTGCCCATGGGGCTCCTGGCAGCAAGCTATCAGCAGTCCTAGCCTTCTATTTAACTCTTTTCTTTTTTTTTTTTTTTTTAAATATATTTTATTGATTTTTTACAGAGAGGAAGAGAGAGGGATACAGAGTTAGAAACATCGATGAGAGAGAGTCATCGATCAGCTGCCTCCTGCACACCCCCTACTGGGGATATGCCCACAACCAAGGTACATGCCCTTGACTGGAATCGAACCCGGGACCTTTCAGTCCCCAAGCCGACGCTCTATCCATTGAGCCAAACCAGTCTCGGCTAACTCTTTTCTTATCTATTATCCAATTCCTTGTGTTCAGCACTCAGCCCTGGATACTTCCTTTCTACACTTGCTACCAGCCTTGAGCCTCTTCCACCATCATTCTCTGATAACTCCTCTCCCTTCTGTGTGAACCTGTAACTTCTCTTGGTGGTCCTTTGTGCTCTGGCTGTTTAGCTGCTCCATCCTTTCACTTTTTCTGTTCATCTTTCCTTGACCCTTTATAGGTGCTCTTTATTTGTATCACTTTGCCCAGGGTTTCTTCAGTCCTAACGAAATACAGCCTTCCCTGAAGGAGGCCAGGGAGGCAGCCCCCTCTCCTTGAGTTAACAGCCTCCTTGCCTTTTGGGCCCTAACATTCTTGCCCAGTGCTTTCCTTGGCACTTCAGACTTATTTTTTCCTCAAAAGTTCAACCCTGTCTTCTGTTGACTTGGCATAAATCCTGGGTTACCCCCTGATGTCCTAGATTCTCCTACTTCACATTTTTCTTATTTCCTATTTGCTTCATTCTTTGATTTCCCCTAAGTAATTTTTTCAGCTCTCTTCCTTTCTCAGTCCTTCCTGTATTCTCTGCTCTTTCCCTTCTACCTTTCTTATTTTCCAAGTTTTTAGCATTTTATTTACCAATGATTTGCTAGCTCGAGATAACTGACTACTCCAAAACCAGCCTGCATGTTCCCTGTGCTGTGAACCCAGCCTCAATGGTGGTCTTTTCACCTCAGGTTTCTTTTAGAAGTTTTGGTTATGGTTCATTACCAATTCCCCTAATCTTTGCCCAATCTAGTCTAACTTCCCTCACCAACCAGGGACAACTTGAACTTTTATCTCCTCCATCCTGAAGTTTAGTTGGGATTCTCTTTGATGTAATGTGTACATACAGGTCCACCTGGTCGGTATTGACATCTTTACTGGGAAGAAATATGAAGATATCTGCCCGTCAACTCATAATATGGACGTTCCCAACATCAAAAGGAATGATTTCCAGGTATGTGGATGGTCTTGATGTAGGGTTAGTCAGTTGGGGTGGGGGCACAGATACTGATTGATGGTATTTGGTGTGTCAGACCCTGTGTCAACCTCCTTCCCTCTCTTCCCCAGCTGATTGGCATCCAGGATGGGTATCTATCACTGCTCCAGGACAGTGGGGAGGTGCGGGAGGACCTTCGTCTGCCTGAGGGAGACCTTGGCAAGGAGATTGAGCAGAAGTACGACTGTGGAGAGGAGATCCTGGTATAGTGCCCCACCCACCCACTTCTGTGTCCAGCTTTGCTCCTTGTGCGTGGTCCCTGAGCTCAGGTTTCTGATTCTCCCTTTTGCTCCCTGAAGATTACAGTGCTGTCTGCCATGACGGAGGAGGCAGCTGTTGCAATCAAGGCCATGGCAAAATAACTGGCTCCCAGGTGAGTGTCACAAACTCCCTTAAGCCCCCTTCACATACTTTGTGGATGCTTTAGTCTTAATTGTCCTAGGCTTTCTGGCCCCTAACCCTTCTTCCTGTTAAAGGTATTATCCTGTCTTACCTGGTTTCTCTTTTGTACACAGGGTGGCGGTGGTGGCGCAGTGATCCTCCAGCCTGCAGAGGCCCCCTCCCCCAGCCTGGCTCAGCTCTGGCCCCGGCCCTTGGCTGGACTCCTACACAATTTATTTGATGTTTTATTTTGGTTTCCTCCACCCCCTCAATCTGTTGGGGAGCCCCTGCCCTTCATCCTGTTTCCTTGGCCAGGAGTGAGCCATGGCCTCGGTGAAGCTGCCTTCCTCTTCTCCCCTCACACTACAGCCCTGTGGGGGAGATGGGGTGGGTGCTGCTTGTGGTTAGATTTTTTTTTTTTTTTTTTTTTTTTTTTTTTTTTAATTCTGGAATCAGCCGTGGATTCTGGCAAATGGTCCGTGTGCCCCCCCCCCCAACTCATCCCTGGTCTGGTCTCTGTTCCTATAGCCCTTTATCCCAAGCACCGCCCTACAGACTGGGGACCAGCTCCTTCCCCATGCCTATGTCTCTCCCCAAATCCCTTTAGCCGGAGAGGGAAGAGGAGGAGAGGAAAGGGGACCTGTCCCCCTCCACAGGCATCTGGGAGGGCCCTGCCCCCGTGGGCTTCACCCTTTCCTGTGGGCTCTTACCCTGACACATTTGTTAAAATCAAACCTGAATAAAACTACAAGTTTAATATGAAGCCCCAACTTGGCTACTCTGAATAAATGGGTACTTGGTGACGGAACCAAAAATGGATTATAGATTAGATTGTGTCAGTGAGTTCATTACAATCATCCGAGTGTCCCCAGTCTGGGAACACTCATTTGCCATGACATGTTACCTATCCCCTACCCTCTAAGCAGCCTTAGCATGGCCTGGGTGGGGGTGAACACAAACAGTAGTAGCCAGGGGCAATGGCAGATAAATTTTATTGGCCTAGGAGATACCAGGGACCCTCACCCAAGGTAGGAGATGGGGTGCAGTTGAAGATGAAATTTGATGGTCACTTGTGATAGAATCTTGGGTTCTGGCTGTGCTGGAGGAAAGGGAGCGAGGGGCCAGATTGGGCTAGTAGCAGCAAAGCTGGACTGGTGGTGGTGATGAAAGGGGTTTGTCAGTGTGCGTGTTCTCCCTTCCGCTTCATCCCCACATAACCTCCCCCAAGAAGGGAAAACTACGGATGAGGGCCTGTCCTACCCAATCCTGTTTTCCACAGACTATAGAAGTTGTGTCAGGTACGCCATCCTTACCTTCCCTGCGGATGGCATCTGCACAGGGAGCTGGGGGGAGGCGAGGAGTCCAGAGGCCGGATGCAGAGCTTGGGGGTGCATGGGGCGCAGGGAGGACTGCAGAGAACAGAGTCAGAACCCGAGGAAGCCTGGGGTTCCCCATAGCAAAAGCCCTTTCCCCTGATCTCCCAAGCTCCACACTCACTGAGTCAGAGAAGCCAGTTTGCTGGTAAGCATGTTCCATTTGCTTTTGTAGGGACAGGGTACCACCAGGCTGGAGGAACCCTGGGTGGGGGAAGGTGTGTGTGTGAAGTGAATAGAGAACAGGAAAGGGAGAACTTGAGGGCCCAGGGCCCATGAATGGGGTGTTCTCACCTGTCTGGGTGGGCTGGAAGTGGCTGTGCACAGCATAGGGCTGAGGCTGTGGCTGAGACAGGTACTGCACTGCAGGAAAGGCTGAAGGTGCTGAAAAAGGAGGCACAGCCATTAGACCCTCCCTTTACTCTGTTGACAACATTACCCTCTGGGCCTGAGGAAAGCACCCCCTCTCCCCTTTTCCCACCACTTACCTCTGAGCTGCTGACTAGGGCTATAGGCTGGTTGAGCGGGTCCATAGTGAGGTGGGGGCTGAGCAGTCCCATAGGCACCACCTGGGCTGCCCTGGAACTGCCCATGCTCTGGGGTCCCTGTGAAAGCTGCTGAGCCCACGTAATGTCGGGTCTGAGAAGGATGAGAACTCGCTGTAAACTTGAAAGCAGACTCTCAAGTGACTGTGTATGCTTCCATTTTTTCTCTGTACATTTAAGTGTCACACTCATTGCTTGAATAGTGGCTTGGTAAGGTGGGTGGAAGTAAAAGGGGAAACACCCAATTTTACTCCTTACTGTAAGCACTTGGGGTCCGAACATCTGTTTGGCTCTGTCAGCTGACATGAGGGTGCCTGGGCGATTGTGTCCTCCAGGGCTCCCTAGAGACGGAGAGGGGCTTCATGATGCTGAAGTGGCAGTCTGGGAGGCCCAGGAGGGCCCCTCTGACAAGTGGTGTCTAATCCTCACCCTGCATGCTGAGGAGATGAGTTCCCGTGTGAACAGTCAGGCTCTTTGGGTATGCAGCTGATGTCAGAGTGGTCAAGTCACTAGAGTTGAAAGGAAGGCAGGTCAAACATCAAGGACAAGTGGCTCCTCTTGCCACAAACACCATCTTTTGTTACCTGGCTCCATCTAGAAGTTCTGCCCCAATTCTAATTTTAGCTCTCCAATCCCACCTCTGCTCCTTTCGCCTCCGCTTTTCCTCCTCGTGTAAAACTTTCTTGAGCTGCAGGAAAAGCTGGTGCTTCTACTCCTAAGGGCCAAAAGCTTCTCTTCCAGTTTCTGGATCTGGAAAAGGAGGGAAGGAAAAGGTGAAGGTAGGAGAGCCACGGGGAGAAAGCGCTGGGAAAGATCAAGGGAACACATACCTGTTCTTTGGTTTCCTCTAACGACATTCTCTCTTCCATCTCCTTTTTCTTTCGTCTCTCCTGCTCTTCCTTCATCTTCTGTTCCATCATCTTGTCTACTTCTTCTTCCTCTGGAGGAAGGGTCAAACAGGAAAAGTGGCAGAATGGTTAAAGTAATTAGAATGTTAGAGACTGAAAACCAGCAAAAACGGCTATCCCAGTGCTCTTGGTAAGAGGCTTCCAATCACTGCAAGGAGACAGGGAGAGGTGAGGTTCATCAGGTGCTCTCCAAGGTCCTTTCCAGCTGAGGAATTCTGGAGTTCAGACCTGGGGATTTAAACTCCCACCACCTCGGGGCTGTTCCATCCCTATACTAGCTCCTACCGCAGCACTGATCTGCCTGTGGGTGGGGTCTGGAACGGCGGTGTCCACATGGGTGTGTGCCCTCCCGCCTCGGCCCCAACTCACCCTGCCGCTTGCGGCCCCAACTCACCCTGCCGCTTGCGCTCCCGCTCCATCATGATGTGCCGGTGCAACGCCCTGGCCATGGCGTTGGAAAGCTTGGGGCGCTCCAGGAGCGCAGGCATGGTGCTGCCGGGGGCGCACGGGCCGTGGGCGCCCGGCTCTGTCGCTGACTGCCGGACCTGGGACGGGGCCTGTGGGCAGGCGAGCGCTCAAGACAATCGCGCTCTCGGCGGAGTCGGAGGGCCGCCCGCCGCCCCGGTCACGTGTCCGGGACCTGCCGCCCGATCGCGGGGCCGCCCACCTCTGCTGCAGCGCGCACGCGCGTGCTTAGGGGTCTCTAGCCTCGGGGCTCTCGCCTCCGGCCCCACCAGACCCGGCCCCAGCCCCTCCCTACCCTTTCTCTGTGCTTTCTCCGCTCCCACCTGCGCGCCTCGGCCAAACGTCACATCCGGTAATTGGGCTTAATCCTTCCGGGTTCAACATCCAGGGGCTTTAAGGGTTGGGCAGAAGGAAAAGGCGGAAGTGCCGAGGACGGGTACCCGTGGCGTCCAAACCTCTCCACTGAGCCGACCCCAGGCCGCCCAGCCCTGGACTCCCCTTCTGGTGGCGCGCCAGCCGCCCGGGCCAGCTCTGGTCCCGCGGTTGGGCACCTGACCAGGCCGGCCAGGAACGCCCTCAGGAAGTGCAAGAGAGGCGACGCAGGTGCTCAGAGACGGTGTTTATTGGCTCCTTCGAAATCAGAGTCATGACAACTGTACAGAGGACCCAAACCCTCCACTGCGCCCGCCCTTCCCCTTTCCTGCCTGGTGGCCACCGGAAAAAGCAGCTTCATGTGGGGCACAGGGAGACTCCTCTGGAATTCACAGTAACCAGGAACAAAAACGGAAATAAATTAAGTGATACAGGGGAGGGAGTCAGAGGGAGTCGTGTTCCCCAAATCAGTGCATGAAGAGGGGTTACCCAGGGCCTGGAACTGGGTTCCCCACCAGCTCCTCCACTTCAGAGTGTTCTGAGGCTCTGGACATGGAGATGTCCTCCACTTCCCACCTAAATCTGAGGCTGCCTCCATGCTCCTGCGCATCTGCCAGAATGAGCACCATGCATGCTGTGGGCCACTGGAATGAGGCGGAGGCAGTCGTCACTCGGAGTCCACGGGCCCGAGGCCCAACTGTGCTTGTAGTAGTGAGGTCTCACTCCCTCATTCCACCCGTACCAGCAGGGCATAGAGGAGTGTGGCCCCCTTCTCCTTGGTTACCCACTCAAGTTCGGCTGGGCTGAAGTGAGGGTCAGGAGGTTCTCTGAGGATCACGGAAGGAGGGCCGGGGGTGTAGGAGCCAGGGCGCACACACACCTGGAATGCCACCTGGGCCTGGTGTGTCCGCTGGAATTTGGGGTCCCAAAATCTGTCAGGCAAAAAGCAGATACAGGGCGGTGAGGCCTCTGGCCACAGTCACCTCTCCTAACTGCAGCTACGGGGCCTGTTAGTCCCAGGAATCACTTCTACGTTATAGGGACCTGGCTTAGCTGTTCCCTCTACTCTAAATGGCCTTGTTCCCAGTGCCCGCTCAGCTAACTCCCTCATCTCTTCTCCAGCCTTAGTGATATCCACCCTGACTACCCTTTTTAATATGCCTGCTCCAACTACACTTTTTAAAAAATGTTTTTATTTATTTCAGAGAGCACAAAGGAGAGAGGGGGTGGGGGAGAGAGAGAGAGAGAGAGAAACATCAATGATGAAAATCATTGATTGGCTGCCTTCTGCATGCCCCCTACTGGGGATCCAACTCACAACCTAGGCATATGTTCTGACCAGGATTGAACCGTGACCTCCTGGTTCATAGGTCAATGCTCAACCACTGAGCTACACTGAGAAAGGGCTGGGTGCAGACTGAGGAACCAAAAAAACAAGGTGGAAAAGGAGAGAGCAAATCATGGAGAGCCAAGCGGCCCTGGGGCATCTCTTGTGTACTTACTGCACTTTGGATGCCAGGGTCTCGGCCCCAGCATATTGGAGGGAGGGAGAAAGCAGCACTGGAGGGGGCTGCTCCTCCCGGGGAGGTGCACAGTTCTCACCCGGCTCCTCAAACCCTCCCCTGGGCTCTCCCTTCAGGGGCCGGCAGCTCAGGATGGAGGCAGAACCTGAGGAGAACTGGGTCAGAGTAGCCCACAGGCCCCGCCCACAGGCCCAGCCGCTCTGACTCTGTCAGAGCTACAGTACCTGCTCCCAGCTCCCCTCGGTCCAGCACTCTCCGGACGGCGGCCGCATTGCTGCCGTGATATGCCATGTGCCACTTCTTGGTCAGTGTCCCAGCCTCCAGGTGAGGGTTCACTCTAGGAAGTGGGCAGATAGGGCAGATGGGACAAGGGTTACTGGCTCCCCAAGGGCATTCCCTAGGCATGCAGTTCAGTCACTTCCATGCACCTCTTGGGGCTTTCCTTTTTCAAGGGGGCAAAGAACAGTAAGAGGGATGCATGCCTCATCTGTACCTGAGGTTGAACCTGCACCAGCCGAAGGGCAGGGCGTATTCCCGGGGAGGCTCCCCACGGCGCCGATGGGCTTCGTCCCCTCGCATCTTCCGGCAAGACTCACAGTAGCACAGGCTCCGCTTTGGTTGAGGCATGAAATAATCCTCTGCGGGAGAGCAAGTGGCAGGCTCGCTGCTATGGCTCCTGTTCTGGGTCTCAACTACACAGCCTCCTCTGACTGGTCTCTGGCTCTCAGCATGGCCCTGCACCCGTCCAGGGAGCAAGGCAGATCCTAGGGGGCTGGGACTCACCAGGAAGCAGCAGCAGTTCTTGGAATCGGGAGCAAAGGGCATGGTACTCGCAGCTCTTGAGAGGGCTGGCAGCTGACGGTGGGCCCCAGCATACGCTCTCCTTGATCCCTGAGGGAGCAAATGTGGCTCAGGTCATGGGAGATGGACTGGAGGGATGGGCTGGGTTAGATCCTGGTCCCTTTGGGCTGGCTCACCGTCCACCATGTCAGCTTTCTCCATGTCCCCTTGGGTTCCAGTACTCTTCAAACTGGCAGCTCCCGGTTCAGGGCTCACAATTGTCACCTGCAGCACAGCAAGCCAGAGTCACCATCCTCTAGAGCACATGTGTCAAACACAAGGCCCGCGGGCCAAATCCGTCCCGCCAGGCCTTGCAATGTGGCCCGCACCGCGCTGTCATCACTGCACTCCGCTGCATTTCCATCACAATGACAGTTTATGACTGTTCAGTAAACCATTCGGCCCGCGATTTAGGCTGGATTTTAGATTTTGGCCCCTTCTCTGATTGAGTTCGACACCCCTACTCTAGAGCCTCCTGATCTCCTCCTTGAACTTCCCCTTTACCTGGACAGAAGTCTCCAGGCATCCCTCCTCCCGGCCTCCACTGCCACTGACCTGCTCACACTGCCCGTAGAGGTCCACGAGGGCATGGCAGGGCTGGGGGACATCGGGCACAGCCACCCCCTGGTCCATCCCGTTGACATGGAGATGCAGTCCCCCAGAGCTGTCGAGCCGCAGTCCCAGGACGGTGCCTTCAGGACACGTGTCAAGATTTGGCCCAAACTTCTCACAGATCTGGGAAGGAGAGACCCACTGTCTTCCCCGAGCAGACGCCCACCAGCAGCAGCCACCCCACCCTTCACGCTGCTTCAGGTCCAGTCCTCGGGCCTTGCCTCCACACTTGCCCACAGTCTGGGTTCCACCCTCTGCTTCAATGACCCAGACGCCACCTCCCTCCCCCCTGCAACATTCTCAGTGTTACAGCTCAGGAGGCAGCCAGCCGGAGACTGTCCAGATGACACTCGCGCCCTGTGTCAGTCCACTCACTGCAGTGCTCCCGCTTCATGTCTGTGACAGACCTACCTCCACGCCCAGGGCCCCGCTCCTTCTTTTTGGCAGCCCCTCCCTCCTCCACGCTCCCCACCCACCTTGAGGCCGTTGTGGAAGACCCCGTGGCCCCGCAGCAGCCAGGCTGCCCGTTTAAGGGCACAGGCAGACGCAGGGAAGTTCAGCCTCTCGGGCGGGCAGGTGATGACTCCCAGGACAAGGGAAGACGTCCACTGGCGGTTCAGGAAGTCTATCCGCACCTGGGAGAGAAGGCGGCTACTCCCGTCATGGCTCCTGGGAAAGAGGCCACCACCCAGCACAGCCTGCTGCTCACACCGCCCAGAGTGCGGCCTGGGATGCTGCCCTTCTCACGTGTGGAGGGACTAGAAACTGCAAGTTCAGTGATTTCCTCTCCTCTCAGCCTTGCTCTTGCTGTGGACTCTGCAAGGATTCCTGTCCCTAGAGGCTCCCTCCCCCTGGCTGACAGTGCTGTCTGTAGGGGCAGCAAAAGGGCCCCTCTGGAAAGCCCTCCCTGCTCCCACACACAGGATCCGGCATCTTCCCTGGAATCCCCCAGCTCCTCTCCGGCTTCCCTCACTAGGTACCAAGCGGGCACTGACCTGCACCTCCCACCACAGAAAGTCATTCAAAGGACATGCCTCTCACTGTCCTCGATCCGGAAAGGCCTTGCTCCAGGAAGGCTGGCCCTGGGTCACCCTGAGCAGGAGTTGCTGGGGACCAGGAGAGGACAAAAAGGAAGGCCCACCTGGACCAGCAGCTGGGGCACCAGGGGCTGGCTGATGACAACGATGCCCTGGTTGTAGCTGGCCACCCGGGTAGCTGTACGGTTCCCGTTGGACAGGAGGATATTCTTCCCATGGTTCTCCAGGAATTCAAGGGCTGTAGGCATAATGGCCACTTGGTCCTCGCCCTGGTGTGGAGAAGAGATTGAGCTGCTAGGGTTGCCAAGGTGAGGCCCAACCCCCCCTAGAGTTCAGAGCTCGTGCGTGTAAGCTCCTCTCCACCCTGGGCAGGACTGGGGAACCCAGAGACAATCTGGTGGCCGACGGCCCACCAACGCTCCTCCGTGTGCCCCAAGGGCCCTGCGGCAGCCTTACTCCCAGGCCGTGCTCCTCGTCCTCGTCCTCGTCACCTTCACTTCCAGTGTCGGAGCTGGGGGAGGGGGGCTGGGTGCCTTCTGGCTCCTCCAGCCGCGTGGAGCTGACGATAGACACGCTCCGCACGGGCCCGTAGAGATCCAGCACAGCCCACACGCTCTGGAGGCACACAACAGGAAGTTGGAGACGGACGAGTGGCAGACCTCAACCCACTCCCAGAATTCAAGGCAAATCGGGGTCTGTCTACCTTGGCAATGCCAGTGGCTGCAGGCCCCATGTCCTCGCCATCCACCAGGATGTGCATCGAGTCATCTGCCCCCCGGCGAATGCCCACACGGCTCCCCACCTAGGACCAAGGGGAGATGAGGACAGAGGCTCAGCCCACCTCCCCTGCCTCCCCACCTCCCAGCCCCACCCTGTTCCCCAGACCCAGCGCTTCACCCCCAGCCTCTCGAGGTTCCGGCCGTAGTTCATCCTCTGGAGCAGCCCGTCACGCCGCACTTCACAGCTGGACACCATCCAGGTGGTCTTTGTCCGGAGCTCAGGCAGCGAGGGAGGCACCCCCGGGCCACCAGCTGCTCCGGGCCCCATCTCCCCTGGTGCCAGTGTCGTTAGCCCTATCCGCAGGGAGCCCGCCCACTTCTCGTCCAGCTCTTCCACTTTCACCTGCGTGAGAAAGTAGGAGCTGCAACTATTGGAATAGATGGGGGCTAAGGGGGGTAGGTAGGAAGCAGGCTGGTCCTGTGTGAAGGGACTGGAAGCCTCCTTTGTCATCTCTCCACAGCCCACCTCAAACACTTCCTCCGTCTTGAGCTCCTTGGTGCTAAAGACAAGGCCGTGAGCATAGCCAGCTGCCCGCACCGCCTTTGTGCCATCTTCCTCCAGAGTGACATTCTTGCCGCAAACACCGTGGAACCGGTGAGCCACGCCGGCCACTGAGGAAAGATGGTGCCAGAGAACACAGTAGAATTAGGGCAGCGAGCTTCAGACAGCACACAGAGCAAAGCTTTCAGGTGAAACAGGGAGTGGACATAAAGGTCCCATCTGACATCACCCCTTTACCTGTGACACCTCTTTTCACCACCTTCAGACTCATCCCCAAACCTGGTAGACCCAGCTTATGACGTCCTAGCCCCTGGGTGGCAAGGAAGCACCCAGGCCCTGTGTGCCAGGCATCGCCCTGCCCTCTTCCTGGCTGCTGTCCACCCCGGGTTGCTCCCTCCCCTTTGCCGGTAGCGGCTGCAGCCAGCCTGTCCTGAGCAGCTTCCCTGACCCGGAAGCTGTCTCTCTCAGGCCCCGGCAGCAAGTAGAGCCCACCTCCCTCCCTGTCGGCTGAACCTGGGGAGAGCAGGGGGAATGACTTCTCGGTAGCGGTGTTGCTGGTTGCCAGGCTGTTGTCCATGGGGCCGGTGGCATTGGTGATGGACACTTGGACGCACTGGCCATAGAGATCCACTACCGCATACACCTCTGGGAGGAGAGCGGGAGTCAGAGCCTGGGCGCCTGCACGGCCAGGCTGGGGGTGGCAGGTCGGAAGCCACAGAATAGTCACCTTTACCCGGAGGCAAGCCTGAGCAGGCGGCGCCCTGGTCCTGGCCGTTGATGAAGTAGTGCAGGTCGCCCTTGGAGGTTCGCATCATGCCGATGCGGGCGCCTGTGCCCAGCGCGTCGAGGTCGCACCCGTAGTTGTTGCGCATCGTGTTGCCATCTTGCATGATGGCTGTGCCACTGGCGGGAGGGCAGGGGGGAGCTCAGCCTCCCAGCTTCCTCCCCACACCGGTCCCCGCCCAGTCTGCCTGGCAGAACTCCCAGTGCCTTGGATTAGCATCTCAACCTGGGGTCTGAGACCCAATCCTGTCTCCTACATCCCCAGGAGCTCATGAAAAAGCATTAGTACCCTGTGAGGAAGGAGGGGGGTGGGTTCCCAGAATTAAAGAGAAGAGGTAGTCAGATCCCCTAGCCCAGTGGTCGGCAAACTCATTATTAGTCAACAGAGCCAAATATCAACAGGACAACGATTGGAATTTCTTTTGAGAGCCGAATTTTTTAAACTTAAACTTCTAACACCACTTCTTCAAAATAGACTCGCCCAGGCCATGGCATTTTGTGGAAGAGCCACACTCAAGGGGCCAAAGAGCCGCATGTGGCTTGAGAGCCGCAGTTTGCCGACCACGGCCCTCGTCTATCACAGGAGCAGCCTGAAACCCTGCTTTCCTTGTCCAGCCAGCTCCACCAGACCCACCCAGCTGGTCCCAAAGCAAGCAGCCCACCTCAGCATCCAAGTATCGTAGTCAATGTCCGTCATAGTGTTGGGGAATTCCAGGTCCTCTGGCCGGATAGCAGTCACTCCTGTGAGGAGGCCGGGGAAGGTCAGAGCCAGGCCCCTAGGCCCTGGCAGGCAGCACCTCCCCCAATAGGCACAGGCCCACACACACACACACACACACACACACACACACAGCTGCCCCTCACCAGCCTCAATGGAGCCTGACCAGCGGTCCACCATCTTCTGAATGACAATCTCGAACAGCTCGCCGTCCCGCAGGGCCCTGCCCGGGAGAGCGGCCATCAGACAGGCCCTGTGGGTTGCTCAGGCGGGAGCGGGAGCGGGGCAGCCCCGCCCGGACACTGACCGGTTGGAGATGACGATGGCGTCGTTGAACTCGCTGCGGCAGTTGTGGCGGAGCGCGGTGCGGCCCCCGTTCGTGATGACCGCGTTGCTGCCGTGCAGCTGGTGGAAGCGGAGGTCGGAGCCCCCGGCCCCCGACGATGGGGAGCTCGGAGACGCCTGGTTGTTCCCCTCAGGGAGAGGCTCAGGGACCGGGGTCACCTCTGCAAGAGGGGGCATCGCCCGTTAGGCATGCAGTTGTCTCTGGGGCCTCCGGAGGCCACCCCCCGCCCTGCCCCTGCCCAGCCCGGCCCTCACCCAGGGCGTCCACAATGGTGGCCTGGGCAGCCTGGCCGTAGAGATCCACAACAGCATAGACACCCGGGGGCACGTTCCAGGCGGCAGGGCCCTGCGTCATCCCGTTGACAAAGAAGTGGAGAGTCCCGTCCTCCCTGCGAACCACGCCCACCGTGTCCCCTGCCTTGGAAGGAGCGGGGCTGGAGTGAGGAGTCAGGCAGAGGCCCTGCCTGGGCTGGTCCTGCAGCAGCCGCCCCGGCCTGCTCCCCGCTGCCGAGGCCTCCGGCACGTCTGCTCTCCCACCTTGAGGCGGTCCAGGTTGTGCCCGTATTCATCCAAGATGGTTGTCCCATTGTGCATCACCCCGTTCCCAGTCATCATCCAGGTCCCTGGGGGCCAAGGAGCAGCAGAGGACATGAGGGGGGAGCCAGGACTCCCCTCCTTTACAGAGTGGCCCCCACGCTGCTCCCCGAAGCCTTAGCCCAGCCTGCCTTTCCCCTGACAGCCGGCTTTTCCCCAGAGGAAGACGAGAAAAGGCTGTTCTCACGCCAGTGCAGCCCTGTCTGGGGCTGTCCTCGGCCACTGGCCCGGCCGTCACCGTGTGACACGTGTGACAGTGAAAAGGGGCTGGCTGGCGAGCTCGCGCCAGGGCCGCGAGGGGCTTCCTCCCTAGGACCCTCTTCTGGCCCTGCCCCTCTCGGGAGCTCACCAGAACGCAAGTTGGTCATGGTGGAGGGCAATTGGAGGTAGGCAGGGTTGTGGGTGGTGACACCAATCTCAATGGAGCCAGCCCATTTGTCCACCATCTTGTCGATGCGCACCTGGAATACCTCTCCGTCCCGCAGGGCCCTGCTGCTCAGCACCACGCCGTGATTGAAGTCATCGGTGGCACTGAGGGCACAGCAAGCGGGGACTCAGACCCCCAACGCAAACTCCAAACATGCCCGAGCCAACCAGGTAAACAGCAAACTCAGAAGGCTCCCCCCTCCTGCCCAGGACAGCCCAGACCAGACTCCTTATACCTCCCACTTCCTCACCCCTTCCCCCAATCCCGTAAGAGCCCCTTCTGCAGGCTTCTCCCCACCCCTTGGGCCATACTGGGGCCTCAGAGCCGTGCGTCCCTCGTGGGTGATGGCTGCCTTCTGCCCACAGTTGGGGTGGAAGAGCAGCCGCTCGGGTTCAGCCTGGGCAGCGGGAGCAGCTCGGCGGAGGGCACCCTCAGGGGACAGCGCCCGCAGGATGGCATTGTTCCTGCGCAGACGGTCGCTATGGTTGTTATTGTGGACGATGGTCACCTTCACTGCCATCCCATACAAGTCTACCACACCATACACCACTGGGGGCGTCAATGGGGTAGCCACGCCTGTGGGGGTGGAAGGCACAGGAATGGGGGGTAAGGAGAGAAGAGTCAAATATAGAGACGGAGAATCCAGAGGCAGGAGGATGAGGTACAGACCACCCCCCGGGGAGCCCCGGCCCGCCAGCCCTCTGACTTCCCCTGACCTTGATCGATGCCGTTAATGAAGAAGTGGAGGGCAGAGTTGGACTTCCTTGTGAGACCAATGTGGTCACCCTCCTATTCAAGACGAACAAAAAAGAACAGTCTGGAGTTCATCCACAATCAGGCTCCGGACACGGGAACCACGAGCACGGAGCAGCCCCCGAGTCTTCCCACCTCCCACGTCCCAGGGGACAGCTGCCAAGTCCTCCCGTCCTCCGACCGCCCTGATGCTTCTGCGAGCCCTCCGGTAACTCCGGAAGTCCCCTGACAGCCAGGAACTTGCTTAACCCTCACGACGATCTGTAAAACCCCGCTAACGGGCTCATTTTAGACTCTGCAGGAAAGGAACAACTACCCAAGAGGGTAAGCTTCTGGCCTCCGGCCACCATCACACACGGCCAACCAGCAAGAGGAACGGAACCCACCCAACTTACAAACTGAGTGCCTGGCTGCGGGCAGCCCTGCCTGCTTAGAACCTTTCGGCAAAAGATCAAGGCCCGGGCAGGGACGCAGCGGGCTGGCCCCTCACCTGCAGCTCGTCCAGGCTGAACTCACAGTACTCCCGGCGGGTGCCCTTGCCGTTGGTGAGAATCCCGCAGCCGCTCATCATGATGGTGCCTAGGGGGAAGCACAGCCTGGTCAGGGGACGAGTTTCCTTCACCGCAGTTCCCCAGGCCCCCGCCCCCCACCCGCCAGCGCTGGTACCTGACTGCAGATTGGTCATGGTGGCTGGGTATTCCAAATTGTTGGGGTTGTGGGTGGTGACGCCAATCTCAATGGAGCCCGACCACTTATCCACGAGCTTGTCGATGCGGATCTGGGTGGGAGATTGGAAGGGAGAGGCGGGCATGTAAATGGAGGGAAGGGAGTCCCGCCCCTGGTCCTTCCCCAGCCCCCGCCCTTCCCGGAGCGAGGAGCAAGCCCCGTCTTCTTCGTCTTCAGCTCCCAGCGGGCGAGGTGCCGCCAGGCCTGGCGCCTGCGCACCTCAAACATCTCGTTGTCCCGGAGCGGGCGGTTGGTCATGACGACCCCGTTGTTGAATTCGTCCAGGGGCCGGCGCCGCTCCGCCGTCTTGTTGTTGTTGCTGAGTTTGATGAGCGTCCCACACTTCTCGTGGAAGAGCAGGGCGTCGTTGGACGTGAGGACGGGGGAGGTGGCGGCACAGCTGGGCCCTAGCGCTTCCCCGGCTGGCGGGGAGCTCAGGTTCACATTGAGGAGCCCCCCGTTATAGGCCGACAGGATGGCGTTGCTCACCACCTCAGACAGCTCCATGCCGGCAAAGTCTACGCAGCGGGGCGGAAGGCAAGCCGACGTGAGTGAGGCCCTGCGCCCTGGGGCCCGCAGTGCTCTCCTTACCCCTCTCCTGAGGTCCCCCCCTTGTCCGCCTCATCCCCACTCCCCTTCCCGGGCCGCCCGGGAGCCCTCACCATTATGCGACTCAAGGCTGTTAGGAAACGTCTCCGGCCGGGCCTGTGCTGGGGACACCATGAAGGCTGGGAACCAGGCAGGACGGGAGGGGGATAAGGGTTCGGCCCTGCGGCAGAGCCCCCAGCCAGGAGACCCCTCCTCCAGCCCCTGCTCCCCTTCACCACACTCAGGGGTCTGAGTGGCCCTGCCCGCACCCCGCCTCGCTTGTCCTAGGTTTTCCCTTCAGCCATCCCCTGGGCCCCTCCCCTCCACCACGGCCCTAGCTGTGTTCTCACCTTCATCCCTAGAGGTCCCCTGCTCAGCCAAGGCAGGATCTTCGGGGGCAGCGGCGGGCTCGAGGGCAGGTGTGGGGGGGACGGGAGTGGGGGAGCTGAAGCCTGGCTCCGGGGGCAGCACAGTGATTTGGGTGCACTTGCCGTAAAGGTCCACGACGGCCCAGACGCGAGCAGGCAGGCCTGTGGCGGCCACACCACAATCCCGCCCATTCACCCAGAGCCGCAGCTCCCCGGCCGCTGTGCGCTCCACGCCCACACGGTCCCCTTCGCCAAGCTGGTCCAGGTCCTGACCATACTCCTCCAGCACAGAACGTCCATCCCTCAGCACCGAGCAGCCCGACACTACCCACGAACCCCCCTTCAGCCCTGTGGCGCTGCTCGGGAAGTCCAGCACACTGGGGTCCAGTGCCGTCACCCCAATCTCAATGGAGCCACTCCAGGAGTTGACCTGTGATAGGGGTGGTGGACAGAGGCTCAGGATGGGCCACCAGTGGGCCTCCCACCACTAGGAAACCACAACTCACAGGCCACCGTGTCCTCCTCTCCCCACCGCGCCGACGGCTTAACTGGCTTTTCTCACTTGACACACTAACCCAGAGCCGCAGCCCCACAAGTGGTTCTCTGACTCTGTCCCTGGGAGGTCTGGTCCACTCTGCTCTGTACCCCGCTCAGTGTCTGATCTGTCCTTTCCCCACCATGCTGGCTAGTTTCCTGGCTCCAGCTCCCCGCCCCCTCTAACTTCACTGGACTCTGTGGCTCCTCAGCCACCCACATTCACAGCTAGCTCTCCGCGTCCGTATTCCGTGCTCTTGTATAATATATCATTCTCTTCCCTTCTCTTCTCCCTGGCCCAGTTCTCTCCTAGGCTCTGGCTTTTCTCTGCCCAAAGTCAGTCTCCGTGCACCTGGCCTCTTCCCTAAATCACACACACCTCCCACTCCGATCCATCTTCCCCATCCAACCCTGAGTTTGTCCTTCAATGGTCTGATCTTTCTCGGTTATCTCTCTCCCCTGCCCATCACGTCTCTGACATCTCTCCATCCTCCATCTCCCAGACATTGTCCGGGCTGGCTCCCTACTCGTTCTAGCGGGCGAGGGCCCGTGTCCCTCCCCTGCTCCTGGGTCCTGAGGAAATTCAAGCTCTCCTGGTCTCCCTCAGGCTGAATGCTTCGGGTTCCTGCTCCCTCCCTGCACGTCACCTGGCGTCTGAGCCTGTCGGTCCCCCCTCGGTACCCAATGATGTGGTTCCGCTGGCTGACCTACCCGTCTCCCTCTGGTCCCTCCCACCATCCTCCACATCTTGGCTTTGCGGCCCCAGCTCCGCACCTTGCGGTCGATGCGGACGGTGAAGACGCGTCCATCGCGCAAGGGTTCCCGGCTCAACACCAGCCCGTGGTTAAACTCCTGGCCCGGCTGCTGCCGCCGCGCCGTGCGCCCGCAGGCCGACAGGCTGACCAGGCGCCCCGTGCGCGGGTGCAGCTCCCCGCCGCTGCCCAAAGCCGCGCCAGACCCCGGGCCTGGGCCGCTCCCGCCGGGGCCTCCACCCCCACCGGGCCCCGGCCCGGGGCCTCCCCCGGACCCCCCACTCCCACCCGACCCCGCCGCCATCGCCTCTGACGCCGGGGCCGCACGACAGCCGCGTTTGGCGGCACCGTAGCAACGGCGGTGCACAAACACCCTGAAGGAATAGGACCGGGGGCAGGGGCCAGGTGTGCTTTACGGCACTGCCGGGCACTGAGGCATCCCGGGCTGAGGGCTAAGGAATTAACGGCCACCCGGTGGGAACAGAAGGACGACGGGGTCGGAGGCTTGCTTTACGGCAGGGAGAGGTGATGGAGTGGCTCCGAGAGCGGGGAAGACTTGGGCTGGGAGTTTTTACGACAGTGAAAGAAACGACGGCCGCAGCCGTCTTTACGACGGGAGGGGGGGTGCCGGCGCCTGAAACACTTTCAGCTTTGCGGCAGCGGCGCCGGCAGCCCCGCCCCCGTCGCGGCAGGCCACGCCCCGAAGTAGTCGCTTTACGGCAAGAGGAGGCGGGGTCTTTCAGCTTCGAGCGTCGAAGCTGTGTGAACAGGGACCGGGAACCGGTCGCTTTAACCATGGAGACCTCGGCCCTCCACACCGCCGAGGCCGGATGTGTCTTGCGACAGGATCGCAGTCCCTCCACTTTCCACTTTATAACGCACCTCTCGTGAGAGGCAAAGCGGCCGACTTTTGGGGGGAAAAGGCTTGCGGATGTTTCCAGCCAAGCCCACCTTGAACTCCAGTTTATTCATGCTTAGGTTTTAAAGCTAATAAATAAAAAGCCCAAAGAAACCCCGGCGGACAATTTCAAGCTACGGCGCTAACGGCCCCAAAAAATTGCCCCAGAGCTATGATCAAGCCCCCAGCCCAGCAACGGCGCTCGCGCTGAGGTCGGATGACTGTGAGGTCACAAGGCTTCTCGCCCCCGCCCTCCACCAGAGAAAAGCCGGAACAAGCCCCAGAGACAAAGATTTTTGAGGGAGGGGCAACTCTCAGCCCGAGGCCCCTATATAGTCTTCATTCCGCCCACCGCGACTCCCCGGGGCAGAGGGGAGGGGCCGGTCCTGGCTCCGGAGCCGTGGACGGAAGCGGCGGGGTGGGGCCTCGGGGCGGGGCCATGTGGGGCGAGGGGGCGGGGCGGGGTAGCTGAGCGGGGCCCCCTGGTGGGGCAATGGAAAAGCAGGAGTCTGGGGGGACAGCTGGCAGCCTCACCCAGGAACCCCCTGGAGGGGCAGCCAGGGAAGTGCCAGGAGGCAGCGCATGGATGGAGGCGGGCTCCGGGCTGCCCTCCGGAGTTTTCTGGTCCCAAGGTTCCTGCCGCTCCGGAATAGTATCTAGAAGCCCGGATTCCTTCCGTCACTCCGGAGTGGAAGCGGCTCATGGGTCCAGGCCCAACCAGCATCCTGGGGAGGTTGTGGGCCACACTGGCACATACCCTGGCAGATCTAATCCCCCCGTTCCTGGAACCTGTGCATCCGGGACGTCTGACTCGGGATGCAGTTCGCGTTCCGGTTCAACTTCTTTGCACCCTCACAAACCCTCTGAGGATCGGCCCCATAGCATCCTAAAAACCAGCAACCCCACCTTGATACAGAAATCCCCCAGTGCGGAAAAGTAAGGATCCCAGCTTATCTGGCAGGATGCACGGAGCCAGGAGGGAGGGTTACGGACACTGGAGGGGGCCGAGCCAGGAGGGAAGGGGCGGAGTCTTGAGAACTAGATGTGATGGCCATTGAGTGGGAAATGGGAGGTTCCAGGTCTTTGGGAGAGGGCTACAGGCACTCTAGGTACGTAGTCCGTGGTCATCCTTAGGCGTGACCCTCATCCGTGGCCTCCTGTTTCTCTGGAACGGCAAGGGGGTAGAAGGAGTTTTTGAATGACTGAAAGAATTCGGGAGGACTGTGAGCAGGGGGTCACTAGGTTTCCTACCCCTTCTTTGTGTCCTTCCCCAACTGCAGGAAAAAGTCTCAACACTGGGATGAGATGAATATCATGACCACGTACCACCCTGCTGACAAGGACTACGGGTTTATGAAGGTGGATGAGCCGAGCACTCCCTTCCACAGGTGCTGCGCTGTCAGCCACAATCCCCCAGCCCAGACTCCCTTACCTATTCACCGGAGGGGAAGGGCAGGGCGGGGAAGGCGGGAGAGAAGGCGGAGAGGCCTCAGGGACTGGATGCTACCGCCTCTCTGCACTGCTTCCTCCCTCTGCAGGCCGAATGAGCCCTCCTACCCAGTGAGTCCCGAGGCCCTGGCTGAAAGGTGAGAGTCCTGCCCTAACTGGTTTGGCTCAGTGGATAGAGCGTTGGCCTGCAGACTCTAGGGTCCCAGGTTCGATTCTGGTAGGGGGTATGTACCTTGGTTGTGGGCACCTACCCAGTAGGGAGTGTGCAGGAGGCAGCTGGTGGATGTTTCTCTCTCATCTATGTTTCTAACTTCCTATCCCTCTCCCTTCCTCTCTGTGAAAAATGAATAAAATATATATTTTTTTTAAAAAGAGAGAGAAAGAAAGAAAGGCGAGAGGCCTGCGGGAGATCAGTAGGGATGCGTGTCTTCCTCCTTCCACTCCTGAACTCTAATCTGAGCCAGTTCTGCTTTTCGGTCCCCTAAATGGGAGGACCTCATTCCTCATCCAGCCAAGGCGCAGGTGGGGGAGTCAACCAGCTGCCCCCATGGTCTTTTCACACGTCACTGCTCCCAACTAGATTCCCCCTCACCCCCTGCAGGTTGGCAGCAATGGACAGTTTCTACCCCAAGGTCCTTCAGCATCCTGATAACAGAAGCTCGGGGCCTTCCGACAACTTTTCCAAAACACGTGAGACGGGGGGGGGGAGGGGGGGGGAATGCACGGAAAGGGGAGGTGGAGTGAACCGTGGCAGGAGAGCTGAGTTCTCAAACCGGCCCACAGACACCGCTGGTTTTGAGAAGCACCGCAAGGCACACTACGATGAAGGAAAGTTCCTCAGCGCTCAGAAAAAGCGGCCGTCGAAGAGCAAGGCGGGTAGTGAAAGTTTGGGCAGTGGCGGTCGAGGTGTGATGTTGGGCCCAGAGGCCAGGCCTGTGGAGGGAGGCCAGGCAAGAGGACTGGCCGGAGGAGCCCCAAATGAGATTGGCCTGGTGACCAGGAACCACATCCGAGAAACTGAGGGTTAGTAGCGATGGTGGGGCCCCTGGGACTCAAGGGAATTGTCGTCCAGAGCCTTCTTCCTCAGTGTGCATGGACTGGCCAAGGGCCCTGCTGCCTGAGGGGAAGGTGATGCTGGGAGGTGACCCCAGGAGAGACAGAGGGGCAGTTGGGATAAGTTCCCCATCAGGATAATCCCCAGGAAAGTCTGGCTGATGAGGATAAGCAGAACAACCACGAGACCTGCGGGGGATGGAGAGGTCACTAAGGGTTTCCTAAAAGAGAAGGAGGTATAGAGGTGGGATGAGAACCTGGGGCTTGAGCTTCTCCCCTCTGGCGGTGGGAAGGTCACAGTGGGCACCTAGGGACCTGGGCACCCGAGATGGCTGTAGGACAGATGAATTTGGGTGACTCCTCAGATTCCTTGACCTTCAGAAATCAGTCCCCAGCTTCGGCCAAAATCATGCCGGACAAGGAGGCTGATGTGCAGCGGAAGGAGTATTACAGCAAAGGAAGGTACCTGAGGTGCTGGCCTCACCCGGAGCTCAAGGAGGACTCGGAAGATGAGCAGCCGGACAGTGACAGTGGGTCCGGTTAGCCTGGGGGCGGGAGGACTGGGAGCTGACAGACTGATGGGTGCTCCAACCCTGATCGGGGATGCTTCCAGGTTCTTCACGCTTGAGCTGGGCAAGTGAGAATTCCACAGGAACTGAGGTCCGTTCGCTGGACCACAGAGGAAGCCCCCTTCGGGATCACAGGCCATAGAGAACTCCCTGACTGTGACAGGGACACCGTTACATCCTGGTGAGCGCATCATGTCACTGGGCCTGGCTCTTGGCAAGCTCCCACCCCCCAAGCCCCCACTCCCTTTAGGCCAGCAGATCTGCAACAGGTGCTGAGGCCCTAACCATCCTAGTGTGCAAGGCCTACAGTGTCCAGAGAGCAGCCGCGAAGACCAGAAGTGGTTGGGACCCCCTCCAGCTTGACACCATCTACCGGTCCCAAGCCTCCTCCCAACTTCTCTCTGCCACCTACCCCACTCCTGGTTCTTCCCTGTTTTCCAAAGAAGTGGGTCCTAAGCAGTGTCTGGCTACTGTCGGTGTCTGGCACCTAAGGGGCTGAACTGCCCAAGCCCACAAAGCTCAGAGAGGAAAACCAGAAGCAACCCAAACTCCTCAAACCAGAAGGAGTGCAGCTATGAGCCTGGGCAGGGGCAAGTGGCTGCATGCACTGGCCAGGGAGGGAGAGGGGCTAAGGATAGGTCCCAGGGAGCCTGAGGGGTCACAGGGGCCAGATCTCATGCCTGCTATAAGAAAACACTCACCCAAGCCCTCCTCCTCTCTCCAGATGAATCCCTTCGGCTTTGATGGACTGAGGAGGGAGAAGCCACACCATAGAAAATGTAGCCAGCTGGAGATGGGGAGGGGGCCAGCCCTCCCCTGCCCTCACCACCCCCGGGGTGGAAAATAAAGAGACGAAGAGCAGCAGTCTGGGTGCTGTGAATTGGGGGCCCAGGCGGACCTGCTCAGTCACTGAAGAGAGGAGAGGAGGGAGGGTGATTCGCACACAGGAAACCCCCACGAGCAGCAGAGAAGAGGAGAGAAGAAAGCTCGGAGTAGCATGGGGAACTGGAGTCCAGGAGGTCTTCGGAGTCTGAGAAGGCCCAGCTGCAGCAGGGTGGCAGTGATTGGTGTGATTCGGTCAACATAAATTCCCTGGTATCATCTTTAATTCTTACAACAACCCTGGAGGCGGGGGTGGCCATCCCCATCTTCCAGGTGAAGAAACTGAGGAATCAGAGAGCTTGCTCAGGGTCATGCACCCTCTAAGTGGCCAAACCAGGATTTGAACCTGTATCTGCCAGGCTCTTAATACTCAACCACTAAAGGAGAAAGGAGCAGAGATCTGACCCAGTAGGAAGGTGACAGCATATCTCTGAGGCGGGGCTGTGGCTTCTCTGATCTCAGGCCCCTCTCCTCTGCCAGGCCCCGCCTCTGCCCCTCCCAGCACTGCCTGGAAGTGTGGGGCGAGAGCTCCTCCTACGACACCCCTTCCCCTTGGGGAAAGAATTATCACCCCTCCCAGGCTCTACCCAGGGAGACCGCTCTTCTCCTTCCTCCCCAAGGCCCCTTTGGGGGCAGGGAGGGCCTCCACTTGCATTCCCACCCGCCTGGCTCCGAGATCCATCGGCCTGAAGTGATCCAGCTGAGATGACAGTCAAACTGGACTTCGAGGAGTGTCTTAAGGACTCACCCCGCTTCCGGTAAGTGTGCACAGGTCTGGGGGGTAGAGGAGAGGTGGCCCGACACCCCCCTACACACACACACACACACACACACACACACGCACACACACGCGCGCACACACACATGCACACCCTTCCCCAGGCCAGATGTCCTAGCAGGGACTAGGTCTCAAAGGGACAAGGTGAAGCATGTGGGCCAAAGTAGTACCTCTGCTATCAAACCCAGAGGTGTCTCACCCCCAGAGCTGGCATTCCATCCTTCCTCTCACTGGGACCCCCGCCCCTCCCCCAGCACCTGCTCTGGGCGGTTAGCAACTTCCTGCCCTTACCACATCCACCCTCCTTCTACCCTTCCTGCTCTGGCCTGGGCATAGTACAGTAGCTCCTACACTGTGGCGTGAGCAAGCTAAAGAGGGCTGGTGGGTGGGCCTTCTTAACCCACCAGCTTTGTCTGTCTGTACCCCCACTCTCTAACCCCAACCCCTGACCTGGCCTTGCCAAGGTAGACAGACTACATGGATCCAAGCTCTGTTCCTTGACACCATCCCTCCTTTCCCAGAGCCTCTATTGAGCTGGTGGAAGCTGAAGTGTCGGAATTGGAGACCCGACTGGAAAAGGTGACTCAGGGTCCATTTGAAAGTGAAGAGGGTGGGACCAGGAAGGAAGTTAGAGACAGAGAATGAATCCCAGAGATTATTGAATGCTAATCACGTGGGATAGATATTTAGGGGCAACCAGAAGCAAAAAGGTAGTTCTATACCCTCAAGGGGCTCGGGATCTTGGGAAAAAAGTCTCACTTGTGGACTTACCCTGTCGGCTCTTGAGCCCCGCATTGTACCAGCCCTGGGCTGTTGGGTAGAGCAAGACTATTTCTGCCCCGGAGCCCACAGACTGACTGGAGGACAAACCAGTGAACCACTTAAACACATTGCAGTGAGGCCCTCCCCGCCGCCTGTTATAAAACAGCCCATGCGTGTGCCGCTACAAATACATACACTCCCGTCCTCTTAGTGGCTCTGCTCTTCTCTATAGCATTCAGCTCAATCCGACATCACATATGTCCTTGCCGTTTTAGTTTTCTGTTGCTGTATAACCAGTTGTTACACATTTAGTGACAGTACGTATTTTTTATCATAGTGTTGGTGGATCAAGAGTCAGGAAGCTTAGCTGACCCTCTGCTCAGGGCCTCACAGGCTGCAGTCTCTTCCAAGCTTTTCTTCCAAGCCCTCAGGTTTGGGGGCTGAGGCCCTCAAGTCCTCGAAGTCACCAAGCCCCCTCCCATGGGGCCCTGTCCACAGGCAATTTGCTTCACAGCAGCTTATTTCTTCAAGGCCAGCAGGAGAGTCTCCCTTGTGTGAGCTGGCAAGATAGTACCCATTCATATCGCCCCCGGGGGCGGACCCATCACCTTCGCCATGTGGAGTGCCGTCCACCGGGAGTGCCGTCCCATCATGTTTGCCATAGTCTACTGGTTAGAAGCAAGTCCCAGGTCTCTCTCACACTCAAGGGGTAGGGATTATACAAGGGTGGGAATCGTTGGGGGTCACCCTGGCATATGTCTGTCATGATATTTTTGCTGATGTTTTTTTCTTTTCATCTGAATCTAACTGTCATGAGGGACCTTTATGTTTTGTTTTTGCTCAGTCACCAGTGCCTCTACCATGGCCTGAAAGTCAGTGGGTGAACAGCTAATATATACATATATTTTAAAGTTAAACATTCTATTTGAGTAAATTACAGATTCACAAGAAGTTGCAAAAACAGTACAGGGAAGTCCCACACACCCATCACCCCGCTGCCCCCAATGGCGGCATCTTACGTAAGTAACTGTGGTGTACTAACCGTGCCTACCTCCCAAACCAGGAAATGGACATCGGTGTGCTGCAACGAACTGTCTATGCGTCTCACCTGTTTTGCATATGCTCTTTAAAAAAAACTGTGTGAATAACTCTATGACACTTGATCATGTGTATAGATTCTTTTTTAAAAATATATTTTATTGATTTTTAGAGAGGAAGGAAGAGGGAGAGAGAATCATGGGTTGGCTGCCTCTTACATGCCCCCCACTGGGGATTGAGCCCGAAACCCAGGTTTGAGCCCTTGGCTGGAATCGAACCTAGGACCCTTTATTCAACAGTCAGATGCTCTATCCTTTGAGCCAAACCAGCCATGGCTATATCCTTTTTTAAATACATTTTTTAAAAAATATATATATTTTATTGATTTTGTACAGAGAGGAAGGGAGAGAGATAGTCAGAAACATCGATGAGAGAGAGTCATCAATCAGCTGCCTCTTGCACACCCCCCACCGGGGATATGCCCGCAACCAAAGCACATGCCCCTGACCGGAATCGTACCCAGGACCCTTCAGTCCCCAAGCCGACGCTCTATCCATTGCGCCAATCCGGTCCTGGCATTAAATACATTTTTACTGTTGATAATATTACAGATGTCTCCCATTATATCCCCCTATCCTTCCCTCTATATAGATTCTTATAACCAGCGTCACACACAAGATACAAAACTCCTGTCACCACACACAAGGGAACTCTTTTGCATTAGGCTTTGTAGTGATACCCTCCCTGCCCGCTTCTCTAAGCCATGATGACCACCCATCTGGCCTCTGTCTCTAGACTTTCATCATTTCTAGAATGGAATCATACAGTATGTGACCTTTCAAGATTGACTTTTCCCCCGCTACTTAGAATAATGTCCTTGAAGTTTATTCAAGTTGTTGTGCATCAGGAGTACCAGTAGTTCATTATCATAGTTCATCTACAACTAGTGTACTCCTTTGCATGGCTGTGTACCGTCCTCTTGTACGGCTGTACCCATTTGTCCCTAGTTCAGTCTTACAAAGGTTTCTAACTCAGATATAAGAGGGAGAAGGGTGGATAAAGGAAAAAACTGGACACTCAGTCCCCCAGCTCTACACAATGGGGTTTTGTCCCTTGTCACCCCATGGGGACATCTGATAAGGTTTGATCATGACCAGTTTCCTGACCATTACTGATCCTGCTAACCACCTTACACTACATTTCCCTGAGGCCTTCAGTAGCTCACAAAAGTGTTTTCCGGTTCAACAAAAGTTCACTGGGAGATCAACCAAAGGATTTGTATGCATGCAAATAAGCCTAACCAATGGACACAGACACCAGGGCAGTGAGGGCATAAGGACACATACTAGTATGCAATACCTTAATCAATAAAGAAAAAAAAAAAGTTCACTGGATGAGCTGACAGGCGCCCTGCTCGGGGGCAATTTGATTTTTAAGGGGGGCGATTTGAGAATGATTTTTTTTTTTTTTTTTTTTGCATTTCTTATGGTTCTTGGGGCCTCACATGTGTATATAAATATATAGTAGCATATCTATGCATTTCATTTCCATATGTTTTAAAACTTTACTTGCTGTTTTTTCCTATCACTTCATATTATTATTATTATTTTAACAATTTCTTAGTGATTTCTTTCTCAGCCCTTCAACTGTCCTTTCATTCTTTTATTTTTCCTTTCATGGATGCCGTGTTCTTTGGAAGTTAATGGCCATTTAGGCTTCCTCCACGAGAATAGTTCACTTTTTGAATAATGAGAATTCTGTGTCATAGGGAGGGCATCAGGATTTAGAGATGCTTAGGTGGGGCAGGGCCAGGAGAAGGCGGGGACCGCTGCTGCAGAATTTACACCTGTTAGGTAGAGCATTCAGTCTGTGAGTCGTGCATGAGGAGGGAGTTTCTGGGGAGCTCTGAGGCAGGGAGAGACATTTTTGGAGGTGAGGCTGACCATGTCCTGGGTGACAGGCCGGGAGGAGTTTTGTCCCAGGCGCAGAGCAGGGGGAGTAAAGCGGCAGAGGTGAGAAAGCAGCAGGTCTGTGTTAGAAACTGAGAGCTGGCCTGGGCGAGGTTGTGAGGGAGGGTCACAGCCCCGGAGAAGGGAGAGGAAGGGGGACAGCAGTGGGAGTTGCTACGACTATGGTGGCGCATGGCACGACTCCCCTTTCCCTGCTGCTTCCTAGCTCCTCAAGCTGGGCAATGGCCTCCTGGAAAGCGGGCACCACTACATTGCTGCTGGCCGCGCCTTCATTGCAGGCATTTGCGACCTGGCCCACCTGGGTCCCCCGGAGCCCATGATGGCGGTATGTGCAGGGCCCGGGCCAGCGTGGGCTGGGGTCTGAGATGAGGAGAGATCCTGTGGAAGCTGAGGGGGGGTGGTCTGGGTCTACAGGTCCCAGGCCAGAGCAGGGCTGGTGCTGCCACCTGAGACAGTCCTACCCTCGCCCCCACGCCTGCTGCTCTCTCTCTCTGCCTCTTCCTGCCTAGGAGTGTCTGGAAAAATTCACCGAGAGCCTGAGCCACAAGCTGGAGAGCCATGCGGTGAGTGGGGGTAAGTAGGGCATGGGGGGAGAGCAGGGTTGTCCGTGGCCCTGACCTTTACCTTCCAATGTCCGCTTCCCCTCAGGAGCTTCTAGATGCCACCCAGCACACGCTGCAGCAGCAGATCCAAACCCTGGTCAAGGAGTGAGTGTTGGGAGGGAAGCCAGTCCCCCCGCCCATTTCCGCAGGCACCTCCCTGAATGAAGCTGAGACTAAGGGTTCCTGTGACCTCATTGCTATCCCCCACCCCAAGACCCCCTGGAGTTCTGACCGTACAGAGGCCAACTGACCCGCTGGGAGGAAAGCAGGCTGGGCCTGCGCTCGGGGCTTCTCGGTTAGGGACAGGTGGATGTGTCTGTGATTCTTTGTTACCCCCCCCCCCCCCCCCAGAGGTCTGCGGGGTTTCCGAGAGGCTCGCCGGGACTTCTGGCGAGGTGCCGAAAGCCTGGAGTCCGCTCTGACCCACAATGCGGAGGTGCCCCGGCGCCGGGTCCAGGAGGCAGAAGAGGCAGCGGCTGCTTTGAAGAGTGCTCGAGCCGGGTACCGGGGACGGGCGCTGGATTACGCCCTGCAGGTGCCTGTCCCCACTCTTGGGTACCAGGGCCTCAGCCACCTCAAGGCTAGAGAGTCCCTGGTGTGCATTGGGAGGGCGCCCTGTCTTTCCAAGATTGACCTGAGGTGTTTTTGGGCCCTCAGATCAATGTGATTGAGGACAAGAGGAAGTTTGACATCATGGAATTTGTGAGTTTCAAGGGCAAGGTGGGGAGGAGCCTGCTGATGGAGAACAGGAGGGAAGAGGGAAATACCGAGGGGCCCTTCCTCAGCCCTGCCCCCTCCCCACCTTGACCCCAGGTGCTGCGTTTGGTGGAAGCCCAGGCTGTCCATTTCCAGCAGGGCCACGAGGAGCTGAGCCGGCTGGCCCAGTATCGCAAGGAGCTGGGTGCCCAGGTAGGGCCCCTTGGAACAGGCAGATGGGACGGGTTCATGGGCTCTGAGATGACTTTCCTGGCCTAGTTGGAGGCTCAGGCCATCTGAAACGCCCCTTCTATGCCCAGTTGCACCAGCTGGTCTTGAATTCAGCTCGACAGAAGAGGGACATGGAGCAAAGACATGTGCTGCTGAAACAGAAGGTGAGGGCTGGGCCCAGCCTGTGTGGCTCAATGGTTGGGCATCGGCCCAGGAACAAGGAGATCACAGTTCTCTTCCCAATCAGGGCAAATGCCCGGGCTTTGGGCTCTATTCCCAGTGCGGGGAGTGTAAGAGGCAGCCAATCTGATTCTCTCTTGTCATTGATGTTTCTATCAGCCTCTCACTGAAATCAGTAATAAAAGTAAATAAATAAATAAGTAGGTTAGATCTGGGACTGCTGGAGGGAGGAGGTGGGCACAGGTCCTTGCTCTCTGCTCACAAAATTGCCTCTTGGCCGAAACCGGTTTGGCTCAGTGGATAGAGCGTCGGTCTGCGGATTGAAGGGTCCCAGGTTCGATTCCGGTCAAGGGCATGTACATTGGTTGCAGGCACATCCCCAGTGGGGGGTGTGCAGGAGGCAGCTGGTCGATGATTCTCTCTCATCGACGTTTCTAACTCTCTATCCCTCTCCCTTTCTCTTTGTAAAAAATCAATAAAACATAAAAAAAAAAACACAAAAAAACAAAATTGCCTTTTGACCTTTCTGTGCCCTCAGGAGCTGGGCGGGGAGGAGCCAGAGCCAAGTCTCAAGGAGGGTCCTGGTGGCCTGGTCATGGAAGGACATCTCTTCAAAAGGGCCAGCAACGCATTTAAGACCTGGAGCAGGTGAGGAGAGGACACTCCGATCAGCCAAAGCCATCCGATTAATTTTTTTTCCCAATGTTTAAGATTGATTTCAGCCAAGATCGGTTTGGCTCAATGGATAGAGCGTCGGCTTGGGGACTGAAGGGTCCCGGGTTCGATTCCGGTCAAGGGCATGTGCCTTGGTTGCGGGCATATCCCCAGTAGGGGGTGTGCAAGAGGCAGCTGATCGATGACTCTCTCTCATCGATGTTTCTAACTCTCTATCTCTCTCCCTTCCTCTCTGTACAAAAATCAATAAAATATATTTAAAAAAAAAAAAAAAGATTGATTTCAAAGAGAAGGGGGGAGAGAGACAGAAGCATCAATGAGAAGAGAGAATCATTGATTGGCTGCCTCCTGCACTCCCTACGCTAGGGATCGATCCCACAACCCGGGCATGTGCCCTGACCGGGAATCCAGTTGCAACCTCCTGGTTCATAGGTGGATGCTCAACCACAGAGCCACGCTGGCCAGGCCGATTCAATATTTTTTGAGTGGTTGTAGTATGCTAAGCACTGCAAGGAAAAAGACAAAAACCCTTGCCTTCAGAAAGTTGATACCCCATCAGCAAAGACAGGCGATAATACAATAATTAGGTAAATGTTCTATTCGTATATATTAGGTTAGAAGGTAAGCGTGCCAGAGGAGAAAAAATATAAAGTAAGGGATGTGGATAGCTGAGGAAAGGTGTGATTTTAAATAGAGTGGTCAGGGTAGGCCTGGTGAGAAGGTGACTTCTGAGTGAGGACACCAAGGACTTCTGGAGAGGAATGTTCTAGGCAAGAGGGGAGCCTGCACCAAGGCCCCGAGAAACCGGATGCTGGAGGAACAGAGGAGGCTAGCATGAGGAGAGGGAGAGGAAGGAAGGAGGAAGTGGTAGGAGACGATGGAATTAATAGGGATGTCAATTATGATAGGGCCTGTCGGCTTCTTTAGGGATTGGGCTCAACTCTGAGGGAAATGGGGAGCCATTGCAGGATACAGAACAGGATGGTGGTCTGCTCTGACTCGTCTCCTTCCCCTTCAAGGGCCACTGCCAGCCCCTGCGGGGTCTTTGTGTAAATCAGATCCTATATGGGCTCCTTCCCCAAGATACTGAGTCCTTTACCCAGGAGACTGCCTTCTATCAACAACAACAAATTGTAGCAACAGTCTTATTTTGTTAGGAAAAGCATTTTACCGTCATCTGCTGTAAGTTTTCTTCATAAATATATCACATCAGGTTGTCCAAGATGTGATTAGGGCCCCTTAGACAGTCCACACAACTGTCGCCCTCCTCTGGAGCATCTCATGGGACAGTCAGCCCAGGTCTCTATCTTATCGGCAAGATCCTTACGGGGCCAAGGACGCAGCCTCTCTGCTGTCCCTGTCCCAGCCTCACCCTGGTGCTGCCCATGTCCAAACTCTGCTTCCACCTGCAGACGCTGGTTTACTATTCAGAGCAACCAGCTGGTTTATCAGAAGAAGTTCAAGGTGGGTAGCCCGGGTGCTGGAGGCCTGGGCCCAGGGAGGTCCGCCCTTGCTTCCTGTGGCTGAACATCTGCCCCTGCACCTCCCCCTGCCAGGACCCTGTGACCGTGGTGGTGGACGACCTTCGTCTCTGCACGGTGAAGCTCTGCCCCGACTCCGAGAGGCGGTTCTGCTTTGAGGTGGTGTCTCCTAGCAAGTGAGTCTGATCCCAGAGGTGGCGCTCTCATAGCTCTCAATAATCTTCTCCAGCTGGAAAGGTAGGGCCAGTCACCGAGGCCCCCGTGGAGCAGAGGCTGGAGGCCCCCCATGAAGCCCTAGGCATTCACCCTTCGGCCTGAGGATGGGTATAGGCTGAGAGGGGATATTTAGAAGGACATAACCTCTTGGTGCAGAAATATTTCCCTATGATTGATACCAGCGGAATACTAGCTGAATGTCAGCCTGCCCGTCTGCCACTTGCTCTCCAGACCTCAGACCCCGCCCTGCTCTCCGTCCCCTCTCCTGCCCAGGTCCTGCCTCCTGCAGGCCGACTCGGAGCGTCTCCTACAGCTGTGGGTCAGTGCCGTGCAGAGCAGCATTGCCACGGCCTTCAGCCAGTCGCGCCTGGATGACAGCTCCCGGGGTTCAGGCCAGGTACCTTTACGTGGGGGTCCAGGGCAGGTGGGACATCCCTTCCCCTAGACCCCATGGTCACTCTTCCTTCCCATCTGCCCCAGGGCGCAGGACACCTTGTCATGGGCTCTGCTGCCACCCTGGGCCCCGGCGGGACAGCCAGGGGAAGGGAGCCCGGCGGAGTGGGGCATGTGGCAGCCCAGGTGCAGAGTGTGGATGGCAACGCCCAGTGTTGCGACTGCCGGGAACCAGCGCCTGAGTGGGCTAGCATCAACCTTGGTGTCACCCTCTGCATTGAGTGCTCCGGCATCCACAGGTCGCTTCCCACAGCCCCCCGCCCGGGCCCATTCCTCCTGGCTGCTGGGGGAACGGAGACAGAGCCCATCGCACGGCTCTCCTTTCCGCCTGCCCCGGCGTCCTCTCCGATTCCGGCTGTCCCTGGGCACACGCCTGGGCTGAGCCTGTGGGGCACCAGGCGGATGCAGGGGGGCCCAGCTCCCAGTCCAGCCGGCAATTGGGGACCCACAGTAGTTTATTGGTTTGACTGGAGAGGTGGGGTCAGGACTGCTGAGGACGGGTGAGCCACTGAAGAGCAGAGAGACAAGAGGTTGTGAGGCCTTAGCAAGTCTATGCAGCCCACACCCGAGCCAGTCCGGTAGGAGAATGGCAAGAAAGAGCTGTCTAGGCCAAAGCACCAAGAGTGAAGGGAGTGATAGAGAGGAGGAGACTCTGAAAATGAAATGCAGAAGTGAGACGAGGGGATGTGAACAGGCAGGACCTGCCAGATGCTGGTCAAGGTACAGGGCCCCGGCTGCCCTGTGCCTCCTGGCCCAGGGCCTCTCATGGCCCCAATGCAAGACCTTGTCTCCAAGTCTTCTTAGGATCGGCAGCTGCTCCCACGGCTGCTGCCTCACACAGGGCCTGACTCCCCCTCTGGCCCTCCAGGAGCCTGGGAGTTCACTTCTCCAAAGTCCGGTCTCTGACACTGGACTCATGGGAGCCGGAACTAGTGAAGGTGATTTGGGGGTGTTGTGAAGAGAGGGGAGGTCGGATGGGCTGCGGACAGGGCTGTGGAGCCCGAGGGCTCAGACTCTGCCCCCTCCCTACCTGATTGCCTGCCTCCGCCTTGGCACCTGAAGCTTATGTGCGAGCTGGGGAACGTAGTCATCAACCAGATCTACGAGGCCCGCGTGGAGGCCCTGGCAGTGAAGAAGCCGGGGCCCAGCTGCTCCCGGTGAGGCTGGGGGAGGGGTTGGCTGCCCTCTGCGGGGGGGGGGGGGGGGGGGGGGCTGGGATGGGAGGGGGGAACACTGCCTCCTTCTCCTCCTCACCCCTGCAGGCAGGAGAAAGAGGCCTGGATTCATGCCAAATACGTGGAGAAGAAGTTCCTGACCAAGCTTCCTGAGATTCGGGGGCGAAGAGGCGGCCGGGGGCCCCCGAGGGGGCAGCCCCCTGTGCCCCCAAAGCCCCCCATCAAGCCCCAGCCAGGGAGCTTCCGGTCCAAGCCAGGTAGAGGGCCGGCTGGGCATTCACTGGGCACCTGCTGTGTGCTCAGCGCTGTGCCACACCTGGTGGGGAGGTTCCGAGTGTGGGGCCAGGCCTTCCCTTTGAGAACGCTGAGCAGCCAGGTGCATCGGCACCGGTTTCAGAAGGTGAGAGGTCTGGGGTTATAGTGAAGGACAGGAAGGAGCATGGGCTGGGAGTGGGCAGGGCGGGCGATGGAAGGTGTCAACACGTGAGAAAAGTCAGCAGGGAGAATGAGCTGCGTCTCCGGAGGCCTGTGAGGCAGGTGTGAGTTTGGCTGGAGCAGAGGGAGCTGAGGGAACCTTCAGTGAGTCAGCTCGCCCACAACACCCCAGCCAGTCCGGGTGGTTGGACAGGAAGAGGTGGTGATGCTTTCTAGCCCTGGGGACCCCACACACATCCACACTCACGTACACCTCCCCTTCCCACCGCTCCCCGCAATCTGGGAGCCTCCGCACAGCTGAGGAGTGACCTCCCCCGTGACAGCCGCAGGGGACTTTGCCGAGGGTTTCCCCCCAGACTCAGAGCCAATTCCCCCTGACAGAGCCACCCTCGGAAAACCTGGGCAGCCTGCACCCGGGGGCCCTGCTGTTCCGAGCTGCTGGGCACCCTCCATCCCTCCCCACCATGGCTGACGCCCTCGCCCACGGAGCTGACGTCAACTGGGTCAACTCGGGTCAGAAGAATGCCACGCCGCTGATCCACGCCACAGCTGCTGTGAGCGTCCAGCCAGTCTCCCATCCACCCTACGTCGCCGGGTCGTCTCCCCACCCCTCCTCCACCTCATAGGGCGTGGTAACCGTTTCCCCATCCGTACGCTCCCTCATGAGGTCGCACTGGGATGTAATGTACTGAGAGGTTCAGAGCCAGAGCAGAGCCTGACACCTAGTTGTACCCCTAAACCCCTGATCCCATGCCCTGCTCTCCGAACTGTACAAACCTTTAAATCTGCCTCTACAGCTGCCACCCTCTCCCCCCTTTCTCTGCTTCTCAATGCAGAATTCTCTTCTGGCCTGTGAGTTTCTCCTCCAGAACGGGGCGAATGTGAACCAAGCGGACAGCCAGGGCCGAGGCCCACTCCACCACGCCACCATCCTTGGCCACACTGGGTAGCACAGGCAGCGATGATGGCCGTGGGGAGGAAGGTTGCAGACGGGATGAGCTGCTGGCTAACCCCGGCTGTCCTCTCCAGACTGGCCTGCCTGTTCCTGAAACGGGGAGCTGACCTGGGAGCTCAGGACTCTGAGGGCAGGGACCCTCTGACCATCGCCATGGAAACAGCCAACGCTGACATCGTCACCCTGTGAGGATACCTGAAGGGGCGGGACTAGCACCTTTCCCACGGGAGTGGCTAACTCCACGACCGAGATGCCTGGGGAGGGGCGTGGTCAGCTCCTGGGCGGCAGCAGACGGGATGCTCCCAAGTGCTGACTGGGAACCGGAGTAGCAGGGTGTGGGCAGGGTCCAAGGACAGTGAGCTCATCCTGAGAGTCAGTATTTGTCAACATTGTTGCCAGGCATCTTTTAATCACTGGGCCCTGGGCAAAGAGATGAATAAACAACCCAGCTCAATGGATGGGAAGCGGGGGTTGGGGGGCATGGCTGTCATTCATTCATTCATTCTCTCCTCTTTAGGCTGCGATTGGCAAAGATGAGAGAGGCAGAAGCAGCCCAGGGCCAGGCTGGTAAAGTACCCCCACCCCTGCTCCATCAGGCCTTTCACTGTAACTCTGGCTTCTGGCCCCTGGTGACCAGCTTCATTGATTAAGTCTATTATCAACAATGCACTGGGCGTACTGGACACACCAGGCCTCAGAACAGAGGGGAAAAACAGGCAGGAGTTGTGCCGTTAGCTCAGGTGTTTCCTCCCCCCACACTCTTGCCAGGACCACCCCACTGTCCCCAGCATCCTCTCCTGAGCTGGGGGCCCAGCCTTCGCGGTTCCCAACCCTCCCTCCCTCCCCTCAGGAGACGAGACGTATCTGGACATCTTCCGTGACTTCTCCCTTATGGCATCAGACGACCCCGAGAAGTTGAGCCGGCGCGCTCAGGACCTGCACACCCTTTGATTCCAGGCCTTCCAGGGGAGGGCCTGCGACCCACCCTTCCTCACCCACCGCCCACCGCCCTCACCCTGTCATTAAAGCCTCTGTGCTTTGATCTTCGCTTCGTAGCTTTTATTGGGCGCCACCTGGACCCGCTCCACCCTAGGCTGTCAGGTGCTGTGGCTCCTGGGATGGGAGTTGGTGAGGTCGAATCATACAAGGGACAACTCCCGAGGGGGGTGGGGTGGGAGAGGGGACAGAGGGAGCCGTGGCCTCAGCCCTCGCACCGGGAGGCCCTGGGGCGGGGCTCGGGCTCCGGCGACGTGGCCAGGCCCGTCGGGCAGAGGCGCGGCAGCCCGCGTGGGCTGAGGCCGGCTTCCCTTAGGGGCGCTGGCGGCCGGCCGGGTGCAGACGCTGGCTCGGCCGCCCCAGCCCGGCGGCATCCCCGGAATGCCGCGGCTCAGCACCCGCCCCCTCGGGAATTCCCGGAGCATTAGAAGGGGGCCGGGCCCCCGCGCTCGGGCCGCGCCTGCTTTCCCGGCGGCGGGGGTGGGCCTGCGCCGGCCTGCGGACGTGAGGCCCCGCACACCTGGGCCGCGGGCGGCGCGGCCACATCCGGAGCGACAGCACGAGTCACCAGCCCCCGCCCGCCGCCGGCCCAGCCGGTGCCCCCGCGCCCCCGGGCGCCGCTCCGCTCCCACCGCCGCCGGAGCCGCAGCCCGCGGGGGCGGGGCGGGCGCCCTCCGAGGGGGCGGGGCGGGCCGAGGGGGCGGGGCTGCCCTTAAAGGAGCAGGGCGGCAGCGCAGGCCACTTCCTGGGGGCGGAGAGGCTGAGGCAGCAGCTGAGGCACTGGTCAGCTCCATCCGAGACTCGCGGCCGCTTCCATCCAGTCCTCGCACAGTCGCAGCGGGATTTAGCGCATCCTCGCCCGCAGCCAGCCGAGGCACCGCCGCGGTCAGCTCCGGGAGCCCCGCCTCCACCTCCTGGGACCCGCGCTGGAGCCGGGCCACGGCCAGGCCCCCGACTGGCCCCCAGGACCCCGGTGGGTCTGCCCACGGCGACGGCGATCCCCCGAGGACTCGGGAGCCGGACCCTCCCGAGGCGGCCTGGTGCGCGCCGTCACCTGCGGGCTGAACTCCGGAAGCCACTGTCTGCAGCCCACGGAGCGGAACCGCTGGCCGCCCACATTGGATGCGTCTGGACCGAACTTGCCTTCCTCTTGGGCTTCCCTGTGCTCCTTCCATCCGCTCTCTAAGCCTCTGGGCGCCCCTGTGCCCGGAAGCCACCCCCTACCACCGAGGTAGCGGGGGTGAACCCCCCGAATCTTGCTGCCTTAGGCTCCAACCAGTGCCTCCCACTGAGGCCGAACCTTCCGACCCAAGTCTGCACACCCCCAGGAGGTCCTGCCTTTTTCTCCTTTGGTGTCTCCAGCACTCCCCAAAATTTCCCCTCCTCCTGTGCCCTCTTCACCCCCTTCCTTCGGGGGCCCCGTGACCCTGAATGTGGGGGGCACGCTCTATTCCACCACTTTGGAGACCCTGACCCGCTTCCCAGACTCCATGCTGGGGGCCATGTTCAGGGCCGACACCCCCTTCCCCCCCAACCTCTGCTCCCAGGGAGGCGGCCACTACTACTTCATTGACCGCGATGGCAAGGCCTTCCGGCACATCCTCAATTTCCTGCGGCTGGGCCGCCTGGACCTGCCCCTGGGCTACGGGGAGACGGCGCTGCTCAAGGCCGAGGCCGACTTCTACCAGATCCAGCCCCTCCTGGACGCCCTGCGGGAGCTGGAGGCCTCCCAGGGCAGCCCCGCGCCCTCGGCCGCCCTGCTGCACGCGGACGTGGAGGCCAGCCCCCGCCTGGTGCACTTCTCCGCCCGCCGCGGCCCGCACCACTACGAGCTCAGCTCCGCCCGCGTGGACACCTTCCGCGCCAACCTCTTCTGCACCGACCCCGAGTGCCTGGGCGCCCTGCGGGCCCGGTTCGGCGTGGCCGCCGAGGAGAGGGCAGAGGGGGGGCCCCACTTTCGCCTGGAGTGGGCCCCCCGCCCCACAGAACTCCCCGAAGCGGAGTACGGGAAGCTGGGGCTGCAGCCCCTGTGGACCCGGCGGCCGGGGCAGCGGCGGGAGGTGGTGGGCACCCCGGGCTTCCTGGAGGAGGTGCTCCAGGTGGCCCTGGAGCACGGCTTCCGGCTAGACTCCGTCTTCCCTGACCCCGAAGACCTGCTCAACTCCAGATCGCTGCGCTTTGTCCGCCACTGAGAACTCAGAACTGGGAGGACCGCCCTGGGTTTGACTGTGGGACAGGATTGGGGCGGTGTGTGTGTGTGGGGGAAAGGGACAGCAAAGGGGATGAAGGCTCCCCTGCAGACCCTTCCTGGCTCTGCTCTGGGGCCGAGTCAGAGGTCCTATTGCACCTGACTGGAGCCCACATGTGGGCAGGACTCTCCAGCCCAAGCCCACTGCGGGCTCACAGGCGGTATGGAGGGGCCGGACTGGTGCTGATCCTGGGAGGGTGGCGGCTGCCCTGGCTCATTCTCACTGAGCCTGTGGGCCTCCAGGTTCATTGGTTGGAGCTCAGTATGCAGGGGTCTGGAAAAGTGGGGGGGGGGGGGGGGCACTTCTCTGAACAATGCAGGGACACAGGCCTAGAAGGAAGGGGGATTTTTTTTAAAAAAAAATACATATTTTATTGATTTTTTACAGAAAGGATAGAGAGTTAGAAACATCCATGAGAGAGAATCACTGATCGGCTGCCTCTCGCACACCCCTTACTGGGAATGTACCTGCAACCAAGGTACATTCAATTCCTTGACCGGAATCGAACCTGGGACCTTTCAGTCCACAGGCCAACGTTCTATCCACGGAGCCAAACCGGTTTCGGTGAGGTGATTGCTCCCAATGTGGCCTCCTGGACTGTGACTTCTAGAGCACAGTGGCCTGGCCGGGCCTGACCAGTGGCATAAGAAGGAACATAGGGAGGGACATTCTTTGCTGTGTCCCCAGGCACCTACCGAGGGAGACAGAAAAGCTGCACCCCACCCTAGGCCGGCAGGAGGCAGCCAGGAGGATCCCCACTCACTGTGGGAGGAGCATCCCTCTGGAGACCCCGGGTTTTTAAGCATCTGGTGCTGACGGTGGAGCTGGCCATGGGCAGGAGGACAGGCTCTTTTTGGCCCTTGGCCCACCTTCCTTCCTGTGTACGTGCGTGTCTGACTGATGTGCACGTCCCCGACATCCGGGCGTCCACCTGTGTTGTGGGCGACGGTGTTTCTGTGTCTCTGCGTGTCCGGGCCTGCTTGGGGTTGCTCACACACTGGGCACCAGGTGTGTCTGTGGCTGTGAAAATGAATAGTTTAACCACCAGGGGTGTGTGTGTGTCCGCGTACACGTGCGTTCACGTCACCACGTATGCAGGAGGGGCCTGTTGGGATTTCGGTCGCTGGGAGGGGAAAGAGGGGAAAGAGGAGTCAGCTCGGAGCAGAGAGGAGCCGGAGAGGTTGGGAGGGCCGGGAGGCTATGGGGAGGGATGGGGTGTTTGCGTCCCCGCAGGGAGGGATACTCATGGACAACTTCTCTGGGGGGGTCGCTTATTATTTATCGCTCACAAGAAGAAAAATAAAGTTGCTTTTGGAACCACACACTTGTCGAGGCTGCTGAGGGCCAGGTGGGGAGTGCCGTCTTCCTCTGCCCCTCTGCCCCTCTCCTGGTCCCCAGGGCAGCGGGACTGTTCTGGAATGCTCTAGAACCTCTAACTGTTCTGGAACTCTGCGACTTTCAGGCAAAGGACTAGAACCAGGGTCCCAGAGCCTCCCTCTCCCGCAGCCCCCTGGGCCTCATGTGGACTCTGGCACTAGCGGTGGCTCTGCTGGGGGCTGCCCAGGCCTGTCTCTTCTGCCGCCTCCCAGCGCACGGCCTGTCGGGCCGCCTGGCGTGGCTCTGCAGCCGGATAGAGGCCCAGTGGAAGGACTGCGAGGCCTCCTGGAACTTCTCCACCTTCGCCCTAGGTAAGCCCAGCCACCCAGGGACGGCTCAGCGACAGCCCCCCCCCCCCCCCCACACACACACACGGCCCCAAGCAGGGCAGTGTGTGGCTCCCCTGCTGCGCCCCTCAGCTGGGTCCTGGACGCCACGGCCTCTCCCGCTGGGAGGGCGTCTGTGGACAGTGGGAAAGTCCAGAAAGAATCTAATGGGCTAATGAGGACATCACTGCTCCTTGCCTGTCCCCACAGACGAGGTGTCCATGAACAAAGTCACGGAGAAGACGCACAGGGTCCTGAGGGTCATGGGTGAGGTCACTGGGGAGGGAAGGCACAACCCTGGGGCTTGGGTCGATGCCAAGGAGGGGGCTGGGAGGAGGGGCTGGCAGGAGGGGGCTGGGAGGAGGGGCTGGGAGGAGGGGCTGGGAGGAGGGGGCTGGCAGGAGGGGCTGGGAGGAGGGGCTGGCAGGAGGGGCTGGCAGGAGGGGCTGGGAGGGCAGGGAGGAGGGGCTGGGAGGAGGGGCTGGGAGGAGGGGGCAGGGAGGAGGGGCTGGGAGGAGGGGGCTGGGAGGAGGGGGCAGGGAGGAGGGGCTGGGAGGAGGGGCTGGCAGGAGGGGGCTGGCAGGAGGGGGCGGGGAGGGCAGGGGGGAGGGGCTGGGAGGAGGGACTGGGAGGAGGGGGCAGGGAGGAGGGGCTGGGAGGAGGGGGCTGGCAGGAGGGGGCTGGGAGGGCAGGGAGGAGGGGCTGGGAGGAGGGGGCTGGCAGGAGGGGGCTGGCAGGAGGGGGCTGGGAGGGCAGGGAGGAGGGGCTGGGAGGAGGGACTGGGAGGAGGGGGCAGGGAGGAGGGGCTGGCAGGAGGGGGCAGGGAGGAGGGGCTGGCAGGAGGGGCTGGGAGGAGGGGCTGGGAGGAGGGGCTGGGAGGAGGGGCAGGGAGGGCAGGGAAGGGTGGAGGGCAGGTGGAGACAGAGGGAGTGAGTGGGAGGTGCCCGGGAAAGGGGTGGAAGTCAATATGTACTGTGAGGCCCCTGTGAGGCCCCGGGCAAAATGGCTGCCCTCTGCCTCCCCAGAGATCAAAAGCTCCTTCTCCTCGCTCCCTCTCTATTGGCAATGGCTTCACAAGACCGGGCTTCCTGAGTACGAGAGGGAAGGTACTGGCGGAGGAGGGGCCCAGGAGGCCTGGGTCTGGGGCACAGGGGCTGAGGGCTCACCTGTGCCCACCTCTCTCCTCCAGCTCTGTGCAGCCCCGCCTGCTGTGAGTAGAGAAGGAAAGGGACCGAGGCCGCCGTGGGCTCCGGGAGAGCGGGCGGCGCGGGAGGAGGCGGTGCTCCGGGAGGGTGGAGTGGGGCCGCCCCAGCGCCGGACCCGCTGTCTCCTGCAGGGGGCAGCACCATCCTGTACAACTGCTCCACCTGCGCGGGCTTTGAGGTGCTCTGCTGGCCCCTGAAGCGCTGCTTCCCAGGTCCTCACCCCTCACCCCCACCCCGCGGCCGGCCCCGCCTCACCCAGCCCTCTGAGCCCAGAGGCTCCCGGGGTTGGGGGGTGTGGCTCCCAGCATCTTTCCCTGTTCCCTGGGTTCCCCACAGGAAGCCACGATCTCCAGGAAGCCAGGATTCTGCTCCTCTGTGTCTTTGGGACGGTCCTGCTCCTGGGCGGCCTTAGCCTGGTGGTGGAGTGAGTGCGGGAGGCTGGGGGCGGGAAGCGGCCTCGCTGCCTCTGACCCGCCCAGGGCTCTCCACCACCCTTCCCTCCCAGTTTCCTCCCCTCCCCTTCCCTCCTCTTCCCTTCTCTCCCTTCCCTCCCTGTTTCCTCCCCTCCCTTTCCCTCCTCTTCCTTCCCTTTCCCTCCCCTTCCCTTTTCTCCCTTCCCTTCTCCTCCCTTCCTGTTCCCTCCCTTCCTTCCCCTTCCACTCCCATCACCTCCCCTCTTTCCCTTCCCCTCCTCTCTCCTCTCCTCTCTCCCCTTCCCTTTCTTTTTTTTAATATATATATATATATTTTAATATATTTTATTGATTTTGCACAGAAAGGAAAGGAGAGAGATAGAAAGTCAGAAACATCAATGAGAGAGAGTCATCGATCAGCTGCCTCTTGCACACCCCCCACCGGGGATATGCCCGCAACCAAGGCACATGCCTTTGACCGGAATCGAACCCGGGACCCCCCAGTCCCCAAGCTGATGCTCTATATCCATTGAGCCAAACCGGTCCCGGCTCTCCCCTTCCCTTTCCCTCCCATTCCCTGCCTTCCCTTCCCTTCCCAGACCTCCCACCTCCATCTTCCCTCAGGCTCCACTTCCTTGAAGCAAAAAGCAACTTACGAAGATACTAGCCTCCAGCTGGGAAGAGCTTGTACCCATAACTTCCACGTAGCTTGGGGGGCAGGGGAGGTGTGAGGCTGCCAGCCCCTTCGTTCCAGCCCCTAAAGTTCAGTCTTCCAGATTCTAAAACCCCCACGATCCTACTGCCAGCGGGCCTCGGGGACCAGGCGCCCACCGGTGGAAAGTTCCTCCCCTCCAGCCTCACCCAATCAGACAGGCCGTCACCAGTGCCAGGAAAATGTCTACAGAAGGAAAGAATCCCCTCCACTCGCTCTCCCACACCCACACCCGTCGGCCGGCCTGTTCCCGTAAAGCGGGGGCCGTTTGCCCCAGACGCTCCTCCTGTGACTGATTGGGAGTCCGGGAATGAGGATTCTGGAGAACAGCAAAACCACATCAGTCAGTCCGCTGGCACGCTGGCCCTCCACTAACACGGTGAAGCCCGGCCTCCCTCAGGCTGCCCGCCTGCCAGGCCCCACTAAACGCGCTGTGCAACGGCCTCCGCCCTGCCTGCTCTCTGTCTGCGCCTGGGGTGGGAGGGCAGGAAACTTAGGGGAGCACAAGGGGGGATTTTGCACCCCATGAGACATTTGCCCCGCCTGGAGCCATTGTTGATTGCTTTGACTGGGGGATAAAGCTACTGGCACCAGGGAGTGGGCAGAGACCAGGGAGCCCTCCCCCACTAGGAGTGATCCAGTCAAAATGTCACTAGTATGTGGCAAGGAAACCCTGCTTCAGAGGCAGTGAGGCCGCTTCAGGAGTTTTGGTCTGGGAGATGGGAGGTGGGACATGAAAAGAAAGGCCTAGCCTAGCCCTAGACGGTTTAGCCCAGTGGATAGAGCCTCAGCCTGCAGACTGAAGGATCCCAGGTTTGATTCCAGTCAAGGGCACATGGGAAGGTTGCAGGCTCAATCTCCAGTAGCGGGTGTGCAAGAGGCAGCTGATCAATGATTCTCGTCATTGATGTTTCTCTCTCTCTCTCTCCCTTCCTCTCTGGAATCAATTAAAATATTTGGGGGAAAAGAAAGAAAGAAAAGAGAGGCCTGTCACCAGGGCCTGGGCCTGGAAGGGGTCTGAGCCCTCACCGACCTCAGTGGTTTTCACATTGGATACTTGGAGGCTCCAGGGCCAAGGTTCTCAACCAGCTGCACCTCAGTCACCTGAGAAGCTTTAAAAACCACCCATGCCTGGACCTCATCTTCAGAGATTCTGAAGTCAGTGGCCTCCTATGGGGCCTGGCTCATCTCACGTACAGCCAGGTTTTGGGGTTACCCAAGGAGGCCCTGGGATGGGAAGAAGCATGCCTACCCCTTCCAGGAGAGTACCACCCATGTTGTTCAACATGTTCTAGTCCAATGCCGTCATTTTATACACAAAATGAGACCCAGAGATCTCACAGCAAGATTACACAACTTGCCCAAGATCATGCAAGAACTCGTTCGTCCACTCATTTGACCCACACTTAGTGAGTGCCCACCAGGTGCCAGGCAGCGTCACTTCCCAGCGGGGATGAGAAGCGCAGTCCTAACTGCCCAGGGATCCCCCTCTCCTCCGGTCTGCGGTAGCTGCTCACCCCCGCCTGTGCTGTACCGCTGTTCCCAGGCCCAGCATTTTGGAGTTGTCCTTATGTTCACACCCAACATGCATAGGTCAACCGCTTCTGCCCATTCATGAAGGACCTCTACCGGATCTGTCCCCTCCTCCCGCCCCATGGCACCCAGGCCCCTTCTAGAACCCTCTCCCTGTGGACGTGTCTCCAAGACATGCCATCTGACTTTGCCCGCTCCCCTCAAATACTTTGTACCCTCAGTACAAAGGCCACACTGGTCTTAAAACTACGCATGCTCACAACCTTCTGTCCAACAGCAAAAGATAGTTAAGAATTTGGGCTTTGCCCTAACTGGTTTGGCTCAGTGGATAGAGCGTCGGTCTGCGGACTCAAGGGTCCTGGGTTCGATACCGGTCAAGGGCATGTACTTTGGTTGCGGGCACATCCCCAGTGGGGAGTGTGCAGGAGGCAGCTGATTGATGTTTCTTTCTCATCAGTGTTTCTAGCTCTCTATCCCTCTCCCTTCCTCTTTGTAAAAAAAATTAATAAAATATTTTTTTTTAAAGAAAAGAAGAATTGGGGCTTTGTCTCAGAGGGAAGGCAGGGGAGGGAGGATGTGTGGGAAATCTTCAATCAAGAACCTTGTCTGGCCCATGGTCACGGACAACGGGACCTGAGGGCCTGGGTGGGGTGGGAGTGGGCTGGAGGGGGTCAATGGGGGACTTTCAACAATGAAAATTTAATAAAAAAAGAAAAGAGAACTTGGGCTTTGGATTGAGCTTCCGATCCTGGCTCTAGCTCTTAGTGGGCCTTGGGCAAGTTACCTAACTTCTCAGTTCCTGTTTCTTTATATTTTAAATGCAGATCATGTGTTTCACCAATTCTGTGGCCTTATTTTTCCTGTTTACATTTTAACATCTCTGAAGAATCCATCTTAAACTGAAGACATATAATGGTATATACACAACTGGTGGTTTCTTAAATTCCATGAAATGCAGAAGTATTCACCTTATAGGATGACTGTGAGGTCCAAATAAGTGCATATAAAATACTTGGGACTGTACCCAACATGTAAGGAGCCCTCAGTAATCATCAGCCATTCTAATATCTTAGTTAAAACTTCCCTTCGCGCTGAAACTGGTTTGGCTCAGTGGATAGAGCGTCAGCCTGTGGACTGAAGAGTCCCGGGTTCGATTCCAGCCAAGGGCATGTGCCTTGGTTGCAGGCACATCCCCAATGGGAAGTGTGCAGGAGGCAGCTGATAGATGTTTCTCTCTCATCGATGTTTCTAACTCTCTTTCCCCTTCCTCTCTGTGAAAAATCAATAAAATATATAAAACACACACACACACACACACACACAAAAAAAAAAAAAAAAAAAAAAGGAAAAGAAAAAGAAAGAAAAGAAAACCTCCCCTCACTCTTCCTTGTCTATAGACTATAGACTTGGGCCTGGCTGACGTGGCACAGTGGGTGGGCATCGATCTATGAACCAAGTGGTCATGGTTCCATTCCCAGTCGGGGCACATGCCCAGATTGTAGGCTTGGTCTTCAGTGTGGGGTGTGCAGGAGGCAGCTGATCAATGATTCTCTCTCATCATTGATGTTTCCATCTCTTTCCCTCTCCCTAAGAATCAATAAAAACATTTTTAAAATATATTTTATTGATTTTTTACAGAGAGGAAGGGAGAGGGATAGAGAGCTAGAAACGTCGACGAGAGAGAAACATCGACCAGCTGCTGCTTGCACACCCCCTACTGGGGATGTGCCCGCAACCAATGTACATGCCCTTGACCGGAATCGAACCTGGGACCTTTCAGTCCGCAGACCGACGCTCTACCACTGAGCCAAACCGGCTTCGGCAATAAAAACATTTTTAAAAAGAAAAGAATATAGACTTGGCCCTTGACCCTGGCGTTCAAAGCTCTCCATCGGCAAGCAGCTCCCCTGTCTCATTGGTCCTCAGGGCAAACCTGTCCAAACACATATCAAACCAGAATCTCCACTCGGATGCCTCACAGGCATCTCCTACCCCACACCCCACACAGTCCTTCCTTCCTGACCCCCACCCCTGCCCTGTGATCTCTCCCAGGCCTGATGGCAGTGCCAGCGGACCATGGGCACCCTCTGCCTTCCATGCCACGTGCCCACTTCCCACCAGTAAGTGATCTGCCTCTGTAATGCTTCTTGGAACCTGACCCCAGCACGTCCCTGGAGCCTCGCCCCTCAGCTCTGTCCACCCCACAGCACTCTGAGTCACTCACAGTTGGCCAACACTGTTGTCTCATGTTTCCTTGCCTGTGCCCGGGCTTGTTCCTACCCCTGGGACACCCTTCTCCTCTGGCTCAGACTCCGCTTTTCCTTTTCCGGGGAAGCCTTCTCTGAGCCCCCGAGGCAGGGTGGACTGTCTGCGTGTGGCACCTATTACACCAGCTGGTGGTGTTTCTTCATGCAGCCCACCTCCAGGCCACGCCCCCTAAGGCCACTGATTCAAGTTCTCTGTCTTTGCTCCCCCGGGCCTGGGAAGCACCCTGACAACTCCAGCCCCTTCTCGGAGCCCCCGTGACGTGCCCTCCCCAAGGGAGCTCCTCCTGAGCACGTAGCACAGGAGGCTGGTGGCGTCTGTGTTTCTTTTCTGAGCACAGAAGGCCAGCTCACCGGGGCGTGGCCTCCCAGAGCCCTTCACATACATGGGAGGCTGCTAGAGGCATTTTATTTTATTTTTTTTAATGTATTTTATTGATATATATATATATATATATATATATATATATATTTAAATATATTTTATTGATTTTTTTACAGAGAGGAAAGGAGAGGGACAGAGAGCTAGAAACATCGATGAGAGAGAATCATCAATCAGCTGCCTCTTGCACACCTCCTACTGGGGATGTGCCCGCAACCAAGGTACATGCCCTTGACTGGGATCGAACCCAGGACCCTCCAGTCCGCAGGCTGACGCTCTATCCACTGAGCCAAACCGGTTTTGGCTTTTATTGATATATTTAATATCAATATATAGAGAGAGAAAGGGAGAGAGACAGAGAGGAAGAAACATCGATGAGAGAGAGACATCGACCCAACTAGGGAGGCGCCTGCAACCAAGGTACATGCCCCCCAATTGGAATCGAACCTGGGACCCTTGAGTCCGCAGGCCGACGCTCTATCCACTGAGCCAAACCGGTTCCGGCCTGCTATAGGCATTTTAAATAACGGCCCCCATGCTCTCTCACATGCCTCCTGGACAGAGGGAGGACTTAGGTATCCTACCCTTGAACCTGGGCTTCTTGTCTGGCAAAGTGATGCTGGGCCACTTTCTGTTCTTAGGCCTTAAGAAATCGGCACCTTCTGCCCTCTGCCTCTCGAGGTTCTCACCCTGGAGCAGAGTCACGATGCTATGGGGATTCCTGGCCTACGTGAGGAGTTCAGCCCAAATCCATCGACTGCCAGACAGAGTAGTGACAGTACAGCCCCCCAGCCGTCAAGTCACCCCCAGATTTCAGTTTTACCAACCGAGACCCAAGACCAAGTGGAGCAGAGATGTAAACCCTCCCCAAAGCGTCCTGCGGGAATTCCGGGTGCTCAGCATCCGGGAGCATAATGATTTTCCCCCATGAGGTATTATTACTCAACAACGGACAGCTGGAAGAGTGGGCAGAAAAAGGAGCTTAGAACTTGGCCCTGAAGGCCCTCCCTGCGTAGAGCCTCCCCATAGAGGGCTGAGAGTCCTTATGGCATGGTGGCTGGCTTCCCCCAGAGCGAGTGACTCAGGAGAGGAGGGCAAAGGCCGCGCCGTCTTTTAGGACCTCAGAAGTCACACACCATCCTTTTCAGAGCATCCCATTGACTTCACAGATTAGCACCATTCTATGTGGGACACGGGATGCCAAATGGGGAGGGAGGAGGGAATGGTCTCACCGGGAAAGTAACGATGGGTTACATTTGGAAACTCCCATCCCCATCACTCCTGCGAGGGAGCGCTCCATGTCAGAAACCTCAGCGTCACCCTGGCCAGACGACTCGACTCTCCATCCATTTGTTCAGCAGCGGTTCCTGAGCACTTATCCTCCGCGCCAGGCCGTGGACTGGGCACGGGGAGCACGGCGACAGCCAGGCAGGATGAAGTTCTTCTCCGCCTGGAGCCCTAGCTGGGCAGACAGACAGTTACTGGCAAATCCCACCAGAGCAGAGAGTGCAAACCCAGGCGGTGAGGGTGCAGGGAAAGAGACCTGACCAGTTAGGGATGGGTTTCCTGCACTTAGCGAGGTCGGGCTGGGGTAAGGGTGGGAACACTCTTCCAAGCAGAGGAACAGCCACTCAAAGGCTCAGAAGAGAGAGAGATCCCGCACACGAAGGTGCTTTCCCCGGTGGAGAAGGCGCCTGGGTGAGGGGAAGGGAAAGGGCCCAGAGATCTCAGGGGTCAGAGCAGAAAAGACACCAAGGGGGCACCGACGTGCTTCCCGAAAGGGGCGGAGAGGTTTCCGCGGAGGGACGGGTTCCACCTCCACGCCACACCCACGCAGGAGCGGGGGAGGGCGGACGCGCCCTCTGCTCATCCCCCTGGCCCTCTGCCCAGTGAGGCAAGGCCGGGCCCCGGTGGTGTGAATGTGCTCATCCTTCTCGAATGCAGGGCCCACGGGGCCTGGCGGGTTGGGGTGGTGCCTGGTTTGGACCTCCAGCTGTAAGAACTCACCTTCCTGTGAAGGAGGTGCTCCCTGAGGGAGGTGAGGATGGTCAGACTATGCTCCCCAACCCCCCACCCTCCTTTACCCGCAAAGGTGGCGAGGAGAGGCACTTCAGTCCCAAAGTGAGAATGGGGAGAAGGGGAGGAGTAAAGAGGCCTCGGATGACCTGTTTGTTTTTTCCCAGGCCAAAGGCAAAGGTGGGGCTGAGGCTCCACCTCAGACTCCCTGCTGGAACATGGAGGACCGAGGCCATTGGTAGTGCACCATCCTCGGCCTTCCCCATCACGTAGACACAGCCTCGCCCGGGCCACTCTCTCTCCCCTGAACCAATGGTAAGAGTCGCTTTCCTGAGCTCCCTGCTTCTTCTCGCTCACCTTTTCCCAGTCTCGTTCTCTAGCAAGCTGGTCGGTCATCCCCTATTTAAAGCCCTTCAGTTGCTCTAACTGGTTTGGCTCAGTGGATAGAGAGCATCGGCCTGTGGACTGAAAGGTCCCAGGTTCGATTCGGTCAAGGGCATGTACCTTGGTTGTGGGCACATCCTCAGTAGGGGGTGTGCAGGAGGCAGCTGATCCATGTTTCTCTCCCATCCATGTTTCTAACTCTCTATTTTTCTCCCTTCCTCTCTGTAGAAAATCAATAAAATATATTTTAAAAAAATAAAATAAAACCCTTCAGCGGTTCCCAGAGTCACCGGGTGAGGCCCACGCTCCTGACCGTGCTCTGCAAGGCTCTGTAGGATGAATCCCAGCCCGGCAGGTATTCAGCCTACTGTTCACCCGAGTGCCCAGAATCCGGCACAGGGAAAGCTTGCCGGAAGGATAAATTGATGCCCGTTCTGGCTCCTGCCGGCCTTTCTGGACGCATCTGCCCATAGTCCTACTTTCCCCGTGGGCTCTGCACTCGTGTGTTCATTCAACTCCCACAGGGCCTCTGGGTCACGCAGACCTGTGAGGACACCAGACATTCAGAGAAAAATCAGGTTTCACATGCTCTGCCCTGAAGGAACTTCTGGAGCCATTGTGTCTTCACCAGAAGAGTATGTAAACGCTAAGATGAGTCTCAAAATGTGTGGAATGAAAGAAGCTAAATGCAAATAATAAACACCGTGAAACTCCATTGATAAGAAGGCCAAGAGCAGGCAAAAATGATCTGTGGGTTTTAGAAATCAGTATAGCGGCCGGAACCAGTTTGGCTCAATGGATAGAGTGTCCGTCTGCGGACTGAAAGGTCCCGGGTTCGATTCCGGTCAAGGGCATGTACCTTGGTTGCGGGCACATCCCCAGTGGAGGGTGTGCAAGAGGCAGCTGATCGATGTTTCTCTCTCATTGACGTTTTTAGCTCTCTATCCCTCTCTCCTCTCTGTAAAAAATCAATAAAATATATTTTTTTAAAAAGAAAGAAATCAGAAAAGCAGTTGCCTCTGGAGAATGGGGTTGATGGCAAATGGGCCCAAGGTAACTTTCTGGGCTTGTAGGATTGTTCCAGGTCTTTATCTGCATTAAGGGATGTGTACTGGCACATTTCTTGACGTGCTTTGATTTTATACAGTTAAATTTGTACATGTTACTGAATGTAAGTTATACCTCAATAAAGTACAGTCAGCATAGAAAGTAATGTTCACATTGTGAAGGAAAAGGGCCACACGCTAACCTGACAAGCTCAGGGGAGGCCTGCGTGGCAGTCTTGCAAACTCAGAGACCTAAAATAACCGCAAAAGATGGTTTGAAAATTAAATATCTAACTACAAACAGGTTACAGTGGGTAGTCATGTTCTAGGCCAATATCTCACCTGACAAAGATCAACTTAGATCTCTTTACTGATCCCATCTGCCTTCCTGCCTGTAAGATAACCTATCTGTGAGATGTCTGGGTAACTTGTAACTTCCTTTTTACCCAGACCCCTCAGGGCACAACAAATGGCCTCGAGACATTCCCTCATTGTTATTGTTGTCAAGTTAATTGTCAACTGTTAATTCCGTTAGAGTATCCTGTATCCATCTCTGTAAAAGAAGCTCCTGTCCATCATTTCACCTTTTACCCTATCCCAGAGGTTTCCCCCACTTCGCTCTGTCCCACCTCCCTAATCTGAGTTTCATGTAACTCACCTACGTCCCTTTCCTTTGATTGCAGTGTATAAATATAGAAATGTAACCCGCCATTCTCCGGAGCATTATCTCAATTCATTGAGGTTCTGCTTCCCGGCATATGTCGACAGTTTGGCTCAAATAAACTCACAAAAATTCTTTACAGGTTTCAATGGTTTTTTCGTTAACATTAATTGGCGTAGTCATGGCAGAATTCCAAAGAAAACTCACTGGGGATCATCCCTTGGCCTTGGACTTGGAGCTAGGATCCAGCAAAGGGCCCGTTGAGCTCTGCCCATTGGGTTAGCTGTCTCTTGGATCCAGGACCTTCCCTGGCTTTGGCAGAGGGTCTGACCTTACCTGAGCTGTGTTTTAAAACCCTCGAGGTGGAACCAGGGTTGACAGAACCCCAGGTTAAGGGTTGGCAGAACCCAGGCTAAGGCCGAACTGGAGGAAAGAAATGGGTGGCTGGTTTGGATTTTGGCTTTCCAATTGGAATTGCTGAGATTCTGAGCAAAAATAACCTTCGCCGTATAAATGAGCTGAACTAAGATAAAGGGGCAACTTAAAAAAAAAAAAAAAAAAAAAAAAAAAGTCCAGTTCTGGGGTGTCTTAGTGACTAATAATTTTGTGAAGGTGTCAGAATGCAGGAGCCTGATCTGGAAGTCCTGACATAACTGTTAACTAAATGGCTTATCTAGGGGGCCTCCATAAGGTTTGGTCTGCCTGGGCCCCGAACCTTTCCTGAGTTTTAGATAGCCGGGAGAGAAACTGAGGCCACATTTGACCCACTACACAACATATCTAAAGTTGCTCAGACTACAGATATCCAAAAATAAAAATAAAATTAACATGGGAAATTGTGCCTCCAAGGCTAAAAGCTCCCAAGACCCCAGCCCTCATTTAAGACTCCTGATAAGAAGCCTTTACTTGCAAGTACTTTACAGAAATGAGAAGATTTAACTAGAAAATATTAACTGAGAAACGAATGGCCAAAAATGCAGTTTTTTTGTGGTACCTACGTTAAAATCTTGCATGCAGAAATTAGAAAATGCCGGCTCTGAAATTAAACTGAATTGAGTATATGGGAAGTACATCTTGATTTGGAAACTAGAAGCTTCTAAGGAAAAGCAAACAAAAAAAACGTTTCTTCCAATAAGATGGGAATTAATAAAATAAAAATTTAGAGACTGTCTCAGAACTATTCTGTAGTTAATAAATGTCTACACCCTGTTTTTCCCTGTAGGAAGCAGGCCTCTGATTTAGAGGCAACAAGAAAAGACCCCAACCCATTTTTGAATAGTCCATTGGGAATATACTGAAATTCTAGAGGGGCAATTCCCGAACCGGGGACAAAAGACTCTGCTTTGGAGACTTTAATGCTGGACATTCTCCGGTGTAAACTTTAAGTGTGTTCTGTGTGCTTGTATAAGGGTGTTGATGTCCTTGTGTCTCTTTGTTGTTGTTTAATTTGTTGAAAGAAGAGGCAAGTCCCACTCTGGGGAAGCCTAGTGGTGTGTGGTGGGGCTGAAAGCTTGAGAGAGGTTGCAAGAACGTCCCAGCAGCTGCCAAGAATTCTTTATCTTGGGGGCTCTTCTTGCTCTCCCTCTCAGGGTTCAGCCTCCAGAAATAGTGAGATTTCTGTCTGCTTGTCTGCAATATAATTGTGGCTGTCTATCTTTTAGAAATTTGGGTTTGCTCTTTCCTTATTTATTGTGAGAATAAACAAAATCATCTTTTCTGTCAAAGAACAGTTTAGACAGCCTCCATTTTGGACTGTGACTTGGCAGCCTCCATGTTGACCGCATGGCTTGCTTCTCCCATTGAAAGAGCAAGGGCCAACCCCTCCCTTTGAATTAGCCAATCGGGAAAGACTGGGTGGCTGTGCTCCAATCAAGAGCAAGAGACAGATCACCTGCATTGTTAAAGCACTCTGCTTCAGAAAGGAATTTGCAAAGCAGTTCAAACAGGAAACTTTGGGGGGAAGGGGGGTAGTATGCGTCCAGTCAGGGACACTAGGAAGCCAAGCATCACGATTCCCTGTGGGGGCGTCTGCCAGTGATACTCTGTGTTTCACATATTGGGAGCTTATTAATTATTTTCTTTTTAAAAAAAATATTTTTTATTGATTTTTGTACAGAGAGGAAGGGAGAGAGATAGTTAGAAACATCTATGAGAGAGTCATCAATCAGCTGCCTCTTGCACACCCCCCACTGGGGATATGCCCGCAACCAAGATACATGCCCTTGACCGGAATTGAACCCGGGACCCTTCAGTCCCCAAGCTGACGCTCTATCCATTGAGCCAAACCGGTCTTGGCCTTATTAATTATTTTCAATGCTCAAAACACTGCTTGCAATAAGCCATGTGCCTCATTTTAAAATCTTACATATTATTCTTTATATGTTGAAATTATAATTGAATCTAAAGGTATACAAATTTTATATTATTCTCTATGTCATTTTACAGGGACTATTACTTAACAAAGAAATTGTTATCTTGGAATGTTATATTTTATAGAAAAGCAAAGTTTTTATCAAATCTATAACCATGTCACTTTAAAAGTTTTGTCATTTGTGAACAGCTTTATTCTGATGCATTTGTAGGTATATATGTCTAGAAAAAATCCATGAAAAGGACTCGGATTTATTCTAACTTGCAGGCTTCTAAGTAGGTCATATTTTGAACTGGATGAAGATTTATAGAATTTCAAGGAATAGCCGAAACCGGTTTGGCTCAGTGGTAGAGCATCGGTCTGCGGACTGAAAGGTCCCAGGTTCGATTCTGGTCAGGGGCATATACCTTGGTTGGGAGCACATCCCCAGTGGGGGGCGGTGCAGGAGGCAGCTGGTCAATGTTTCTCTCTCATCGATGTTTCTAGCTCTCTATCCCTCTCCCTTCCTCTCTGTAAAAAATCAATAAAATATATTTTTTTAAAAAGAATTTCAAGGAATAACTGAATTCAGAAACTACTGGCCAATAATCAGGATAAACAAAAACAACTATGGGACTAAAGAATTGAGGTTATTCTTATGATTCTGTTTAAAATATTGTTGACTTTTAAATCTTTTGTTTCCCAAATACAGGGAAAAGTAAAGAGCAGACATTGTGCATTGTAGGAACTAACAAATTGGTAACAGATTCTTTTCACAGTGCGCTCCCAGGAGACGAAGCCTTCAAAGATCTTGGCTTACTACCAGGAGATTTGTTTCCTGAAAAAGACACCAAATAAAAGACTCTTAAACCTTGTTGGAGGGGACCTTACCAGGTGTTACTAACTAATCCATGTGCAGCCGAACTTAAAGGAGTTAGCTCATGGATTCACATTTCTCATTTTTAAGAAAAGGCACCTGACTGAATGGACGTCCACTCCCATCTCTGACACCATCTCTGTCTGCATGGAGATCAAAGACTTTTCAAGGGCAAGAAACAGCTGAGAACCTTTGAGGAGGAGAAGTCGCTGACCACAGAGGCAGACAGCTATCCCAAGATGACGTCAACAAGGCCTGTATGCTCACAAATGGATATTGCTTGTTTTTATATCATCTGATTGTTATTGATTGAATGTACATAAAGTGATTTTCCTATTCTTATTATCCTTATGGTTTCCTAGTGGAAACAATATCTACCTCCCCAGACCTCTTCCCTTATTAGATATGAAAAATTTCACTTGGATACCTGCTAATCTTTCCTACTTTCTACACAATGATGTTCTGATTATCAGGTATGATAGTGAAATCAATGCTTTGTTAGCCACATATTGGTCTTCTCCTAGTATCAATATAAGCTTTGGTACCTTTTTTTTTCTTTTTTTTTCTGGCTATATCTATTATAAAGGACCCACCTTAAGCAAATACCTCCAAGAACACCTCCCTGATAATTCCACTGGTAGAATTATATATGGATCTAACCTGGATGAATATTGTATAGCTATAGAGATGGATGATGAAAAGCTAAGAAAAACACCTGGATATGATGGCCAAAGGCTTGCAGCAGCCTGTCCTATCTGTCCTATCTGTCATAGAACATCTTGTCCTCGGACTCACCAGCCAGCCTCTTATGGCTGGATGTCTGTGAAACAAGAAAGAAATCAATGGGCCAAAACCAGTTTGGCTGAGTGGATAGAGTGTCAGCCTGCGGACTGAAAGGTCTCAGGTTTGATTCTGGTCAAGGGCATGTACCTTGGTTGCGGGCACGTCCCCAGTGGTGGGTGTGCAGGAGGCAGCTGATCAATGATTCTCTCTCATCAATGTTTCTGACTCTCTATCCCTATCTCTTCCTCTCTGTAAAAAAATCAATAAAATATTAAAAAAAAAAAAAAAGAAAGAAATCAATGGGTCCCCATTTCAGAAATTATTGGCATTACTTGGTGGGTAGAGATGTCTGTAACTAACCCCCATCCTTGTGTCCTGGATGCTTGTGGGAAGCCCTATGGAATACCCAAACTCTAGCTCGTTTGGGGTCACCTCCACCCGTTTAACTATGGCATGGGAAACTCAACATTTTTGGGTCCACTCAGTATACCCTAACTGCTCCCAAGCCATAGCTACCCAATGGCAACAACATTCCTAGTGGATCCAACAACATTGGCCCCTAAAAAAAGAAAAAGGGGAATACTTGGAGGACTAGGGGCTGGCCTTGGTATCCTGGGACAAGCTGAACTTGCAGCTAATGAAGAACGTCATTCATTAGAAAAATGATTTTTTATCTCAAATAGCTCATATAGAGGGGATGCTGTTTCAGGAAGAAGGAAAAGGGTGGGAAGCAGCATGGAAAGACAATAAAGCCTTAGTTTCATGGATAGAACAGACTCAACAGAATATAAAAACTCACGCACAAACCCAACAATGGGAATGTGCCTGTGCCCTAACTCAACTGGGCCTGTTGTCTATGCTAATGCTAATGGAATCTGAAGTGGCTATGAAACAATGGCCAACTATAATGGCTACAAGAGCCCAGGCCAGACCCTTACTGGACTCCTCATATGGTTCCCCAGGAATTTGGAAAATTTTAAATGAAAAATATGTTCTACAACATTGTGTTTTTTAAAGGCCCAGGTGCCAGTTAAATCCTAAGCTTAAAATTCCCAGTAGTTCAACTGGCTGGCATAAGGACCATCCTCAATAATACTAGAATATTTCCAGGGGGAGTAGATGGGCCATATTTAAAAATAATAAACAACAGGAACCCATCTCACTGTCTGATTGTGAAAGTAAGAGAGGTGAATGGTTATGCCCCCAATTCATGTGGAATACTGAATTCACCCAGTTCTGGCCTATTGTATCTACACCCATGAATAACATATGATATATGGGAAAGGGGTGTTTTTGCTGGGAAGGGTTAAAAAACTCTTCTGTTGCTGAAACCGGTTTGGCTCAGTGGATAGAGCATCGGCCTGTGGACTGAAAGGTCCCAGGTTCGATTCCGGTCAAGGGCATGTACATTGGTTGCGGGCACATCCCCAGTAGAGGGTGTCCAGGAGGCAGCTGATCGATGATTCTCATCAATGTTTCTAGCTCTCTATCTCTCTCCCTTCCTCTCTGTAAAAAAATCAATAAAATATATTTTTAAAAAAACAACAAAAAACTCTTCTGTTATAGTAAGCGATTTTTACTGTAATAACGCCAAGTTTACTTTAAATAATTCTGGAATATGGTGTAATATTGAAATTATAGGCAAAATAACTTTGCCTGAGGTTCATAAAACCTATGAATAATATTGATATTGAAAATCTAATGTATTGGGAAATTGAACTTAATCCTCCCCATGAAGTCATTTCTATGGAAACTAATTGGCCAGAAGAAAAATTAGAACTTCTAGATAATGAAATAGTAGAGAGTCTCAATTCCTCTGGCCAAACATGTCATAAAGTACAAATGACAGTGGATGAAGGAGGAAAACATATAATTAGCTTAATAAAAAATTATGATAATGCATGTAAAGGGTTTTTCGGTTGGCTGGGATGTTTGTTCCCTTTAGACTTTTCCTTGTCTAGTATTAGACATTTTCTGTTCCTAACCACTGTTATTGGTTTACTATTGTTACTTTTGTCCATGATATGTAAATGTTATGTCAGACGCAGAAAGGCAAAACATAAGACAAACAGCAAAAAGACTCGGATCATGGTGGCTCAAAAGTTAGAAATGATCTAGAATACTTTTTAATAAGGACATATAGGATCTGACTGCCTCCCATCTACCTGCCTTTTTAAAATATATAATTCGACCTTAAATGCCATCTAAGGTTATGGTCTTGCCCCCATCCCCAGTGGTCCAACGGTTCAGCAAGACATGCTGACACTGAGACATCCTAGGAATGAGCCTTCCTAGCGCCGTGGGACTCCATTATCCAACCAAAAGGTTGGTCATCAGTGCATCCTTTGGATTGATTAATGACCAAAAGGGGAATGTGTGAAAGAAAAGGGCCACACGCTAACCTGACAAGCTTAGGGGAGGCCTGTGTGGCAGTCTTGCAAACTCAGAGACCTAAAATAACCGCAAAAGATGGTTTGAAAATTAAATATCTAACTACAAACAGGTTACAGGGGGTAGTCATGATCTAGGCCAATATCTCACCTGACAAAGATCAACTTAGATCTCTTTACTGATTCCATCTGCCTTCCTGCCTCTAAGATAACCTATCTGTGAGATGTCTGGGTAACTTGTAACTTCCTTTTTACCCAGACCCCTCAGGGCACAACAAATGGCCTCGAGACATTTCCTCATTGTTATTGTTGTCAAGTTAATTGTCAACTGTTAATTATGTTAAAGTATCCTGTATCCATCTCTGTAAAAGAAGCTCCTGTCCATCATTTCACCTTTTACCCTATCCCAGAGGTTTCCCCCGCTTCGCTCTGTCCCACCTCCCTAATCTATCACCAGTGAGTTTCATGTAACTCACCTACGTCCCTTTCCTTTGATTGCAATGTGTAAATATAGAAATGTAACCCGCCCCAGGCCCGGAGCAGCGGCTGCCAGGCTGGGAGCGGCCAGGCCCGGAGCAGCCGGGTCTGGTGTGGCCAGGCCCGGAGCAGCAGCTGCCAGGCTGGGAGCGGCCAGGCCTGGAGCGGCCGGGCCCGGAGCAGCTGGGCCCAGAGCAGCCGGGTCGGGTTCGGCCAGGCCCGGAGCAGCAGCAGCCAGGTCCAGAGCAACTAGGTCGGGAGCGGCAGTGACCAGACCCGGAGCAGCTGGTTGTGGAACGAACCAGAGCAACAGAGGCCAGGCCCGGAGCAGCCGGGCCCGGAACAGCTTGCTCCTCGCCTGCCCCTGCCCCACGGCTGCCTCTCAGACATGGCTGGAAACTTTTGTGGGAACTTGAGGGTCTGCTGAATCAAGTGATGAAGGCTTAGATCTGGATGTGTTGAGTTAGTATAGGGCTGGAGTGTTGATCTGTGAGTGCCTTGGGTGGGGCCTGGATGAGGCTGGTTGACCTATTTGGAAATGTCTTTTGTGTGAAATGTATCATTGGGCATGTGGTGGTATTATTGATATGAGAAAATGCTAAGTAACTGATTTACTATCTGAAAAGGGATTTACTATAGGGGAAAGGGAGGGAGGAAGAGACTGAACATAAACTGCACCTATGAATGAGGACAATGGGGGATGGGGAGGGGGCGCAGGGTGGGGTGGGAACCTGGTGGAGGGGGGAAGAAATGAGGAACCTTTGTAACAATATGAACAATAAAGATTGATTTTTAAAAAATAAATTAAAAAAAAAGAAAAACTTAAAAAAGAAAAAAGAAAAAAAAAGAAAAAGAAATGTAACCTGCCATTCTCCGGAGCATTATCTCAATCCGTTGAGGTTCTGCTTCCCGGCATATGTCGACAGTTTGGCTCAAATAAACTCACAAAAATTCTTTACAGGTTTCAATGATTTTTTTCATTAACATTTGTAATAGAACTACAAAACACCAATATTGTTCTAAAATCAGAGAGAAAAGGCATCACCTACAAAGGAATGACAATTAGACGAAGCAGACTTCTTCAAAATCTGCACCGCACCTATTACATACCCACACTGGCCCCAGTACTAAGAACACAAGATGAACAAGACTCTGTGGAGCCTACAGATGTGTCAGGAACAACAGATGTGGAGGGAGCAATGACAGTGCGAGCAGCCGGCCTGGGTGGTGAAGAGAATTGGCAAGAAGGCCATACAGCTAGAGCTGTGAGCTATTAAGATTTTCCCATCAGAGGGAAGGTATGTATGTATGGGGTGGGGGGGCAATGTTAAAATATGTACACAGATAATAATTTAATTAAAAATATTTAAAATAATAATATTAAAGTTATTGATTAAAAAAAACAGATTTTCCCATCAATGCTGCAAGGTCCCAGGTGTTTATCAAGATGGGGTGGGCTTTTCCTTCCCAGGGGCTGAGGGCAGTAGCTGCCATGCTCACAAATCCTGCCTTGGGATGGAGACAGAAAAGATGCCCTAAGTCTGGTCATTCCCTAGGACCTCCGAGGGAAAGGAAGGTCCCAGACTGTGTCCCCACGGCCAAGGCCAAGGCCAAGCAGCCCTGTATATGGGGCGAGGAAGGCTATGCCAGAATGGGGCGGGGAGGTGCAGGTGGGGGCTGCCCTGATGTATGGAACGCTCCTTTGACCACCAAGAACAGGTGCTGAGCTGGGTTGGGGCTGAGAGCCACTCAGGAGCTCTGTCCCCGCCCCAATGCACGCGCACACAAGCCTTCCTGCGAGTCCACCCAGGGAGCACCCAAAGGTCCTCCCGCATCAGAGCTGGGGAAAGGGCACCGTCTTCCGTCTTGGACTCTGTTGAGACGGGGGCTGACTTTCTGCACCACCACCACCGCCACCACCTCTCCGCCCCAACCTCATTCCCGAACGCCCCGCGCTGCCAGCCTAGCCCGGAGGTGCCAGGAAGGTGTCTGCCTCCCCGGCCGGGCTGCTTCCGGCTCAGCCTTATCGGCCCCGGTGCCCGGCCAGGTGAGCTGGGCCAGGTGAGCCGGGCCAGGTGCCACTCCCTCAGGGGCGGGCCGGGGGAGGGAGGGTTTGGCAGGGGAGGTGTGGGGAGGGTTAGGAGTGCTTTGCGGGAGGCTGGGAGGTGCAGAGGGGGGAGGCTGGGGGGCGGTGCTCCGGGTCTGACCTGGGGGAGGGGCCGCCCCCGCAGCCTCACCTGCCCCGCGGACCGCCCGCTGCCTGTCCCGCCCCGCTCGGATTTAGCCCCGGCAGCGCCCGAGCCCGCGGAGCCGCCGCTTCCGCCTTTGCCAGGTGAGGGCCCGGCCCCGGGGCTGCCCGCCTCGCCCTCCGCTGCTCTGTCTTCCCTGCCCGGTCCTCCCTGCCCGGTCCTCCCTGCCCGGTCCTCCCTGCCCGGTCCTTCCTGCTCGGCCTTCCCTGCTCTGTCCTCCCCGCTCGGCCCTCCCTGCCCGGTCCTCCCTGCTCTGTCCTCCCTGCCCGGTCCTCCCTGCCCGGTCCTCCTGTCCGGTCCTCCCTGCCCGGTCCTCTCCTCCCCGCGGGCCGCCCCGCAGCCAGGCTCCCGGCGCTCTCCTGCCGCCCTGGTCCTTGCTCACCCCGAGTTCCCAGCGTGGGGCCCCGCTGCCTCCCGCTGTGTGTGTGTGTGTGTGTGTGTGTGTGTGTAAGGAAGGGTTGGTGTGCAGGTAGTATGTGAAAAGAGTGCTGGCAGCCCAGCCCAGAGCGCCGGAGGCTGTGGCTGCCCTGAGCTGAGGGAGAGTGACTCAGGTGCTGCTGCTGCAGGGAGGGGCCCGGGGGTGTCCCAGCTGGGAGCACCGCCGGATTCCACTGCAGATGCTGCGGCCTCCTCCGGGCGAGGGGCTGTCTGCCTGCCTGCAGACTCAGGTGTCTGTGGACGCTGACCTGCGTCTGGCGTGTTGTGTGTGTCCATGAGGACCTCGGTGCTGTGGGTCTAGGGGGCAGCGGACTGCCCTGTCTCCATGACATGTGTGTGAGAGGTATGTGGCAGTAAGCCTGGCATTTATGGCAGCGTGCTAGAACGTGTCAGTGTGTGTGTGTGCGTGTGCGTGTGTATGGGTGTGGGAGGCAGTGTACCTTTGTGTGTATGTGCACACGTGTGTGTGCCTACTTGTTTGAGGTTCTGAGGAATGGTGTGGTTAGCCAGCTGGGCACCTCTGGTATGTATGTGTAAAATGTCTCCTGTGTGTGTGAGTGTCTCCAGTGTACATGAGTGTGCAGCGGTGTGTCTCCGGTCTGAAAAGCCGTGTGTCTGGGTGTGCTGGGGGCCAGGGCGCTGTGCCATCTGGAGAGTGAGCTCGGAGTCTGCATGGTGGAGTCTCAGGTGTGAGGGGCAGGGGCCTCGGTCTCAGCACGGGGAGCAATCTCTGGGTGTGCGAGTGGAGTGGAGGACGTCTGTCCCTGATGTGTCCCTCCCTCCAGCCCTGAGGGTGTGTGATGCGGAGGGCGGAGCCGGGGACCACAGCCCTGCTGTCCGGTGTCTCAGGTGCCCCGGGCGCTGAGTCTGGAGGAGAGTGCTCCATCCGGGCTCCTTCGCAGACATGCTCCCGGAGGCGGGCTCGCCCTGGCTGCTGCGGCTGCTGCGGGACCTGCAGCTGGCCCAGTTCTACAGGCCCATCCTGGAGGAGCTGAACGTCACGCGGCCTGAGCACTTTGACTTCGTGAGACCTCAGGACCTGGACGCCATTGGCATGGGCCGGCCTGGTGAGGCCCCGGCCGGAGGCCCTCTCTCTCCCCCAAACTGCTCTTTGCTACAACCCCACGCCCCTCCCCACCAGCCCTCTTCTTACCTTTACATTCCCGGCATAATCCCCCACTCCCATACTACCAGCCCTTTAATTCCGGTCTCCCCCAGCCCAGCGCAGACTGGCTGAAGCTTTGAAGAGGCACCGTTTGGGGCACAAGCCTAAGAACTGGGTCTACAAGGTGTGTGTTTCGGGGTGGGGGTGAGAGGTTGAGGGGCCAGCTCAGGCTGGGGGGTGGGCTGTGCTGAGCTGAGTGGCAGGGGTCTGCAGGCTTCCGCACACCAGATTTCCCTCCCCTGTTTCAGATCCTTGGGGGGCTTGCCCCTGAGCAGGAGACGACCCCCGCACCTTCAGACAGCCCCCCGTCCCTCCAGGAGCCGGAGGGGGGCCTCAAGTGTCTGATCCCCGACGGCGCTGTGTGCAGAGGGGAGCTGCTGGGCTCCGGCTGCTTCGGGGTGGTGCACCGCGGGCTGTGGACGCTGCCCAGCGGTCAGAGCGTGAGTATGGGGGAGCCTCCTGCCCCTGGTCCCTGGGCCAGCTGCCCCCCGCCCTGCTGACCCCGCCCTGCTGACCCCGCCCTGCTGACCCCCACCCTGCTGCCCCCCGCCCCGCTGACCCCCGCTCTGCCCTGCTGCCCCTCCACTCCGCTGCCCTCGCTCTGGCCCTGGTGTAGCTCTCCCCGCGGGGCCTGACGGTGCCTCTCCCCGCGCCCCCAGGTCCCAGTGGCGGTCAAGTCCCTCCGGGTGGCGGCCGAGGGCTCTGCGGGCTCGGGGCTGAGGGACTTCCTCCGGGAGGTGTCGGTCATGATGAGCCTGGAGCACCCCCATTTGCTGCGGCTGCACGGGCTGGTGCTGGGCCAGCCCCTGCAGATGGTGAGCGACCTGGCGGGCTCCCGGGACACCGGCGGAGGGAGAGGGAGGGCGGGTGACTAGGCCCCATGGGGTGGACCTCCGTGGGGCGGGCCTCCGTGGGCTGGGTCTCCGGGGTGGGGCCTCCGTGGGGCCGCCCCGCTCACCGGCGCCCCCCGCAGGTGATGGAGCTGGCGCCGCTGGGCTCCCTGCACGCCCGCCTCACGGCGCCAGCGCCCGCGGCCCCGCTGCCCGTGGCGCTGCTCTGCCTGTTCCTGCGGCAGCTGGCGGCGGCCATGGCGTACCTGGGCGCCCGCGGGCTGGTGCACCGCGACCTCGCCACGCGCAACCTGCTGCTGACCGCCCCGCGCACCATCAAGGTGGCCGACTTCGGGCTGGTGCGGCCGCTGGGCGGCGCCCGGGGCCGCTACGTGATGGGCGGGCCGCGCCCCATCCCCTACGCCTGGTGAGTGTGTGTGGGGGGCACCCCATCCCCTGCGCCTGGTGAGTGTGTGTGGGGGGCACCCCATCCCCTGCGCCTGGTGTGTGTGTGTGGGGGGGGGCACCCCATCCCCTACGCCTGGTGAGTGCGGGGCGCCCGCAGGAGAGTGTTCGGGGCCGGTCCTGAGGGTGAGGATCTGGAGGGCAGTAACGGAGGGACTGGACCCAGAGGAGTCCGTGGGTCTGGAAGGATTTGGGAGCCCAGGATTGGGGGGGAGGGTTGCTCATTGGGGGGGGGGGGAAACCCCAGGGGCACACAGCCAGCCCCCTTCAGCTCCCCCTCCGCAGGTGCGCCCCGGAGAGCCTGCGCCAGGGGGCCTTCTCTCCCGCCTCGGACGTGTGGATGTTCGGGGTGACGCTGTGGGAGATGTTCTCCGGGGGCAAGGAGCCCTGGGCCTGGGTCCCGCCCTACCTCATCCTGCAGCGGCTGGAGAAGGAGCAAGCACGGCTGCCCAGGCCTCCTCTCTGCTCCCGGGCCCTCTACGCCCTCGCTCTGCGCTGCTGGGCCCTCCACCCTGCTGACCGGCCCAGCTTCTCCGCCCTGGAGGGGCTGATCCAAGAGGTGGGCACCCTCGCACCCCCAGACCTCTCTTCCCTCTCTCCTTTCTCCCAGGGTTCCCTCCACAAGACTAACCACACTGACGCCTGGGCTGGGGGCTGGGACCCCCGTTTGCTCTGAACAGAGCAGTCCATGCCTGCAGGGTGCTGAGACCCTGGGGAGCAGCTTGGAGCTGCGTAGAGGAAGGCTGAAGGGCTGAGGGCTGAAGGGGGCACAGAGCCGAGAGCTGCAGGCTGCCCTGGGCCTTGGCAGAGGAAGGCTCAGTGTGGAAGGGGAAGGCTGTGGAGGTGCTCAGGGCTGCCCCGCGGGAGGATCTGTGAGGCTGATAAACACCAGAGCTGGCCTCAGAGCACTTGATCTGCCTAAGGTACTGGCCTGAGTGCCTCACATGTATTTATATATATATATATATATATATATATATATATATATATATATATTATTGATTTTACACAGAGAGGAATTGAGAGGGACAGAGAGTTAGAAACGATGAGAGAGAAACATCGACCAGCCGCCTCCTGCACACCCCCCACTGGGGATGTGCCCGCAACCAAGGTACATGCCCTTGACCGGAATCGAACCCGGGACCTTTCAGTCCGCAGGCCGATGCTCTATCCACTGAGCCAAACCGGTCCCGGCCTCACATGTATTCTTACACATGTTCACTCATTTAATCCTCACAAAAACCCGGCAAGATCATTGTTATCTTGATTTTGCAGATGGGGCAGCTCAGGCACTATCAGTTTAGGTGACTTGCCTGAAGGCACACACAAGCCCTGACCGGTTTGGCTCAGTGGATAGAGCGTTGGCCTGTAAACTGAAGGGTCCCAGGTTCGATTCCCGTCAAGGGCATGTACCTTGGTTGCAGGCACATCCCAGATGTGTGTGTGTGTGTGCGCGCATGCGCGCGCGTGTGCAGGAGGCAGCTGATCCATGTTTCTCTCTCATCAATGTTTCTAACTCTCTATTTTTCTCCCTTCCTCTCTGTAAAAATCAATAATATATATATATATATATATATTTTTTTTTTTTTTTTTTTAATAAAATAAAATAAAAGCACACATAAGTGGAGGAGTTGGCATCTGAACCAGTCTCTCTGACTTCAGAGCTATTCCCTAATTGGCTATACTATTTCAGGTGTTCTTTTGAAAACATTTTTGAAATAATTTTTCAACTACAGTTGACATACAGTATTACATTCATTTCAGCTGTACAGTGATTAGACATTATATAACTTACTAAGTGATCATCCCGATAAATCTTGTACCCATTTGATCCTACACATAATCATTAGAATATTATTGACTATATTCCCTACTTTACATCCCCATGACTATTCTGTTGCTATCAATGAGAGATTTATGTGAGAACGGAACGTCAGTTGGCTGCCTCCTGCATGCCCCCTACTGGGAATTGAGCCTGAACACCAAACTCTTGCATGTGCCCTGGCCAGGAATCGAACCAGAAACCTGCCAGTGCACAGAAAGATGCCAAACAACTGAGCCACACCAGCCAGGGCTGTTTCTGTTCTGCTTGGCTCTTTATTTTGTTTTTAGATTCGATTGTTGATAGATATGTATTTAATGTCATTTTACTGTTCGTATTTTTAATCTTTTTTTTTTCTTCTTTTCTTCTTCTCCCTTTAACATTTCATCTAATACTGGCTTGGTGGTGATGAACTCCTTTAGTTTTTCCTTGTCTGGGAAGCTCTTTATCTGCCCTTCTATTCTAAATATAGCTTTGCTGGATAATCTTGGTTATGGGTCCTTATTTTTCATTACTTTAAATATTTCTTGCTAATCCCTCTGGCCTGTAAAGTTTCTGTTAAGAAATCAGCTGACAGTCTTATGGGAGCTCCCATGTAGGTAACTAACTGCTTTTCTCTCTTTTAAAAAAATATTTTTTTATTGATTTCAGAGGAGAGAGAGATAGAAACATCAATGATGAGAATCATTTATCAGCTGCCTCCTGCGTGCCCCACAGTGGGATCGAGCCCACAACCTGGGCATGTGCCCTTGACCAGAATCAAATCTGGGACCCTTCAGTCCGCAGGCTGACACTCTATCCACTGAGCCAAATCAGCGAGGGCCTCACCTCCTTCTGTAATGCTGTTGAAGTTCTAAGTTCATCTACTTTTCCCCTAAGTTCACTGAGCATTCTTATAACCACTGCTTTGAACTCTGCTTCTAGGAAGATTGCTTGTCTCCATTTTGCTTAGTTCTTTTTCTGGAGTTTTGTTCTGTTCTTTCATTTGGGACGTGTTTCTTTGTCTCCTCGTGTTGTCAGCCTCCCTGCGTTGGTGTCTGTGTATTAGGTGGAGCTGCTTTGTGTCCCAGTCTTGGTAGAAGGCCTAATGTAGTACATGTTCTATAGGGTCAGAGGCACAGGCTCCCCATTCACCCAACCTCGGCACTCCAGTTGTGTCCACCCCTTCCTGCGGGCTGTGTACACCCTCCTGTTGTAGTTGAGCTCTGATTGCTGTTGGAGGGATTTACCCAGGCCAGTCGGCTGCAAGGGCTGCCTGCGGCCAGCATGGAGGATCAGCTGTGCAGGGCCCATCCCACAAAGTAGGACTTACGTCAGCAAGGCCTGGGTGGCTGCTGAGTTCGCTGCTTAAGTGAGTTGCTTGTGGGTCTGAAGCTGTTCACTGGGTGTGCTGGCTCTGGAGCCTCCTGAAGCTGCAGGCAAAGATCAACGGCCACCTGTGTTCTGCTCAGGTCGCTTGGCATGAACTACAAAGCAATCTGCACATGACCGCTACTTGTGCTCAGCTAGGAAGTATCCAGGAGAGGCCAAGCTGCAAGCCATACAGCTGCCACTAGTATGGGGCCTGGGGCCACTTAGAAAAAGAGATGGGGCGTGCCAAAGCCAGATGCTGCTTGTTTGAGAGATTCTGGGAATGTCTGAAGCATGAGCCAAGACAGGTGATTCATATGGAAAGGCCATTGGAAAATACTTGGGTGGGCCAGAACGTTGGTGGGGCAAGGTCTCAGGGAACACCAGGGCAAACAGTGATAGCCAGGGTGATGGAAACTTGGATGTGGCGCCCTCCTGCAGGCTCTGTGGGGGAAGGGCTCAGAAAAGGAATATGGCCTCTGCCAGCACTTCTGTCTGAGAGAAAGCTGCCCCTCCAGCTCTTGCCCTGATCCCAGACACTTCCGTCCCTCCCCATATGTCCCTGGTGCCTTTTGGGCGCCTGCCCCAGGGCTAGAACTCAGAGGGAGTGAATCCACGTAGGTGTGCTTGAGCCCTTTAAGAGGAACTGCCTGGGACTCCATAAGCCCCCCATCTCACTCAGCCACAGTCCCCACTGGTTTTCACAGCCACAGCTATGGAGACTTCTCTTCCCAGTACTACCAACCTGGAGTGGGGGACCAGGAGTGGGGCTGGGACTCCTCACTACTCAGGGGAGGACCTCTGCAGCCAAGATATCCCTCCCAATTTTTATCTGCCATCTGAGGTGTTAGACTTATTATTCATATCCACTCCTCCTACCGTGTTTCCCCGAAAATAAGACATCCTCCAAAAATAAGACCTAGCGCATGGAAAGATAAGACATCCCCTGAAAATAAGACCTAGTGCAACTTTGGGAGAAAAAATTAATATAAGACACTGTTTTATTTTCGGGGAAACAGGGCACTAGTCTCAATGTGGCTGCTTCTTTATATCCTTAGTTGTAGGACTTCCAGTCAGCTAGATTTCAGGCAGTTCTGAACGATGGTTGTTACGTAGTTTAGTTGTATTTTTCACGTGGTTGTGGAAGGATGTGTGTCACATTTACCTACGCTGCCATCTTGACTGGAAGTGTATACTGTTAAAGGAATTACTCTAAGGGTACTAGGAAGTTGTGAAAGCACTCTGAGCAGGGAAGGAACAAGACTTTACGCACTGTATCACTCCAGCTTGGTGCAGGAATGGGTTAGAGGATGGCACTGGAGGTGGGAAGCCCAGGTTGGAGAGAATAGCTGTGAAGCAGAAGAGAGATGAAGAGTCTGGATGAGGGATGAGACACCGGAGCTGGAAAGAAACGGAAACTTTCCAGAGGGGCTTGGCGGTGGATGTGACAGGCCTGGGTGTGGAGTAAAAGCAGAATGCAGGACGACGCCCTCTTTGCCTCCCTAGGGAGAGACAGACCCCCTTCTGTGGCTCCCTGACCCCTGGGCTGTGTCCAGCTTGGCATGGACACGCCTGCCTCCTCCGTGGCTACAATCGGGGGACAGGGAGGGCCAGGCCCATCCTGGGCCCAGAACAGGACACAGCTGGGACGGGTTTGATGGTGGGTGTGTAAACCAAGAGGAGTCTTTCTTCCCTGCTCCATGGCACCCTCTCCTGCTTCCACAGGCCTGGCCCCCCGAGGGGCGATGTGTGAGGGAGGTCACAGAGCCGGGCGCCCTGAGGATGGAGTCTGGAGATCTCATCACTATCATCGAGGGCAGGTGAGTGCCTCATGTTTCCTACGAATCCCCAGGGGGACTCCCTCCCAACATGCCCGGCCCTGCTTCCTTTCCTGCTTTCCCCCAGCTCCTCCAGCCCTAATCCTCTGCCTCACTCCCTGACGCTCCGCCGTCCCGGCTGCCGGCTGGAGCATGCCACAGCCCTCTGTGTTGGGGAGAAAAAGGCTTCCCTTCCCCCGGGCAGACGCAGCTCCGTGGCACACGGCGTGTGAGGGACGCCCCCCGTGTTTCCCCCTCTTTCCACAGCCCCGGCTCCGCCACCTGGAAGGGCCAGAATGGCCGCACGTTGAAAGTGGGCACGTTCCCAGCCTCGGCCGTGACGCTGGCAGACCCGAAGGGCTCGCCGGCCCCCTGCCCAGCCCACCGGGGCTCCCCTGCGTGGGGAGAGCAGAGGCGGGGGAGCGCAGAAGGGTGAGGACCTGAGAGCCTGGGGACAGAGCTGGGCTGGGGAACCAACCACGCTCAGCAGCTGCTCTGCAAGGGGAGCGTGGGGAGGGGCGGGAGAGCTGGGAGGCTGGACCTTCCCGGAGAAGCTTCCACTCTCACCCCGAGATCCTTTGGGGGAGACATTGATGTCGGGTGGGGCTGGGGCGGAAGGCGAACGGGATCCCTCCCCAGCAGGGCCAGAGCCAAGGCGAAGCCTCGGGAGCCGCCTCCAGCTCAGGGGCCGAGAAGGAACATGGCCCTGCAGAGGATGAAGGGTGAGTGTGGGGGGAAGGGTGGGGCCCCAGGGCCTCTGGGACCAGGAACAACCCTCAGTTCTGCCCCCTGCTCTGAATCCATGCCTTCGGGATATGATTTCCCCACACGTGACTCCTTCCTTCCACCACTTCCTTCTGCCTGTGGGCATCGCAGCTGTCCTTTAAGACCGGCCCTGTCCATGGCCCAGCACCCGCCTGCGGCCCTGCCCTCCCAGGCCTGTGGGTACTTAGCTGCCCGGGCCTGGGTGTCCGTCTTACGGTCCCGGACCCCGGCGGACAGCACAGGCAGACAGAGCGGGAAGGAGGCAGGGCCCTGCATCGAGGCTTCCTCTCAAGATGTTTTTTCTCACCCTGCAGGCATTTCCAAGAGTCTGGAATCTGTTCTGTCTCTGGGCCCCTGCCCCAGAGGGGGTGGTTTCAGCCCCCCTGAACTTCGAAAAGCCAGAGATGTCCCCCAGGGGCCCCCCGGCCTGCCCCCCCGCCCTCCCAACCAGCCGCCCCGGGAGCGGCCTTCCTGGCCCAAAAGAGAAAGAGAACTCCTGCACAGTCGCCCCCTGGGGACCCCTGGAGACAGCAGGGCCGCTGTGCTCCCCGGAGGCCTCTTGCCCGACCCCGACTTGCAGAAGAGGGCGATGGAGGTGAGGTCTCCCTGGCGCGGCCTGGAGTCCAGAAGGGGCTGCAGGCTGGGCTCAGAGCCTAAGAGAGGCTTTGTGCCCTAAGGTGCAGCTGAGCGTCCACGGAGTCACCCACCAGGAGAGCCAGGCGGCCCTGAGGGCCACGGGAGGAGATGTGGTCTCTGCCATCCAGAACCTTAAGGTAAGGGCAGCCCCCCCTCCGGGCTCCCGCCGCCCTGCCCCTGCCTCTGACACTCAGCCGCCCCTCCCGCGCCCACAGGTAGACCAGCTGTTCCACCTGAGCAGCCGGTCCAGGGCCGACTGCCGGCACATCCTGGAGCGTTACCAGTGGGACCTCTCGGCGGCCAGTCGCTACGTCCTGGCTCGGCCCTGAGCTCGGCTCCTTCAGACACGGACACCAGATGCCCCGAGGAGCGGGCCCTGTGTGGCCCTGAGAGGGAGCACGTTCCCGCCAAAGAGTGCCGGCCCGGCAGGCCCAGGGTCCAGGGTCGGCGCTGACACGCGTCTCCTCCTGCCCGGCCCCGAGGCCTCGGAGGGCTCAAGCCCCCGTGGCTGGGTCATGGAAGGACGTAGCCACCTGCCGACCACATTTCCCACCAGGAGGAGGAGGAGGAACAGAGCTGCTGTGCACCATTCCCACAGGAAGCTTGTCCTTGCTGCAGAGAAGGACAAGGACCACTCCGCACCCTGGGAACAGCCGTCCTGAGCGGCCTTCACACCAAGCCCCCGGGCACAGCCGTCCTGAGCGGCCTTCACACCGAGCCCCTGGGCACAGCTGTCCTGAGAGGCCTTCACACTGAGCCCCCGGGCACAGCCGTCCTGAGCGGCCTTCACACCGAGCCCCTGGGCACAGCGTCCTGAGCGGCCTTCACACTGAGCCCCTGGGAACAGGGTCCTGAGCGGCCTTCACACCGAGCCCCTGGGCACAGCGTCCTGAGCGGCCTTCACACCGATCCCCCGGGCACAGCCGTCCTGAGCGGCCTTCACACTGAGCCCCGGGGCACAGCCGTCCTGAGCGGCCTTCACACTGAGCCCCTGGCAACAGCGTCCTGAGCGGCCTTCACACCGAGCCCCTGGGAACAGGGTCCTGAGCGGCCTTCACACCGAGCCCCTGGGAACAGGGTCCTGAGCGGCCTTCACACCGAGCCCCTGGGAACAGGGTCCTGAGCGGCCTTCACACCGAGCCCCTGGGAACAGGGTCCTGAGCGGCCTTCACACCGAGCCCCTGGGAACAGGGTCCCGGGTGACGGGAGCAGCCACACTGACTTGGGCACGTGGCCCAGACTGCCTGGGCCTGGGCCGGGGCCGTCATGGGTGATGAGAGTTGCTGCCTTGGATGCAAGGACACTTGATCCCGGCAGCATGGATTACGAGACGAGATGGGCCAGCCCCGCCCGGCCCAGCTGTCACATTCCCCTTTGTTCCGTCCGCCCTCTCCCATTACACGTATCTTCCGAGGTCCAAAACATTACAAAGTTTATATGAATATAACATACAAATGCAGCCTCCTTTGTAGGAACAGGGCAGGGAGGGTGGTTCAGTAAGGCACACGGAGCTGCAGAAGCACCAGCGGTGGGGAGGGCGGGGGGGGGGGGGGGGGTTGGTGCTGGGGCCATGGCCCTAGAGCCGTTGCTGGGGAAACAGGGACCTCCTCTGAGTGCCACGTTCTGAGGCTGGACGGATTGGCCAAGCTGAGGCAGAGGTGGGCGGCCACATCAGCCATCTTTGGTGCTGCCTGCCCTTTCCCACCCCAGCTCTGTTGCAAGACCCCAGAGCAGGGGCCTGGAAGGGGTGAGAGGAAGGGAGCAGGGCAGTGTGAAAGCTGATACGCCTGGTGCTGAGGGACAGCGGAGACAGCGGTGAGAGGTAGCGGGGAAGGGCTCTCGTACATACCCTCCTGCGGGGGCCACAGCGAAGGAGGCCGGGGGAGCGGGGCAGGGAGGGGCACCATGGCCCCAGCCTCTCAGGCACCCGTCTGTCCTCTGCAGCGCACATGGAGGAAACGGGCTGCCTCCGAGGAGGGGCCAGGCCGGGCCAGATGAGCATCTTGAGTTCTGGCTGAGGAGATGGTCCTCACCCTGAGATGCCGTCTAACTGGTGATGGCAGAGGGCCCAGGGCCTCCTCGCTTCTCGTAGAACATGTAGTCCTGAGGGGAGGGTTCCGTCAGCGGGAGACGCTGTCCCAACCCAGGTCTAGACCTGCACCCCCGCCCCCATGGAGTCTGTCCCGAGCCCTTCGCTAGCAGGAGGCCAGGAGGTGCAGGCCTCCGGTGGGAAAAGGAGGGACCACCGACTCACAATGAGGAACGTGGCTCCCAGCAGCACCGCCTTCACCCTCACGTCCAGGTCCAGCGGGAACTGCAAGCCAAAGTCGTCTGCGTCCGTGAGGGCCTCCTGGAGCAGCCCGCCCCACTGCTTGCTGATGCGGCCCACACTGCGGGACTCATCCGGGGTCTTCACCTGTCAGGAGCCAGAGAGGCGAGAAGGACAGACCCAGCTAGGGTGGATGCAGCCGCTCGCCTGTCTCTTCCTCCCACGGGCACCCGTGTGAACTGTGCGGCTCCACACTCAGTGAACCCCTAACAGCCTTGGGTTTCCATGTGACTTCTGGGGAAACTGAGTCACCATAAGTCACCCTGAGAATAGATAGCCAAATTCAGGATTCAGACATGGCTCTGTTTCTCTCTCTCTTTCTCTCTCTCTCTCTCTCTCTCTCTCTCTCTTTCTTTTTTAATATATTTTACTGATTTTTGTACAGAGAGGAAGGGAGATAGAGAGTTAGAAACATCAATGAGAGTCATCGATCAGCTGCCTCTTGCACACCCCCTACTGGGGATGCGCCCTCAACCAAGGTACATGCCCTTGACCAGAATCGAACCTGGGACCTTTCAGTCCCCAAGCCGACGCTCTATCCATTGAGCCAAACCGGTCCCGGCGGCTCTGTTTCTCTTGAAGGACCATACGTGTCCATGGAACATCAGTGTGAGAGAAACGGAAGCATAACAGAGTCCAGTCTCCTCAGCATGTGGCTGGTTGGTGGTTTGTTTTTATTACCAAAGTCCCTGCCACCCACGTTTGGAGCTGTTTGTGCCCTACACAAAGTAGCTTGGCCAAGAGGGCAAGGAGGCTGCGAAAATTCTGGCTGCACCCTATCGGCCAACCAGGCTCCTAGCACCGTGGTCGGCAAACGGCGGCTCGCGAGCCACACGCGGCTCTTTGGCCCCTTGAGTGTGGCTCTCCCACACAATACCACAGCTAGGAGAGTCTATTTTGAAGAAGTGGCGTTAGAAAAAGTTTAAGTTTAAAAAATGTGGCTCTCCAGCCGAGACCGGTTTGGCTCAGCGGTGGAGCGTCGGTCTGCGGACTGAAGGGTCCCGGGTTCGATTCCGGTCAAGGGCATGTGCTTTGGTTGCGGGCACATCCCCAGTGGGGGGTGTGCAGGAGGCAGTTGGTCGATGTTTCTCTCTCATGGATGTTTCTAGCTCTCTATCTCTCTCCCGTCCTCTCTGTAAAAAATCAATAAAAATATATTTTTTTTAAAATGTGACTCTCCGAAGAAATTTCCATCATTATAATGTTGATATTTGGCTCTGTTGACTAATGAGTTTGCCGGCCACTGGCCTAGAAGACTGTGTCTGCCCAAAGGGTTGCCTTTGCAAAGTAAGGAGGGCCCCGTGCAGCACTGCATGCGAGCCTCAGCTAGAGGGCTCCAAGCCCATCTACGGGGGGAGAGGGTGGCCCCTGAGGACCATGCTTTCCACCGGACCCTCTGGGCCCAGCGGCAGCAGGTCCTGCTGATGTAGGTGGTAACTCACAGTGATGCCCTGGTCCTTTTCCTATGCTCATTCTCTATGCTCATAGTGACTAGAACTATCGTCATGTCCTTCTAAGCCTTTCCCATCCCCTTCCCTCTCCATCCCACCCCCTGGGGCACTTCCTGATGATCAGTCCCAGGCTGGGCAGGTTCTCTCCCAGCCAACCGTGTGTCCCAACATCAATGATGAGAGAGTCATTGATTGGCTGCCTCCTGCATAACCCCACTGGGGATCGATCCCACAACCCGGGCATGTGCCCTTGGCCGGAATCGAACCTGGGACCCTTCAGTCCACAGGCCAATGCTCTATCCACTGAGCCAAACCGGGTAGGGCATCAGTGTTGCTTTTTTTCATTCTCTCTCCCTCTTCCCCGTCTCTAACAATCAATTAAAAAACTTAAAAAAAAAAATATCAAGGGCCTGTAAAGTGTCTTTGTCTCCTACAAGCAAAGGTGCTTTCCAGCCTCTCACGGAAACTGTCTCCACTTGGGTTCACCAGGCTCCTGGTGGGCGGTAGGATGATGGTGAGAAGGATCTCACCTGAACTCCAGGCTGGAGAGGCCACTGGGCTTCTAGATTGGCAAGGCAAGCCACAGGGAGTTAAAAAGTTGACATAGGCCGAAACCAGTGTGGCTCAGTGGAAAGAGCGTCGGCCTGGGGGACTGAAAGGTCCCAGGTTCGATTCCGGGCAAGGGCATGTACCTTGGTTGCGGGCACATCCCCAGTAGGAGGTGTGCAGGAGGCAGCTGATCGATGATTCTCTCTCATGGATGTTTCTAACTCTCTATCCCTCTCTCTTCCTCTCTGTAAAAAAATCAATAAAAATATACTTTTTAAAAAGTTGACTTAGTGCTTGCTCCAGGGTCTGAGCTCACAAACCCATGCAGACAGTCCCATGGGCCCTTCTGCCTTCTAAACCCAGCCTGGCCGCAGACTGTCCCCTTCTCGATATGGCTGCAGGTGACGATCAGCACTGGCCCTCAAGGTGAACCCCACGCTGTCATGCTTTTATAGGACCAGGGAGCCGTCCCATTTCCAAACGGAGGAACACTGGAAATGGGGTGGGAGTCACAGTGAGTTTGGCTCGATGAGCTCCGTGTCTTGACTTTAGTGCTGGCCATCCTGCCTCGGGGAAGCTGCCATCCTGGTTTATGAGGGTTTATAATCTCCCCTGATTCCTGATACCTCAAAGTTGGTGTCTGTGCCGCAGCCACAGGTCCAGCAGGGCCCCACCACTCGCAGGATCGTATGGCGATCGGCATCTTGGATGGAGAACTTGGGGAGGAAGGGGTGCCAGGTCTGCAGCACGTGGCCGATGGTGGTGCCCGGTGGCGACTGCACTTCCATCTGGAGTGGGAGGCAGACAGGGTTACCTAGGCCCAAGCCCTCGCCACTCCAGCTCTGTCTCGGTCTCCACTCACCAGACCTCCCTTCCCCTTTGCCCGCCCGCCTGTCACCCCCTCAGCAGACCTCCAGGCCCACCTGTTCCCTCCAGCCTCGCGCTGGTGATGCTCCATCCCTGGTCCTCCTGGCCCCTACCCCGCCCTCTCCGACCCGTCCTCCTTGCCCACCTCCTGGAGGCCGCACGGGCAGCAGCTGCAGCCGCAGTGCAGCGGGCGGAGCAGGCGCAGCACCTCCCGGTCGCTGGGGTCCACCAGCCGCACGCGGAGGGGGCGGCGGGCGCCGCAGCACAGCCGCGCACAGCAGTGGCTCTCCTCGGCCGCCTGCCCCAGCGGCTGCCCGGCCCCGGAGCGCAGCTCGTACCGGTTCCTGGTCTCCCAGCCCAGGAGCGCTGCCGGGGGACACGGAGCTCAGGCACCGGCGCTGCCAGGAGCCCGCGCCCTGCCCGTCCCGAGGCCGCCCCTCCCACCCCGCGCGCCCCGCACTCACTCTCCACGCGGCCCGCGCGCTGGTGGACCAGGACCTGGTCAATCTGCAAAGAGACGGGCCGCCCCCTCAGCACAGCCCGGCGCCCGGCCCTCCCTGCGGCTCCTCCCCCCATCCCACCCACTCACCGGCACCAGGAACTCCAGGCCAGCAGGCACCCCGGGCAGCGGCAGGAGCGGGGCGGCGGGCCCGGCCGCAGGACCCGGGCCCCCGGGCGAGGGGAAGACGGCGAAGCCCGGGGCGGGCGCGGGGGCGGGCGCCGGGCCGGGCCCGGGATGCTGCACCTGCTCCGGGTACCCGGCGGCCACAGGGTAGGGAGGAGGGGGCGAGGGGGCGTAGCCTGTGGGGGGCATGTATCCTGTGGGTGGGTGGGTGGGGAGAACAGGGGTCGATGAGAGAGACTCGTGACCTCATCCTCTTGCCCCTTAACCCTTGGGGTGGGGGGGACCTCGAGGCTGCGGGGAAACGTGGTGAGAAGAGACTGGAGAGGATGGGGTTGGGGAGCAGGGCGGCGGCTCCGGGAGGAAGGGAGGGGCCCCACCCAGCCAGTTGGAGCACATTCCCGGAGGGTGCGTCCGACAGACACCCAGCTCCCAGTGGGGGTTCGCGGGGAGGAATAACGGAGACCCTCGCCCTGGGCCCACCTACCTGCCATGGGAGAGGGATGAGGGCTCGCGGGCTGTCGCTATACCGGAAGCTTGGCTCTCGAAGTGGAGGCAAGCCCGGGGACAGCCTGACAGACACACAGACAGACACAAAGACGCACGGGCACACGCGGAGGCGGCTGCGCCAGGCGCCCGCCCAGGGTCTGTCGGGCGGCGCCTCTGACTCGGGGAGAAACCGAAAGTGTCAGCGGGCGGGGCAGGGTACCTGGGACCCCGGGTTCCCTCCGGGGTGTGCAGAACCGCCCCCTCCCTTTGTTCTCCCATTCTCCGCGGAGGCGGCTGTGGGCGGACGGCAGGGCGGGCGGACCCGCGATCGGACCGACGGCCCGACCTCGAGGGCGGCTTCCTGACCCCTCTGCATCCCCCGCTCACCTGAAGCCCCTAAAAGAGTCGGGGTGCCCAAAGCTCCGAGGCTCCGGGAGCTCGCGGAGGCGGGCCCGGAGCCTGGCCCCGCCCCCGCCGCCCGGCCCCGCCCCCGCCTGGGAGCCGCGCCTGCGCAGAGAGGACGCGGCTCTCCGGCGGCGGACCCGGGACCGAGGGCTCCTCCGCGTGGTGGGCGTCCCGCCTCTTCCGTCTGCCCGCGGCGGCCGCGGAGGAAGTCCTCCCGGGGAGGGCAGCGGCGGAGTCCTCCCTCTCCTCCCCCGCCCCGGGGGTGCGGACTGAGGCTCAGCGCCCCTCCGCAGAGAGCGAGGACGGCTGGCACCGCTCGGACCCCGGGCTCCTGCTCCGAGGTGGTACGGGCCTCGCTGCGCAGCGGGATGCCCTTCACACCATCACTGCTTAGCTCCTGGCTCCCTTCCTCCCTGCCCGAGCTCACCGCGCGGTCTCTCATTCCTGACGCCGCAGTGACCCACGGTGACCCACACAGACGCCTTGCGATGCCGGCACTTGCTAAGGTCGTGCCCGGCCACGCGGGTGACAGGCTGCCCAATGGTGTCACCAGAGAGTGTGCAGGAGATTAAGTTGGGGGAGACCAGACGAGGCAGTGCAGTCTGTAGAAAAGGCTCCCCCAAAAGAAGGGACTGGACCGAGGGCCCAGGTGTGAGGGGGAGAGGGCGCACAAGGCTCGAGGGAGCTGGGAACCTACTGAGAGATTTTGACCACATTTAATTAAGAAAAAGTTATGGTCAAAACTTTGTTTTATTAAAACTGCAATGTGGAAAACAATGGGCGCCCAGGCTGGGTGGCTGGCAGCAGTCTGGGGGAGAGGATGCTGTGGTAGTGCAGAGTGGACAGTATGGAACTTGTCTGGAGGATGAGCTGGGGGGTGAAGAGTCCAGGGTAACCTCAGGCGCCTGGTGACCAGGCAGATGAAGGAGAAACTCATCAATATGAACATGGCAGCTGATTTTGGGGGCTCCTTTGCTGGTGTGTCCATGTTCTTCTGGGCTGTTCACCTGCTCCCACAGCTTCAGTCATCATCTGCTTCAGACAAGGGCTTGACTGCCCTCCACCAAAATGCATAGGCATACAGAAATTCAACTATTCAACAAAGATTCGGTGCGCACCTACTGTATGCCAGACAGCATTTAAGGTGATAGGAATGTTTACCAGTTAAAAACAATTAACAAAACAAATATTCCTGATTCCCTGGGGTTCACATTCTGGTGAAGAAGAGACAGATAATGTAAATAAATACATCAGAAGTGATAAGTGCTATGAAGAAAAATAGAGCAGAATAAGGAGAATAGAGTGGTGGGCAGTGGTTGCAATTTAATTTTTTATTATTTTTTTATTGATTTCAGAGAAGAAATGAGAGAGAAAGATAGAAACATCAATGAGAGAGAATCATTGTTAGGCTGCCTCCTGCACACACACACAAACACACCCCGCCCAATGGATTCCCACAACCCAGGCAAGTACCCTGACCTGGAATACAGCAGGTGACCTCCTGCTTTATGGATCAACACTCAGCCACTGAGCCACACCAGCTGGGCATGGGGTTGCAATTTTAAGGAGGGCAGACTATAAGGTGATCATTGAGCAAATACCTAAAGGAGGTCAACGACTGAGCCATGCAGACTTCTATGTGAAGAGTGTTTCACACATAAGCAACGGGCAAGGGTCTCAAGAGTGAATGGGAGGGAGGAATAGAATGCATGAGAGGGAGGTAGGAGGCCAGATCACATATGGCCTTGTAGGCTATTGAATTACACTCTGAGATGGGAAGTGTTGGAGTGTTTGGACAGAGACAAGACATGAGCCTCACATACTGAAATAATGATCCTCAACTTCTGGCCACAGATTAGAATCAGTTGGGGTGCTTTAAAAATACCTCTGCCTGGACCCTGCTAGCAGTTCTCTTAGGGTTGCCTAAGACCATTGGAAAATACAAATATTTACATTATGATTCATAACAGTAGCAAAATTACAGTGATGAATTAGCAATGAAAATAATTTTATGGTTGGGGTCACCACAACATGAGGAGCTGTATTAAAGGGTCGAGGTATTAGGAAGGTTGAGAACCACTGCTTTAGAGGGAGAGAGGGAGGGAGAGAGAAACATCAATTTGAGAGACACATAGTTTCCTCCTGAAAGCACTCCATGTGGGCCCAGGATCGAAGTTACAACCCAGGTACATGCCTTGAACCAGGAATTGAACCCTTGACCCTTTGGTGCACGGGGCAATGTTCCTACCACTTAGAACACGGGCCAGGACCATAAGAACTTTTTGAGAATTCTTCAGCAGGCTTTAATGTGTAGCCAAGGCTGAGGACTACTGTTAGAAGGATTTCTCTTTCTTTCTCTCTGCTTTGTCCAATGTAAGCTGTAGATAATCAAGGACAGAAGGAAGTTCTTGCATAAAACTAGGTGAGATTTAAAAGATACATGTTTTTATTGATTTTAAATACTTTTAATATATATTTATTAATTTCAGAGAAGAAAGGAGAGGGAGAGATAGAAACATCAATGATGAGAATCACTGATCAGTTGCCTCCTGCACACCCCCTACTGGAGATCAAGCCTACAACCCGGGCATGTGCCCTTGATCAGAATCAAACCCAGGACCCTTCAGTCCAAAGGCCAATGCTCTATCCACTGAGACAAACTGGCTAGGGCTGTTTTTATTGATTTGCAAGAGAGAGGGAGACGGAGAGATAGGAACATCAATCAGCTGCCTCCTGCATGCCCCTCACTGGGGACTGAGCTGACAACCTGGGCATGTGCCTTGACAGGGAATCAAACTGGCGACCTCTTGGTGCATGGGTCAAAGCTCAACCACCAAACCACACTAGCCAGGCAAACTAGGGGAGATTTAATGGTGGCATAAGTGGTAGCAGTGGGAAATGGTCAGATTCTAGTTATGTATTCAAGCCGGACATAGGATGTGAGGAAAAGGGAAGTCAACGTTGACTCAAGCTTGGCCAGGAGGCTCTTCAGTGTGAGCTCCACACTTACTCTGAATTGGCTTGTCCTGCTGCCCACTCCATCCTGAGCTCCAGGCGCTCCTGTTCTCCCTCTTTTTTTTTTTTTTTTTAATATATTTTATTAATTTTGTACAGAGAGGAAGGGAGAGAGATAGAAACATCGATGAGAGAGAGTCATCAATCAGCTGCCTCTTGCACACCCCCTACTGGTTATATGCCCGCAACCAAATTACATGCCCTTGACCGGAATCGAACCTGGGACCCTTCAGTCCCCAAGCCGACGCTCTATCCATTGAGCCAAACTGGTCTCGGCCTGTTCTCCCTCTTATTTAGTTACCAGTATGATCTTGTCCCTTTTTTTCTGGGGAAAACCCAGCAGGTGGACAGAGGTCTCACCAATCTCCATGCACCAAGAGGTCGCCAGCCCACCTGTTCCTACTTGTAACACTGAACACATTGTATCAAATGTTTGAAGGGTATGTCTTCACTGTTTCTTGGTGTGTACATGAAGGAAAGAATTTAGCGCTGGGAACTGAACAGAAGAGAGTTTGAATCATGGCTTACCCAGGTCCTCGCTGTGTGAAACAGAACAAGTTCCTGTACCTCTCTTAGTTTCACTTTCCATCGGGACTGAGATACAATGTATAGTAACAATAAGGACAAATGAACAAGCAGGCCTTATTCACATTGGTTCCCCAAGAGCCCAGCCTACTGGGAGGACAAAGCTAAGGTATTAGGCATCGCATTACATGGAGGGTGGCCATTCCAGACACCGAGTTCTCCTCCCCCTGCAAGTTCCCTAGGTTCCAGACATTGCCTGAGATGAAGTTAGAAATGCACCAAGAGCACTAAACTGGGAGGTAGGCGCCTGAGGATCCAGTGCTGGCTCTGCCAGCGGCATTGTGGGTCACTCTGGGGCCTATTTTACTTATCTTTCTTTTTTTTTAAATATATTTTTTATTGATTTTGTACAGAGAGGAAGGGAGAGAGATAAAGAGCTAGAAACATCAATGAGAGAGAGTCTCTTGCACACTCCCTACTGGGGATATGCCCGCAACCAAGGTATATGCCCTTGACTGGAATCGAACCCGGGTCCCTTCAGTCCCCAAGCCGATGCTCTATCCATTGAGCCAAACCGGTTTCGGCTATTTTACTTATCTTTCAATGAAGAATTATTGTGATCCTCTAATACACCTCACATCATGTCTCCTCCCTGGATACAAATGTTTCAGTGGCTTCCCATTGTACTCAGAAAACAGTCCAACCTCTCAGCACAGTCACTCCACCATTTGGCCAGCGCTACCCGCATCCTTCACTACTGACCCTTGTATGATCCTCAAGCCAGTCACCAGGAATCCTTTCAGGTCGCAATTGCTCCTTCTTGCTTTAGGGCTGCCTGGTTTGGAACACACCCCTTTCTCTCCTATCATCCAGCTTCTTTAAGACTCCACAGAGCACTCTGCTACACTGCAGCTGCCACAGGAGGCTGGAGCTCAGTAGGAACTAGGGTGGGAGACAGGGATTCTGGGTTTAAAGTTATGCAGATCCTAATGAAAGATGTGGGGCTGAATGAGGTTATCTAAGCATGCTTCATGAGAGGAACGGTCTGTACTTTTTTGAATGCACACCTTCAGAAAAATTAGGTATGCACCTCCAATATATTATACTATACTGATATGCACTTTACAAAACATACTTATAGACATTTTAAAAACTGAAATTATATTGAGAACCCCCCCCCAAATGAAATTAAAATATGTATGCCTAGTAGTTCTAATTTTTTTTCTTCCCATTAAAATTTGGAAACCATTGATTTAAACTGCATAGGGGAGAAGCTGACAAAGAGAGAGAAAAGCCCAGAATGGTGTCATAGAAGCAATATGATGTGTTTCAAGGACAGTGTGGCCAATTGTGTCAGATGCTGCAGGGAGGCTGAGAAAAATGAGATAGAAAATCATCCATTAGATCTGGCAACCAGGAGGTCATAGTGAGTTATGGGACCCTTCCGAGAGCATTTATGGGGAAGAAATGGATGGAAGCCTGACCAGAGTTGGTTGCGGAGTAAATTTGAGTCCAAGCTTCTCTCCTGAGCTCTCCAACTACCTGCGTGACACCTCCAGCTGGAAGGAACATGTCCAAGCTGACCTGCGGATTTGCCTCCCCCTAATCTGCAACCTCTTTCGGTTTCCTCGTCGGAGTAATAGCACCTCCATCAAGGTGTACAAGGCAGAAACCTCCCTCATCCATCCCTTCTGCTCAATCCATCAGCAAGTCCTAGCAGCAGCATCTTAAACATATATTCTGAATTGGATCCTTGCCACCCTAAGCCACGCCATCATCTCACTCCTGGACCTCTTCAGTGGCTCCCTGACTGGTCTCCCTGTGGCCAACCCCCGATTGGTTCTCCAGATCTTGTAAACATACCAGATTCTAGCACTCTCCTTAAAAAAAACCTTTCAATGACTTATTGTTGCACCACAAAGAAGTTCTGAGGGTCTGCCTGCCACATGTAGTGTTCTCCATCTCACCCAATGTTCTCCTGCCTCAGACTTCCCATCTAAAAGGATAGCTCCCTTTGACCCACTGCCTCCCTCTTCTTTTCCTTCAAGCACAGCACAACTCACAATGATAGGTTTGTTCAGTTATTTAAGGTCTGTTTCCACTACCAAATGGAAGACTCCATGAGGGAAAGTTGGCATCCGCCTGTTCACAGTTGAATTTCCGTATGTCTGACACATGACCAATACTTGATGAGCACTGGCTTAATAAATACTGGCCCCCTAAACATCTCCCAGTTCACCACACGCTGGGGTGCTGCTCCCGTCTGCTTTGCCACGTTTTCCCATTCCTTTTCTCAGAAACGTGGCCCACACGAAGGGTCCTTTAGTCCCATACTCCTCTGCTCCCTTCCGCTTTGTTTACTGTTCCTTTCACTCAGCAGAGCTCTTTCAAGGATCATCTCAAGCACTGTGAAGCTTTCCCCTTTTTATTTTTGTTAATCCTCACCCAAGGATATTTTCCCCATTGATTTTTAGTGAGTGGAAGAGAGACACCTTGATTGGTTGCCTCCCACACACACCCCTCGCCAGGGTTGGGGAATCAAGCCTGCGACTGAGATGCACGCCCTTGACCAGAATTGAACGCAGGACCCTTCCGTCCACGGGCTGATGTTATATACACTGAGCCAAATCGGCTAGGGCTTGTGAAGCATTTTCTAACCCCTAACACGTAATGTCCTGACCCTTCTTTGAACCCCAAAGTATATGTGTACGTACAGTAGCCCCCCTGCATCCAAGGGGGATATGCTCTAAGACCTCCAGTGTGTGCCTGAAACCACAGGTAGTGCTGAACCCTATACACACACTGTGTCTTCCTGTATAGGCTCAATGCTCTCTGGTATGACAGGTTGTCATCTACAACAGAACACACTGTTCATGTCTCCCACACACAAATTTAATGCCTTCTCCAACTTAACTAAGCATTTACCATGCACTGTGGCTGCAACTTTTGCACTTTGAGCTGCAACAGCAAAATCAGCACGAATTTCTTCCTCTTTCATAATTTTATAGATACATGTCCTTACTACAGATCTTAGCAACCTAAGCATGTCTTTATTCCCGTAAGTCAAGCACTTTCACTTAAAAGCAGCACTCTACAGCTTCTCTTGGCATCTCAATGGCCAGCATCACTACTCTTGTGCTTTGAGGCCATTACTGAGTAATTTGAGGATTACCCGAACATAAACACAGCAAGTCCATTACAGTCGACCTGGTAACTAAGACAGCTACTAAGGGACTAATCGGCTGGTAATTGGACAAAGGGATGATTCACATCATGGAGAGACAGAGAGGATGGCATAGAACAGCACACTTTCTAAAAAGTATAAATTGTTTATTTCTGGAATTTTCTACTTTGTATTTCTGGGCCACAGATGACCATGGGTAGACGTGAAATTGTGGAAAGCAAACCACAGCTAAGGGGTTGAGGGGGGCTTCTGTAATGACATTCCTTCTGTCCTGCCTTGCCTTAAACTTGGCTTCCGGACTAAATGAGCGCTCAATTTGTGGAATGACAGGACTGAAAACCCTACAGTAATCTTGAAATTCTAGTAAGCACCAGAACCACAAGATGAGCTTATTAAAATATAGGTTCCAGGCCTTGAAGAGGGCTTCCAAGAGAATCTTCAAGTATTATTTATCACTCTGTTGTGAGTTTAAGAACCTCATAGCAGATTAACTTGAAGTGAACAGTCCTCAGACCCAAAGCTCACAGTCATCTTAGAAAGGGAGGGAGTTCAGAGGTTGACAATCCCTACCCTTCCTCATCCAAGAGGTTAGATGAACAAAGACTCCATACTTCTTTGCCTTTCTCTTTTAATCCCCTCCCTGTGTCACCTCTAAAAAAAATGTACCCAGAAATTAAACACAGGGACGCTCAAAGAGCCAAGGCAAGCCAGCCCAAGATCAGAAGGCTCCCTCCCACAGGGGCCAGAGCCTGGATGCTGGTGTCTCCACTCAGAGCCTGGTAGTAAAAGCTGGTGCAGAACAAGGTGGTTCCAGAGGCTAAGAGTAACCCGGCCTGGGGAGATACAAGGAAGAAAACGAGATAATAAGCAAAGGGCAGATTGGACGGAGGGGGTGGGGCTTGTTCAGGGTTAGACCAGGGGTATGTTTACCCAGAGGGGCTTTCTGCAATGGGGCACCCCTAACAGGGCCAGGCTGTGTAAGAAGTGGTGTTTGTTGGCCTTTTCAAAGAGCTGTAAGAAAAAGAAAAAGAGTTATTGGGGGTGGGGGGGTAACTTCCTAAGCAACACCGAAGCCTGGATCTCAGGGGCAAAAGGTCGTCCCCAAACCGAAGTCTCAGCTTGCCCCTCCCGGAGGCACCCAACACCTCAGGCTTTCTGCCCTGGCGGCTCCAAAGTCCCGCATTCCGCCCCTCCCCTCGGGGACCCCCCACTTTGTGCCCTCATAGACCCGGAAACCGGGGAGCCCCAGTGCGGTTACTGCACCTCCTTTCCGTAGGCATCCGGAAACTGGGCGCCTGTGGGAAGGAGAGGCAAAAGTTACCAGCTCAGACGCCCCGTTTCTCGGGGGACCCTCGCGGGCACCGGGGAGAAGGGCGCCCCCAGGAGGCTTCTGACGGCGGAAACACGCACGGGTAGTCCTGGGATCCGACTGAAAGGCTTAGGGATTCGCAGGCTGTGTGGTGCTGCGAGCCCTCCAATCCCCACAGACTCCATCCCCGCACCAGACCCCACGCGTCGCCCCAAGCACAGCCCAGCTCCCCCCCAAGCCCCTGACCGTGGGCCCCGTAGGAGGCCAAGCCCAGGGCCCCGGCTCCAGACAAGGCGCCCAGGCGGCGGAAAGCGGCGCCAGGTCCGGCCATGGCAGTGGATGGTCACGAGCCCGGCGAACACCGCCCAGGCCACCCAGGAGGCCAGCCAATCCCGAGCTTCCATGCAAATCCGGCGCCCGGGTGCCCAATCAGGGCCGTGCTTATTCCGGCGTCCAGGTCTTCACCCCGGTGCCGGCGCCTTTGTAAAGCTCCTGTTGAATGGCGAGGAAGTCTGGCGGCGGAGAAATCGGGACCAATGAGGAGCGGAGGAGCGGAGCGGTAGAGGGGGTGGGACCGGGGGGGCGGGGCTAGGGGATTTGCGTCACGGATTGGCCCACTTTCCAAGTTGATCGCAGCTTCTAACACCCCCTCCCTCCTCCGGCCGATTTCCAAAGACCCAGGTCCCCAAGCTAGTCCCGCCCCTTTCCCCACAGGCTCCTCCTTTCCGGCTTTAAACCAGGCCCACACCCAAAAATAGGCGACCCCGCGGACACCCAAGCCCCACCCATCTCCACCAAACCCCGCCCACCGTCCATAGGGTTCCGCCTCCAGGCCCGCAGGCCCCGCCCTCTTCACTGGATGCCCCGCCCCCTCCGGTTCGCCCCTCCGCCGCCAGCCGCGGGAGCCCCGGGGATGGGCGATCTGGGTGGATGTCTCCATCCTGCCCGATCCGCTTCGTCCATGCGTCGGTCTGTCCACTCCCGCCCTCCTCCACCGTCTCCAACCCCCCACACTCTGGAGGGCGGGCGGGCAGCGGGCGGGTGCGAGCGAGGGGTGTGCGCCGCGCTCTGCAGGGGGCGGGGGAGGCGGCCGCGCGGTGACGCGCGGGGCTGCTGCGGCTGCTCCGCCGACGGATCATCACTCTCGGGCTGGGATGGACGCGGGGCGGGCGGGCCCTGGCGCGCGGAGCCGAGAGTCCGGGCCTCCCGGCTGCTGAGCGAATCCCGAAACCTCCCCTTTACCCCCCTTTCCCTTCTAGGAGCAGTGCTGACCCCCGCCCCGGGGTTCCAGACTCTACTCCCGCCTTCCTCTGACTCCCCGGACCTCCCACTCCCGCCCGCCCTCGGGATCGACTAGATCCCTCCCTCTCCCCGAGGATTCCGGCTGGATCTCTGCCCCTGCACCGCGGATCCTGCTCTCCCGAGCTTCGGGCCCCTGGGGATTGCGGTGGACTCTTCCTCCCGCACCCGATTCCTTAGGATCCTCCGCCGGTACCACCTCTGGTCCCTCGAAGCCGGCCCGCGGAGCCAGTGGATCCTCAATCCAGTCTTGTCCCGTAGCCTCCGCCTCACTCTACTGTCCCCACTGCGGGGTTCCCTGTTCTCGGGTTCCTCCTGACCCCATCCCCTCCCCTCCCCGGGGATCGACTGGATCCCGGCCCCGCCCCCTGGGGCTGGGGTGATCCCCCTCCCCCGCTGGGTGAGGCGCTGCGGGCGGGGGCTGGGCCTGCGGGACCGCGGGGGCTCAGAGGCCGCCGCCCCCTACTCGGAGCCCTGGATGGAGGCACCACGGCCCCAGGGCTGAGCCAGGTAGGAGCTACGCCGGGCCGGGTGGAGGGGACTGCGTGGCGGTCCACTGGGGTCTCCCACTCCCCATCTCTTTCTGCGCCTGGTCTCTCCCAGCCTGCCGTGTCTGCTTGTCTCCGCCTAGGGATGCTCTCGCCTTGTCTCTCCGTCTCAGTCTCTTTGTCTCTGCCTCTCTCCAGCCCATGAATGATCCTTTGAATGGGCCCACAGACCCCGTGTGTTCCCATCTCCCCCTCCCCCTCCTCCCCTTCCCGGCCAAGCTATTTTCCCCCACTGCAGGAAGAGGGGGGGCTGCGGCCTGAGCCCCTATCCCTCAACTCTCCCCGGCTGGGGGAGTCAGGCCTGGGCAGGAATGGAGAGAGCAAGGCAGAGAGATAGGGGGGGGGGGGGCGCCAAGATGTGGCAGACAGAAAGAGAACGGGAGAGGAAATGGGGGAAAGAAGAGAAGGAGAGAGAAATAGAAAAGGCTTGGGGGAGGGATTTGCAGGAGAGAAAAACGAGGAACACTAAGGAGGGAGACAGAGAAGAGAGTGGTGGAAAAAGACTGAGGGTGAGAGGCTGGAGACAAGAGCCGGAGCAGTCTGGCTGAGGCTGGGAAAGGTGCTCGGAGGGAGAGCTATGGAGAGGAAGGAGGGGGGGGGTCAGGGGGAGGGAAGGAGGGAGAGGAGCTGGCGGGGAGAAGGCCAGGGACCCAAAGTACCTTAAGGGAGGAGGGGTGGCGGGCAGAGAGACTGAGTTCGTAGGAGGGGGAGGGGGTGGAAGGCCGTGGAAGCAGAGCCCAGCCTGGCATGGGCAGAGGAGGTCCTGAGGGAGCCCGCCCCAAGCCCCCCAGGGGTGACGGGGGAGCAGAGCTTTGGAGGAACTGGCGGGGGAGGGCATGACGAGGTGTGTGTGTGGGGAAGGATTCCTGTGTCCTCATCTCTGGAATAAATTGACACCTGCAGAGAGCCACCCGCGGGCTGGCGCCTGGCTCCGAAAGCCCCGCGTCAGCAAACAGCTCTGGCAGCTGGGGGGGGGGGGGGCGGAATGACCCTTCAGTCTGATCCTTCTCTTGTCCTGGTCCTGCTGCCCTGGGCACTCGGGCTTCAGAGCAGCATCTGAGGGGAACTGGCAGGGGTGAAGAGCTGAGGGGATGAGAGGAGAGCCTGGGTTTGCCCCCAGGACCCGGGTCACAATGCCATGCATGAAAGAAGTGCCTGTAGTACTAGGCTGTTCAAGACTGGGTGGGTGCATGTGATGCCCTCCAAACCCACCTCAGCACCCCTTCTACCCAGCCAGAGGCCTGGTCACTAGGACTAGGCTCTGATTGGCCAACACGGGCCAAGAGGCGGGTCCTTTAGGGTTCTTTAATGCCCCAATCTTCTACTCCCCTCAACATATATACTTCCTCTATGCCAAGGTTTGGGGAAACTCTGGCATTCTGATTCCTGCCTCTGCCCTCATGCCCAGAATGGACCCCATCACCAAGGCAATCCATCACCCTCTTCCTTCAGACCCGAACCCGCCCCCCCCCCAGGGTTAAAGCTGCAGCCCGTTGCCGAGGTAACATTGCGGGGCAGCATCCCTGTCGCTGGGCAACCGGCTGCAGGATCACGCATCTGTCCCTGGATGTGCCCCCACTCCATCACCCCCTCTCTACGCTAGCCCCCTGCCTCGAGGCATCTTAACTTCTGAGGGGAGAAATGGAGAGAGCCTGGGGGAAAGGACCCCCCTCCCTCCACTGATGCACAAATGCTGGAGGGAGGAGGGTGCTGGGCCTGTGCAGTCCGGGAAAAGGTGGGGGAGTCTGGCCTGGGGTGGGGGTCCAGGGCCATGAAATCACAGCTCCGGAGTAATTAACACGTCTGAGCAAACGCTCCACATCCTGCTAATTAATGACTTGGTATTTTTATTTTCTCTTCCTTGTCTCTCTCATCCCTCCCAGGGAGGTGGGAAGTGGGACTTCTGAGGCCCCGGAGCCTCCTGGTTGGGATGAAGCAGCTGGAAGGAGGCAGGCGGGGTCTGCCGGTCCCCCAGCCTCAGACTTTTCTATCGGGGTCCCTGCTGATGGAGGGGCTTTTAGGGTGGGGAGAAGTGCGGGGGGGCCTGAGGGTGGGAGAGGGGGGGTCAGCCAGTCTGAATTCCAAGTAACTAACCACTTGTCTCTTCTGTTTCCCCATTCCTTTCTGTCTGCCCCTCCCACCTCTCCCGTGTATTTCCTGTCCGTCTGTCTGTATCCTGCGGACCCTCTCCCTTTAACCCACAGGTCCAGCCTGCACTCACTCCTCCCACTTCCTCCCCCTTCCCCACCCCTCGCCCCCTCCATGGAAAGGAACAGACCCCTTCCCTGTCCAGTCTGACCCAGGTCCCTGTCCGCTCCCCTCCTCCCTCCTTTCCCACCCCCTCCTCCCTCCTGGGGCGAGGGGGGGCCTCCCTCCCTCTGCCCCCCCTTCTCTCTCTCTCCGAGGGGGGGGTCCCGGGGAGGGAGGGGGGGTCCCCCTATCAGCATGTGGCTCCTGGCGCTGTGGCTGGTGGGGCTGGTGGGGGCTCAGCGCGGGGGAGGGGGTCCCGGAGGCGGCGCCCCAGGCGGGCCTGGCCTGGGCCTCGGCAGCCTCGGGGAGGAGCGCTTCCCGGTGGTGAACACGGCCTACGGGCGAGTGCGCGGCGTGCGACGTGAGCTCAACAACGAGATCCTGGGCCCGGTGGTGCAGTTCCTGGGCGTGCCCTACGCCACGCCACCCCTGGGCGCCCGCCGCTTCCAGCCGCCCGAGGCCCCCGCCTCGTGGCCCGGCGTCCGCAACGCCACCGCCCTGCCGCCCGCCTGCCCGCAGAACCTGCACGGCGCGCTGCCCGCCATCATGCTGCCCGTGTGGTTCACCGACAACCTGGAGGCAGCCGCCACCTACGTGCAGAACCAGAGCGAGGACTGCCTGTACCTCAACCTCTACGTGCCCACCGAGGACGGTAAGGGCGCGGGCACCAGGCGGGCATCCCGCGGGCACAGCCCCCGGACACGCATGCAGCACCTCAGGCCCGGGCACAGCCCGGGATGGGAGCTGGCTCTGTGGAGACAGGGAGCGGGCAGTGTATCCCTGCCGGCTCTATGCCCTCCCTGGGGGGGTTGGGTGCCAGCTGAGCTGTCCCCGGAATGACTCCCATGTAGGCAGCACCCAGGAGCTCACTGCCCATAGAGCCAGTGGGAAAGTCAGCAGGCACTAGGCTGGACTTACCTTCCCTAACCCCACAGAGGAAGCATCCGTCACCCTGCCTGGGCACCCACTCCAGCTCTGCCCCACCTCCCCCACCCCCACCCCCAGGCCTGGACTGGTGCCTGGCTTGTCCACTTTGGCAGCACCTTTCCGGTGAGGACAGCTTAGACCCTCTTTCCCCCAGACCAGTACTGCAGACTTCCGTCTGTCACATCACGCTGAGCCTCTTCTCCAGGATGCTGTGTCCTCTGACTCCAGACCCCAAGGATCAGGGAAACTCCCAGCACAGCCCGCCCTCCCCTCAGAACGTCTCCCTGCCCTTCACCGGGCTGTCTGGTCACTAAGCTCTCAGTTCACTACGGCTCTGCTCACAGACCCCCGGCCAGGCTCCGCCTGCCCCCCTGCAGCATGCTGAGGTGAGCAGAGCATCTTTCAGAGTGCCTTCCGGCTGTCTACACCAGAGGCAATCAGCAGTACGCCAGCCACCTCCACAGACCATCCTCACAGCCCATGGTAGCCTCTCACATGCATGTCACTACAGAGTGCCTCACCCCTCAACGGAGACCACCCCTCCCACACCCCCACAGGCATTTTCCAACAACTTTACACATAGATCTGGTACCAGGAACCCCTCTGTGTACACCCTGCATCCAACACCCCCATATCGTGTACTCACATCCCTCAACGGGATCAGGGATCTCAACTACACAACATTCCGATCACGTACCCAACCAACCTACACCCTGACCATCTAGATCAGGGGTGGGGACATCTGGCCCGTGAAAGCATTTGGTCTGGCCCTGTCAAGGCAGCGGGGGTGAGTTAATGAACTGTTTGACCAAATAGAGAGGCTAATTTTTTTTATTTATATTTTATTGATTTTTTACAGAGAGGAAGGGAGAGAGATAGAGAGCTAGAAACATCGATGAGAGAGAAACATCGACCAGCTGCCTCTTGCACACCCCCTACCAGGGATGTGCCCGCAACCAATATACATGCCCTTGACCGGAATTGAACCCAGAACCTTTCAGTCCGCAGACCAACGCTCTACCACTGAGCCAAACCAGTTTCGGCAGAGAGGCTAATTTTTAAGTTGATAATTTTGTATGTCTAAGAATGATGGTATAAATATGTGTTCCAACACCCTACAGACTACAATTCCCAACCCCTTCACACAGCACACACCCCGACAGACACTTCTCTAAAATTGTGCTTCCCATCACACACCTGTGGCTCCCAATCTCCCTGGATATGGATCACGTGCCTAGAAACACCCACAGAGAGATCTTTATCCCAATAGCAGTGCGCCTGGGCCATGTGCTCCCTCAGGCCATCCAGACCACAGTCCCTGGACCCAAAGCCCTCTCATGCAACCTCAGGACACCTCCTGTACCTCAACCAACATGTGTCCTTTCCAACAACTTTAGGAACCATCTTCCCTATATTGCTCATACCAACCATGTACCCCAACACCCTAACTACCGATATAAACCGTACCTCGTAGTAACCCATACACACAATGCCCAGAAGTATCATTTATTCTGATCTCATCCAGAGTCCAGGCATCCTAATAGGTCACGTACTGAACACCCTCTGTGTGAGAACCATCCACTCCACCTTCTTCTGCCGCCCATGGATTACTCATTCCAACATCCCAACCAGTATTCTTCGATGAACTCTTCACCCCAGTGCTTCCACACAGACCGTCCATCTCAGCACTCCCCATTCATGGACTCTCCACTCCCACATCTTCATACAGGCTGTCCAACCCATGTCCTCCTCCGAGGGTGGTCTCATCACCTTCCGTGTGAACCATCCACCCAAAACTTCCCGCCCATAGACTGTCTACCCCAACACCCATATAAATTACCCACCCTGCCCCACACCGCCCAGGCCCACACCTTCTGTATTTTTAACCATCACTTACTGCCAACCTGCTTGGGGCCTGACACATGCAGGCGATCTCACTGAGTCCTCACATCAGCTGTGGAAGGAAGAGGTTGACTCAGGCGCACACACAGACAACATAGACACTTGATATCCTCACGTACACGCCTGCCTTGCTGACTTCACCCATCCTCATCCTGCCGCAGAGAACGCCCTGATCTTAATAGGTCCTCAGGGTCCATTGTCGCCAGTTCGGGAGCAGCCTTCCTCAGGCTGGCCCGGGCCTTGCTGACCCACCCCTCCCTCTGTGGTTGAGGTGAAACCAGTCAGCCTGGGGAAACCCCCTCAGGCCCCTGGGTTCCAAATCTCCCCTGAAAGAAACCTGGAGCCAGACTCGGCCTCGGTCAGGGATCTTTTCTTGACAGTGGGCCACGGGCACACTTTGTGCCTCCGAGCACTTCCTGGCACTGTGCTTCCTGTTCCCTATTTGTGGACTGAACCCCTGCATCGGGGGCGGGGGCTTTTTGGCATTAAAACAAGGTTTGATGAGGGGCGAGTGCCCCTGGTGGGACATTTGCCATTTGGGGGGAGAGCAGGCCTGGGTAGGGGTGAGGTTTTGCGGGGAGGGGTACAGAGGGAAGAGGTGGAGTGGAGGGCAAGACCTGATGACCCCTTTCCCTGCTTCGCCCCACGTTGGGGAGGTGGGGTGAGAAGCCAGGCCTGTGAGTGCGGATGGAAGGGAGATGCTGGGGCTGAGAGGCGGGGTAGGTGGGCAGGCAGCCTCAGCTGACCTACCCACAGCCCTCCAGGTGGGTCCAGAGGGAAGCAGAGTCCTTTCTGCTGCAGCCCCTCCTCTCCGCAGCCTTGGGGAGCAGGCAGGTGCTTGGCTGGCCCTGAGGAGGGTCCTCGGGGGTGGTGGCCACGTGGCACAGCTGGCCTTGGTCCCCAGCGAGGCTTCCCCTCCCCTCCAACCTCCCCTCTAACACAGTTTCATTTCCAGCAACTAGCCAACCCACCGGCAAGCCAGATCCTTTCCAGCCGAGTCCATATGTCCTAAGACAGGCCTCAGCCCACTTAGGCCCGCCCCCCCCTCGCCCCCGCCCCCAAAGCAAGCCTTTTCTTGGGGGCATGACTTTTTCCGGGGAGGGGAACAAAACTGGGTTGTAGAAACGTTTTTCTCTTTTCTTGGTTTCTTTTTCTTGCAAACAAATTTTGCTTTTTTTGGCTTATTTTTTCTGCCCCCCCATCCTCCCCTTTTCTGCGTTCTGTCCTCCCTTCCCCATCCACAACCTCCCCCGACCCCCATCTTTCCCCACAAAATTGTCCTTTTTTCTCTGTTTTGTGTTCCCGGTCTTAGGTCCGCTCACAAAAAAACGTGACGAGGCGACGCTCAATCCGCCAGACACAGGTAGATTTAAAAATCCCGCTGCTGCATGTGGTTGCTGATCAGAGGACGTTCTCTCACGGCCCTGCCCCTAACTAAACGCCCCCACAGCCCTCCAGGCCCTCAGTTGTTCTCCCAACTAAACACGAAAAAGAAAAGAAAAGAAAAATTTATTAATAATTGGAAAAAAGAATTATGAAAACTTCAAACGAAATTTGAACAATGTTGGACCCACTAGAAAACCTGCAAGAAAAGCTAAACATGGTGAAAACAAAATGAAAAAAAAAAAATTGGAATGTCAGAAAAAAAATAAAACACCAAAGAATTGGATAAAATGTTTAGAGTTTGACAGAAATTTGGACTGTTTTGGAACTTGTGAAATGTAACACTTGAAAAAAACAATTTAAATTTGAAGCAAAACATTTGAAAAAAAAAAAAAAGTAAGATGGCAAACTGATGACACAATTTTTGAAACATCAGAAACCTGCTACAATTTCCAAAAGCCTGTCAGATAAGAAAACGCAAACATTGGAAGCCAATGAAAGGATTTGGAAATTTTTGAAAACAGGGCCCAATATCTTGAAGTTTCACCACAAAATTTTGAAAAATAAAATGCAAAGAACTTTTTTTTTTTCTTTTTTTTCCAAAAAACGGATCTTTTTTTTTTCTTCTTCTTCTTCTTGTTGAATCTGCCCCAAGAGCTTCTTGCTTTTTGGTTGTTTTTCTTTCTTGATCCCGTTTTTTGTTGTGGGTTTTGAATTCTTGTTGCCCCAGCCCCCTTCCCTTTGTGACTCCCCCCTCCCCCCACTCGGGAGTGGAGGTGCTGGGTGGGGAAGAGGAGGGAACTAAGGACATTTAGGACAGGACTTGGACTCCAGCTTGAACTTGCTGGAAGGCCACTGGAGGTTCAGGAACAAGGGGAAATTCGGGGAGGACCCAGAGGGGGCACTGCCCACCCAGGAGCTCCTGGCCAAAGTCAGGCAGAGAAGGTCCTAAGAGACAGGAGGCAGGGAGCTGTCTGCAGGGGGTGGAGGAAAGTATCTTAGTGACCTGTTGACCCTCTGGCTAGAAGAAGTTCCTAGCAGGATGCAGGAGGCTGGCCATGAAAATCCACTGTGGAGGCCGGGCCTGGCTCTTGAGTGCCCAGGCTAGGCAGAGGCTGCAGGTGCCAAGAAAGAGGCAGGCCTGTGGGCCAGGGGTCACCCAGCCCTGGTGCTCTGATGGGTCACGAGAGGCTGCAGGAGAGGGAACTTCCTTTGTATATAGTCTTGGGGACTGTCCAGTCTGGAGTGCCTCAGAGTCTCCTGCCTGGAGCAGTGATGATGGGATCCTCTGGGGACGTGACAAGAGAAAGGGCTGGTGCAGAACCCAGGGCCCCCCAGTTTGCAGGGGGTTCCCAGACTAAAGAGTGGCACCCTGGCTTCATTAAGCAGGCTCTTTCCCACCCTGCCTCCTTCTGCCATAGTAATTAGGCTGGGGGTTGCCATGGTGACTGGGGAGGTGACCTAGAAAGGAATTAGGGCGGGGAGGAGACCAAGCCCCCAGGGACCCTAGGGCCTGGCACCCCCTCATGGACAGACTAGGCTACCATGTGGAGCTGAGCCCCAAGGCCTAAGTCTGAGAAGAGGCCAGGACCTCCCAGCACCTTCAGCTCCAGGGTCACCCGTAGGGGCGTGCTCTTCCAGGCGCAGGAAGGAGATTTGCTGCGTGTGTGTGTGGGGAGGGTTCCCTGCGTCCAGATGCCCCGAGGAGGGCCACATCCCGCCCCTGCCTCTGCCAGGCCTCCTGGAAGGCCTGCCAGGCTTCGGAAGAAGTGCGGTGGAGCAGGCTGGCAGGAGGTGGGGAGGGACCTCCAGAGCTAGCTGGGGCGGGAGGGAGGGGAATCCGGTCTTGCCCCCCAGGGATGGGAATGGCATGTCCCCTGAGCTCTGGGCTGGTCGTCAGCAGGCCTGGGAGCTGGGAGGAGCCGCTTCTGGTCTCACTGTGTCCTTGTCCCCCGCTCCCGGCCCACCTGCCCCCCCCCCCTTCCCCACAGATATCCGGGACTCGGGGAAGAAGCCTGTGATGCTGTTTCTGCACAGCGGCTCCTACATGGAGGGCACTGGGAACATGTTCGACGGCTCTGTCCTGGCCGCCTATGGCAACGTCATCGTAGCCACGCTCAACTACCGGCTTGGGGTGCTCGGTGAGGGAGGGCAGCCCCACCTGTGGAGTTTGGGACGGGGGCCTGCTGGGTGGGGGCCTGTAAACCCAGCAGCACAAGACGGCTTCTGGGATGGACTGAGCTGCCCACATAAGGGACAGGACACTGTCACACCCCCAGGCAGCCAGCCCCCTCTCTGCCTTCCCCCCAAGGCTTCCTCAGCACCGGGGACCAGGCCGCGAAAGGCAACTACGGGCTCCTGGACCAGATCCAGGCCCTGCGCTGGCTCAGCGAGAACATCGCCCACTTCGGGGGGGACCCCGAGCGCATCACCATCTTCGGGTCCGGGGCGGGCGCATCCTGCGTCAACCTCCTGATCCTCTCCCACCATTCGGAAGGTACCAGCCGCCTCCTCGGCCCCCAGGCCCGCCCTCTTCCCGCACCCCTGAACCTGCCGGGTCCCCCTTCTCTCTCGGGTTGGCACCGCCCGGCCTGAAGCTTGCCTGTCCCCCAGGGCTGTTCCAGAAGGCCATCGCCCAGAGCGGCACGGCCATCTCCAGCTGGTCTGTCAACTACCAGCCGCTCAAGTACACGCGGCTGCTGGCGGCCAAGGTGGGCTGCGACCGCGAGGACAGCGCCGAGGCGGTGGAGTGTCTGCGCCGGAAGCCCTCCCGGGAGCTGGTGGACCAGGACGTGCAGCCCGCCCGGTACGGGGTGGGAGGGGCCAGGGCCAGGGCGGTTGAGGGGTCTGCGGGCATTGGACTTGGCAGAGGAGAGGTGGCTTCAGGCTCCCGTGCTGGCCCTGTCTTCTTCTCTCGGAAGCCTTCTCCACGTTTGCTCAGGGTGCCAGAAAGGGCTCCAGAGAAGACTCCACACACACACACACACACACACACACACACACAGGCCCAGCGCCCTGGGGGTTCCTAGGAGTGTTAACGAGGGAGCGGTGTCTTCGGGGCTGAGGCTCAGCGAGCCCTGAGCCGGGCGGAGGCCGGGGAGCGGGTGCTGAGACCCTCCCCTCTCCCCAGCTACCACATCGCCTTCGGGCCCGTGGTGGACGGCGACGTGGTCCCCGACGACCCCGAGATCCTCATGCAGCAGGGGGAGTTCCTGAACTACGACATGCTCATCGGCGTCAACCAAGGCGAGGGCCTCAAGTTCGTGGAGGACTCGGCGGAGAGCGAGGACGGCGTGTCCGCCAGCGCCTTCGACTTCACCGTCTCCAACTTCGTGGACAACCTGTATGGCTACCCCGAGGGCAAGGACGTGCTGCGGGAGACCATCAAGTTTATGTACACGGACTGGGCCGACCGGGACAACGGTGAGATGCGGCGCAAGACCCTGCTGGCCCTCTTTACCGATCACCAGTGGGTGGCGCCGGCCGTGGCCACCGCCAAGCTGCATGCCGACTACCAGTCCCCCGTCTACTTTTACACCTTCTACCACCACTGCCAGGCCGAGGGCCGGCCCGAGTGGGCGGACGCTGCGCACGGGGACGAGCTCCCCTACGTCTTCGGTGTGCCCATGGTGGGCGCCACCGACCTCTTCCCCTGCAATTTCTCTAAGAACGATGTCATGCTCAGCGCCGTGGTCATGACCTACTGGACCAACTTCGCCAAGACTGGGTGAGGGCCAGAGGGGCGGGGCGGGGCTCCACGCAGGCCAGGGCGCACCTCTGCCTCCGGCCCTCCTCCCTCTCACCCCCTCGCCGGGCCACCTGTAACGGGCACCCTTGCCTTTTCAATTCAGACACCTGCCGGCCGGCCGCTCTGTGCCAGGCACTGAGTGGCGTGTTGGAGAGTCAGCAGTTAAACGGAGAGGCCCTGTCCCTTCCGGGGTGGGCTCACTTGGTGGCTTTGGCTCCATGTCTGTCTCTTCAGCCCTCCCTTGTCTGGTCACCCTCCCTCTCTCTCCTCCCAGGGCTCTGCCCTCGGACTGCTCCAATCTGTGTAGGAGTGTGCATGAGCGTTTGTGTCTGTCTTTCTGTCTCTTTATTGCTGTCTCTACATCTCTCACTCTTTTTTAAAAATATATATATTATTGTTTTTTTACAGAGAGAGAGAGGGATAGAGAGAAACATCTATGAGAGAGAAACATTGATCAGCTGCCAAGGTACATGCCCTTGACCGGAATTAAACCCGGGGGACCCTTCAGTCCGCAGGCTGAAACTCTATCCACTGAGCCAAACCGGTTTCAGCTATCTCTCACTTCTTTCTTTTTTTTTTCTTTTTAATATATTTCATTGATTTTTTTTACAGAGAAAAAAGGAGAGGGATAGAGAGTTAGAAACATCGATGAGAGAGAGAGACATCGATCGGCTGCCTCCTGCACCCCCCCCACTGGGGATGTGCCCGCAACCATGGCACATGCCCCTGACTGGAATCCAACCTGGGACCCTTAAGTCCACAGGCCGACGCTCTATCCACTGAGCAAACCAGTCTCAGCTATCTCTCCCTCTCCCTTTGACCCGTTTGCTTCTTGTTGCTCATTTCACCCTGGCTGTCTTTCATGTGTCTTTGTCTTCCTGTTTCTACAGGTCTCTGTCTCTGTCTCAGCCTCTGCCTCTCTCACTGGCTGTTTCTCCCTCTCTGCTTATCTCTGTCCCTCTGTCCTTGTCTCTGTCTCTAGCAGTCTGTCTCCTTCCCTCTTTGTCTGTCTGTGTCTCCGGCAATTTCTCTCTCTTCGTATCCATCCTTGCCTCTCTTTTTCTCTGACTTTCCTCTGTCCCCCTGGCTCTAGGCATCTCTGTCTCCCTCCCCAGTCCTCCCCCACCTTCCCACACGGTCGGCACCTCACCCTCACTCCTCCTTTCTCCGCCCTCCTGTGCCCACAGCGACCCCAACCAGCCCGTGCCGCAGGACACCAAGTTCATCCACACCAAGCCCAACCGCTTCGAGGAGGTGGTGTGGAGCAAGTTCAACAGCAAGGAGAAGCAGTACCTGCACATCGGCCTGAAGCCGCGCGTGCGTGACAACTACCGTGCCAACAAGGTGGCCTTCTGGCTGGAGCTGGTGCCCCACCTGCACAACCTGCACATGGAGATCACCACCACCACCACGCGCCTGCCGCCCTACGCCACGCGCTGGCCGCCCCGCCCGCCGCCCGGCGCCCCGGGCACGCGCCGGCCCCCGTCGCCGGCCACGCCGCCGCCCGAGCCCGAGCTGGAGCCGGGCCCCCGGGCCTACGACCGCCTGCCCGGGGACTCCCGGGACTACTCCACGGAGCTGAGCGTCACCGTGGCCGTGGGCGCCTCGCTGCTCTTCCTCAACATCCTGGCCTTCGCCGCCCTCTACTACAAGCGGGACCGGCGGCAGGAGCTGCGGTGCCGGCGGCTCAGCCCCCCCGGGGGGTCGGGCTCCGGGGTGCCCGGTGGGGGCCCCCTGCTCCCCACCACGGGCCGGGAGCTGCCCCCGGAAGAGGAGCTGGTGTCGCTGCAGCTGAAACGGGGCGGCGGCGTCGGGGCAGACCCTGCCGAGGCCCTCCGCCCCGCCTGCCCGCCCGACTACACCCTGGCCCTGCGCCGGGCGCCAGACGATGTGCCTCTCCTGGCCCCCGGGGCGCTGACCCTGCTGCCCAGCGGCCTGGGACCGCCGCCGCCCCCGCCGCCGCCCGCCATGCACCCGTTCGGGCCCTTCCCCCCGCCGCCCCCCGCCGCCGCCGGCCACAACAACACGCTGCCCCATCCCCACTCCACCACCCGCGTATAGGGCACAGCGGGGGGCTCCTCCCGCCCTCTCGCCGGCCGGAAGTGCCGCCGGCCGGAAGTGCCGCCGGCGCGCGGGAGGAGGCCCCGGAAGAGGCTCTTCTCGTCCCACGTGGAGGCCCGCTGGGCGGACGTGGGTCTCCTCGCCGGGATGCGGGCTCTCCCACGGCCAGAGGCCCCTCTCTCCTCGGACCTGGGCCTTGGACACCTGGAGGGCGCTCTGTCCCCTCCCCCGGGCGCCGGCCCTCGGTGTGCGGAGTGGGGGGTCCTCCCGCTGGCGGCGTGCTTTCTCACGGGGGTGTTTTCCCATGTGCAGGGTGAGGTTTTTTTTTGCCGCCCTGGACACATGCTGGCCCTCTCAGAGAATTTCTGCGGGGATTTGTACCCCAGAACCATACTCCCTCATGCCTTCTCCCACCCTTCTTCCCCCCACCCCCACCCCGCGGAGGCCCCGGAAGTGGTGTGTTCATGTGCAGTGACCCTCGGCCGCAGGACAACACAGGGGGGTTCTGGGAAGCAGCGAGGAAACCAGCCCCTTCCCACGCCGCACCCCGCCCTGGGGAAGCATGTGTCCCCCTCCCCGCGGCACAAGTCAGTGGAGCATGGGCTCCTAGGGAGGCCTCGCCTTCCACAGCCACAGTCCCTGCAGGGATGGGAGGTTCGGGCACGCTCTGAGTGGAAACATGTTCTTGCATGTGGATGTGTGTTTTCCCATGCAGATGGCCCCTTCTCTCCAGTACCTCCCTGCCTCCCCCAGGCCTCAGGCCCAGCACCTATTTCCTCCTCACACAGCAGGTGGGAACAGGCTTCAGACTGACAGAAGCTGAGGGGGGTGCATAAACCCTGAGGGGAGAGCCCTGCTCCTCCTTCCCCCGGAGCTGTGGGGTCAGGGGCATGGGAATGCCTCCCCTAGAGGCCGTGCATGTTTGACCAAAGCCCTCACTGGGGTCTGGGGACAGCCTTTCCCTCAGTCCTCAGACCGTTACTCATCTGTGCCAAACTGGGTAGGTGGGTTTGCCAAGGACTCCAGTCCTGGGCCAGAGCAGGTACATGTGGGAGCAGGTGGGATACAGGAGGGGGAAGTGGCAGCTATAGGGTCCTACCTGTGTCTCTCTTGTATCCTCGTCCCTCTGTGCCTCATCCCTCGCCCGAGCCTCCGTTTCCTCTTCCCACACCTCTTCCTCCCTCTTTGAAGCCATCCCTGTGTCTCGGTGTCAAGCCAGCCTGTCCCCTCAGCTGCCCATTCCCTCTGTGTGACCTGCCCCCTCTCCCCTCAGCTGCCAGGGCTGGAGAAAGGAGCCATGGAGGGTGAGGGGAGGAGAGCCAGGGAGGAAGTCTTCATGGTTGGGGAGAGAAGGAGGTCAGCCTGCGGAGAACCAGATGGAGGGGGCTATAGAGGCCAGGTCTTGGTCCGACACCGGCGGAAGGATTTGAAAGGACGTGTGTAAGGTGGCCGCCCAGAGGGGACCTGAGCCTGCAGGGAAAGGAGCCTGGTCAGGAAGGGTTTTGAGGGACACCAGTGGCGGAGAGAATCCTTGTCTGCTAGCATGTGGTGGGCTGCTAGTGCCAAACTTGAGTTGGGGCTGGGGTGCTGTCTTCCGCCGACATCCGGATCCGGAATCCCTGGTCTTCGCTCCCCAGCATTTTGCCTCTTGACCACCCCTTCTCCCTCCCCCTGCCTGGTCCAGTTCCTTTCCAAACAGCCATGCCCTCTACATGCCAGGGCCCTGGGCCCTGAACCCGATAGACAGATGTCTCACAAACTGGGGCATGGGAGAGGGGCTGGGGGACCCCATGATTCAGCCACGGACTCCAATGCCCAATCCCTCTCCCCGGAACAGTTCCCTGACAGCCCCGTGTCCCTGCCCTTCGCAGCTCTGTACACATTTTTAAACCTGGCAAAAGATGAAGAGAATATTGTAAATATAAAGTTTAACTGTTGCTGATGCCTGCTGTGATGCTAGGGGTCCGGGGCAGGGGGCTTGAAGAAACCAGCCTTGGGGATGTGACTGCTGATGCGGGAGGGGTGTCCCCACAGCCCTTCCCAGTGACTAGCTGAGGCCTATTCACTGAAGGGGAGTGGGTGCTGAGTACGGTTGCCATGGTAATGGGGCTATTTAGGGAGGAAAGATGCGGACCCACCCTGGCCCGGTGGCTCAGTTAGTTGGAGCATTAGTATGTTCCATATACCAAAAGGTTTTGGGTTTGATTCCTGGTCTCACAGCCAAGTTGTGGGTTTGATCCCTGATCCTGGTGTGTACTTTCTCTGTCTCTCAACATATCCTCAGTGAGGATTAAAAAAAAAAGGATTAGGACCCGTGTCTGCAGAGGACTGAGCGTGGTGCAGAAAAGGACCAACTGGGCTGATGGGCGCAGACACCAGCAGGCTGGAGGGCCTAGTTCGCTGGTCCAGGTAGCCGGCCACAGGAGAGGCGGGCAAGGGGAGGGCCGTGGCTTCTGCAGGGTCTGGGCCCAGGCTGGAGGGTTACTCCTGGCCCCAGGACGCCCCCTCTTGGCACATTGTGAGGGAGAGCCCCAGCATCATTGTGACCCGCTGACCCCCAGGAGCCTCTGGGGCAGGCAGGCGGGCAGCTGGCCACGGTGGCACAGTGGGTTGGGGGTCTAGGGGCCCCGGTGGTCCTGCGGACCCCCATGGCTGTGGCTGAGCCACCATGGCCCAGGTGCGCCTCGTACCACAGCCCCAACACCAACAACTGCCAGGACCTGGGCAACTCTATCCTGTTGCTGCTGGGCCTCATCATCTGCATGAACATTTGCATCAACATAGTGACGCTGGTGAGGGCAGGGCTGGGTGGGAGGGTGCTGGCAGGCTGGCTGGGGCAGGCCTGGTGGCCAGAGACTTCCTGGGGTCACTGTGCCCTTCCCCCAGCTCTGGCGCAGACTCCGTTGCTTCTTACACCAACTGTTCTGCAATATTATTTCTGCAAGAGGTAAGCTGGGCCTGAGGGGTTAGGGCAGGGGAGGGGCAGAAACCCAGAGTTCTCGCCCTTGACCCTCAGCTGGCCCCACCCCCTCCCAGTCTCCCGTCTCAGATGCCATAGCTGTGCAGCTTCTCGCCCCGAACCCTGCCGTCTGCCCCTGTGGGACCCAGAGTCCCCGCAGCCTCTCCCCTCTCCCTGTCCACAGAAGCTTCTAAGTCATTCTCAGCTAGAAAGAAGACCCAGCAGAGCTCCCCTGCAGTCCATCTTCGATGCACCATGGACCCTGTGAAAATGACCGTGACCCCCCGGCCCGCTCGCCGCCAGCGCCGTCGCGGCAGGTCAGCGCGCCGTGCCCACCACCCAGCCTGGGACACTGACGAGGAGGAGAGGCTCCCTCACCAGCACGGGGCGATCTGCTCCCACAACTGGAATCACCCCTCGGACTGGGACGACTGCCACTCCACCCAGGAGTACTGGGATCCCTGTGCCCAGGACACTGCAGGGATGCATACCCCGGGCATTCGCTTCCAGCAGGACGTAGACGGATCACCCCTCAAGAGAGAGATGCGGTCAGAGATGAGCCTAGAGGCCTACGTGTACCCCGTGAACCCCCCGCCCCCCAGCCCACAGCGCCACAGGAACAAAGGAGGGAGGGCGGGCTACGAGGAGGGGGAGGAGCAGTGCTCCACCGACCCCTCCGCCCCACCACCCGTCAGGGGGCCAGCAAATGTCCCAGATATCCCCAGTAAGCACCACTCCCGCCACCTAGTGTACGACGCCCTAGACGTGAGGCGGCGGCTGCGGGAGCTGACCCGGGAGGTGGAGGCGCTGGCCCACTGTTACCCCGCTGCTGAAGGGGGGAACAAGGACTGGTCATACCGTCCCCTGGTGGACTGGCGACTGGAAGGAGAATAAAAAAAAGAGAGAAGCTGGTGTGTGGTGGTTTGGAGTGGGGGAGGGGGAAAGGGAAAGGTGGAGGGGGGGGGGGGCCTGTGCTAGGGATCGCTCAGCTCCTAGGAGCCTTGGTTGCTAAGGAAATGATCTCCTTGGGAACAGGGCCTGGAGAGCCCTGAGGACCCTCATCAACCTCTTGGCCTCAGCCTGTGAACCCTGTCCTCAGTCCTTTTCCGGGCCTTCTTGGTTGTACAGTTCCCATCTGCCTCTGCCCAGTTCTCTCCAGAGCCCAGAACGGCCCCGCCAGTCCACACAGACAGGCAGGCAGCCCCACACCGGGAGGGAGACCTTCATCCCGGCTCTGGGCCCCAGTGGTCTGGCTCCTGCCAGAGCCCCAGTTTAGGCTACAGCTGCAGGTGAGGTGTGATTCCCTCTCAACCCTTGTTTCTTCTTCTTTTTAAAATCTTTAAACCTTTTTTTAAAAAATATATATATTGTATTCATTTTTTTAAAGAGAGGAAGGGAGAAGAATAGAGCGTTAGAAACATCGATGTGAGAGAAACATCGATCAGCTGCCTCTTGCACACCCCCTGCTGGGGATGTGCCTGCAACCGAGGTACATGCCCTTGACCGGAATCAAACCTGGGACCTTTCAGTCCACAGGCTGACGCTCTATCCACTGAGCCAAACCGGTTTCGGCTAAACTTTTTTTTTTTTTTTTAAATAAATAAATAAATAAATATATATATATATATATATATATATATATATATATATATATATATGTATGTGTGTGTGTGTATATATATATATATATATATATATATATATATATATTTTTTTTTTTTTTTTTAATTCTCACCCCAGGATATTTTTCCTGAGATTTCCAGAGAGAGTAGAAGGGAGGGAGGGAGGGAGAGAGGGAGGGGGAGAGAGAGAGAGAGAGAGAGAGAGAGGAGAGAGAGAGAGAGAAACATCGGTGTGAGAGAGACACATTGATTGGCTGCCTCCACATGCACCTCTACTGGGGTCCGGGGATCCTGCAATGAAGGTACGTGCTCTTGCCCAGGACTAACCACTGAACAAACTAGTCAGGGCTCAACCCTTGCTTCTTTGGGGAGGGATAAGTGAGAGTGAAGGTAGCCAGGCCCTCACAGTTCCCCAATCAGAATTCAAGTTCCTGTATCCTTAAGCAGGCTTAGAGTAGAGGATGAGAAATTGGGGACACTCGCAAGGGTTGTGACCTCCCTCTTCTGATTCATATCTCCATGTCACACGTGAGGAGACAAGCTCAGAGAGGCCAAGTGACTGCTGAGGGGTGGACAAGGACTGGGCATGCCATCGCCCAACAGGTGACTGGAGAAGAACGAGAGAGCGAGCGAGCAGGGGGCAGGGCGGAGGCTGGTTTGTGGTGGTTTGGTGGGGGTGGGGGAGGTCAGTCACACAGACACCACAGATCAACGTCAAGGCCTCGGATGCCTCATCCCCCCGCTTCTGCAGGTAGAATCCCATTGCCACTGAGTCAGCTTCGCCCATCAGTCTCCCCCACCTTCCTGGGTTTGCCATGTGAACTCTTCAGAATATTCCATCCACTGGAGAGCAGCTGGGACCACACACACACACACACACACACACACAGCTTGGGAATAAGAAGCCATGTGAGGCACCCATGCTGAAGCAGCTGGCCCTCACCTTCATACGGATGGGCTCCTGGAATGGGAGAAGACAGGCCTTTAGTGTAGGGGTGTCGAACTCAATCAGAGAAGGGGCCAAAATCTAAAATCCAGCCTAAATCGCGGGCCGAATGGTTTACTGAACAGTCATAAACTGTCATTGTGATGGAAACGCAGCGGAGTGCAGTGATGACAGTGCGGTACGGGCCACATTGCAAGGCCTGGCGGGACAGATTTGGCCCTCGGGCCTTGTGTTTGACACATGTGCTTTAGTGAATCGCCCTACTTCTCTGTTCATTTTCATTCCGTTAATGCCACTATCGGTTGCAGCTGATTCCATTCAGTGGGTAGGTACTGAGCACCTACTCTGTGTTTGGAGCCTTGAAGGAAAATGCTGAGTAGTTTATTGTGCTTTTTTTTTATATATATATTTATTGATTGCAATGTGGCCCGCACAGCGCTGTCATCACTGCACTCCGCTGCGTTTCCATCACAATGACAGTTTATGACTGTTCAGTAAACCATTCGGCCCGTGATTTAGGCTGGATTTTAGATTTTGGCCCCTTCTCTGATTGAGTTCGACACCCCTACTGTAGAGAGAGGAAGGGAGAGAGATAGAGAGTTAGATACATCGATGAGAGAGAGTCATCGATCAGCTGCCTCTTGCACACCCCCTACTGGGGATATGCCCGCAACCAAGGTACATGCCCTTGACCGGAATCAAACCCGGGACCCTTCAGTCCCCAAGCCAACGCTCTATCCACTGAGCCAAACCGGTCTTGGCTTATTGTGCTTTTGACAAATGACTTATGGTACCCAGGGCATCCCTTTCATAGACACCAGTGATGAACCTGATTTAAATAAAAAATAAAAACTGGCCGAAACAGGTTTAGCTCAGTGGATAGAGCGTTGGCTTGGGGACTGAAGGGTCCCGGGTTCGATTCGGGCCAAGGGCATGTACATTGGTTGCGGGCACATCCCCAGTAGGGAGTGTGCAAGAGGCAGCTGTTGATGTTCTCTCTCATCGATGTTTCTAGCTCCCTGTCCCTCTCCCTTCCTCTCTGTAAGAAACCAAGATGGAGGCGTAGGTAAACTACTGGTCTGCCGCTCGCACAACAATTTAAAAAATGAAAACTAATACAAAGGACATCTATCACCACGGGAAGGCTGGCTGAAAGAGAGGGGAGCCCAAGTGCTGAAAAGCTGAGGAGCCTGAGGAGCACGCGAATTGGGCTGGTGGTGGGTGACTAGGCGCACAGCGAGGCTTTTCTTTTCAACCTGAAAGGAAACAAGCTCCCTATCACTTTGAAATCCAGTTTCTGGGGTCATGTGGGGGACTCAGACACCTACAGGGAGAAGCTGGCCTGTCGGCCATTGGGGCCTAAGTGAGGGTGACTCTGGCACAGGTGGGCACAGCAATCATTGTTTACTGCGCTGGACCGCGGGGAAGCGGGGACTTGGAAACACGAGAGGGCAAGGATGGCTGACGGCAGCCATCGCTGTTAGCCACGCCCCAACCTAGTGACGTCCTGAGACCCCGCCCCACCCTGAGGCCCCGCCTCACCCACAGATTCTACAGACCTACCCAGGCACCACAAAGCTACTTTTACATATGAATGGCCTATATTGAGGCAGCTTAACCATATATAAACTGCAGCTCCAGCAACAAAACCGCCAAGTCCCAAGCAAACAGGAGAAAACTAGTTTTTGCAGTAGCTCCTGCAGGGTAGCTTCAGACAGTAACTGAACTGAATCCCATTGGAGATCCAGAAGCCAGTGTTCCTAGTGGTCAATTTCAACCCCTCACACCCATATGTGACACATTCGGGAGACGGACTCAGTGAGCACCAAAGCCCCACTGAAACAAACCTTGTCTCCAGCACAGCAGTTCTTCCTTCATAGACAGAGCGGGTCCTCACAGACAATTGGCCTGGAGATCAATTCCTCCCAGTGTACCAACAGCAAACAGGCTTAATGACACCAAGACTTTGCACTTAGCCCACAAAGGGATATAGCAAAAGCGACCACCCCAGGTGACTGGGGAAGCTGATAGGTCACCTACCACACAAAGCCACTCCATCAACACAGGGAGGAGACACAGAAACATGTCGCGAATGGAAGAGATGGAGGAAAGTAAACTACTGGACGACACAGAGTTCAGAATCACATTTATAAGGTTACTCAAGAATCTTCTAAAAGCTTTGAGAAACTTGATGAGAGCTCCAAGAAGCTTGGTGAGACCTTCAAGGACCTTAAAGAGAATACCAAAAAAATAAAAAATAATAAAAAATAATTTAAAAAAATGGAAAAGGACCAGTCAGAAATTAAGCATACAATCTCTGAAATAAAGAATATACAGAAACTCAAATATAGATCAACGTGCCCCAAGAATCAAACCAAAGATCTGGAATAAAAGAAAGAAAAAAATCATCCAACCAGAGAGGCAGAAAGAAAGACGAATCCAAAAGTGTGAGGATAATGTAAGGAGCCTCCAGGACTGCTTAAAACGTACCAACATAGGGATTTTTTGGGGAGCCAGAGGAGAGCGAGCAGGATATTGAAGGGCTATTGAAAGAAATAATGATAGAAAACTTTCCCTACCTGGTAAAAGAAATAGACTTACAAGTTCAGGAAGCACACAGAACCCCAAACAAGAGGAATCCAAAGAGGAACACATTAAGACACATCAAAATTAAAATGCCAAGGGCAAAAGACAAAGAATCTTACAAGCAACAAGAGAAAAACAGCTAGTTACCTACAAGGGAGTACCCATACGACTGTCAGCTGATTTCTCAACAGAAACTATGCAGGCCAGAAATATTCAAAACGATGAACAACAAGAACCTACAACCAAGATTACTCTACCCAGAAAAGCTATCATTCAGAATTGAAGGTCAGATTAAGAGCTTCACAGACAAGAAAAAGTTAAAGGAGTTCATCACCACCAAACCAGGATTACATGAAATGCTGAAGGGTATTCGTTAAGGAGAGGAAGAAGAAGAAGAAAAGTAAAGGTAAAAATTACGAACAACAAAAAGACATAAAATACATACGTACCAACAAGTGAATCTAAAAATCAAGTGAATAAAAAAATCTGAAGAACAAAGTGGACTGGTGAACATAATAGAATCAGGGACATAGAAAGGGATTGGACTAACAATTCTCAGGGGGAAGGGAGTCTGAGGGGTGAGGGAAGAGATTGGACAAGAATCTTACACCTATGGATGAAGACAGGGGCGGGGGTAAGGGCATGGGGTGGAGCTGGGAATCAGGTGGAGGGGAGTTATGGGGGAAGGGGGGAAAGAGGAACACCTGTAATAATCTGAAGAATAAAGATTAATTATTTTTAAAAATCAATAAAATATATATTTTAAAAAATAAAATAAAAAAACCCTCCTTTTTCATATAAACACCTATTTTGTGCTCTATGAGTTTAATATGGTTTTCTAAAGGTGGTAGCTAAAGTGGGAAGGCGATTGGTTACGGACCACTTCCATGGTTGGAGGGGGTCCCAGGCAGAGGCAGCAACTCCAGCACGGTGGAAATCAGTCTTCCGCTGAAGCAAAGGGGCTTCTGGGCTCAGAGACCACAGTACCTGGAAGTCCCTGGCGAGAAAGGGGTGGCTAGGATAGGACTAGAGGTATGACAGGGAAATGGTCAGGACGAAGGTACAGTGAGGTGACTTCAGAGGGGACGCTGCTGTCACCCACCCATCTGTCACCACACCGAGTAAGCGTGGATGGGAAATACTCACAGGCTACCCAAACTGCCATATCATCTCAGAGAACAATGACATGCTAGTAGAGGAAACCTTTAGACGTGATTCAATCCCTATGAAGACCGTCTCACTGCTGTAGCTACCATAGTTTCACATCAGCGATCAGGTGTTGAGTTAAGCAAGCTCCCATGGCGACAAAGGACAGATTGAACTCTGGGATATCTGGGGACTGAGCCAAGGGCCAGCAGGGTGGATAAAAGGGCTGTCCCCTCTGCATTGTGACTCCTGCCCATGTGCCTCATTATGACCCGGCTCCCTCAGCAGCTGGCCAGGGTCCCCGGGCTGGCCCTAGCATGAGTGCAGTGTGGGTCGGGGCAGGTGGGGGGGTGCGGCCCAGGTGGCCCTAGGACCCCCCCCCCCCCACCATGGAAAACAGGCTTTGGGATAACACCCTGGGGGACTGCAATCAATACCAACAAAACCCCCAGGGTCCTGAGGACTTCCTGTTCCTGCTGCTGGGCCTCGTCATTCTTGTCAACATTGGGATCAACCTGTCAACTGTGGTCAGTGGTGGCTGTGGACCTCCCTAAGAGTGATGAGGGCCGAGGGCGGGAGCCAGCTTCAGCCTGGACCTCCTTCTGCGAGCGCAATCTCGGCGGAGAAAGGTGGTGGTGGTGGGGGGGTTGCTGGTGGGAAGCTTGGTCTTCACTCCTTCACTCCCACCCCACCTCACCCCCAGATATGGCAAGGGTTCCAGTGTGTCTCAGACAAGACGGTCAACTGGATTCATCAGAAACGTAAGTATGACAGCTAACGAGGTAGGGGACAGCCCCCCGCCCCTGCTGCCACCACAGCCCAAGAAAGACAAGCCCCCGTGTTCCCAGACGACCCTTATCCTCCCTCACGGACTCTTGCGTTCCCCAGATGCAATCTTGCAGGCTTGTAAAAGTTCCTCCAGCGAGGCCCCAGCCAAGACCCAAGAAATCCACATCCACTGCGCCCTGGACCCTGTAGAGGTGAAGGTAACCCGGCCCTCTGACTACTCCAGCTCTTCCCATCACCACCCCCGCAAACGCAGCTACCGCCTCCGGCGCCAGGACCACCGCCGCCCACGCCAGGACCGCCGCCACCGACGCAGCAGCAGCCGCCGCCGCCCCGCCTACAGCTCCCCGCAGAGACGGAGGAACCGCGGGCGATCCCCCCCAACCTACACAGACTTCCACGGCCCACATCGCAGACACAGGCGGTCACAGCTGAGGCCCAAACCCATTTTTTATCAGGAGGCCTCAGACTCCTTTCTGGAGGAGGAAGAGAACAACCGATCCTTCCCACGTCCCATGTACGCCCAGTGGGGCTGGGGAGGGCTGTACCATCAGCCGCTGCCCTCCAACGTGAGGCTGTGGGGCCGCCAGGGTGGCATCCTGGCCAGCTTGCCACCACCCTCCATCTACCTGTCCCCCGAGCTGCGCCGCATGCCCAAGCGCGTGGAGGCCAAGTCAGAGCTGAGGCTGCCGCCCTACGGGCACCGCCACTCCCAGTCCCCCACCTGCGGCCACGTGGAGGCCACCAGGCCGTGGACCTTGCCTCCACCGCCTCCCCACCACCGGCTGCCTCCCAGCCCCTCCTGGGCCCATGCGGGGCACAGCCCTTACCCATCCAGGGGCCAGGTCCGGTGTGACTCCTGGGACCAGCGGCGGCGTGGTCTGGAGGCCTGTGAGCTTCCTCCGTCTGCCCTGATGTACCGGAGCTCCCGGCAAGAGGCCCAGGAGTACTGCTCCCCGCAGCCCCACCGCCGGAGCCTCCCCGGCCACGCTTACAGCCACAGCCCCTACCCGTCCACCGGACACCTGAGCCACAGCTCCCGGGATCCCCACGAGGTGCGGTGCCGGGCGGCGGAATGGGCCGAGGCCCTGCCCACCCAGCACCCTCTCACTACCACCTCCCTCACTCTGCTGGGCGAGGTCTCCTACCCGCAGGCCCTGCCCGAAGCCCAGACTCCTGAGCCGCCCCCCATCACCTTCATGCCACTCAGCCGGAGCCCAGGGGGCAATGCCCATTACCAGGTGTACGACAGCGTGGAGCTGAAGCGGCAGGTGCAGGAGAACAGGGCGAGGGCCAGCTCGCTGCCCCCACCTTCCACCTCGGCCTCGAGGCCCTCCTTGCACAGGAGCCGGGCCGGGAAACTCTGCTGACCAGGGGCACCTGTGGGCGGCGGGGCCGGGCACTGAAAGGGGAATAAAGAGCAACAGAGTCCAGGAAACGCTGTGGTGGTCTGTGGCTGAGGAGCGCCACTTCTCTCGCCAGCCTGGACCCCTGCCTCCGCTCCGACATGAGGCAGCGTGCTTGGCGTGAGGCTCCCCGTGGTGTGGGGGCCGCAGTCCTGCCTGCAGGTCTCTCCTCCTGGTCCCGCACTAGGGCTCCAAGCAGACCTTGCCAAAGCAGGCCCCAAGCCATGGTCCCTGGGCACCTGCTCTGGGTGAGGCTTTCTGTCCCCAAAGGGGAGTAGGAGGCCCAGCCCCACATAAAAGCTGAGGCTAGATTCCTGGGGGGCGGGGGGTCCACATCGGGGTAGATCCAGGCCTGCAGCCCAGCAGAGGGCGGGGAGAAAGCCAAGGCTCTGCATTTCAGCCTGGCCTTGCCCAGGACCCTGAGGCCATGGTCTTCCTCATCTCAGAAGTGTCCAGGGGCCGAAACCGGTTTGGCTCAATGGATAGAGCGTCGGCTTGGTGACTGAAAGGTCCTGGGTTCGATTCCAGTCAAGGGCATGTACCTTGGTGGTTGCGGGCACATCCCCAGTAGGGGGTGTGCAAGAGGCAGCTGATCGATGACTCTCTCTCATCGATGTTTCTAACTATCTCTATCTCTCTCCCTTCCTCTCTGTACAAAATCAATAAAATATATTTTTTTTTTTAAAAAGAAAAAAAAAGTGTCCAGGGGATGGGATGCTGTGAGTGTTTGAATGAGTAGGTCAGCAGGCAATGAGGGGGAAATGAGGGTGAGATGGGGGGAGAGGGGGGTTGGCTTCTGGGCCCTACTTGACTGACTAGGCTCAGGTTACGCAAACCGTTACCAGGGAATGACACTGGCCTTCCTTCTCCTCCTCCCGCCTCATTGTGACCTCCCGTTCCATTATGACCCAGTTCTCCCCCTCCCCCACCAGAAGAGTTTGGCCCCTAGTGAGTATGTGGGGGCCAGGGGGCCCAGGTGGTCCTGGGACCCCCGGTCATGGGTGAGCAAGCCCGCCACGGAGCCCCAGTGTGCTCTGGCACCAACTCCAGGAAGTGCCAGGACCTAGGGGACTCGATTCTTCTGATTCTGGGCAGCTTCATCTTGCTCAACGTGGGGATCAATGTGGTGACTCTGGTCAGGGAGGGGCCTGGGCATCAGGGTGGGGAAGCCCTAGGGTCTGAAGTGGGAGGGGGGAGGTGAGAGGGCTGCTGGGATGTGGCCTGGCTAGGGTTGGATGTCAAGGCTCACCTTACTTCTGGACTCTTCCCCATCCCTGCTTCCTCAGCTCTGGAGGCATCTGAAGTGCTCCTTGCGGATTCTTTTCCATCATTTTTTCCCCAAAGGTGAGTGAGTGGTCCCCGGCATGGACCCCAGAGGATGGGCCCTGTCCCCTTTCCTCTAGCCCCCTCACCACGTCCAGTCGTTCAGGAACACTCAGGCTTTGTCTTATCCCACCTTTCCCTGCAGACAAGCAACCCCACTCCATAGGCAACCAGCCCACGGGGATGAGCTACTCTGCGGATTCCAAGAACCTCTGCTTACGAGTCCCTTCCCGCTTCCATCGCTGTCCAAGCCTCCTGCTCAGGAGCCCTAAGCAGCCTGACTCCTGCACACCAGATACGAACGATGAGAAGGAATTTAGGTGGTACTGGTTAAAGCCTCAGTACGGACACGCCAGGGCTCCCATAGAGACTCCACGGGGACTGTGGAGGGAGGGCATGAAGGGAGCGAGGGAGGCCCCTCACATCACAGCCGCAAAGGCCCAAGACACCTATCTCTCCAGGCAAGGGACATCTTCCCCGTTCCCCAGGACGAGCAAGTTGAATATGGTTCCACTCTGCTTGCCCCAAGGGAATAAGACTAAGACCCCAGATTATGCTCCAGCCAAGACATGGACCCACCCTCCACCCCGACACCCTGAGCACACCCCCACCCAGGCCCAGATCCGCCTCCCAGTCCACTCCTGTGAGCACACCCCCACCCAGGCCCAGACCTGCCCCCCAGCCCAACCCCCTGAGCACAATCCCACCCAGGCCCAGACCTGCCCCCCAGCCCAACCCCCTGAGCACAATCCCACCAAGGCCCAGGCCTGCCCCCCAGTCCAACCCCCTGAGCATAACCCCACCAAGGCCCAGACCTGCCCCCCAGCCCAACCCCCTGAGCACAACCCCACCAAGGCCCAGACCCGCCCCCCAGCCCAACCCTGTGAGCACAACCCCACCCAGGCCCAGACCCGCCCCCCAGCCCAACCCTGTGAGCACAACCCCACCCAGGCCCAGACCTGCCCCCCAGCCCAACCCCCTGAGCACTACACCACCAAGGCCCAGACCTGCCCCCCAGCCCAACCCCCTGAGCACAACACCACCAAGGCCCAGACCTGCCCCCCAGCCCAACCCTCTGAGCACATCCTCACCCAGGCCCAGACCCGCCCCCCAGTGCACCTCTCTGAGAACACCCCCACCCAGGCCCAGGTCCACTCCATAGTCTGCACCCCTGAGCACACTGGCACCCAGGTCCATGGCCCTGAGCATACCTCAGCCCACACCCTGGCCCAGGACCCAGCCAAGCTTTCCTTGGATGCCTTTGGCCAGTCCCTGGACTACATACTTGAGCACCTGGCAGTCCCCACCCCAACCAGCAACCCTGCTCATCCAACCTATACCCATGCCCACAAGTTGGTCCCTCCCCCACCCTCTGCCCCAGAACCTCCTCTAACTTCTTCCCTTGCTGCTACTCCTGCCCCAGCCCCTGTTCCAAAATTTGCTTCAATCCTTGCCCCAGCACTGGTCATGGCCCCGACTACCACTCCAGTCCCTACTCATACCCCTCCCCCCACCCCTTCCTACAGCCTCACTCCTACTCCCTCTGCCCTGGCTGCCTTCAATCAAGACCTCTCCGCTGGCCATGTGTTCTATGCTGCCCCCATGGCAAAGAAGACCTTATTCTACGGGTGTCCCACCCAGAACACTGGGTACTCCAGAAGGGACTTGGGTACCTTCACCAGGCCCCAAGACAGGCAGAGACTGGTAAACTCTAGTAAAGCCGAGCAAATATTCAAGCAACTTAGTGGGGATACTGCCAACACCCCCACAGGACCTATAGTGGGTTACCTGGAGTCGGAGAATATGGGATGGAATAACTCAAATGATGCCGAAGACAAGGTCTTACAGCCCAAGACCTTCCCTTACTGCAGCTTCCATCCTTGCAATTCTGAGAGGAGAAACACAGACTCCCAGCCTCCAGCCTATCCCAAATTCCTGGTCTACTCCAAGGACGACTCACCTTCTCAACCTTGCTTTCACTCTCCCACGGGCAGTGTCCAGAATTCAAGGTGTGCTGTGCCTCCACCATACACTCTTTCTCTTCCTCTTGTTTCTCCCAGATCCTTTATTCTTCAACAACCTACCAACCACCAGGTGAAGCCCTCCACCTTAACACAAGCCCCCACCCTACCCCCAGTCTCCATACTCTCTTCCCAGTTTCCCATCCCTTCCCAGTTCTCCACCATTTCCCAACCCCCAATCCAACCCCAATCTTCTGAACTTCATGAGAGTCTAGGCCTCATCCAAGACTCTGGCCTCCAAAGAACCCCAGGCCCTTCAAAGGACTCTAAAGTTCCCAAGAACCCAGGCCTTGGTCAAGATCCAGGCCTAAAAAAGATGCCAGACCTTACCCAACATCCTCATCTCTGCAAGAGTTCAGGCCCTTCCCAGGACCCTGGCCTTCACAAGAATCCAGTTCCCCAAGAGTCTGGCCCTGAAAAGTGCCTCGGTCCGCCTCAAAATGTAGGTGTTTTTAGGAGCCCATATCTCACCCAACCCCCTGGCTTCCATAAGAACAAAGCATTTCTCCGAAATCCTGACATTCAGAGGAACTCGGGCTTTGTGCAAGAGACTGTATTGTGCAAAAATCAAGATCTCTCCCAAACAACTGGCGTCCATAACAGCCCAGGCCTTCCTCAAGATTCTGGAGGTTACAAGAGTACAGCTCATGCCCAAGATCAGAGAGTCGCTAGGAGTCTAGGCCTTACCCAAGATTCTGGCCCACAGAAGGGGTCATGCCTTGCCAAAGACTCTGAAGTAAACAAGAGCTCAGGCCAGGAATCTGGTCTCTACAAAAACCCAGGCCTTGCCCAAACCTGTGGCCTCCATAAGGGCTCAGGCCTCACCAAAGACTCGGGAGACTACAGAAACGTAGGCCTGACTAAAGATTGTGACCCCTGTGCGAATCCAGGCCTTACCCAAGCCAGTGAAGCAAAAAAGAGAGGTGGCCTCACCCAAGATGTTGGCATGTACAGGAACCCAGAACACACTCCAAACCCCAACTTCCACAGGTACGCAGGGATTCAACAAGATTCTGGCCCACAGAAGGGCCTGCGCGTTATCCAAGATGCTAGCTTCCCCGTGACTCACGGCCTTACCAAGGAATCAAGCCTCCTCCCAAATCCTGACTCGCACAAGAACCCAGGCCGTGCTCCAGGTACCAACTCTGCCCAAGTCTTGGGTCCATCTCAGACTCCAAAGTCCTCACAGCCCTTGAGGTCATTCGTGTATGAGGAGACTCCTCAGAAGAACGCGGAGCAGCACCCCCCATGGGCTCCTGACCCCGCCAGCCAGTACGCCTGCCCTTCCAAGGCCCAGGTGGTCTACAGTGACCTGCAAACCTTCTCAGAGGTGCCCGTATTGATTGAGTTACAACCATCCTCCCACCGAGTAGGTGGCCAAGACTGGGTGTACCACCCTGTGGATACAGTTCCTCCAGCCTATCAGAACTACCACCAGATGCCTGTGCCTCCAAAACCCAGCTTGAAGACTCACTGCCCGGGGGCAAGCGCCCGCGTAGGGCACGTGGTCTTCGATGCCCGCCAGAGGCCTTTCGGCGTGGGCAGAGACAAGTGTGAAGCTCTATCTCCCAGGCGCTTTAGCCAACAGGCATCCGGCAACTCACTGGAGAACACCGAGTGGGGATATCAGTGTGTCATGAGGCCCTCGGAAAAAGAGAGGACAAGGGTGCCTTAGGAATAAAGGGGCGAGAGAAATGCTCTGTGATTGCTTGAGGACATCCACCCCCAGCCCCATGGCTGACACTGGCCTCTCGCAGGGCCTGATGAGGGCTGGAACTGTACTCGCCCCTTCTCCCCCATAGCTGCAGAGCTAAACCCATGATCCCCAAGGTCCCAGAGCTGCATTTTCCAACACACTAGCCATTAGCGACCCATGGCTTTTGAAAGGTAAATGAATTAAAATTAAATAAAATTTAAAATCCCGTTTCTTTGTTTCATTATTTACATTTCAAGTGCTCATAGACATGGGTAGCTGGTGGCTACAATATTGGACAGCACAGATTTAGAACATTTTCATCATTGCAGGAAACCCTAGTAGGCAGTAATGCTTTAGAGTTTAGGGGAACTTTCTTTTCCCTGCCCCCCATCCCCATCTTCTCCAAAACGCCCACAGAGCCCAGAGAGCGCAGTTCTTTTTAGGGTGGTTCAGAGGCCACCTCTGGGGGGGAGGTAAGATGCAGGATGCCAGATGCCCGATTACCCCAGACTGTGAGGGGAGCCCAGTCTTCAGTTTTCCTGATCTGGTTTCTTGGGTCACAACCAGATGTGTGGAAACCTGTCTCCCCAGTTCCGGGCGGTGTTTGGGGCTGAGTTGCTGAGAGAGAAGAGCTCTCCCTGTCTAGTGCCCAGGGCGCCCCAGACCTGGGCTTCCCAAATTGAGCTCCCGATTCTGAGAGTCCCTTCCTGTACAGGCCTCTAGTTTTTCTAGGTGTTTCTGTTTCATTCTCTTGCCCATAGATAGTCCCCAGGGAAAAGGGTATGTAAGGAGTCCTGGTCCAGAGCGAACCCAGCAATGGAGAGGTCTGATCTGTAAGCCTGTCCATGGTTTCCTAACTAAAGTCTGTCCCATTATTCTGGCTCCCTTGTCATCCTGGACTTAAGCTCTGTCCCTGAAAGCATTGGTAACGGAAAACAATTTTCTTCCCCGTAATTTCCCTTTGCTCTGCCCCGGCCCAACGGGGAGTTTCCTCTGGATTTGATTTTCAGTCCTGATAACTCTTCTGCGTACACACCAGGGATGAGATTCCCAAGAGTTCTTCCCATCACCACACGTGTAGCTGAGGTGGGTATCATTGATATGTCCCTTCCCTGAGTCAGAAGTCCATTCCTGGGTCACCACCCGTGTGTTCCTAACACCACTTCACCGACTCCAAGGGGAGTTCCTTCCTAACACGGGTCCTGCTCAGCTCTGACCTTGGTCTCGTCTCCAAAATGAAGTTATAATTACATGGAAGGACCCTTCTGGACCTAAACAACCAGGGCTCCTCTATTCACATGGGATATACACAGAGGCCCCTATTTCTCCCCAGGCCCTGAGGTATGCCCATCACTATTGTCTGCTATTCAGATATGTCCTATAATATTACCCTTCTGCTCCAACCCCAGGGAGTGTTTGTGTGGGGCTGACCTGGGCTTGGGAACAAAACAGTGTATCTCCATAGAAACTACAACTTCAACCAGGCCCTTCGGAGGAACGGGAGAGGACGTGGGGGCTCGGGAACGCGGAACACAGACTGCAGCTCCCCGGACAGCGCGAGATCTGAAACAGCGAAAGGCGTGCAGACAGGGGCGGGGCCGGGCCCGAGCCACCTGCAGGCTTCTGGAAAGGGGCGAGGCTGGGACGCCAGGGCGTGGCCTTGCGGCAGCAGGAAGAAGTTACCTGTTGGGTTGTTCTAGCCATTTTCTTCCCAACTCTTGCAGTTACCCCTTAGAGGGAAGCCGCAGACCTGAAGCCTTTTCCGGGGGGAAATAAAGAGGTGAGGGGGGGTGGGCAGGGACGGCGGAGGGCTAGCACATTCCGGAGGAGGGGCTGAGTTAGGTGCACCGGTCCATGGGGGCGGGGCCCAGATTGTGAGAAAGGGCAAGGACAGAGGAGGTCTTTATTTGCTCGTTTTCAAGACTAAACTCACAGCCCTTTATCTGCAGACCCCTTGGCGCGCTTGGTGTGAGGCACCCTCTCGGCCTCGGAAAGAGAGAAGAGCGGAGGTGACTCTTTGGCCGGTCTAGGCTTCCTCTCGTCTGTGTTTTCCCCTAAACCGTAGAGCCGAATGGCTTCCGTGGTCTGGGGGAGTGGCCCCTGGTGGGGCCCGCCACCCCCAGCCCCAGCCCGCCCGCTCACCGACATCGATTTCTGCTCCGGAGCGCAGCTCCAGGAACTGACCCAGCTGATCCAGGAGCTGGGAGTGCAGGAGAGCTGGAGAGACGGGCCCAAGACCAGCCCAGACCTCCTGCGGGCCAAGGACTTTGTCTTTGCTCTGCTGGGTAAGTAGCCATCCCGGCTCCAGCAGCGCGCAGCCCGGCCCCGCCCCGGAGCTGCGTGTCACAGCCCCTTCTCTCCCCGCAGGTCTGGTGCACCGCCGAGACCCCCGTTTTCCGCCCCAGGCGGAGCTCTTGCTGCTCCGTGGCGGGATCCGCGAGGGCTCTGTGGATCTGGGGCCTGCGCCCCTGGGCCCCTATGCCCGGGGGCCTCACTACGACGCCGGCTTCACACTGCTGGTGCCGGTGTTTTCTCTGGAGGGCGCTGGGCAGGAGCTGCACCTGGACATGGAATCCTCTTCTGCCTGGCTCCGCCTCCCAGAGCTGATGCGCGGAACCCCGGTGCGAAAGGCCTGGCAGGACTGCCTGGGACCCCGAGTCCCAGGAGGACGTGAACCGCTGCACCGAGCCGAAAGCGAACACGGTCCCAGGGATCCCCAAAGCCCCGGGGACCGCCCGCCCCGTGACGTCACCGAGCCTGGCCTGCACGTGTCTTTGGAAAAATCGCCTAGTGACCGTCCGGGGCCCGAGTCGCCTGGGCCGGATGCAGCTGACCTTGGCGTCCCCGCATCCGCGAACAAACCGAACGGTGACGTCACTGAAGCGGCCGCGGACCGCCCGACCGCCCCGCCGTCGGAGGCCCCGGGGGCGTGGCCCACGCTGTGCCCCGCCAAGGTGGCGGCGTGGTTCTTCGCCGCGCTGGCCGAGGTCGCCGGGTCCCTGGTCCCGGTCCCCGGCGCCCCGCTCTTGGTCCACGCGGCCCGCCACGCGGGGTTCACCACCATCCTCCTGGCTACCCCGGGGCCCCCACGCCGCCTGCTGCTTTTCGACCTGATCCCCGTGGTGTCCGTGAACGGCTGGCCCGAGGGAGCCCGGAGCCACTCGTGGGCCGGCCCGCTGGCCTCCGAGGCGCCCTCCTTCTACCTGGTGCCGGGCGGGGGCGCGGAGCGGCCGGGCGCTTCCGCCTGGCAGCTGTGCTTCGCCCGCCAGGAGCTGGCGCTCAAGGCGCTCGTCCCCGCTCCGCTGCTGCAGGCGCACGCGGCGGCCCAGGCGCTGCTGCGCCCCCTGGTGGCCGGGACCCGCGCCGCGGCGCCCTACCTCCTGCGGACGCTGCTCTACTGGGCGTGCGAGCGGCTGCCCGCGCTGTACCTGGCGCGGCCGGAGAACGCGGGCGCCTGCTGCCTGGGGCTGCTGGACCAGCTGAGCCGCGCGCTCGAGGCCGGGACTCTCCCCCACTATTTCCTGAGCGGCCGGAAGCTCTGGGCCGGCGACCGCGCGGCGGCGCTGCTGGCGGCGCTGGCCCGGCTCCGTGCGGACCCTGCCCGCGCCCTGGGCGCCACCGTGGAGGAGGCCAAGACCGCGCGCAAGGGGGGCGGCTTGGCCGGGGTGGGAGGCGGGGCCCACGAAGGACTCCTACCAGCATGGAAAGCCCCGCACGTGGGAGACACTTAGCACCCTGGACCCAAAATTCCGTTCTAGAAGGCATCCCTGCGGTTCCTTGCCGTCATTCCACTCGCCTCGCGCTCCATTCCGGGGAAAGGTCTGTCCAGTCTGGCTTCTCGGCTCTCCCACATCTGTGGCCAGCATCCCTCGTGCCCTAATACAGCCTGGCAACTATCTCCCCCCAGTTCTCACGGTCTTTGGGGAGTCTATAGGAAGGTGGGAGGCAGGAGGGGGGCGGTATATTTCCTGACAACACACGGAAAGGAGAGCAGTTGGAGATGACAGACTAATTTGTTTCACACAAAGGCAATCATATTAAGGAGGCCGGATTTCGCCCCAGGCTAGATCTCAGCTCCTTGCCCCCCCCCCCCCCAACATCTTCAGTTATTACCCCACTTTCCTCATTCAGTTCTGTCCTCCCACCCTGGGCCTTGGGGTTCCTTCACTCTCTGGGTATTCACCCTTCCATTGATCTTAAGCCCAATCTTCCTCCCCACCCCCTCCCACCCCCCTTCCAGGGTTCCATTCCGTGGAGTCACCTTGGTTCCTCCTCCTCTGAACCCCGAGGTATGCGGCCTTGCCTCGGCTCCCCCTGCCTCTAAGACCATCCCACTCCCTGCCTCTAAGGAACCCCAGGGTTCCTTCGGCCCCACTGAACTCCCCTCTCCCGGCGTCCCCGCCCCCTGCCCCGCCCCCAGGCCGGCTCCCGGAGAAGCGGGAGCTGCGGTTGCCGCGGCCGCCGGAGCTTCCTGCTGTCGCCGCCGCCACTGCCACCTCCACCGCCGCCGCACTGGGTCCCGCCGCCAGGCCCGGTGCTCCGATTTCACCGGACCAGGCGCTCTGCGAGGCACCTTCACTCTTTGGGGGGCTCAGGGCGCCCGGCCAGGCGTGGAGGGAAGCTCCGTTTGCGGGGGACAGGGAGGGAGGAGCCTGGAGCCGGAGCCGGCACCATTCGTCGCGAGATCTACAAGACAGGACAGGTCGAGGGGCGTCAGGGGAAAGGGGGGTTCTCTGGGCAGTCCCAGGGAGGAGGAGGAGGAAGCCCTGTGGCAGGGATGCGCTCGGGTTTGTAGGGGACCTGTTCACATTTGGGAACTGGTGACATGAGGGCACTCCTCTCTCTGGGGGCTGGTTGGGTTGGTGGGCGTGAGGTCTAAACAGCCCCCGCTGTTCCTGAGGAAGTTAAGAGGCGGTCAGAGGAAAACACCTCCAAAACGGCTGCCCCCTTAGTATATCCGGGTGGACAGAGGGCCCTCCGACAGGAAGGGTGGATTTGGAGGTGACTTCAAACATAGTGCAGGGTAACAAGGGGAGGGAAAGGGCTCGGCAATTTGAACCCTGAGCCACTAGAAATGGGGGTGCCTTGGTGGGGGAAAAAGAGGTATTGTCTAGAGACTGAGTCTGATCACTGAACAGGAACAGCCTGGATATTCCAAGACATACTCTGGGGGGCTTTCCGTGGGGAAAAGTGGGGGATCACTTAGAGGGTGGCAGAGACACCGAAGTTGGATTCTCCCCTGACTGTTGGCAGTGCCCCAACAGGGGTGGGGTGAGTTAATATTCCCAAAGCGAAGGATCCACATCCTTTAGATTATAAAAGTGGATTTGGCAGGCGTGCAGGGGCGCTGAAATAGCGTGAAAAGATGCCTGGGGATGTTGGAACCACATAGCGGAAATTTTGACGGTTTTGACTTTGGGATAGGGTAAGTGGGGACAGAGATGCTGGAGAGCAAGGAGGGGCTAAACTTTCAGGGGGCAAACGTCCAGGGTGGGGTTACCCGAGGTCCATAGGCTTCTGGATCCAGTGGAGCTAGCGAGGGGGCCCCAGGGTGAGCGCTGGTGCTTGGGGGTGGGGGGTGCTGAGGCTCAGCCCTAAGGTCCTGTGGGTGGGGCGGCGAGCCGGGAAGGAGAGCCCAGAGCATGCCGTGGTGAGCGGGCTTCTCCGGGGGAGCCCAGCGCCCGCTGGTTTGGGGGTGTCTCCTCCCGGGGCGCCATGGCGGCGCTGGCCAGTAGCCTGATCCGGCAGAAACGGGAGGTCCGCGAGCCCGGGGGCAGCCGGCCGGTGTCGGCGCAGCGGCGCGTGTGTCCCCGCGGCACCAAGTCCCTCTGCCAGAAGCAGCTCCTCGTCCTGCTGTCCAAGGTGCGGCTGTGCGGGGGGCGGCCCGCGCGGCTGGCCCGCGGCCCCGGTGAGTGGCTGGGCGGGGTGTCCGGGGCTGGGGTCCCTCTGCCGGGAGGTGGAGATGAGGGGCTCTGAAGCATGGAGCCCGACCGAGGGAGCTCCCGGGAAGCGAGAGGGGGTGAGCCACAAAGTCTCTGCCAGTCTCTGCCTCAGTTTCCCTCCTCTTGTGCCCGTAACCCCGAGTCTCCTTGCTTTTGAGGGCAAGGGGAAGGCTGGAGGGGCTGAGTCTGGCGCCCCGAGCCTTGCGGCTCCGCTCTTTCCCCTCCCCAGCCCGCACCCCCATGGCCCTTCGCCTACGTGCAGGCTCTCGCGATCCTTTCCATCCACAGCCGAGGGGGCTGGGGGCTCCGGACGCCTGGGTCACCCCGAGAGTTTCTGCCGCGCCGGCGGCCCCGCCCCCACCCGCTCCCCGCGCCTCCACTTCTTGGCGCGGCTCCTCCCGGCCGGCCGGGCTGGCCTGGCTCCGCGCCAATCCCCCGGCTCTCCCCTGGGTGTCCTTGCAGCCACCTCGCCAAGCCGCCCCTCTGCGCGCCCTCCTCCCTGGACCTGAGCTTCCAGAACGGAGCTGGGTTCCCCCCAACACCCTCCACGGGACTCCGAGACCGGGCCCCGCGAGCGCAGGGGACCCTCTGCTGCGAGGAGCTCCGACACAGCCCGGGGCTGTGGGGGGGCCCGCATGCAGACGGGGGTCGTACCACCTACGAGGGGAGGGGGTACGCGGAAGTCGTCCGAGAGCGAGCGACCGGCGTGGAGAGCTGTGCGGGTCAGCGTGCGGTCCCCGTCCAGGTGCCACAGGCGGGGAGTCCCTCTGGCCCTGCTCCCGCCCGCTCCTGGCTCCGATAGGGTGAGCCCCCTCCGCCCTCCGCCCTCCCCCCCCGCCGCCGGCCCGCCGCATGGTACGGTCCGCAGCCCACCCTCAGAGGGGACCCTGGCGCCACGTGACCCAACCTGCCTCGCCTCCTCCCCGCCCCTCCCCCATTTCGTAGGTTTGGTACCCAACGTCCCCCACCCCAGACGGGTTACCTGGCTGAAGGGGAAAGGCTGAGCCTCAGGGAGACCTGGGCCCCCGAGCCAGCGGACTGGCAGGTACAGACAGTGGGTCAGTGTCAGCCTGGCCGGCGCTGGGCCAAAGGCGAGGCCCGTGCCAAGCGAGCAGCAGCAGCAGCAGGTGCTGAGTCAGCGTCAGGCCCAGACCCACCTCCGCTCTTGAGGGCGCCCCTACCCTGTGGTCACCTTGCTGCCCCCCCACATTTGCAGACACAATGGCACTTCAGCAGCCCTGCCTGTCTCCCTCTAGCTTTTTGATATATTTCTCCCCTTCCTCCTCCCCTCTTCTGGGTGAGCTGTAGAGTAGGAATTAATCCATTTCAATAAATTTCAATAAATTAAACTGAAAGCTGGCTAAGGTTAGAGGAAGCAGAAGGAACACACACCTCAGCATCCTCCAGAATCCAGGAGAGGTGAGAGAGCTTTCCTGGAGGGTCAGAAAGTTGGGGCCGTGGTCCTCTATTCCTTCCCTCCTCTCTCCCTTCTCTTTTCTCCTCTGATCCCACCGAGTGTGGGAATGTTTCTGGGAACAGAAATGTCATTTCTAAAGATTAATGTCTCTTTCTCTAGAGCCTCAACTCAGAGGCGTCGTCACCAAACTGTTCTGCCGCCAGGGCTTCTACCTCCAGGCAAACCCCGACGGGAGCATCCAGGGAACCCCAGAGGACACCAGCTCTTTCAGTGAGAGGGAAGCCACCCGGGGCGGGAAGGGGGAGAGTGGGGCCAGGAGACTAGGGCAGTCCCATTCCCGCTGGGTTTCTGTTGTTTTCAGTCTGCCTCTTTGACTCCCAAGGGAGGAAGTGAAGCTAGGATGGGGGGAGCTCAGATGGGGGTTCAAGGCCTGGGGTACTGATTCCCCCTCTCTCCCTCCCCAGCCCACTTTAATCTGATCCCCGTGGGGCTCCGAGTGGTCACCATCCAGAGTGCCAAGCTGGGTCACTACATGGCCATGAATGCCGAGGGGCTGCTCTACAGCTCGGTGAGAGTGGCTTGGGGTGTGGAGTCCCCAGCTACAGCTTTCTCAACTTCAGCCCTTTTCCAGTCAGGGCTCCCGCTCACTCCCGCACCTGCTGGCGTCCTGTCATCACTGCCCTCTCCAGAGCATCTCTTGGGTCCCTCTAACCCTACTCTCCCATAGCCCTCCAGATACCCCCAGGCTTCTTAAATGTCCACCTCTCTCAGCCTTTTAGGGCCCCTATTTTTCATCCCACCCCATCCAGGCTTCATTATTACTCCCTGCCCCAGAGTCGTTCAGAACAGGGACTGGTCAGGGGCTGGGAAGAGAGTGGAGAGAAGGTATCTTCTCATTCCAGAGTCTAGTTCCCAACCCACAGGGGCCTACCAGACTCTTCCTCGTCCCTGCTCTCTCCCACTCCCCACATGGATCAGAAGGTGGCCCTCCCAGCCTGGAATGTACGGGTTATACTCTGGCTTGTTCTTCCCAGCGCTCCCTTCTGTCCAGTGATGTGTCTCTCTGTCTCTCTGTCTGTGTGTGCCTTCCTGGGTCTTGTCTCCTCAGCAACATTTCACAGCTGAGTGTCGCTTTAAGGAGTGTGTCTTTGAGAATTATTATGTCCTGTACGCCTCTGCTCTCTACCGTCAGTGCCGTTCTGGCCGGGCCTGGTACCTAGGCTTGGACAAAGAGGGCCGAGTCATGAAGGGAAATCGGGTCAAGAAGACCAAGGCAGCTGCCCACTTTGTGCCCAAGCTCCTGGAGGGTGAGTATGGACTGGAGAAAATAGGGGCCATGTAGGAGGTATTTTTTAAAAATATATATTTTATTGATTTTTTTTACAGAGAGGAAGAGAGAAGGATAGAGAGTTAGAAACATCGATGAGAGAGAGTCACTGATCAGCTGCCTCTTGCACACCCCCCACTGGTGATGTGCCCACAACCAAGGTACATGCCCTTTGACCGGAATCGAACCTGGGACCTTTCAGTCCGCAGGCCAACGCTCTATCCACTGAGCCAAACCGGTCTCGGCGTGGGAGGGTATTGACCTTGACATGGACATTCAGTGCCATGCATTTCAGGAGCTACAAGTGTGAGGAGGACCAAGCCAGGAAGGCTTTGGTCTTTGGGGGTTTGGGGAGTTCTCCTCCTATGGGCTTGGGGTTCTCAGAGGATGAATATAGGGGAAGGGAGCCCTTTCAGAGGTCTGATTCTGTGCCTAATTCTCCTTCCTGCTCCTCTCTCCCCCTCTCACAGTGGCCATGTACCGGGAGCCTTCTCTCCACAGTGTCCCTGACACTTCTCCTTCCAGTCCCCCTGCCCCCTGAAGTGTAGACCCTGGGCTGGACTCTCCTGCCCTTGCACCGGTCTAGCCACCGCCACAGCCTGTCTCCCAGCCCTGCTCCCGGACCTGCTCTCACCCCAGCTGCCATCCTCACGCCCTGAGCAGCCGGGTCCCACCAGGTGCTCTTCCCCGAGGGAGCCGAGGAACCGCTGCAAACCTGAGATGCTTGGGCCTTAGAGGTGGACGTTTGAAAACGGTCCTGGCTGATCACTTCCTTCCTCCCACACGTACACCCCCTGCAAAGCCTTTTCCTAAGATGGCACCGGGGATTCCAAACAGAACAGGACTGCAGCACTCCCCTCCCCAGGCTCAGCCAGCTCCTGGAGCCCCTTCGTGGCCTTGGAGTCATGGATTTATAGATCTCCCGGAGCTCCGGATGAGTGTCCTTTCCCAACTCCACCTGCTGCCTTGTTCTGAACAGGTTCTGCGACACCAGGCACCTCAGCAGGGCCATTTCTGCACTAAGACTCTGTCCACCGGCTTCCTCAACCCAGACAGACCTCGGGCTTCCACGCAGAGAGGCAGGATGTGAGCCCTGCCAGCTCTTGGCCTTGGCCTGAATTGGGGCCAGTCTCAGATTACTACAGGTTTAACTTTTTTTTTTTTTTTAATCCCAGAGACACCCTATACTAGAGCATGGTGTTCTGGACACATATTGGAGCCATACTTCCTTCTAAATCTCAGCTCTAGAATATAGACCACGATGACTCCCCACCCTTCCCTCCAGGATGGAACTGGGGCCTATACAGCCATCTTATTACTCTAGACCCATTCTCTAGTGAAATCTAGTAAGGATGAGTTCTGGAAAGGACCCAACTGTTATTCAAAAAGAACTAAGTCCTGGATGAATTAAGAGCTACTTCTTGTTTTACTTAGATAATTTTCTAAAAGTCATACTCTTCCTCCTAGAGTAGGGGTGTCGAACTCAATCAGAGAAGGGGCCAAAATCTAAAATCCAGCCTAAATCTCGGGCCGAATGGTTTACTGAACAGTCATAAACTGTCATTGTGATGGAAACGCAGCGGAGTGCAGTGATGACAGTGCGGTGCGGGCCACATTGCAAGGCCTGGCGGGATGGATTTGGCCCGCGGGCCTTGTGTTTAACACATGTGTCCTAGAGAATGCTAACCTTATTTTTACATGCAGTTTAGGTCAGCTGGGGGCCAGGGAAATAAATCTGAAGAAGGGCTGAGGAGTTCTAGAAGGAAACCCTGGCTTGTGGGGGAGCTAGGATGGGGAAGGGGTCAAAATCATGACATAATTGGACCTGTGCCTGGGTTTGGGGGACATGAACACTTCACTACCTCCTTCCAGATCCCTTCCAACGCTGAGGGCATTAGGGTAATGGGTCTAGAATAAAAAGAACAGATATGACATAGACCTTACAGTATCCAGATGATGTAGAATTGTGCACCTGAAACCTGTATAATTTGGTTAACTAGTGTCACCCCAATGATAATAAAAATCATTATATAGACTTCACCATCCCACGGAAGATATCCCAGTTCACCACGCTCCCCTAAGTCGGGCCAAGGAGGGTGAGGGCCTCTCTTGGGTTGCAAACCTTATGTAACTCCAGAGCGTCTAACTGAATAGAACTTGCTTTACTTTACAGCTTATAACCTCAGCTGTGTTTTAGGTACCTAAAAAGAGCCTGGCTAGATTCTTCTGAAAACAAAACAAAACAAAAAAAACAACAAACAAAAAGCCACGGAGAGCTGGGGGCAGGCCTGGAAAAGATCAGGAACCTACCAGTGAATTAGGGGGTGGGCTCTGGGCAGGGAGGCCCTCAGGGAGGGCGGGAGAGGCAGGTCGCTTTTCCTCAGGCTCTTTCTACTTCTAGCTTGTTGCTAGAGGGGTTGATGCTTCTCTCACCCACAGAGACCCCGTCCAGGCCCTGCCCGTGTCCTGGCTCTGCTCCCGGGGGACCAGGTTCCACTCCCTGCATTCCCACATAAAGAAGATTTGTACAACGGATGTGTTGTCTGTGATCAGTGGGTGGCGGGCTCTGGCAGTTGCTCGGGGCGGGATCAAGTCCCAGGGGCGGGGCGGGGCGGGTGGGCTGGCGGCTGCCCCCCAACAACAGGTGCACATTCTCGGGCGCCTCGTCACTTCCCCTGCGCTGGCCCTCCCGGTGCTCACTGAGCGGACTCCCTGACCGCGGCCGGCCGGGCCATGGCCGCAGGGGCGCTGCTGCTGCTGCTGCTGGGGGCTCTGGGGGCGCCGTTCGCCCCGGGTAAGTCTGGGCTTCTTCCCAGGGCCGGGGACGGGCCAGAGGTCACGGCCGGGCACCACGGCTTCATGGGCGCTGTCGTCCAGGCGCCCGCGGCTCGGAGGCAGAGGGCCGGCTCCGGGAGAAACTTTTCTCGGACTATGACAGCTCGGTGCGGCCGGCGCGGGAGCTCGGGGAGCGCGTCGGGGTCAGCGTCGGCCTCCGGCTGGCGCAGCTCATCAGCCTGGTGAGGACGCGGAGGTCAGGCTGGGCGCGGGGCCGGCGGGCCACCGGCGGGGCCGGACCCAGGGCCCGGGGGCGGGCCGAGGCCGAGAGATGGACGGGTCGCCGGCAGAGACAGGGTCCAAACCGGCGTGAATGCCGGAGGGGCAGAGCCGGGGACGTGACGGACCGGCCTTTGGACGCAGATGAAGGGAACTGGGGCCGCTGCGCTGGCTGGGAGGCGGGCCTGGAGGCTGGTCACAGGCGGGGGCGGGGCTTGGGGCTGGATCCGTCAATCAGCAGCAGCGGGCGGGGATGCAGGGTCTGGAGCTGTGGGTGGGCCCTGCGGGGGAGGCATTACTGACAGCTCAGACCGCAGGAAGTTTGGGAGGTAGAGGCGGGGCTTGGGCCCAAGAGGGTGGGACTCAAAAAAAAAAAAGGGGGGGGGCGGGGAGTTTCCAGAGAGCTAGACCGCCGAACCCCCTCCCTTATCTCCACTTATATCACCTCTATCTTTTACACGTTTCCCTTCTAGAACGAGAAGGACGAGGAGATGACCACAAAGGTGTACTTAGACCTGGTACGGAGGACCCCCGGGATGGGAAATGGTGTCCCGCAGCCTTTACCAATGTCCTCGAATGTCCGGCCCAGTCAAAAATAATTTTTTTCACCATGAACTACAATAAAAAAAACACACACATGTATAACGGAAACAGAAGGGTCGGGAAACTATGCCATCTTTATTGCAGGAGTTGTACTTCATGCTTTTTTTTCATTCTATTTAAATATATATATATTATTGATTTCAGAGAGGAAGGGAGAGGGAGATATAGAAACATCAATAATGAGAGCGAATCATTGATTGGCTGCCTGCTGCACGCCCCCCACTGGGGATCGAGCCCGCAACCCAGGCATGAGCCCTTGGTCGGAATCGAACTGGGACCTTTCAGTCCGCAGGCTGACGCTCTATCCATTGAGCAAAACCAGCTAGGGCTCACTCTAATTTTTTTGAACTATTTTGGGGCCCTTAATTTGACTCCTGACCCACTAACAGGTCTCCAACTGCAGTTTGAAAACCACCGTAGTGCAGCGTCTTGGTAGTTATAGACTAAAACATTGGGCCCCGTTGCGAGGGAGGGGAATTAGCTGCTGGAGTCCGAGCCTGTGCAGGTGGAGCCAGAACCAGAACTCCCGGCCTCCAGGATCTCCGCCCCCCTCCCCCGCTCCACCCTCCCCCGCTGCCCCCCACCCGGGCCCTCACCGCGCTTCCTTCGGATCCTCCAAGTCCCCTCCCAGCCGCAGTCCCTCGGCCCCCCGGGCCTCTGCTTTCCTAGGAGTGGAAGGACTACAGGCTGAGCTGGGACCCCGCCGACTACGAAGGCATCGATTTGCTCCGCATCACCGCTGCATCCGTGTGGCTCCCGGACGTGGTGCTGCTGAACAAGTAGGGTCTTTCCAAGACTGGGGTGGGCGAGGCCCCTGGGGGGAGGGGGGACCGGAGGGAGGAGCTTGATCCCACCTGAGCAGATTCCTCCCGCAGCAACGACGGGAATTTTGGCGTCGCGCTGGACATTAACGTCGTGGTGGCCTCCGATGGCTCGGTGCGCTGGCAGCCCCCTGGCAACTACCGCAGCAGCTGCAGCATCCAGGTCTCTGGGCCCCACCCGGAGACTCAGGGCGCTCCTAGAAACCCTCCGTCTCCTCAGCTCTCCTGACCCGTACCCCTCCGCCATGATGGCCCTCACATTTCTCCTGATTTTCCATTGTTTCAGTGCTTCCTTTCACTGACTTCCAGTCCTCCTCAGTAACTCCCCTCCTGGGCCCATGCCTCCCCTAATAACCTTCCAATTCCTTTGTGATCCCCACTTCCCTGTGACCTCTCCTGGCCCTCAGCTTCCTGGTGCTCCATATTCCACGACCCCTATCTGCCCTGTGATCTCTCTAACTCCCCCAGCGCTGACCAGGTCTCTGCCAGCTCTAGTGACTCCTCCTCCCATGCAGGTCACCTACTTTCCCTTTGACTGGCAGAACTGCACCATGGTGTTCCGTTCCTATAGCTACGACAGCTCCGAGGTCAGCCTGCACACTGGCGCGGGTCCAGATGGGCAGGACCGGCAGGAAGTGTACATTCATGAAGGGACCTTCATCGGTGAGTGGGCCTGGCTCCCACTTCCATGGCTTCTATGGCTTCCGGTTTCTAACAGGCTGATAAGTATGCTCCATCCCCCATGCCCAAACAAACCTGTGGTGTCAGCAAGAGAGGTATGACTGTCTACATTTTGCAAATATGGGAATTAAGACTTACTTCAGTTTATTGATGCTGGGCTGTCCAGCCCAGCGGTCACAGCGAGCCCCTCAGCGCATCAGCCTCCTCTGCTCTGGAATGTGGTAGAGCCAGCCACATCCGCGCCAACAAGGACCAGGTCCCACATCTGTGTCCCCTTCTCCCGTTCTTCTTCCCCTTCGCCAAGAGAATAGCCAATGGGAGATCATCCACAAGCCTTCTCGGCTCATCCCGCCTCCAGGGGATCCCAGGGGCTCGGGGGAAGGACAGCACGAAGAAGTCACCTTCTACCTCATCATTCGCCGGAAGCCTCTCTTCTACCTGGTCAATGTCATTGCGCCCTGCATCCTCATTACCCTCCTGGCCATCTTCGTCTTCTACCTGCCGCCAGACGCAGGTGAGGGAGAAGCAGCCCCAGCACTGGGTTGTTGTTTGGTGTGTGTGTGTGTGTGTGTGTGTGTGTGTGTGTGTGTATTGATTTCCGAGAGGAAGGGAGAGGGATAGGGGGATAGAATCATCAATGATGAGAGAGAATCGTTGACCAGCTTCCTCCTGCACACCCCCTACTGGAGGTCGAGCCCAAAACCCAGGTATGCGCCCTAGGTATGTGCCCTGACTGGAATCGAACCTCGCCCTCTTGGTTCAGGGTTGACACTCAACCACTGAGCCACACTGGTCAGGCCCAGCCTCATTTTTAGCAGTAGCTCAGCTTCTTCCTCTCCACCTTTATTTATTTTTTTATTTTTAAATATATTTTATTGATTTTTTTGCAGAGAGGAAGGGAGAGAGATAGAGAGCTATTGATGAGAGAGAAACATCGACCAGCTGCCTCCTGCACACCCCCCACCGGGGATGTGCCCGCAACCAATGTAGTACATGCCCTTGACCGGAATTGAACCCAGGACCTTTCAGTCCGCAGACCGACGCTCTACCACTGAGCCAAACAGGCTTTGGCTTCCTCTCCACCTTTAATCCAGGCAAGGTTTTTCTGTCGAGTCAAGCCACCACAGACTGTGCTTCAGTGATCTCCCTCAGGTTTTCTTCAACCAGAGCCTGTTTTTCTGGATCCAGATTTTTCCTCTGGCCTCAGGCTCTGTCTGTCTTCTGCTGCTCACTGCTTTTCACCCATAAATCCTGAATACTCAGAATGCTGGTATCTCATCCTGCAAACCTCTACCCCTCCGGCCAACAACCTCCCAGACTTAGACAACTCTCCTTTTCCCTGTCCTCATTTTTTGTATCCTCCTTCCCTCATTTTTTAGACACCTACTAGTTTCTCTCCCTCTCTCTCTTTTTATTTCTTTAAATATATATATATATATATATATAGATTTCAGAAAGAAAGGGACGGGGAGAGAGATATTAGAAACATTAATGATAAGAATCATTGGCCAAAGCCAGTTTGGCTCAATGGATAGAGCGTCAGCCTGCAGACTGAAGGGTCCCGGGTTTGATTCCAGTCAAGGGCATGTACCTTGGTTGTGGGCACATCCCTAATAGGGGGTGTGCAGGAGGCAGCTGATCAATGTCTTATCTCTCATCAATGTTTCTAACTCTCTATCCCTCTCTCTTCCTCTCTGTGAAAAATCAATAAAAATATATTTAAAAAAAAAGAAAAAAAAGAATCATTGAACGGCTGCCTCTTGTATGCCCCCTCCTGGGGGTCCTGTCGCAACACAAGCATGTGCCCTTGACTGGAATAGAACCTGGGACCTTTCAGTCCACAGGCCGACGCTCTATTCACTGAGCCAAACCAGCTAGGGCTCTCTCTCTCTCTCTCCTTTTTTTAAAAATATCTTTATTTTCAGAGAGAGAGGGGAAGGGAGAAGGATAGAGGGAAAGAAACATCATGGATCGGCTGCCTCCTGCATGCCCCCTACTGGGGATTGAGCCTGCAACCCAGGAGTGGGCCCTGATGGGAAATCTAACCAGTGACCTCTTGTTCCTGGGCGACTACTCTTTAAAAAAAAGAAAAAAATTTTTTAATTGATTTCAGAGAGGAAGGGAGAGGGAGAGAGAGACATGACTTCATGTTTCATAGGTCAACGTTCAACCACTGAGCCACGCCCACTGGGCCGCCTACTAGTCTCTTAAACTCCTATTTCTCTTGGCAGTAACAGCCAACCTTTCTCTAGGCGGCAGCATAATGAAGTAAAAGTAACCTTGTGCGAATTCCTTCATCTCCATGTGTCTCCAGTTTCTTAATCTAGAAATGAGGACAATGGTTTTTCCTACAGAATAGGATTATTTTGAGGATACCCAGTAAATTCTAGGTAACTGGTGGTGTTGTCTTTGCTATTTTTGAGCACTTGCTGTAAGGTAATCAGTACTTACCTCAGAGTTGTTGTAAAGGTTAGAATTCAGTTAATCTGTGTAACATATTAATCAAACTGTGACCTCCTGGTTTATAGGTTGACACTCAACCACTGAGCCACGCTGCCATGCGGGCAGGGCCTGATTTACATTTTAACTGGCCAATGCTGCTCAGTTGGTTGGGCATCATCTTGTGCACCCAAAGATTGCTGGCTCAATTCCAGGTCAGAACGCATGCCCAGGCTGTGGGTTCCATCCCCAGTAGGGGGTGTACAGAAGGCGGCCAATCAATGTTATTCTCTCTCTCACCCCTTTCCTCTCTCTCTAAAAGTCAATAAAAATTATTTAATCAAAAAAAGATCAATTTGGCTGCTCTCTTTAGAACAGAGAAAGGGAGGAGCAAAGGATAAAGCAAAGAGGAGGTCCTTATGATAGCTCAGCCCTGAGGTAATGGTGGTTTATACTCCATGAGTGTTAGGGGTGGATGTGATAAGCCATCAGTTTCAGGATTTATTCTGAAAATAGAGCCATTAGGATTTGCTATGGATCAGATGTGGGATGAGAGAGAGGAGAGAGCTGAGAATGACTGAAAGGGTTTTGGCCTGAGCCACAGGAACGATGAAGTTGTTATTTATGAAATGGGGAAGACTGTGGGAGGAGTTGGTGATGAGGGAATTGGGTTTTAGACATGTTAAGTTTGAGATGTCTGGATATCCAAGCGGAGAGGTTAAGTTGGCAGGTGAATAAGTTTATGGGAATAAGTCCAGGCTGGAAGTATAAATGAAGGAATCATTTGTATGCAGTTGGTCCTTCCAAAAGTCTGTCCTTGAGTGGGCTGGAAACACAGTCACCAATTATGCCATGGGGATTGTCTTCTGGCAAAGCCTAATTCTTCTGCCTTCCCCTCTGCCCCCCAAGGAGAGAAGATGGGGCTCTCAATCTTTGCCCTGTTGACTCTTACTGTGTTCCTGCTGCTGCTGGCAGACAAAGTGCCTGAGACCTCGCTGGCTGTCCCCATCATTATTAAGTACCTCATGTTTACCATGGTCCTCGTCACCTTCTCAGTCATCCTTAGCGTTGTTGTTCTCAACCTGCACCATCGCTCACCTCACACCCACCAGATGCCCTTTTGGGTCCGTCAGGTAAGAAAATTCCCCCTCTAGCTCGTATGAACTCTTAATCTTAATATTTGGCTTTTTGTCCAGGTATGACTTTTCCCTCCTACCACTTCAGCCTTCCCTTTCACAGGCCTGCTGGGTGTCCAAACATTGCACCATTACATTTACCCTTCTATCATTACCATTTCATAGGTCCCATACTCTCATCATCAATACAGCCCTGCCAGGGTCCCAGGGACACATTCTCAGGGTAGAAGCCTCCTAACCTTCCTCTCCAGTCAGGATCGCTCCAGTCCACTCAAGAATTCAGAAGGCTGTGCGGTTGCATTTCCCTGTCTGTGTAGCTCTGGGGCACATATGCGCACATGCTTAGAAACGGGCATGTGGCGTGGGGGTGGCTGGCTGTTTCCCTTTTGGTCTAAAAGCATGAGAGCCCCCTCCAACACGCCTCTTCTTCCACTCTGCAGATCTTTATCCACAAGCTCCCTCTGTACCTGGGACTGAAGAGGCCCAAATCTGAGAGAGACCAGAAGCCGGAGCCACCTCCTGTAGCCCTCAGGGAGCCTCCGGGAAGTGGCTGGGGTCGGGGAACAGATGAATATTTCATCCGGAAACCACCGAATGATTTTCTCTTCCCCAAACCCAACAGGTAGAGCCTGCTCAGAGAGGGGGAACTACAATTTCCAGAAGACTGTGCGGGGGCGGGCGGTCTGAGCTCCCCAAAGATGCTGAGCATCACGGGAGTTGTAGTGTCCCTCCTGCTGCCCCCTTTGCTGAAAGGTGGCAACTACGCCATGGAGATGGGAGGAATTAGGGGCGGCTGGCGAAGTCCTGCCGCCGGCCGGGAAAGCCTGAGAGCGGTGGAAAAGGGGCAGGATGCTGGGGCGGGGGCTGGAGCCAGAACGCAGCCTGTGTCTTGGCACCGGGGACCCGATCCAGCGGTCCCGCGTCCTCCAGGTTCCAGCCTGAATTGTCTGCCCTGGATCTACGGCGATTTATCGACGGCCCCAGCCGGGCCGCGGGCCTGCCCGCCGAGTTGCGGGAGGTCGTCTCCTCCATCAGTTACATCGCCCGGCAGCTGCAGGAGCAGGAGGACCACGACGCGGTGAGTCCAGCCAGGGTGGGACAGGCAAAGCCTCGCCTCCACCCACAAGCGCAGGCTCCGCCTCTAAGACGTTTTCATTTCTGATTGGAAGCTTTCCTCACTTGGTCCCACCCCCTGCTTTCCAACTGGTTCTTTTTTTTCTTTTCTTTAAATCCCACTGGTTCTTCGCTGTCACCAACCGCTGGTTTCACAGCCTGCCCCTCTCTCAGAGCTGCTGTAGGAGGACCAGGCCGGGTGCAGGGACCTGGGGGGCGGCCCTCCCCGGGGCTCAGGGACAGTTTTCTCTGCTTACCCCCAGTTGAAGGAAGACTGGCAGTTTGTGGCCATGGTAGTGGACCGCCTCTTCCTGTGGACCTTCATCATCTGCACGAGTGTCGGGACCCTCGTCATCTTCCTGGACGCCACATACCACTTGCCCCCGCCCGACCCCTTTCCTTAGGACCTAGAGCACAGACCCAAGTCCTCGGCCAGCTGAGTTGAGAGTTTGGTCCTATCCCTTCCTGCCTCTTAGCTCCTTTCCTAGGGATCCAGTCATGTCATTTTGTTTCCAGGGAAAACCCAAGTGGGACTGGGCATACGGAAGCCTTGAGCCCACCAGAGATGCAATATCAGCTTATTTACCCCTTGGCTTCTTAAAGAAACTCCTTTGACTATCAACACCCAGGGTTCCAGTAAAAAGGAACAAAAAAACAAGACTGTAAGCCTTATGAGTGCAGGAACTGTGTCTTGGATCCCAGCACCTAGCCCATGTCCTGCTTAACAGTTGTTGAATAAATAGGAAACTTTTTTTCTGGAAAGAAATACAACAATTAATAGCACTTACATTTGCATGTTGGGACTAGTGGTCATTTTTGTTTTTAGCATTCTGTAACGTAATATGTTTTGAAATAAGTATTATCTTTAAGATAAGGGGGGAAAAGGTTATTTCTAAAAGGATGTATTTGTAATGAGAAAAAGCGCACTTAAAAAAATCTTCCAGTTCCAGCTACGGTGCTTTAACTTTGGACAAGCTACTAAACTGCTCTGAGTTTCTAAATCTTACAGTGGAGCTAATAATAGTATCTGCCCCGTACTCTAAGGATCATAGGAGAATAGAGGCCTGATACGCAAAATTCGTGCAACAGTAGGCCTTCCTTCTCCCTGGCACAGCCCCAGCTTCATCCAGAAGGTCATCCTGAAGGACGCTGGTCTGATTAGCATATTATGCTTTTATTATTATAGATGGGAACAAAAGCACTATGTAGTGTGTATCAGAGGTTGTAAACTTGTGTCTTGTTTGGTCCATGGTATTGGCTTGAATAATTCTTTTTTTTTTTTTATCCTCACCCGAGGATATTTTTCCATTGATTTTTAGAGAGAGTGGAAGAGAGAGGGAAAGACAGAGAGAAATGTCAATGTTAGAGAAACACAACTGACTGCCTCCTGTGCACACGCCCCCAACCAAGGCCGGGGCCTGGGGGGCGGGGAGCCTGCAACCAAGGTCCGTGCCCTTGACTGGAATTGAATTCGGAACCCTTTGGTCCGCAGGCCAATGCTCTATCCACTGAGCCAAAGCAGCTAGGGCTTGGCCTGAATGATTGTAAATTTGGATTAGTTAGCTAATTTTAAAATTTGGGTATTTCACAGAGAAACTTGGATTTCTGGCTCCTCTTGAAAAATGTTTAAAAAACCTATAGTAACACCGGGCCTGATTCCCCTGTTGGCAGCAACCTGCTAGAGCTCATAGTGGTTGCCCACTCTGATCAGTTCCTCAAAGCTCCCGCCCACCTGACCAGCTTCACTCATTTTACTTACCCATCCCTCTGTGACACTAGACAAAATACAGGAAGGGCACGGGGGACAGGAGTGGAAGCCAATGGGAGGACAGGAGTGGAAGCCAATGGGAGGACAGGAGTGGAAGCCAATGGGAGGACAGGAGTGGAAGCCAATGGGAGGACAGGAGTGGAAGCCAATGGGAGGACAGGAGTGGAAGCCAATGGGAGGACAGGAGTGGAAAAAAGAAAGGTGGTTGTCTCTCACAGTCATCCCATATTTTGGGCCTGTTTCCTTTCAATTTGGAGAAAGGGTTACACCTGATTGAAGGCAGTGCCTTTCTGGGACATGAGGACCTTGTGCCCAGCAGGTTGTGTGAACTGAACTGAGTTGAATGTTTCTGCCTGGAGGTCAGACCACAGTCAGCTGGAGCCTCGTAGGCTGCTGCAATTACAGTGACACACCTCACACCTACTCGGTTGCTGTCCTAAGAGAACGGCTACAGCTCCCCAGGATCCCTGTGGGACGAGGCCAGCATGCCCGTCCAGCCAGCCCCACCAACCGCACAAAGAATCGCACCTGGCATCCCACTGCGGAGCACAGTTTGTTTGTCTTGTTGGTTTATTGGCCTAGAGAGTTGGACACACACACAAATGCGGAGATAAATATTGGTCAATTTCTCTAAATCTGGGTCCTCGCTACATATAGAACTATTCTGCAGAATTCTAAGTCTCGCGTGCTGTGGCACAGAACCAGTGGCCTTCCTACTCCACCACCACCCTTCCACCCAGGGGACGTGAGGAACGGGCACAAACTGACAAGACGATACTTTTCAAAAGATGAAATCGCAAAACCCCAAACTCCCAACATCTGAAATTCACAACATTCAAGTTCCCCACGTCTTTTCATCCGCCATGTTGCCACACTCCCCTTTGTTGCCCAGAATGACCAAATTCTGGAAACTTTTCCCTAAATCATATTAAAAAAAAAAAAAATGTCTACAATCTCAGTTCTCCCTAAATGGGTTTAGATTTTTTGACCTGCAGAAACGAAAATTCCCTGGCTCATCCTCAACCCCTTCCATCTCCTGTGCCTTTTTGCCTCAGTGGTTCAGGTGAAGGACACAAGGGGACTGTCATCCCATCTGGCCCCTGCCTCCAAGGCCTTCCTCAGTCTCTCTTGTGGTTCCGCTGTGTGTGTATATATATATAATCTGTGTGTAGATATAGATATATATATATATATGTACTCTTTATTATGTACTTTTTTCGCAGTTCTTCTAAAGTGCCAGAAACAAGATTTGTGGGAACGTTTTAGTGATTTTTTTGTTGTTGCATTTTTCCGTTTAAAAATGTTTTTGTTTTTTTTCTCCCATAAAAATTGGAACTTGGTACATTCAGTAGGAAAACTCTTCACTCGGACTGTGGCCAAGACCAAGAAAAGTGCAAAGAGACAGAGGAGTAGTGAAGGAGCGATACCCCTCCATGGTTAACATTCAGGGGGCCTGGCAAGGACCTCCCCCTTTGTGTAGTCTGGGAGGGAAAGAGGAGGCAGGAGGATGCTCCTGGCCCCTCCCCCACGTTCACCTCCCTCTAAAAGCCATGATCTTGCCCTTTCAACGTGTTCTGAGAGGGCAGCCATCTTGGCCCCAGAAAACAGTAGCTGGGAAAAAGGCTGCCATTTCGAAAAAGGCAACTTCCCCCCTTCCTAAAACCACACTCCTCTAATTCCCATTTTTCAAATTTGCTCCCCAGGACTGGCTCTCCCCTTGTGAGCTGGGTTTTTTGGGCGAGGTGGGTTAGATGGGAAATGCTCATCCAATCACAGCGTGGGGAGGCGTTATCAGAGAATTAGGAGCAAATGTTTCTCCAACAACCCACTGGAAGGAAGCAGAGGGACCCTGACCAGGGTTAACTAGTGCAAATTAGGGATTAGGGACTCGGTAAGGTCCCTGAACCCCATCCTAGGCTGGGATCTTTGGGTGTGGGGAATTGAATCAAAGATGGGGTATAAGGTGCTATTTTGGAGGGGAAATTGGTGGGGATACCCCAAAGCCCACCGAGGGAATAGTATGGTTTCCCCAAAACCACGTGGAGTGACTGGTGAGGGAAGTGGTACTGGGGAAGATGGGGTGAAGGTAAGGATGGGAGGTCATGTGCAAATCTTGAGCTTACCTGCCCATCCAACCCCCATTATTTTTCTGGCTATTTGGTCTAGTCTGGGAGAAACCATCAGGAAGAAAAAAAAGAAGGGGAAAAACAAAAAACAAAACACAGGGAAAAAGTAGATTCCCTTCCCCATCCCCTATGGAGGTCCTCCCTCCTAGCCCCCAAATCTGGTTTAGCCCAGAAGAGGCCATATGTAGAGGCAGAAAGAGATGTGAACTACTCATCTTTTTCGCCTTGGAAGAATCTGGGCCTCACTGGATTTGGGGGTCAAGATAGAACCAAGATTGGTGCTGCCCTGGGCTGGGAAAGGAACAGATGGGTAGCCCTCCTCCCCAACACCTCCTTGACCTGGCCTGGAAGAGGCCATCTCCAGGGTCTGGGAGTCTGAGGAGGAACATGGAAGATCCAAAGGCATGGAAGCCAAGGAAGGCATGGCCTCTGAACGTGAAGGAAAAAGGGACACAGAAATCCACCGTCGGAAGAATAGAATCCAAAGCCGAGCTCCCCTGTGGGTGGGTGTCAGGTATCACAATGGTCTGGTCCAGGCCCTGGGCCAAGAATGGAATGTGCTAGGAAGCATCTGGGCAAGGGCTTAGAGAAAGCTTCAGGAGGGAGGACGTTAGGTAAGAGAGATGGTTTCCCCCTAGGTGTACGAATGGGGGTGGATCAGACATTCAGAGCTGGTGGGGGCCATGAGTAGAGAGTCATGGAAGTATATTGCTCAGTTGCCCCAAGGGCTGGCCAAGGGGATGGGAGCTGGCCCTGCCCCTCACGGAGGTCATTCCCTGGAGGAGAACTGAGAGGGGAACCACCGAAGATCCCTTCCCAGGAGATAGGAAAACTACAATCTCACACAAAGCAGCCTGACTCCTGAGCTCCGGGGCCCCCAAGTCCCTGCACAAGAGTGTGGAGGGGCTCCCGAGGGGCAAGGAGGCCAGGGAGCTGGTAGTGGCGGGGGTTCAGGGTGAAAGGGGAACTCTGGGCCCAGAGCTCACCCCACATCTCCCTTCTGGGTTCCTTCAATCCCTGCCCACTCCCCTTCCCCCTTAGGGGGGACCGGTGGAGGAAGAGTCGGGGGAGGCGGTGTTGGGGGTGCGGGGGGTACTGCTTGAGGATTGACTGCGTAGCCGAAGACCCCCGGTAGGAAGGGAAGGGCCCCTCCACCCTTCTCATCAGGCAGGACCATGTTAAGAGCCACCGGGAGAGCAGCCAGGTTGCTGAAGTTGTAAGGGTAGGCAGCCAGGAGCTGGGGGCCATAGACGAGGGGGTAGGGCTCGGGGTAGAAGGTGACTTTGGCAGCTCCTATCCCTTCCATTCGGTCCCCCTCCCCAGCCCCCACCGGCCCCTCACTACCCGCCTTTCCCCTACCACTGCCCGGCTCCCGGCCGCTTCCAATCAGAGCCAGTGGGAACTCCTGCACAGGTGGGTATGCATAGGCGCCCCCTCCTGCGACCGCGGGGAGCTCCTCACCCCCTGAGATGACAGGGTCCTGGACGGAGGCGGCCTCCGAAGCCTCCTCCGCGGCAGCAGCCCCGCCCCCCGCCTCCCCGCTGGATGAGGAGACCTGCATCTCTTGGGGGGCCTCCTCCTTGACATCCCCGGGTCTGGCGCCCGTGCTGCCCTTGGAGTAGGCAATGACAGGTGTGGGGGTGCCCCCGGGCCTCTCAGCAGCGTGCCTCTGCCCGTGGCGGCTCAGGGCGGCCGCCGTCTTGCACACCTTGGCGCAGTGAGGGCAGGCAAAGCGGGAAGACCTCCGTCCGGCCCGGGAGCCGTGGGAGCCCCCGCTGTGGGCCTCCTGGTGCTTCCGCAGCTTCCTCTGGGTGGCGAAGGTCTGGGCGCACTCCCCGCAGCGGTGCCTCCGCTCAGCCCCTGGGCTCTCCTCCCAGCTCCTGGGCTCCAGCTTCTGTCTCCAGCGCGGCGGCCTGCGGCCCCTGGGGGTCCCGCTGCCCCCGCCGCCGCCCGCGCCTGCAGCACCGGCCTTGCGCTTGGGCTTGTACGAGTAGTAGGGCCTCCACAGTTGGTCCTCCCCACCGGCCTTCGATTCCTCCTCCTCCTCCTCCTCCTCCTCTTCCTCCTCCTCCTCACTCTCCTCCACTTCCTCTGTGCTCAGTTCCCCGGGACGCAGGTCAGTTTCTGAGATGCGGCGCTTGACGATGGCCTCCTCGCCGATTCGCACAGTGATCTGACACAGCGGCGGCGGCACCTGCAGCTGAGGGCCCCGGCCGGGCCCTGCGGGGGGGGCCCCGTCCCCGCCACTCCCACCGGCTGGCTTGGCCACGTAGGTCAGAGTCCTTCCGGCCCGCAGGCTGCGGCCTTTGGTCTCCTCCGTGGCCGCGGCAGGCCCTGCAGGCGTGGCCGGGCTGCCCCCCGTGGCAGGGCTGGTTGGTGTGGGTGTAGGCACTGGGGGAGGAGGTGGGTACTCACGCTTTTTGGGGGGCCTCGGGGGAGCAGTGTAAGTGATGACTGAGGCGGCCTGGGCCCCACCTGTGTTGGCCATTCCACCCCCTGTCCCACCACCACCGCTGCCCCCGTGAACGATGACAGAGGGAGCCGGGCGGGCGAAAGTGATGACGGAGTGTGGGGGGCCAGGCTCCGGGGCAGGCGGGGGCCCAGGCGGAGGGCTGGCTGGCACTGCTGGAGGGGCCGGTGTGTTGAGGCTTGGAGAAAGAGGGGCCTCGGGGGCTCCCTGGCTGTAGGTCTTGTAGGGTCGCTTGGCTGCCCGCATGGGGAGCAGGCGGTACAGCTTGAGGGTGTTGAGCTTGGGCTTGTAGCCTCCGTTGGGTGTCTTCTCACTGGCTAGGAGGCCTGGGCTAATTCCATGAAAGGCTCGCTGGTGGGTCTTCAGGTTATAGTAAGTGACAAAGGTTTCCCAGCAGAAGATGCACTGGTACCTGGGCCGGCACGGGAGACAGGGTGGGGACAGAGCCAGTTGAGTCAGGAGCCCTGAAGCCAGGGCCTCAGCTTCCCGTAACCTCTACTGCCCTCCCCTCAGACCTGGAACCCCCTCAGCCACTGCTCACCCGCCTTTCGTGCTGCTTACCCACCCTGCCAGCCTCGGGAGGGACCCCAGTCCTACCTAGTGCAGTGTCCCCACCCCAGCTGTCCCAGCTGTGACCTGGGAATAATCACACACCTTGCCTAATTCACCAGGCCTTCTTTTAAGCTCATATGACAGGGGAAAGGTCTTATGAACAGGGACACTATGGAAAGACATATTATAACGACTGATGGGCAGTCTTTTCCCGTGAGGATAACTTCTATCCTTCCTCCTCGGTCTTCATAGCACCAGCCGGTCGTGGCACCTAGAGGTGCTAGGAAGTATCAGCAGGAGGAGCTGGGCTGAGATGGGTAAGGATGGAGAGCAGGTGATGGGGCCGCGGTGAGCAGAGTCTCAGGATGACTTCCTAGGCTCCATGCTCTGCCCGCTCCCTCCCTGGTCCACGTGGTGCCTGGGTGCTGCCTGTTGACTGATTCCCCTCGGCCCCGCCCCCCATTCCTCCCAGCCACTCACCTGCGCTCCCCGGTGTGCCACACCTCGTGCTTGGTGCGGTACTCGGCCAGCGCGAACACCTTCTCGCAGTAGCGGCACGGGTACTTGCGGCGCCACGAGTGCACGTTGCTGTGCCGCTTGAGGCTGGACAGCGTCACGTAGGAGCGCTCGCAGGCGGCGCACACGTACAGCACGTGGCCGCCCACCACCTTCACCACGTGCTCGGGGCCCCCCCGGAGGCCCGCCGCGGGGGGCAGGGCCGCGGCGTCCATGCCGGCGGGGCCCCCGGAGCTCCTGGCGCCGGCCCCGCGGCGGCACTGCGCCTGGTGCGTGTGCAGCCTCTTGGGGTGGATGAAGCTCTTCCCGCACCGCGGGCAGGGCAGGGGCGGCCGGGGCAGGGCGGGCTGCGGGGCAGCGGCCTGGGCCTCCGCCCTGTCGCTCTCCCACTCGCCCGCGGGCCTCGGCCCAAAGCTGTCCTCTCCGGGCTGCGCGGTGGCCGCGGGGGCCGGGGCGGGAGGCACCCAGGCGTCCCCTCCCTCCCCCAGGCCCTGCAGGCGGGAGATGCCCAGGCGCCGGCCCAGGGCGCCGATCTCGGCCACGGCGGCCCCATCCCCTCCGCCGTCGGGCAGCGCCAGGCGGGCGCTGTAGATGAAGTTGAGGACGTCGGAGAAGGCAGCTGCCGGGACCCCCGGCAGCTCTAGGACCCTGGGTGGGGAGGGAGCCGGGGGCGAAGCTGGAGGTGGAGAGGAGGAGGAGGAGGAGGAGGCAGCTGTGGTGGCGGCAGGGTTAGGGGCCGAGCCCCCGATAGCTGGTGGGAGGGGCAGCGGAGCTGCAGCGAGCAGGGCCTCCCTGAAGAAGGGGCTGGAAGCCGCCAGGACGCTGCGGTGAGCAGGAAACTTGGTGTCCCCGGCTATGAGGGTGACATCGCAGAAGAGGCCTCGGAGCCGCTGTTCATTGAGCTGGCGCAGGACGGCGGGGGCGTGGGATGGGTCCGTCACCTCTGCTGGGGGGGGCATGGCACCAGCCTAGACAGAGGAGAAGAAGTCAGGGGAGCATCTCAGAGGCGGGGCTGAGGGCAGGGGCCTCAAAACGCAGGGAGGTGAGCTGGGGTTGGGTGTGGAGGGTTAGATGTTGTCGGTCAGAGACCAGTGGAAGGCTGACTAGCTTCCACTAGTCAGGGGTTAACCTTAGCCATCCACATCTGGCCGGCACCCAACACCAGGATGTCCAATATCTGGGGCTGGAAGATGCCAGGGATACCTCAGGCCTGGATGAAGGTCAGAGGTTAAACCTCCAAAGTCACAGGCTAGGAAAACAAGCCACGGACAGCTCTTTGCCACTGGACTGGCGGCCATTTCATAGGACTCGCGAGGCTAGACAAAATGGCTGTCCCGCCGCCTCCGGGCCAAACGTTCCCAGCTGCAGACCTCTCACCGCCTCACCTGACAGCACCGCCAACATGGAGCAGAATGAGGGTGGCTCAGCAAGTCCCTCCGGCCAGGCCTCTTCCCTCTGTGAAGGAGCAAACCACGTACTCAGTAGACGATCTGAAATGGGAGGGACCCGGGGAGCTAGGGGTGGGAGAGTGCCGGGGTCAAAGCGGACAGGGGCTGCTCTGCAGACCCCGACCCTCCCAGGGGCCTCTGTCAGGCTGTTTGCTTAGCCACCTCCAATGGGACCCGGGAGGCCACACAGGTATAGTATGGCAGCCTTCATCTGCTGGCCCCGTCAGGACAGGAACAAGAGAGTTTGCATATTCCCAATTCAAAACACACAGCAGCTCAGTGCGGTCCTCCAGGCCCAGGGAAGCCTGTCGGATCACTCTCCAGTCCTTCTGGCCCGATCTTAAAGCTCAAAGGAAAGCACACATTTGCATATTGTCTTTTTTATAACGGTTTCATTTACATATCAAAATAGAATCGCTTGAGATGTTTTATTGGACCAAGCTGCTAGATATTCAAATTAGGAAAGGACCTCCTCTCTCGGGAGCCAGCCCCATCAGTCTTTGAGGGATTTCTGGCCCAGGAGCCAGGGGACCACCAAAGACCACCATTCATACCCAGTCCCAGCTCGCTCCAGTCTCTGGAGGGCACTGGAAAGGCCACCAGACCAGGGGTGAGGAAACGTGGGTCCCACTCCTTACTCTGAGAGCTAAGGGCCTTAGGTCTGTGGCTTTAAAACAGAGGGTGTAGGAGGGGGTGGAACACAACTCCTATCTCACCTCTTCCTGGGAAGCTCACCCAAAAGGGACAGTAGGCAACCCCAAGGCAAGCCGTCGCAATCACCACACAGAAGGCACTCACAGCCACTCTCTCCCCTGTGGGCACAGACGGGGCTTTGGGGCTGTATTTTCCAATTGAAGATCTGAGTTCAAGAGCCACACAGTGACATAGCCAAAGTCACACAGCTGCTAACAGCAGGAGGGGCCTGTTCACAGAGCCAGGCCCGCTGACCCGAGAGCAGAGCTTTTGGCCCCTCTTGGCTGCCCTCCTCAGAGCCGGGGCGTGACCTCCTTCGGAATGCCCTGGGTCACACACTCTCAGACGCGTCCTGCATCAGGAGTTCCCCACCGCATAAAAACCTGATCTTCCTGCTTAGTAATCATGCTAACTGGACTAAAAGGCCTTCCCTCCGCAGTCCCTTTCAATTCCTCAGATACTGCTCTGACTCCTCCCTGGAGAACCGGCAATAAACAGAGGTGAACACACACGATCGGCAGCTCCAATGGCCGGCACATAGCCGGGTCAGTGCCACCCTCAGTTGCTGGGCTGCAGGTGGGTCTGTTGTAACGTGAGGTGAGCACCCTCTCCCATGACAGCCACTGGCCCACTGGGACCCTCAGGGTCAATGCTTTAATGGGGTTACTTCATTTTCCCCTTCCTCTTCACCACCCTAAAAAGTAGCTTAGCTTCCCCATTTTATTTTTAAATTCCGGTATATTTTATTGATTTTAGAGAGGAAGGGAGAGGGATAGATAGAAACATCGATAAAAGAAATACTGGATCAGCTGCCTCCGCACGCCCCCTACTGGGGATGGAGCCTGCAACCAGGGCACGTGCCTTGACACGGAATCCAAACATGACCTCCTGGTTCGTGGGCCAACGCTCAACCACTGAGCCACACTGGCCAGGCTAGCTTCCCCATTTGTAAGTGAACAACTGAGGCTCAGAGGTGCTAGGTAGCTGATTCAAGAATATATGAGCAGTTAGCGGGGGCTGGCACCTGATCCCAGAAAGTTTGGCTCCAAAGCCCGTGTTCTTGATATACCAAATCAGGGTGAAGGGCTTGTTTACAGACGTGAGCTATGATATTCTGATATATTGGGAATATCTATATTTGGTCTTCATCCCCATGGCAGACAGAGAGCCTCTAAAACTTGAAATTTCCTAAGTGGTAAGAGCATTAGGAGCATCTTTTGTTCTGATGGTTGGTCTTTGATTCTGCTTCCTGACACCACGCTCCTAAGTCCATGGGGATTTCCTGGGTTATGGCAGCATTTTTTTGTTCTAATGAGGTGACTGCTGGTGGGCTCCCGGACAGGGGCTGGTCAGCAGAACGACTAAGCCATGATAGAAGCTTGGGACTCCCAGTCCCCCCCACCCCCAACTTCTGGGGAGCGGAGAGGGACTGGAGACCGAGTTAATGATCGATCATGCCTGCGTGATGATCGATCATGCCTGCGTGATGATGGCTCCATAAAAATTCCTTAACTACAGGGTCAATAGAGCTCCCAGGTCGGCAAACACATCCACCTGCCGGGAAGATGACGCATCCCGACTCTTCGGAGACAATTCTGCTCCTGTGCGCAAGCCCCTTTCAGACCTGTCCTGCTCACCTCCACATGGCCTGTTCGTCTGCTAGCATATGCTCCGTTACATAACCGGTGAACCTAAGTATTTCCCTCAGTTCTGTGAGCCGTTCTAGCAAATGATCAAATCTGAGGAAGGGGTCGTGGTAAACCCCAATTTATAGCTGGTCCATCAAAAGTACAGGAGACCTGGATTTGCGACTGGCTTCTGAAGCGGGGGGCTTGCTGGTGGGACTGAGCCTTACCCTGTGGCACGTGACACTATTTCCAGGAAGCTGGTGTCAGAAGCGAATGGTAGGACACCCGGCCAGCGTCAGGACTGATCAGCGAGGGGAAAACCCACACCCGTGATGTCGGAGTGTTGTGAGTCGAGCACAGACAAATGGTTGTGTTCTTTCAACAGCCCACGTGTTAACATTAGAGAGGCCCTTCACCAGGAAGCAGCAGCCTGCACAGCCAGCAAAGCGCAGGTTCCAGTCCAGCCCCCACACCCCCGGGCCAGCCGGCCCACCTGCACCGCCCAGGCCGGCTGCCCGCTGAGGCGTGGCGCCCGCTGAGGCGTGGCGTGTTGATGGGGACAAGGCCTACGGCGGCTCGTAGGGGTGTCGAACTCAATCAGAGAAGGGGCCAAAATCTAAAATCCAGCCTAAATCGCGGGCCGAATGGTTTACTGAACAGTCATAAACTGTCATTGTGATGGAAACGCAGTGGAGTGCAGTGATGACAGCGCGGTGCGGGCCACATTGCAAGGCCTGGCGGGATGGATTTGGCCCGCGGGCCTTGTGTTTGACACCTGTGCTTAGAACCAGGGAAGTCCAAAGCTGGCCTGGCCCTCAGAGATCACCTAGGATGGCGGTCGCCAACCTTTCGGACCTCACCGGTTGGTGACCGCTGACCGAGAATCGTCATGATCGTGGTACATATTTGTAGCTGCCATTTGTGCAATACTTACGATGTACCAAGTACAGAGCTAAGCATTTTATCTGCATCATCGCATTGCAAGACTCAAAAAGGGCCATCGTGAGGCTGTACAGATGAGGAAACTGAGGCTTTCAATGCTCTACACTCCTCACTGTCAGGCAGAGAGAACACAGGGGCAGTGTGAACTGCCCCTGGCCTTACTGCTAACCAGAGTCTGAACCCAGCTCTCCTGAGCTCACCTGCCCCACCACTGGCCACTGCCCTACAGGGCTTATGGGAGGTGGAGAACTAGCTGTCTGACTCTGGGCAAGGTGCTTAGCCTCCTGGGTCTGCTTCATTGTCTGTGAGAGTGAAAAGTCCCCTCTTCGCGTGGCTGCTGTGGAGAAGAGGTGAGCGGAGAGCTGGCAGAACCAGAGGGGCACCTGGCACAGTAAGTGCTCAGTCCGCGCGCCCTCTTACATCTTAGACCTGTCCCAGAAAATGATGCGGCAAGTGAGGGAAAAGCAGCAGAATCAGGCTTCAGGGTGGGCTTGGTGGCTCTGTGGTGTTTAGTTTATTTGTTCTTACTGCTTCTCTGCTCCTGACTGGCTGTGTGGCCTCAGAGGTGTGACTGAGGGGGGATCAGGGCACTGCCACCAGACACACTCCACCTCCTGCCGTTCCCTTTGCCCGAATGTTTCCTCAGCCCTCAGCCTCACGCCTTGTTGCCCCCCCCCCCCCACAGTCTAGGCTCAAAATCACCCCTACCCCCACGCCCCACCAGGCCTTCCCTGGCCACCCTGTCGCCCAAAACTTCCCGTCCATCTCCCCTACTTTATTTTTCTCCTTGACACTTAGGAAAACATATTACTCATTTATCTCTAGAATGTAACCTCCAAGGGAGGAAGAGCTTTTTTTTTTTTTAAGTTTATTGATTTTTAGAGAGAGAGAGGAGAGAAAGATTGATGTGAGAACGTGAAACGTCGGTCAGCTGCCTCCTGCATGTCCCCCACCAGGGACCAAGCCCGGAACCTGGGCACGTGCCCTCACCGGGAATAGAACTGGCAACCGTTTGGTGTACGGGACTACGCCCAACCAACTGAGCCACACTGGCCAGGGAGGGAGGGGTTTTTGTCTGCCTTGTCCACTGCTATCCTCAGTGCTTAGAACAGTGTCTGATATGTAATGGGAGATTTTTTTAAAAAATTGGTGTCTGCATGAACCTGTCTTCTTTAAAGTCTGCGTGTAGTCTGTCCACCCTTGGGAAGGAGTCCTCTTCAGAGCAGGACTGAGCTGGTCAGGGATTGGGATGGTGCGTGTAACGGGACCACTCCTGGGCACTCACACTTTGCTGACACGTCTCCGGGGCGTTCCATGCATTGCCTCATTTACTGATTTCCCCCAGACGACCACCCAAAGTGGGCATTTACATTATCCCAATTTTACACATAAGGACACGGAAGCTCACAGAGGTGGGCATACCTTGTTCAAGGTCACACGGCTTGTGAGGAGCAGGGCAAAATTCAAATCCAGGCCTGGGAGCCCAGGTGCTGAGCCTTGCCCTCTGCCACACTGCCCGTCCTGCCCTGAAAGGGCCCACGGCCAGCGAGCGGGTTGCAGAATCGCCGCACAAGGTCTCACGTGCTAAAGGCTCAAGGTGTCGCGTCTGATCTGTCCTCTCCCTCGCTCCCCACATCCAGCAGCCCCCACGTCTGGGCAAACCGGCAGCCCAGCTGGGAAGCCTTCCCTTCAACCCGGCCCTGGCCCCCAAATTAGCTCGGGGCCTTGTCAACACTCACATGGTCCAAGGTCATGGTCTCCCAGCTACTCCCCTGCCTCCAGGCTTACCTCTCGCTGAAGGTCAACCTCCCCAGTGCAGCTTGGTGGCATTACTCCTCGTCTCAGAACCCCCCCCCCCCCCCGGGTCCCTCACTCTAGAATAAAGCTCCAACTCCTTAGCAGGCACTCGGGGGGCTAGTTCCAATCTCCCTGTCTAAGCTTGCCTGTGCTGGTCTCCCTTCAAGCACCCAGTGTGCTCTAAGCCCCAGCACGTCCTGGGCCTCCATGCGTTTGCCTATGCTGGTCCTCCCGTCAGAAACGCAGCTCTCCTCCACCTCGTCTCCAAAGCCCTGCAAAATATTAAGACCGAACTCAAATGCCACCTCCCTGGTGGCCCTGCCTGGCCCACAGGACGACAAGCCCCTCGTCTTTTTGCTTCTGTGGCCGGCACCCAGCAGCGGATATGAGTTCACTCCCCCCGCCGGGCCTCCCTGAGTTACTAGGCACGTGGGCCTTCTGAAAAGGATCGGTGGGGGTGCTGCTGATACAGAAATTGGGAGCAGTGTGTGCACAGAGAGGCCCACAGAGAACTGCAGAAGGACGACCGAAAGCAGCTGGACCTGGAACCTGACTGCCTGCGTTCAGGTTCCCACACGGGGCAGCTCCTGCGACCGTGGAAGGGTCTGAATTCGCTCACGAGGCAGATTCCTCAGCACGGGTTTCCTCACCTCCGGGGCCCGGGCCCTCGTGTATAGCGCGCAGGACCTGGAATCTGACCGCCTGCATTCGAACCCAGCTTTCCCTCTTGCTAGCTGAGTGACAAACTGCTTCTCGGGGCCTCAGTGGCCTCATCGGAAAAGGAGAGGTAGTGAGAATCCCTACCTCCACGGGGCACTGTGAAGACTGTGAGTGATCGCATGTAACGCTGAGCACAGCGCCAGGTACACAGGAAGTGCTCAATAAGTGTTTACCGCTATTGCTATTAGCCAAGCCCCAGCGGGGGCTCCGCGCCGGCAGAGGGCTGACAGTTGCTGGCACAGGCATAGTCTCCGAACTGGAGCTACTTTCCTGGCACCTTTCCCATATGCTACTTGCTTACGACCCTGTTGGGAGACGGTAGGGCAGACCATTAGTCCCATTTTACAGATCAGGAACCGAGGCTCACTCAGGGGAAGTGCCAGTGAAGAAGAAGGAGGGCCGGAACCCCTCAGTTCTAGTCTAGACCCCCCTCCCCTCCACCAGGCCGGGGTGCACCTGTTGTGAGGGCCTCTCCCAGCACCCAGCACCCCCTCCGGGCAGGAGGCCCCGGCCATCGTGCCTTCCTGCCGCTCCCCATGCATATCCACCCTGCAGACAGGTGAAACGCAGTACCCAGCAGTGTGCACACACACACCATGCCCCCTACACACACACACACACACACACACACACACCCCTCCAGAAGGCCCGGGCCCCAGAGGTGAGGAAACCTGTGCTGAGGAATCTGCCTCGTGAGCGAATTCAGACCCTCCTGCAGTCACAGGAGCTGCCCAGCCTGCGTCACAGACGCAGAAGAGATGGAAAAGCAGAGATACCGGCAAGGGGGGCCGAGAGAGGGTGAAGCGAGAGGCGGAGGCTGAAAACTTCGTGTTTCTTTTTTCCATTTCAGTGACAAGAGTCACACCCGACCTTTACGTAAACATGACCAGGGAGCCGCTCGGTCCAGGCCCGGCTTCCTTGCAGCCGCCAGGCCTCTCCTCCCCGTGACCCTGACACGCCGGGCAGGCCGGCGAGAGGCCAGCGCTCAGACCCCGCACGGGGACCAGCCCGGCCACCCGCCCGCTGCCCTGGCTCTGCCCGTGTTTACCTCCCTGCTCCTTCCCAGCCCAGCCCCACAGGCCGCTCACACACGCGAAAGGCCGCACGCACACACGGCTGCGGCTGATCTCTCGACGCCGAGGCCCACATGCCCTTGTCACGCCACCCCCCACCCCCCCACAAGTGTGTTCTGAGCAGCTCGCCTGCCTCCCAGCCCAACAGCAGGGACAGGCTCCCCGCAAACAATGTCACAAAAGGATCCCTCGGAGCCTGTGGCGCACACAGCCTTCCCCTCGCCAGGCTGCCCACGGGCCCGTAAACACAACCTGCCCGGTCCACCCCAGCCCCTCACACCGGCGCCAGCTGCCCCCCGGGGCCTGGAGACACACCCTGGGGTTCCCCCAGTTCCTCAGGATGGTGGCCCCTGAGTTCTAGACCTGCGCCACCTCCCCACGCAACTTGCTCATCACACAGACACAGGACCCACCCGGCCGGGCCATCCTCGCTCAGCAGCACGGAGAGGACCACACCTCAGCAGCACAGAGCCAGGGCCCAGAAGGAGCACCTTCCAATTCAGAGGTAAACAACCGCCCCCCCCTCCCCCCAACAGGCACACAGCCTGCGCCCCGGTGCCGCCCGGCGCGCTGACACCGGCTGGCTGTGCAGACAACAACAGTTCCAAACAGTTCCTCTGTGCAGGGGGCAGCAGCAAACACTTGCTGCTCTAAAACCTGCCCAAAATCCCACGTCCAGCAAACTCCGCACGGACCCTGTCCTGCTGGGAAGGTGGACCTGTCACCCGAAGCCACGGGGCCGCGGGCTGTAATTCTGCCCCGCAACACCGGACACCCCGCCACCTGGCTTTCCGTCCCCGTGGCCCCGAGGGCCCTGCCCAGACTCCGGCCTGCCAGGCCGGCACCCAGCGGCGCACAGGAGAGGGTTACCTGGCCCCACGGCACGGCAGGAGACACACAACCTCCGGGGCTCACGGCCACCACCCCGCCCCGACGGCGCGGCGGCCCCGGCCCCGCTGGCCCCGCGCACCCCGCACACCCCAACTCCGGGGCGCGCACCGGCCACCCCTCCCCCTCCTGCCCGGCTCCTACGCCATCGCCCTCCCGGCCGCTAGCAGCGCCGGCCGGGGCTCACCCCCGCCCAGCCCGCCCCAGAAGCCGAGGGGGGCATTCGGCTGCAGGATTAACCTTTCAGACGGGGAGCGAGGGCGCCCCTTCCCCGGCCCCCGCGATCGCGCCTCCCCTGGCCGCCGCTGGGCCGGACGCCGGACCGGGGCCCCCGAGCCGCCCCCTCCCCGCGCCGTGCGCCCGGGGGCGGGGCCAGCCGCAGCCCCCGACCCCGGAGCCCCCGGGTCAGCCCCGAAGGGGAGCGGGCGGCGCGGGGCGCAGCCCTGGCCCCCGCGGCGCCGGGCGGCGGGGAGGGGGCCCGGCTGTGGGCTCCGGTCCGCCCGGCCCTGCCCGGCTCGTCCGGGGCCCACCTGACTGCGATGGCGCCGCGTCCGCCGGGCCCGGCTCATCCCCGTGGCGGCCCCCGGCCGCTCCTGCTCCGCCCGCCTCCAGCTCCGGCTCCGGCTCCGGCCCCGGCCCCCCCAGCGCCCGGCCCCGGCCCGGCCCCGCAGCCGCCGCCGCCGCTGACATCATCGGCTCCCCCCCCACCGGTTCTACCCCCACCCCCACCCCCGGAAACAGTCCCCCCCAGCGCCGCCGCCGCCGCGAGCAGAGGAGGGAGGCCGGCGCAGGCTGCAGACGCGACACAGGCTCCGGCCCGGTGGGGGCCGCGCCCTGGGCCTCGGCCCCGAGCGATCCCGAGCGGAGCGGCTCCAGCAGGGCCGCCGGCCGCGGGGCTCCACCGGGCCCGGGCCTGGCCGCAGCTCCCCCGCAGGATCGCCGACCACCCACTCCCTAGGAAGGGGCAGCCCCCTCCCCAACACACACACACACACACACACACACACACACACACACACACACACACTGCCTCCGCTCAGCGTGCACACCGCCCGGAGAGCACTGCCTGTGAGGGCGCAGACCCACAACATGGCAGGCCCGGCAGGAAATCGGGCCTCGGGGACCCGCAGACCCAGGCTGAAGACAAACACACACACACACACACCCTCCCCAGAACGGCAGGGAACCCCACCAGGCCGAGGCCCCGGAAAGCCCAGCGCTCAGAACAGGCACATAGGTGACTACCGGCGCAGACGAGCAGGCAGCTCGGTGTTTTTTCCACCAGAGGAATGTCCGGTTCTATAACGCAGAGGCCTGGTGTGGGCCTCCTAGGACAGCACCCCCGAAACACACAGAAGCAGCACATTCCTGACACTCCGGAGGGACAGCCCCAGAGACTCCTTCCGGGCGTTCAAAAATTCAAAACCCGGGAGGCCGAGGAACCAGCCCTCGGAGCTCCTTTCTGGACAAGGTGAGGCACCACACGTTCATTTAAAGCCAAAGACGTCTCCTCACGGCGCTAGTCTTACAGAGAAAATAAAGAGCCAGAAGGACTTGGGAATCATAGAGCATAGATGTAAAGAAGACTTTGGAGTCACAGAGGCATAGATGGAAAGCAAGCAGAGTTGGACACAAAGAGAAAAGAGGCCCACCTCCATCTCAGGAGGTTCCAGGGAGGAACCCCACCCCCGTGGAATCGGGTCACAATGGCTGGAGCTCTAAAGGGTTCCAGGGGCCCTGAGCCAGGAGGAGTGGAGGAAGTCCGAGGAAAGATGGTGAGTGTGGGGGCCAAGGGGCCACAGCCCCCTTCCTTATAGCTCCGGGCTGCTCCCCGTCCCCCCACCCCTAACACTGCCCAGCTCTCCTAGAGAAGGAGCAAATGAAATTCGCCATGGTCTACCCAGCTGTCCCTGGAACCTGTGACATCACATCAACACATAGCATCAGAGGCCACCTCCTCTTCCTCATTCCAGTCGTCCTTTCCTCCTCCCAGAGATTCAGTGCTCGGGGACTACACACTCCCTACTTCCTGCTCTATTACCACACTGCTTCCTCAGCCATCTTTCAGGCCCTTTCTAGCTCCCTCGTTCCTCTACTGCCACACGGGGTCCTAGCCCCCAGCCTGACATTCGCCCTGTCTCCGTCCCCTGGACTATGGCTATCCTAATGCCTGAGTTCTTTTCTCCCTAACAAGCTGACACTCACCCCCATTTCAACCTGCCAGCTTCACCCCGTCATCATGGCTGGCCCTCCACTCTCCCCAAGCCTCCCCTGGCACCTGTACTGTCATCAGGCGACTGCGTGTGGCCCTGCTGGGCGGTTTCCTGGGCCCCTTCTCCCGGGCGTCTCACCAGATTTCCCACTCATCCTTGCTGGCGCTGCTGCTCTGTTCATGCCTCCTCCTCCTCCCCTTTACCCCTGCCTGCACACCCCCACTCTCCTCAGCCTTGGATGTGTCTACAGGGCAGTTCAGGTGATGCCTGCTGGCAACACTGTCCTCGTTCACAGAAGTTCTTTTTTCTTTTTCTTTTTAAAAATATATTTTATTGATTTTTTACAGAGAGGAAGGGAGAGGGATAGAGAATTCAAAACATCAATGAGAGAGAAACATCAATCAGCTGCCTCCTACACACTCCCCACTGGGGATGTGGCCACAACCAAGGTAACATGCCCTTGACCGGAATTGAATCTGGGACCCTTGAGTCCGCAGGCCAATGCTCTATCCACTGAGCCAAACCGGTTAGGGCACAAAAGTTCTTCCATCATCTGCTCTTTTCTTTGCACCCTCTGTCTTGAGAGCCAGGGTCTCAGTCCCTGGGACTGGCATGGCCTATTGGGCAGCACCGTGGGACTAAGCATCATTGTGGGCCCTGGACTAGGGGCACTACAGAAGGGGGGGAAGGCCTCTACATGGCTCTGAGCCATGTGCTCGCTTTTCTGGGCGGCCTGGCACAATCACTGGGGCTTCCCCTCCTGCCTACCAGCAGTGGCTTTCCTGTTTGGCTTGATGGATCTTGTGGGCTGTGGACCAGGCCTTTCTCCTGTCCCCTGCTGCCCATTGATCCTGAGTTGGAGCTGTGCAAGGGCAGTGGTGATCTTGCTCTGGTCGCCTTTGTGTGTGTGTGTGTGTGAGCTACTCTGTCACCAAGGCACACCCTGCCCTGGTGTGCACTATCCTGCACTCTGAGATGGTGGTGCCTCCCCTCCCCCAATGCGGCAGTATTATGTGCTCCATGAGACTGTGGCACCTTCTCTTTTATTTTCTATTTATTTATTGAATTTATTTATTATTTTAAAATATGTTTTTTTTTAAATTGATTTCAGAGGTAGGAAGGGAAAGGAAGAGACAGAAACATCAATGATGAGAGAGAATCATCAATAGGCTGCCTCCTGAACACCCCCTACTGGGGACTGAGCCTGAAACCTGGACATGTAACCTGCCCAGGAATTTTTAAAATATTTTTTATGGATTTCAGAGAGGAAGGGTGAGGGAGAGAGGGAGGGAGAAAGGAAAAAAGAGAGGAAGAGTGGGAGAGAGGAAGACAGGGAGGGAGAGAGAGAAACATCAATGATGAGATGGGGGGGAGGCAAAGGCAAATAGACTGGAATAAAAACATGAGAGAACAAGTGACTGGAAAAGAACTGGTGTGGGACAGGGATAGACCTTGGAGTCGAGGGGAAGGGGGACTTGGTGGAAAGAGACTGCCTGGAAGGCCTGGAACAGGCCTGGGGACCAAGCGCTGCAGAACCGAGGCTGGGGCTAGAGGGTCAGAGGATAAGAAATACCGTCCGAGGAGCAGATCAGAGGAGCCGGCAGGCCATGGGCCATGGGGAGCTCTTCACCTCGGCACAGGGAGGCGGCCATGGGCTGGGGTGTCTGACGCTTTCAGGCAAACAGAGCGAGCAGCTGCGCTGGGGGAAGGGAGTCTGCCTTTTCTCCTCGAGTGAGATTTCCCTTCCCAGTGGTGTGTCCCCCTTCCTCTCCCCACCCAAATCCGCCCCCCTCCCCGGCCAATTTGGGGTGGTGACGTGACATTGACATCAAACGAGGATCACGCTGAATGTGGCTGTACAGTTTGTGTCATCGCTGCTTTGGAAGGACCGTGGAAACCCCCTCCCCCACCCTTTTTTCTGAAATATTCTAGAAGGGAGAGGATTCCCTAACGTTCAGAGGCTTAGATCCTGAACATCCCAGGGTTTGCGTCCCGCCCCATGGCTAATCTGCTTTTCCTGGATTGTCTGTGTCCGTTTCTCCCTCCCGGCCAGGGGCCAGCGGCCAGCTCCTTCCGGACAGGCGGGGGCTGAGGTCTGGGCCGCTCCGGCCGGGACCCCGCATCGGAGCTCCGCACAGGGCGCCTCCGCGAGCGGCCAGGAGATGCCCACCCGTCCCCGGAGGCCTCTCGGCAAATAGCGACTTCCGGACAAACAATCGGCCTTGCCATCTTGATTTATTCATACATATTCAGTGCGGTTACTGCATATTCATGACCGAGGACGGCCCCAGCACTACCCCCTCCGGGAACCCCTGCCGGCCCCGCCCTCTTCATTACCGATTCACGGAACAGACCACTTTCCAACGGGCGGGGGGGGATATTAACGGCAAACTTTTGCTGAAGATGAAAACACACCCCAAACTAGACTATAAGCAGTCTACATTTAGCCTCGATCCTTCAAACCTTAAATATCAGTGCGGGAGTGAGCAGTCTAGGGAGGTGGAGGGATTAAATTCCCCCTTTCCCCCCCCGTCACTTCACAGGTCGCTCAACCCGAGAGCCGGGAAGGGAGGAGCAACGCCCGGAGCGCGCGCCCCCGCGCGGGCCGGCGCAGACCGGCCTGTGGCGCAAGGGAGGGCGGGAAAGGAAGGGGCGGGGATGCAGGGCCGGATCTATAAAAGGCGTCATTCGGTCAGTTCTCTTCTCAGAAGCGCCGAGAGCGCGGCCGGGACGGTTGGCGAAGAAGGTGGCTCCCGGAAGGGGGAGAGACCAACTGCCGTAGCCTGTGCCGTTCCGGAGCCCGGTTAACTATTTATTCGTTACCCTTTTTCTTCTACCCTCTCTGAACCCTTTTCCTTCCCCTTCCTCTTTTTTTATTTCCTTTTTTGAGAAGCGGAAAAAAACCTCCGGAAAAAAGGCAGGAAAACTCCTTTCGCTCCTTTTTTATTTCCCCGCCTCTTCCCCTCCCCCAACCTTTCCCTCCTCCGGCTTTCTCTTCCCTACTTAGGGAAGGTCCTTCCCGGCGGCCGGCCCGACGGGGTCTGAGCTCTTAGGCGGAGGCGGCGCAGGCTTTTTGTAGGAAGGTTTGCGCCTGCGCAGCGCGCCGGCCTCCGCGATGCACGGGGGCGGCCCCCCCTCCGGGGACAGCGCATGCCCGCTGCGCACCATCAAGAGGGTGCAGTTCGGAGTCCTCAGCCCGGACGAGCTGGTAAGCGGACCCGCCCTCGCGCCTCTCCCTCCTGCGCCGCGGGCGGGCGGGGCTGGACGCCGGCGGCGGAAACTTGGCGCTTCCCGCAGCCTTTGGCGACCGGCAGGGGGAGAGGGGGAGATGAGTTAGCAACGCCCCCTAAGGCAATGTTTCTCAGAGTTACATTTTGTTGGGGTGTTAGCCTGGCCGCAGCTGAGGCTGGAGGGTGAGAAGGGGGGACCGGTACCACATCGCAGAGATCCCCCCCCCCCCCGACATTAAAGGAAATCAGACGAATTTTAGGGGCCCGTTGTTGCAAGGTAAGCTGGGCTCCAGATTTTCCCCTTCCCCTGTCTATTAATATTAACTGAGCACCTGCTACGCGATAGACACAATAGATGCTGGAGATGCAAAGTCGAGCAAGGACAAAGGCCTGCCTTTTATGTTTTTATTTTTATTTTTAAAATATTAATTTTTTACAGAGAGGAAGGGAGAGGGATAGAGAGAAACATCGATCAGCTGCCTTCTGCACACACTCCCTCCCCCCCCCCACTGGGGATGTGCCCGCAACCAAGGTACATACCCTTGCCCAGAATCGAACCTGAGATCCCCCCAGTCCACAGGCCAACCCTCTATCACTGAGCAAACCTGTCAGGGCTAGGGCCTGTCTTTTAGAGCACTTTCTGTAGGAAGGATCAGGGGAAACCCACAAAATACATGCAAATAAATGAAGGAACAAGATAGTTTAGTTAATGGCAAGTACCTTAAATAAAGGGAAACTAATTCAATGGCGAGTCACTGAGGTGAGGTGATGGCAGGGTGGTGTCAGGGTCTAGGAAGGCCTGTCTGAGAAGATGGCATTACCGGAAAGAGAAGCACCGGTCACCTAGGCCTGAGGGACAGATAAACCTGGTGTGTCCCAGGGGCCAAGAGGAGGCCATTGTGGCTGGGATTCTGTGGGTGAGAGAGAGAGAGAGAGACAGAGAGAGAGAGAATTATGGAAGTGGGCTGGTAAAGCGTAAGGTGGGGCAGGCCAGGTGGGATGTTGTAAATCATGGTAGAGGTCTGTATTTCATTTATTTCCAATAGGAAGCCACTGGAAAATCATAAGCAAGAGAGAAACATCAATTTTCCATTAAAAAGGAAAGCAACTGCTTTGGTTGTCCTGTGACCAACCAGTTTGGGGCGAGTGCAAAGCATGGAACAAGACAGACCAGGAGGAAGGTAGCTCTAGGAGAGAGCTGTTGGTGCCTGGGACTCCTTATTGAAGTGACCTGCAGGGAGCAGGTTGGCTGAGGAGAACGGAGTGGAAAGGCTGTGTTTGTGGATGGAGACAATGTTGCGGGAGGATAAGGCTCAGCTCTGTGAAATCTGTGTCTGGAGTTAGAACCTCCTGAACTCACACCACACCACAGAATCGATTCTAGATGGAGCTAAGGTTGAAATCTGAAAGAAAAAGATAAAGCATTAAAAAATATAGAAAGCTTTGAGGGGTTGCTGCCAGAGATAGAAACCCCCAATAGTAGTGAGTTCATTATAGGTATATTTTATTGAGTGCCTACATAAAGTAAGAGCCATTTTTGTTTATCAGAGACACCATGGGTAGCTAAAAAGTAGACATTTGCAATGTGACAGATAGGATTAGACTTATTAACATACACGGAACACTTACAAATCAGTAAGAAAAGCACACATCTATCTACTAGACAAATGATTAAAAGATATGAATAGGCAGTTCACAGAAGTAATACAAATGGCCAATAAAAAATACTCAGTTTACTAATAAGAACATGCAAATTAACATTTTTTCCCTGCTGGCAAAACTATTGGGATAGAGGCATGCCTCTCCATTGTTGGTAGGAGGGTAAATTGTAGAACCTTTGGGAGGAGAGTGACAGTTCTGAGTAGTTTGGTGTGAATATTAATTGGTTTCACACCGTTACTACTTGAACATGTCCCTCCCCCTAATGCTGCCTTTAGCAAGCAAGCAGTGGCTCCACTATTCATCCAGTTGCTCAGGCCAAAAACCATCTTGATTCTTCTCATTTCTTACAACCTCCATTCAGTCCATCTGCCAAGCTATCAATTCTGCCTTTAAAAATAAGTCTGGAATCCAGCCATTCATGAGTGTGCATCTCAACCACCATGGTCTACCCCACCACCATCTTTCCCAGAGCGGACTGCAGGAGCCCAGCCCCGGTTGTTTCCTACAGAGTGCAGAGCCCCAGAGAGCCTTCCTCTGTCTCTCCTTCATTGACCCTCTTCAGAGGATCCACGCCCCTTTACTGTGACCTCTGTGGGCCTGTGTGATCTGGCCCCTGCTTGCTTCTCCATCTCCATCTCCTCTCTTTGCTCCTCTTTAACCACACTGATCTGCTTGTTTTTTCCAATGTTACAAGCTCATTCCTCAAGGATTTTATTCTGTTCCTGGTGCTCAGGACAGCATTGCCCACACTCCCTCAGGCCTGTTCCTTTACATTATCAGTAAGTTCTCCGCTCAGATGCCGAATCAAGGGAGCTCTTTCCTGACCGCCCTATTTTATGATACCCTTCTGCATTCTATAACCAACCCTTAGTCTTTATATATATATATATAGTTGATTTCAGAGAGGGTGGGAGAAATAGAAACAATGATGAGAGGGAATCATTGATTGGCTGCCTCCTGCACACCCCTATTGGGGATCAAGCCCACAACCCAGGCACATGCCCTGATCAGGAATCAAACCGTGACCTCCTGGTTCATGGGTTGACGCTCAACCACTGAATCCCTTGGCCTTATAACCCCCCAGTCTTGATTTATTTTACTTCATAACCTGTCACTACCTGAGAGAATTTGTTTTTCTGTGTTTGTTTGTTTTTGGTTCCCTCAATAGAATGTAAATTTCATAAGAGACTGTTTTCACTCTCAGCATCTCAAATAGTGCCTGGCACATAAGGCATGTAAATGAGTGAATGAAATAATTGGACAAGTACACAAAGATACATGTAGAAGTATTTTATTGGAACATTGTTTGAATTATAAATTTCCTAAATACTAACTTACTAATAGGAATCCTGTTGAATAACTCAAGTTCTATTCTTACAGTAGAACAAGACCTTCCCAATAGATTAGATCCCAAGCTGCTGAGGCAGCAAACACACAGGTGCCCGGTGAGCGATTTTAAAATTTCTGGAAACAGGCACTCCTGGAACTACTAGTGCCAGGCTGTTCCTTTTCAACGTTAGGTGGCACCAAAGCCTCTCAGATGACGTCATGTCTTTGTGAAGCTTGGCTTTTAGCAGTGGCTGATTCTGGGCAAGATCCGTGTAGAGCAGAAAATAGGGTGGTCCTGTCCAGTCTGATTCTAAGATTTGGGAAGTTGTGCAGTGCTCAGCAGGCATCTTAAGTAAAGAATGGTGGTGATTTGGGGAAAATGTTTTAATATATTAAAAATGTTTTCTCAATTTAGTGTGCTTTTTCAAATGGCTGTTAAGTTGGCAGGACATGAATACTTAAGCTATTTGGATCTAAGTACTTAGGAAGTGGTGTGTTTTTGGTGTGTGTTTTTGTCTAGGGAGTGTTGTGAAAATTACTGAGACACTAAGGCACTGGACCGACAAGTTTAGTATCTGGATAAATGAAAATATTACTGAATAGGTTGCAGACTGAGGCCCCATTTATGAAAAACAGAAACATTTTAATTTTTTAAAAAGCTTGAAAGGCTATTCACAAAACTTACAGGGGTCATTGCTTGCCGTTTATATAGTGCTCCTGTTGTTTTTTTTAATCACCTGAAGTTATGCTTTAATTGATTTGAGAAAAAGAGGAGGGGGAGAGAGGAGAAAGACAGCGGTAGATGTTTCTCACATTGATGTTTCTCTCTCTCCCTCTATAAAATAAATTTTCAAAAGAAAGAAAGAGGCCAAAGCCGGTTTGGCTCAGTGGTAGAGCGCCGGTCTGCGGACTGAAAGGTCCCAGGTTCGATTCCGGTCAAGGGCATGTACATTGGTTGTGGGCACATCCCCAGTAGGGGGTGTGCAGGAGGCAGCTGATCAATGATTCTCTCTCATCGATGTTTCTAACTCTCTCTCTCTCTCCCTTCCTCTCTGTAAAAAATCAATAAAATATATATTTTTTAAAAAAAAGAAAGAAAGAGGCATCAATCGGTTGCCTCCCATATGCGTTCCGACTGGGGGGAGGGATTGACCTCATAACCTGGTATGTGTCCTGACCAGGAGTTGAACCTGTGGCCCTTTGGTGCACAGGAAGAGGCTCCATCCAAGTCACACTGGCCAGTTTGGAGGGAATGAAATGTCCACTTTGGGTAGGGGAGGGTGGGTAAGGATCCTCCCGTGGAACAGACATATTTAAGGGTAGAGCATTTTCTCATACGTCTGAGGTGTGTGTATATTGAGGACTGAGGGCTCTGAGAATTGGCTGCAAGGTAAAGCTATTGTCTTTGCTGTTAAAAGATGTTTGGCCCTGGCCAGTGTGGCTCAGTTGGTTGGAATGTTGTCTTGTGCACACAAGAGTCGGGTTCGATTTCTGGTCAGGGAATGTGCCCAAGCACTGTTCGTGACCTGTGGTCGTGCTGTGGCTGACGGGTTCCGTTCCAGTGCGACAGCAGCCCCACGGCCACCACTGACTGACTGACGGTGGCTGTCAGTTTCAGGTCTTGGAGACAAGCATGGGGAGGGGGGAAAAAGAAGGTATATGCATGAACTTGGAGCAGAGGGAGGTGAGAGTTCCCTTAGGCTTTCTTGCAGTAACTCCTTTCACAGCCAGATGCAGACCTGCTTCGGCTTTTTTGTGTTTCAGGTGAGCAAACCCCCCCGTTTCTCTCACAGTGCAGCTGATAGGGTTCCAGCTTTGTGAACTCAGTCACCCTCCAGACCTGTGTCCCTGAGATCTCATCAGGCCATCTTGATGAGTATCATGGGTGCTCGGAACCTCTTGCAGCTGTAGGATATTTTAATTTCTACCCAGCTGTGGCCAATCAGATCCATTATGAGAGGGTTACTGGTTTGACTGGCAGGGGACAATCTTTTTTCCAAGTTCTTTGAGGGTGCCTCCCTGTCTTGGCAGGTCCTAAGTAGTTTAGTTCAGTCTAACAAACCTTTACTGGTAGGAAATGCTGCCTGCCCAAGAGATGCTTAAATCTACGGGGAATACAGACCCCAGTAGATAATGTCATTGAATGAGATGTACAGGGATAGAGGGTTGCAGACACAGAGAGAGGTGCCAGTCTGTCTTGGGAGCCTATGGGAAGGCTTTGAAGAATTAATGCCGGCCCTAGTCGGTTTGGCTCAGTGGTAGAGTGTTCTCCTGAGGACCAAAAGGTCCTGGGTTCAATTCCAGTCAAGAGCATGTACCTTGGTTGCAGGCTCCTTCCTGGACCCTGGTCAGGGCGAGTGCAGGAGGCAACCAATCTATGTACAATATTTCTCTCACATTGATATTTCTCTCTCTCCCGCTTTCCCCGCACTCCCTTCCATTATTTCTAAAAGATGGAAAAATATCCCCAGATGAGGATTAACCAAAAGCAAAGGAAAAGGGGAAGTAATGCCTGAGCTGAGTCTTCAATAGCAGTTTGTTTTGTGGGGAAGGACATTTCAAGCGTGTATGATAAATAGCACATACAAACACCCAGAGTAGTGCTGCTCACAGCTAGGCGATAGGGGTCCACAGGGAACTCTGTTACAGACGTGGAAAAGAAAGAAAGGTGAACACATCATAAACCCCTTTTGTAAGCTGTCTTGCTGAATTTGGACATCATTCTGAGGATGAGAGGGCATGGAGATTAGATTTCCATTCTAGAGGGAACATAGTTGTGGCATGTATGGATTGGAGAGAGATTAACGGCCTGTGGAATGCTCTGACGTGGACCCCAAAGGAAGGCTGCCTCGGGCAGTGGGAATCGGGATGGAGAAGAGGGGCAAAACCCAAGAAATATTTAGGAGTTACAGATGAGATACACCAGGACTTAGTGAATGACGGGACAGTTACATCCTGGGCTTATTAAGTCCTTAACGATTACATACTTCATAATTCTAAACCAGGAGTTCACGCTCTTTCTACTGTTTTATGCCTGAGGGTTAAGGTCGACAAATGAGGAACACTCGAAGCTCAAAGGGGTAAAGAATTATGAATTTATTAGATAATCTGGATACCCAGATGGGCTGAGCCCCAAAATGACTCCAGCATCCAGGGACAGGGAGTCAGATTTTTAAAGGACTCTAGGGGGCGTCCTAACCAGTTTGGCTCAGTGGATAGAGTGACAGCCTGCAGACTGAAAAGGTCCCAGGTTCGATTCCGGTCAAGGGCATGTACCTTCATTGCGGGCACATCCCCAGTAGGTGTGTACCAAGCAGCTGATCGATGTTTCTCTGTAAAAAATCAATAAAATATATATTTTTTAAAATATTAAAAAATAAAGGACTCTAGGGGGCTTTTTCTGAGTGGGGAATTCTCTGGGTGTGTCCTGAGGGAAAAGATAATGGTCTTAGCAAGTGGAATGTGGTCTCAGCAAGTGCTAAGCAAAGGGAATGTACGTTGTGAAGTGGCCTAAAGGTCGGTTCCCAGGGAAGAGCTGTGTTCCTTTAATTATCCCATAGACCAGGAAGAGGCTAAGGATTGGATTGGGTCTTGAGTGCCACCTCTTAGAGGGGACTACAGGAAAAAGAGGTTTTTGTGGGAAAGGCGTTTGATTTTAGACATGTTGAATTTGGCTTATCAGTAGGTATCTGCAGGAGGCTTAGTAGAAGTTTCGTATGTGAAATCCAAAAGCAGGGTGATGCCCGGAGGAAAGGTGGGCCTCGTCAGTGTATAGTGACAACCGGGGTCCCTATAGAGTGCTGCCAGGAGTGTGGGCGCTGAGACTTGGGGAGGAGCAGACCAAGGCAGAGGAGCCTGGGGAGAGACTAAGAAGCAGCAGCCAGAGAGGAGGAAGAGAGATGGTAGAATTGCCAGGAATGTCTTGAAGCAGGACACCTGTGCCATTCCAGCGGGAACAGAGGCTTCTGCCAGGGGCTCAGATTCTGGGCTTGATTTCAGCTTGGGGCAGAAACAGGCATTGGTGGTGTGTGTGTGTGTGTGTGCGTGCTTAAAACAGTTTTTTTTGTTTTGTTTTGTTTTTTGCTGTTCAATCCTGTGTGTTAGTGGCTTAGAATTCAACCTGGAGGGATGTCTGGTGTTGATGTCCTAGAGGTAGCAACTTGTGTGGAGCTTGAGATTAACCAAATGCTGGTCTCATCACTTCTCCCTAACTCAGACAGTGACGCGGGCAGGGTTTTGACTTGTCATACTCAATTTTGGTTATTTCCAAGGGATTCACATACTGATCCCCCCACTTCCCTCACTCCAGGGTAAACTTGCTTAACCTGTCAATGGTTTGTGGGTCTGAGGTTTTAGGTGTGTAAAATCTGGAAACGAGGAATCCTATTTAGTTGTTATTGGCCTTCTTCCTTCAGAAGCGGATGTCTGTGACGGAGGGTGGTATCAAGTACCCGGAGACCACGGAGGGAGGCCGCCCCAAGCTTGGGGGGCTTATGGATCCGAGGCAAGGGGTGATCGAGCGAACTGGCCGCTGCCAAACATGTGCAGGTGAGTGTGTGTGTGTGTGGGGGGGGGGAGCTGGTGTGGAATCATGAAGGGAAGGAGGAGCTTAAGTCCTTAAAGAAAACCAGGCCTGTGTGGGGTCACTGGAGACCTAGTCTGTGAGGTGAGAGCTGGAGAAAGACGTCAGGTGTGTGTTCCCACAGGAAACATGACGGAGTGCCCTGGCCACTTCGGCCACATTGAGCTGGCCAAGCCCGTGTTCCACGTGGGCTTCCTGGTGAAGACGATGAAGGTTCTGCGCTGTGTCTGCTTCTTCTGCTCCAAGCTGCTCGTGGACTCCGTGAGTGGATGGCCGTGGCCTGGGGGAGGGGGTACAGGGTGCGGGGCAGAGGAGCAGGCCCAGCTGACACTGCTCTGCTCCGCCCCCAGAACAACCCAAAGATCAAGGACATCTTGGCGAAGTCTAAGGGGCAGCCCAAGAAGCGGCTCACGCACGTCTACGACCTCTGCAAGGGCAAGAACATCTGCGAGGGCGGCGAGGAGATGGACAACAAGTTTGGTGTGGAGCAGCCCGAAGGGGACGAGGATTTGACCAAAGAAAAGGTATCGCTGGGGAGGGGGGAGAGGCGGCCCTAGAGGCTGGCCGCTGGGAGGAAGCGGCCGCCCCGGTTCTGAAGGCGCCTGTTGTCCTCGGAAGGGCCACGGTGGCTGTGGGCGGTACCAGCCCCGGATCCGGCGCTCGGGCCTGGAGCTGTATGCGGAGTGGAAGCATGTCAATGAGGACTCCCAGGAGAAGAAGATCCTGCTGAGTCCTGAGCGAGTGCATGAGATCTTCAAGCGCATCTCCGACGAGGAGTGCTTCGTGCTGGGCATGGAGCCGCGCTACGCCCGGCCCGAGTGGATGATCGTCACGGTGCTGCCGGTGCCGCCGCTGTCCGTGCGGCCCGCCGTGGTGATGCAGGGCTCCGCCCGCAACCAGGTCAGTGCTCTGGGCTCTCCCTCCCGCTGACTGGCAGGCGTCCGGGGGAGGGAGCCCGGGGCCGGGGGCCAGCGGGAGAGTACAATGTGCGAGTCTGAAGATGCCCTGCCACGTGCTAGCTCTGTGACCTTGAACAGGGTCCCTAAGGGGGTTCAAGTTCATGGAGGAGCTTCTGTAACTGGAAGGAGAGGTCAGGGCGGGTGAGGACGCTGAGGTGTGAGTGCTCATGGAGCTGGGTTGTGACTGTGCGGACTGCCTCCTGCAGGATGACCTGACCCACAAGCTGGCCGACATCGTGAAGATCAACAATCAGCTTCGGCGCAACGAGCAGAACGGCGCGGCGGCCCACGTCATCGCGGAGGACGTGAAGCTCCTCCAGTTCCACGTGGCCACCATGGTGGACAACGAGCTGCCTGGCTTGCCTCGCGTGAGTCGGCACACTCCCTGCCCGGGCACGGGCGGGAGGAGTGGGGGGCCAGCACGAGGCCCCGAGCTCCGGAGGAGGGCCGGTGCCGCCTGGTGGGGGCCGCTCACCTCGTTTCTGCTCGCAGGCCATGCAAAAGTCCGGGCGTCCCCTCAAGTCCCTGAAGCAGCGGCTGAAGGGCAAGGAAGGCCGGGTGCGAGGAAACCTGATGGGCAAGCGAGTGGACTTCTCAGCCCGCACGGTCATCACCCCCGACCCCAACCTCTCCATCGACCAGGTTGGCGTGCCTCGCTCCATTGCCGCCAACATGACCTTTGCAGAGATTGTCACCCCCTTCAACATCGACAGGTGCGCTCTGCTCGGCGGTCCTGCTGGAGCTGAGGGGAGGCCGGAGGGGTGGGCTCGGAGTGAGCCGAAGGAGCATTGACGTTTGGGAGCTGGCTTCCTCCGGGGCCTTCTCTGAGGATCGCCAATAAGGGCTTTCTGGGAAGCTTTTATTTATTTCTTGTTTCCTTCCTAGACTTCAGGAACTAGTGCGCAGGGGGAACAGCCAGTACCCAGGGGCCAAGTACATCATCCGGGACAATGGGGACCGCATCGACCTGCGTTTCCACCCCAAGCCCAGTGACCTTCACCTGCAGACTGGCTATAAGGTACGGCAAGGCCAGGCATCGGACTCCCCTGAGCAGGAAGCTAGAACAGGGCTGGTGGCGACTGTCCTATTCCTTAGGATCCAGACTCATTGACTCTCTTTTCAGAAAACCTGCTGCTCCAGGCTACACTGGGGTTGTTAGCCACTGACCTTCTGGGTGGGAGCCCCATAAACCCAAGGGCAGCATGAGGGGCACAGATGGCAGGGTAGAGGGAGCAACAGCAGAGGCTTCTGGTTTGGAATCTCTTAGTTTTCTCTCCAGGCTGTGGTTGGTGGATCTCTGATAACCTGGAACCTGCCAGGGCCCGGCCCACAGAGGGGTTGATAAGTGTTTAAGTGAAGTAATACCAAAGCATCCCTTTCCGTCTGCAAGGCACGTGAGGTCCCCGTCACTTCATCCTTAGCGTGCCCCCTTCACCGAACTTCTCCACGCTCCCTCCCCAGGTGGAACGGCACATGTGCGATGGGGACATTGTCATCTTCAACCGGCAGCCAACTTTGCATAAAATGTCCATGATGGGCCACCGGGTCCGCATCCTCCCCTGGTCTACTTTCCGCTTGAACCTGAGGTCAGTCCTCTGGCTGAGGGCTCACTGGGCTGGGCTGCTCCCTGTGCATTCCCTGCGGCGGCCGCATCTTCCCAGCTCTGACGTGTGTCTCGCTGCAGTGTGACCACCCCGTACAACGCTGACTTCGACGGGGACGAGATGAACTTGCACCTCCCACAGTCTCTCGAGACGCGGGCCGAGATCCAGGAGCTCGCCATGGTGCCGCGCATGATCGTCACGCCCCAGAGCAACCGCCCCGTCATGGGCATCGTGCAGGACACGCTCACCGCCGTGCGCAAGTTCACCAAGAGGGACGTCTTCCTGGAGCGGGTGTGTCCGGAGGGGGCCCGGCGTGGGCAGCACAGGGCCCGGCTGGGAGGCGGGTGGGGTAGGAGGACTGTGATGTTGGCCCTGACCTGCTCTGCCCTGACCTGTGAGATTCTCTTGCTTGTGAGGTGGAAGGAATGTAAGTTAGGAAAGATCAGAGGCCAAAGGATGTATGACTTCAGCTCCCACTTAATTCCATAAAATGTCATGTAATCTCGGGTGTTGTCTGGGAAGTAAAGGTGAAGGGGAAATAGTAACCTTGTTAAAATTCTGTTTATCCTCTTTTTACTTTCACTTATTTCCTAATTGTTATCAGTAATTTATTCTTACTGGTGTGTGTGTTTTAAGTCTCATTGTGACAATGAAAATTTTAAATTAAAATTTTGGAAAACGTTTTTCTTTATTTGCCTCCAAAACCTGGCTTTCCTCCGTGGGCAGGCAGCCTCCCCCGGCATCTCCAAGGGTTGAGGCTGCCTTTCTAAGCCCCCGTCTTCCTTGCTCTGATCTCACAGGGAGAAGTGATGAACCTCCTCATGTTCCTGTCCACGTGGGACGGGAAGGTGCCGCAGCCGGCCATCCTGAAGCCCCGGCCCCTGTGGACCGGCAAGCAGATCTTCTCCCTCATCATCCCCGGCCACATCAACTGCATCCGCACCCACAGCACCCACCCCGACGACGAAGACAGCGGCCCCTACAAGCACATCTCCCCGGGCGACACCAAGGTGGGCCTGGCTTCGGGCGTGGGCCGGGACTGGACACGGGGCCCCCGCAGGGGCCCTGAGCGGTGCTCTGCCCGCAGGTGGTGGTGGAGAATGGGGAGCTGATCATGGGCATCCTGTGTAAGAAGTCCTTGGGCACGTCCGCTGGCTCGCTGGTGCACATCTCTTACCTGGAGATGGGCCATGACATCACTCGCCTCTTCTACTCCAACATTCAGACCGTCATCAACAACTGGCTCCTCATCGAGGGTCAGTGCGGGGCTCTGCCAGGCCAAGCCCTCTAGATCCTCTGCCACTGCTCGCCGCTCTCGGCCATCCCTTTCTCAGTCCTCAGATGGGGTGTCCCTCCTCCTCTCTCGGCTGTGATTCTGTCCCCTGGTTCTTGGGAGACAGAGAAGGTGTTGCTGATGCTTCTCCTTATCGCTAGGTCATACCATTGGCATCGGGGACTCCATTGCTGATTCCAAGACTTACCAGGACATTCAGAACACTATTAAGAAGGCCAAGCAGGATGTGATAGAGGTGAGAGGGACCTCAGGAACCTTTCATGGACTTTGAACTTAATTACGGTGACAAAGAGGGTGTGCGGATCAGGGAGAAGGGGAGTGAGACCGGGATCGGTGTTTCACCGAGAGCTCTGCCTCCACTCTGCGTCCAGGTCATCGAGAAGGCGCATAACAACGAGCTGGAGCCCACCCCCGGGAACACCCTGCGGCAGACGTTTGAGAACCAGGTGAACCGCATTCTCAACGACGCCCGCGACAAGACTGGCTCCTCTGCCCAGAAGTCCCTGTCTGAGTACAACAACTTCAAGTCCATGGTTGTGTCCGGAGCTAAAGGTTCCAAGATCAACATCTCCCAGGTAGGAGCCTTGTCCTTTCAGATGGGGGCCGACACGGGGGGTTGGGAGGTGGGGGGGGGAGTATGTGTTGTGGGGGGAGCAGTTGGGAGGAGGCTGAGACTCGCTCTCAGGCAGAGGGAGTGAGATGTGCCCACCTCGTGCGTCCCAGGTCATTGCTGTCGTCGGGCAGCAGAACGTGGAGGGCAAGCGGATCCCATTCGGATTCAAGCACCGGACTCTGCCTCACTTCATCAAGGATGACTACGGGCCTGAGAGCCGTGGCTTTGTAGAGAACTCCTACCTGGCCGGCCTCACACCCACCGAGTTCTTCTTCCACGCCATGGGGGGGCGTGAGGGGCTCATCGACACGGCCGTCAAGACTGCGGAGACTGGTGAGGCTTTCAGACCAGGGTTTTCCGAGGCCGTGCCGGTGACCACAGGCCGAAAAGTGCCGGGGGGGGGAGGGGGGTGTTCTCAGGCCAAAATCTTCCATTCCCAGAGATAGGATTTTGGCCTTTGGGGAACAAATAGAGACTAAAGCTCAAGAGCTAGCAGCTGCCCTCATTTGATTGCTGTATAGCATTTCAGGCTGAGGGATAGAGCCCTGCTCCTGCTGCTGGCCCATCGCATGGGCACTGGCTCATAGGGCTCTGCTGGGCCCTGTCCACCTGGTAGTGGACCGAGCTTTTCATGCGAGACCTCGGGGATGATGGGCTTCCAGCTGGCTCTTCTGAGGATCAGGTGGTTAAGGCTCTGGAGCAACCAGCAAGGCTCCTCCTGAGATGGGGAGGACGCTTGGGGCTTCCAGCCTCTTCTTGCCTCGGGTCCCATAGTTGATTGCCTCCCTCCAGGATACATCCAGCGGCGGCTGATCAAGTCTATGGAGTCGGTGATGGTGAAGTACGACGCCACCGTGCGCAACTCCATCAACCAGGTGGTGCAGCTGCGCTACGGCGAGGACGGCCTGGCGGGCGAGAGCGTGGAGTTCCAGAACCTGGCTACCCTCAAGCCTTCCAACAAGGCTTTTGAGAAGAAGTGAGGAGCTGGCAGGCGGTGGTTCTCCCTGCAGCGGCTCAGGCCAGAGTTGTAGGATTCCCCTTCCCACGCAGATCTCCTGGGATGTGCTTTGCAGTGGCCTTACCGCCCTCTGACAGCAGCCTGTGCTGTGGCAGAGTTGAGACCCATCACTGCTTTGTTCCTGGCGATGGCACAAAGCAAGCTTGGAGGGCCTGGCACAGACTCTGGTCCCCTTGGCAGTCCTTAGGCCCAGATCTTGTATTTCCCTGCCAGGATCCTCGTCTCCAAAGCTCTGTTCCTGAGGAACGTGCACCTTTGGGAGCCTCACGGTGCTCCTGTGCAGAGATCAGGCCCCAGAGCCCACCTGGTCCTACACAGCACGCCCTGTCGCCTGCAGGTTCCGCTTTGACTATACCAACGAGAGGGCCCTGCGGCGCACTCTGCAGGAGGACCTGGTGAAGGACGTGCTGAGCAACGCGCACATCCAGAACGAGCTGGAGCGGGAGTTTGAAAGGATGCGTGAGGACCGGGAGGTGCTCAGGGTCATCTTCCCAACCGGGGACAGCAAGGTGCGTGTGGACAGGACGGCCGGGCTGGAGAAGTGACCCTGTGTGGCCGTCCCCAACTGTGATCCTCCCTCCCTCGCTCCTGCCTCAGGTTGTCCTCCCCTGTAACCTGCTGCGCATGATCTGGAACGCTCAGAAAATCTTCCATATCAACCCTCGCCTCCCCTCGGACCTGCACCCCATCAAGGTGGTGGAGGGTGAGTACTGCTCTGAGGCCTCCAGGCAAGAACAGCGGTCAGGAGTCTGCGGGACCATGGTCTGCAAACTCTTCATCCCTCCTTTGTCCCAGGAGTCAAAGAACTGAGCAAGAAGCTGGTGATTGTGAACGGGGACGACCCGCTGAGCCGGCAGGCCCAGGAGAACGCCACGCTGCTCTTCAACATCCACCTTCGCTCCACGCTGTGCTCCCGCCGCATGGCGGAGGAGTTCCGGCTCAGCGGAGAGGCCTTCGACTGGCTGCTCGGAGAGATCGAGTCCAAGTTCAACCAAGCCATTGTGAGTATTACCATCCCACCTCAGCCTGGTTTTTCTCCTTGGACCTCTCTGGGTTCTAGAGAACAGCCCACTCTGCTCACAGACACCTAATAACTCATTCATGTGAGTCTGCTATGTGCCAAGTCCTGTGTTTGAGGTATTTTATTGATTTTTTTACAGAGAGAAAGGGAGAGGGATAGAGAGTTAGAAACATCAATCAGCTGTTTCTTGCACACTCCCTACTGGGGATGTGCCCGCAATCAAGGTACTTGCCCTTGACTGGAATTGAACCTGGGACCCCTCAGTCTGCAGGCCAATGCTCTATCCACTGAACCAAACCAATTAGGGCTGTTTGAGGTTTTATATATCTTTATTCCTTAGCATTCTTAAGGGTTGGAATTGCAGTAAGCAGAAAAGAGATTTATAGGTACTAGAATATACCATCACTGTCTTTAAGGATTTTATAGGTTAATTGAAGGAGAGAAGCATTATGCTTATAGGCATGCTTTATAATTCACGTGATCTAAATCTAGTTTTATAAATTAAATAATTAAAACTCATCAGGAAATACTACAAAATATAGTTGAAAGAAATTAAAGAAGACTTATTTAAGTGGAAAGATACTTTGTGTTCATGGATGAGAAAACTTGATATTGTTAAATGGCAATAATACTCAAACCAATCTATAAATTCCATACCAAATTCTAGCTGTCTTTTTTGCAGAAATGTATAAGCACATCTCCTAATTCATGAAGAAACGTAAAGGGACCCATACATAACACCCAAAAACAATTTTGAATATGAACAAGGTTGGGGGACTCATTCTTCCTGATTTTACTAGTAAAACTTATTACAGATCTACAGTAACCTCAGCAGTATGCTACTGACATAAAGATACACTGAGTGGCCAGATTATTATAATTTCTGAACACATAACAATCTGGCCACTCTGTGTGTGTGTTTGTGTGTGTATATGTATGTGTGTATATTAGAGGCCTGGTGCATGAATTCATGCATGGGTGGGGTCCGGCCAGCCTTGCCAGAGGGAGGGGACATGGGCAGTTGGCCTGGTTGAGGGGGCAATTTGCATATTAGCCTTATATAGGATATACACTGGAATGACAAAAACAAAGGAGACAAGTGTTGGCCAGAACATAGAGAAATTGGAACTCGAGCTCACATAATGCTGGAGAGAATGGTGCAACTGCTTTGGAAGACATGGCAGCTCCTCAAAAGTTAAAACATACAGCCCTGGCTGGAGGGGCTTGTCCTCGGGGCACAGGCCCGAGCTGTGGGCTCCATCCCCAGAAGGGGGCATGCAGGAGGCAGCTGATTGGTGTTTTTCCCTCACGTCCATGTTTCCGTTTCTCTTCCTCTCTAAAATCAATAAAACATATTTTTAAATAAAATTAAACATACAGTTACCATACGACACAGCAGTTTCATTCCCAGGAATATACCCGAGAGAATTGAAAGTGTATTTCCACATAAAAATCTGTACACAGTGTTTATAGTAGCATTATTCATAATAGCCAAAGCAGTAGAAACAGCCTAAATGTTCTTCCATTAATGAATGCATAAACCAAATTGGTATGGCCATACAAGGGAATATTATTTCATGATAAAAAGTGATAGGCTATAAAGCCATTAAAAGGCAAGTAATGAACCTTAAATCCATATCGACTAAGTGAAAGAAGCCCGTCTGGAAAGGCTATATACTGTATGATTCCAATTAAAAGGTTATATTTTATCGAATATGATTATATCTCAATTAAAATAATGCATGAGGGAGCATCTCATTTAAAAGACTTATTACCAAATGAATCTTTATCCTGTAAGTTTGGCATACTTTTGGAGATTGGGGTTTAGATGGTCTGGCACCTTTTCAAGTCTCTACATTTCCCAAACGCCTGTGTCCTTGTCCTTTGAGAAGAAGATGGTTTCAGCCCTGACCGCATCTCACTCCCACCAGAAGGGAGGGCTGTTTGTGATGTAGCTTCTTCTCCAGGCCCATCCTGGGGAGATGGTGGGAGCGCTGGCTGCACAGTCCCTTGGAGAGCCTGCAACCCAGATGACTCTGAACACCTTTCACTATGCGGGTGTGTCCGCCAAGAACGTGACCCTGGGCGTGCCCCGGCTCAAGGAGCTCATCAACATTTCCAAGAAGCCGAAGACGCCCTCACTCACCGTCTTCCTGCTGGGCCAGTCTGCACGCGACGCCGAGAGAGCCAAGGTAGGACCTGAGGGCGAGGAGGGAGCTCTTTCCTGAGTAGAAAGTTTGGGATTCTCTCTACAGGAGGTGTGAAGAGGCCTAAGGAGCTACCCAAACGCTGTGTCACGAATCCCTCTTCTTCCCAGGACATCCTGTGCCGTCTGGAACATACAACGCTGAGGAAGGTGACAGCCAACACAGCTATCTACTATGACCCCAACCCCCAGAGCACGGTGGTGGCAGAGGATCAGGAGTGGGTGAACGTCTACTATGAGATGCCCGACTTCGATGTGGCCCGAATCTCCCCCTGGCTTTTGCGGGTGGAGCTGGACCGCAAGCACATGACTGACCGGAAGCTGACCATGGAGCAGATTGCTGAGAAGATCAATGCTGGTAAGCGGGAGGCCGGCCAGCTCAGGTTAGCCTGGGATCCCTTCTGTGGTGTCACTGCTCTCTGGTCTCCAGCACTTCCCGTGCTCTGGTTCTGTCCCCAAGACCCCTCTCCTCCGTTCCCCTCTCTGTCCCCTTTCCTTCTGTGAGTCCCCTCCCTCTTTCCAAGGGGTTCTGTGAGGAGGAGGGCAGCCGGAAGAGCACGCTGCCGATGAACAGTGACCGGAAGCGAGTCCAGTAGGTGTGATCTTTCTCGTGGCTCCTCCCACCAGGTTTTGGCGATGACTTGAATTGCATCTTTAACGATGACAATGCAGAGAAGCTGGTCCTCCGGATCCGCATCATGAACAGTGATGAAAACAAGATGCAGGAGGTAAGTGGACCCAGAGGAACTTGATATGTCAGAGACAAGAAATCATTAACTCTTGTTCATGCCCAGAGAAGTTACAATGAAAGCAACATTGAGGTGCCAGTCACCCCACCTAACGTAGGAATGGGTAATTGTGGTTAGCAATGATTTCCAAAACTTCTAGCATCGCAAGTCTTTGCGATCTGAAGTAGCAGTCACAGCTGAGGCAGGGAGCGTTGGAGTGGGGTCAGCCCTGTCACGGCTCTCCCCTGATGCTCCGGCCTGCAGGCGGGGTAGAGCTGGGGCAGGTTGGGCCGGAGGAATTGCTGTGTCCTAGGAGGGGAGGTGTGAGAGCAGGTGTAACGAGGCCCGGGAAGGTGTGACGGATGGCTGCACTCGTGGGCATAGCTCCTTGTCCGGCAGCTGTGGGCGCCTGGCTGGTGCTTAGTAATGAAAAATCCGAACTTACCACGGACTGTGGGAGAACAGAGTCACTGGGATGGAAGTCCCTGAGGAGACTAGCGTTTGAGGTGATTCTGGGAAGGTTCCAGGAGCTCACCTCGCTCTTGTTGCAGGAGGAAGAGGTGGTGGACAAGATGGACGATGATGTTTTTCTGCGCTGCATTGAGTCCAACATGCTGACGGATATGACCCTGCAGGGTATCGAGCAGATCAGCAAGGTCTGCCATTCCCTCCCAGCAGCCCCTGCACCTTCTCCTTCTCTTTCTCCCCCTCTGCCCCCCCCCCCAACCTGACCCCGCTCTGTGCCCCTCCAGGTGTACATGCACCTGCCACAGACAGACAACAAGAAGAAGATCATCATCACGGAGGACGGGGAGTTCAAGGCCCTGCAGGAGTGGATCCTGGAGACGGACGGTGTGAGCCTGATGCGGGTGCTGAGCGAGAAGGACGTGGACCCCGTGCGCACCACGTCCAACGACATCGTGGAGATCTTCACGGTGAGCCTCCTGCCGGGCCGGGCCGGCAGTCCGCGGGGTCACTGGCTCAAGCCCCGCCCTGGTCTCTTGGCAACGCATGCGTCCGCCTCTGCCTTCCACTCTCGGCTCCTCGGTCGGTGTCTCTACGCCTGCGCCCACTCTGGCTCTGGGCTTCCCTGGCTGCCCTCTGGGTCTGGGTGACGGTAGGAGCTGGGAGCAGAGCTACTTCCTTACCTCCCCCGCCCCTACTCCAGGTGTTGGGCATTGAAGCCGTGCGGAAGGCGCTGGAGCGGGAGCTGTACCACGTCATCTCCTTTGACGGCTCCTACGTCAACTACCGGCATTTGGCGCTCCTGTGTGACACCATGACCTGTCGTGGCCACTTGATGGCCATCACGCGACACGGAGTCAACCGCCAAGACACTGGCCCGCTCATGAAGTGCTCCTTCGAGGAAACGGTAACGCAGAGCGGCTGAGCGGGCGGAGGAGGGCGTGCGGGGAAGAGGAGCGTCCAGTGCTGGGCCTGGTGCTGTCCTCCCTGTGGGTGGGTGCGCCGGCCCATGTGGAGGGCCCTGAGCACTGCGTGAGGGTCTGTGGGGCCTGGCCTCTCCCGCTGTTCAGGTGGATGTGCTCATGGAAGCGGCTGCGCATGGAGAGAGCGACCCCATGAAGGGGGTGTCTGAGAACATCATGCTGGGCCAGCTGGCTCCTGCTGGCACCGGCTGCTTCGACCTCCTCCTCGATGCCGAGAAGTGCAAGTACGGCATGGAGATCCCCACCAACATCCCCGGCCTGGGCGCTGCCGGACGTGAGTGTGCGGGTCCCCGCCCACAGCGCTAGCCGGGCCTGGGGAGAGGCAGGCCCTCCTGGCTGGAGGGCGGCTGTTCCTCACGCCCGTGTGTCTTTCGCAGCCACCGGCATGTTCTTCGGCTCCGCACCCAGCCCCATGGGAGGAATTTCTCCAGCCATGACGCCCTGGAACCAGGGGGCGACCCCAGCCTACGGCGCCTGGTCGCCCAGTGTGGGTGAGTGGCGGGCCCCGGAGGGCTCTTAGGGGACCGGAGGCTCGTGAAGGGTCACCAGGTTGGAACACTGGAGACCGCGGAGCTCTCAAGTATGAGTTGCCACGTGGGTTTATGACATTCGTCCTGAGCTAGACAGACCGACTTCCCTGCCTCACGCCTCCCAGGCAGCTCTCCAGCTTGCTCTGAGATGGAGAGCGACTGTACTCGGGCTCCAGCTCTGTGCTAACGGAACGTTTCCCCCCGCAGGGAGCGGAATGACTCCAGGGGCAGCCGGCTTCTCCCCCAGTGCTGCCTCCGATGCCAGCGGCTTCAGCCCCGGCTACTCCCCCGCCTGGTCGCCCACACCTGGCTCCCCGGGATCCCCTGGCCCCTCAAGCCCGTACATCCCGTCACCAGGTGAGCGGTCCTGTCTCCCAGTGCCAAGTTCATTTCTCCCCGATCTTTCCTTTGGGCTAGTCTCTCACTCCTTCCGGCTTCTTTCCTGCAGGCGGTGCCATGTCTCCCAGCTACTCACCAACGTCGCCTGCCTACGAGCCCCGCTCCCCTGGGGGCTACACACCCCAGAGTCCCTCGTACTCTCCCACCTCACCCTCCTACTCCCCTACCTCCCCGTCCTATTCTCCAACCAGCCCCAACTACAGTCCCACATCACCCAGCTACTCCCCGACCTCTCCCAGCTACTCCCCGACTTCTCCCAGCTACTCCCCGACCTCTCCCAGCTACTCTCCCACCTCTCCCAGCTACTCGCCAACTTCCCCAAGCTACTCGCCAACATCACCTAGCTACTCGCCAACCTCTCCCAGCTACTCGCCAACCTCTCCCAGCTACTCACCAACTTCTCCCAGCTACTCGCCAACATCACCCAGCTATTCTCCCACCTCTCCCAGCTACTCGCCGACTTCTCCAAGTTATTCTCCGACATCACCGAGTTACTCACCCACTTCCCCAAGTTATTCACCCACCAGCCCTAACTACTCTCCAACCAGTCCCAATTACACCCCGACATCACCCAGCTACAGCCCAACTTCTCCCAGCTACTCGCCTACTAGTCCCAACTACACACCAACAAGCCCTAACTACAGCCCAACCTCTCCAAGCTACTCTCCGACTTCACCCAGCTACTCCCCGACCTCGCCAAGCTACTCCCCTTCAAGTCCACGGTACACACCACAGTCTCCAACTTACACCCCGAGCTCGCCCAGCTACAGTCCCAGTTCTCCCAGCTACAGCCCTACCTCACCGAAGTACACCCCGACCAGCCCTTCCTACAGTCCCAGCTCACCAGAGTACACCCCAACCTCCCCCAAGTACTCGCCTACCAGCCCGAAGTACTCGCCTACCTCCCCCAAGTACTCTCCGACCAGCCCCACCTATTCGCCCACCACCCCAAAATACTCACCCACCTCTCCCACCTACTCCCCAACCTCTCCAGTCTACACCCCGACCTCCCCCAAGTACTCGCCTACTAGCCCCACCTACTCCCCCACCTCCCCCAAGTACTCGCCCACCAGCCCCACCTACTCGCCCACCTCCCCCAAAGGCTCCACCTACTCGCCCACTTCCCCCGGCTACTCACCCACCAGCCCCACCTATAGTCTCACCAGCCCGGCCATCAGCCCAGATGACAGCGACGAGGAGAACTGAGGGCCCGCGGGGCGCGGCCGCAGCTGGCTAGGGCGGAGGGCGGTCCTCTCGCCCGCCCGGCTCCTTTGTACATAGCTCCTGAGTCCCCGTGAAGTTCTGTCCTGTCTCCGGTGGAGCTTTGTCTTGTTCTCCACGTGTGCCGTCTCCGAACCCACTCGCCTGACTGGTGTTCCCCTACCCCACCACCCACGTCTCCCCAAACGGATCCCTCCTTGCCTGTGGCCTGATTGGGGGTAAAGGGTATTTCAACTTCTTAGGGGTAGTTCCTGCTCTGGGTCGTTACATCTGATCCTCAAGAACAAAGCTAAAGCTGCCTTTCTGTGTATTTTTTGAAATTTAAATAAAGTTTACTAATTTTGACCAAAAGCATGTATATTGAGTGCTTATTGCTAGGCAAGCATACCCAGGCTCCTGCTTCCTGCCTGGGCTGTTACGCCATTTAGTGCTTCAGGTGCTTCCTGTTAATGGGGGGAGAGGGGGAGCGGGGAGAGGCAGGAACATGAGAGCACATAGTACATTTTACCTACTAAACAACACCTGTGTCCCAGGCAGTGCTCTGTATCTCATCGAACAGATACAGCACTTGTCCCACATTAAAGCAATATTGAATATAATGGCTTAACCTATTTTCATGATTATAATATGCTAGTTGCCTGGTGCATGAAATCCTTGCACAGGAAGGGTCCTTAGGCCTGGCTGGTGATCTGGGCTGATACTTCTGGCTGCTGGGGGGTGGGGTCCCTTTGTTCTACGTCAGCCCACATCATAGCGAGCGATAGAACTCATGGTCGAAGTCCTGCAGGGACACTGCATATTCGCCTTTTATGTATATAGATAATTTGGAAAAGTAGAGGAAGATGTGGTACAGGAGAAAAATTACCACACTTAACATGACCACCAGGTATTTTTTTTACATGTTTCTCAAGTCACTTCTAACCAGTTTTTGTTTTGTCCTCAAACTGACAATGAGAAGATTAAAAATAATGTAATTTGTTTTAAAACTGAAGTTAAAGGATTTGGGGCTAATTTGCCGTTTTCAGTTGGCCATTGCATAATTTCTTTTATTAGCACCATAATGTATAATAGATAACAGCTTTCTATATTTGCAAGTTATTTCTGGTTTACTTGAGATATTTTATTTTATTTTTATTTATTTATTTTGTGTGTGTGTGTGTGTTGAAACTATGTGTTTATTGGAGCTCTTATATGTTAACATATTTGACACTTCCAGTGTATAAATACAATATATCTCACAATTTATTTAGAAAATCTTTTAAAAATTTCTCACCTTCAACAGAAATCTGACATGGATTTTGTATGTATTTTTAAAACAAGACACAGATCTTGTACCTATTTCCTTAGATTTATGCCTAAATATTTTTGGAATTATTTTAATGGTGTTATTGGTGGAAGTGGGTTCTTGGGATGCCACTGGAATAAGAATTTTCTGAGCACGCCCTCTCTTAAAAAATCAATAAATACATTTTGTTGAGTTTTTACAGAGGAAGAGAGAGGGATAGAGATTTAGAAACATCGATGAGAGAGAATCATTGATCAGCTGCCTCTTGCACATCCCCTAATGGGGACGTGCCCGCAACCAAAGTATGTGCCCTTGTCCGGAATCAAACCTGGGACCTTTCAGTCCGCAGACCGACGCTCTATCCACTGAGCCAAACCGGTTTCGGCTAAAAGCATTATTTCTATAGAATCGAACCCCTTGGTTTCCAAGGTCTCATTTCCCTCTGTCCTGCCATAGAAGGGTAGCTGTAGGTTCAGCAGAGCTAGGATCAAAGCCAGTATCCTGAGTTTCTATTCAGGTTGGAGCAGTATCCAGTCCAGCATCAGGTTAGCTTAGTTAGTGTTTCCAGCTGCAGTCCATTGTGGTGTGGTCCGCAGGGCTATATGGCTGTAGAGGAAAATGTGGAATGCAAGGAAGCAGGAACAGGAAACCCACATGAGCCAAGAGAGAGCTCCTTTGTCCAGGGGATTATGTCTTCACAAACTTTCATGGTCTTGCAGTGGCTCTGCCCACTTTGGCCAATGACCTCTGTTCCCAGGCAAGTACCTTCCCTCTGTCACCCTGACACAATGAGCTTGTGCCCATCTCTTCTTTGTTGGGCCCCTTTCCTCTGTGATCTTCAGGGAATGGGCTGGTGGTTCCTTGGGGAAATATTTTATTTTTAAACATGTTTTTATTGATTTCAGAGAGGAAGGGAGAGAGAGTTAGAAACATAGATCAGCTGCCTCCTGCACAGCCTCCCCCACCCCCCACTAGGGATGCACCCGCAACCAAGGCACATGCCCCCAACCAGAATCGAACCCGGGACCCTTCAGTCCACAGGCCAACGCTCTATCTACTGAGCCAAACTGGTCTTGGCCAGAGGTCTATCTTGAGATAAAGGTTGGTATTAGTATAAAAAGACTTAAGACAACTATTGTAACTATGCTCAACGAGGCAAAGAAATATTCTCTTGCTCTGGCCAGTGTGGCTCAGTGGGTTGAGCATCGTCCAGTGCACTGACCCGGTTTCTGGTTCAGTCGCATTCAGGGTGCATGCAGGAGGCAACCAAAGGATGTGTCTCTCACATCGATGTTTATCTGCCTCTCCCTTCCTCTCTCTGAAATCAATAAAAACAGATTTTATACACACACACACACACACACACACACCGTATTTTCCGGCATATAAGACGACCCCCTAATTTTACAGTTAAAACATAGATTTAGGCCTATATTCGCTGTATAAGACTACCCCCCACTTCAAAGAAAAGACTTACTTTGCCGTCAAGATCTGCAGGTAATTTTTGTGCAATTTTGGTCTTTTGCCCCCGATTTTTGGTTGACTTTTTTTCATTTCAAAAGTTGTCTTATACACCGGAAAATACGTGTGTGTGTGTGTGTGTGTGTGTGTGTGTGTGTGTGTGTATTTCAGAAAGGAAGGGAAAGGGAGAGAAAGAAACATCAATGATGAGAGAGAATCATGATCGGCTGCCACCTGCATGACTCCTACTGGGGATCAAGCACAAAACCCAGACATGTGCCCTTGACTGGAATTGAACCCAGGACCCTCAGTCCACAGGCCGACGCTCTATCCACTGAGCCAAACCAGTTAGGTGTGTGTGTGTGGGGGGGGGGATTTTTTTTTAAAAAGTATGCATTTTTAAGAAAAAAAATATATTAAAAAAAAACTTTCTTTAAAATTGATTTCAGAGAGGAAAGAAGAGGGAGGGATAGAAACCTCAATGGTGAGACAGAATCACAGAACCATTGATCAGTTGCCTCCTGCACACCCCCTACTGGAAATCCAGCCGGAAACCTGGGCATGTGCCCCTGATTAGAAATCAAACTTTTTTTTCTCCAGGGGTTTACTAGCCTCAAAGTGTTTGAGATTATTCCCTCATTTTCTGGTGTTTGTTTTTTCTTTTTCTTTTTTAAATAGACTTTATTTATTTATTTATTTATTTATTTTATTGCTTTTTACAGAGAGGAAGGAAGAGGGATAGAGAGATAGAAATCAATGAGAGAGAAACATCGACCAGCTGCCTCTTGCACGCTCCCTACCAGGATGTGCCCGCAGCCAAGGTACATGCCCTTGACCGGAATCGAGTCCGCAGGCCAACGCTCTATCCACTGAGCTAAACGGGTTTCAGCTGGTGTTTGTTTTTTCAAAGTATGGGATTATCTAGTCTCCAAGTACTGGGCAGCACTCACCTGAACTGGTCAGAGCAAGATGCTATCCTTCTTTGTAGGAAGATAGTTATGTACTGACTTAATTCCTTAGTTAATTATAGGACTAATCATGTTTTCTATTTCTCCTTGACTTAGTTTTAGTAAATAGTATTTTCATAGAAACTTATTTTCAAATAAAGATATTCATAATATTTTTATTACTCGCTCAGTGTCTGCCGTTTCTGGAGTAAGGTCAGCGTTTTGTCTCCTGTATTGTTTAATATGTATATATTTATGTTTCATTGATTTCAGAGAAAGGAAGGGAGAAGGAGAGAGGGATAGAAACATCAATGATGGGAGAGACTCATTGATCAGCTGTCTCCTGCACGCCCTCTACTGGCGATCCAGCCACCTCCAGCCGGGCCTCTGTATTGGCTATTTGTTCTCCAGCCATCTTGCGACAGGGCTGTCACGTTCTCACTTTTAAAAACTTTATTGTTACAGACATTCACCGTGTTCTTCCTCCCAATGACCCTCTCCCACCCACCCCACCCCCGTTCCTCCCCCACCCCAGCCACAGGCATCACTTTTTAACTTTTAAATGAACTTTTGGCTTTATTGATTGCATTATACGTTTGAATCCTAATTAATTTCTGTTCTTAGCTATATTGTTTCCTGGCTTTCTAATTTCTTTGGAGTTTGTTTTGGTATTCTTTTAATGTTTTCATTAGCTTTTAATTTATTTTTTTTAAATATATTTATAGCCCCAACCGGTTTGGCTCAGTGAATAGAGCATCAGCCTGCGGACTGAGGGTCCCAGGTTTGATTCCACTCAAGGGCGTGTATGTACATTGGTTGCGGGCACATCCCCAGTAGGGGGTGTGCAGGAGGCAGCTGATTGATGTTTCTCTCTCATCTGATGTTTCTAGCTCTCTATCCCTCTCCCATCCTCTTTGTAAAAAATCAATTAAAAAAAATATATATATATATATATATATATTGATTTTAGAGTGGAAGGGAGAGGGAAAGAGAAACAGAAGCATCAATAATGAGAATCAATCTCCTCCCTAGGGATCTAGCCCACAATTTGGGCATGTGCCCTTGACCGGAATAGAACCTGGGACCTTTCAGTCCGCAGGCAAACACTCCATCCACTGAGCCAAATTGGCTGGGGTATTCATTAGCTTTTTAGCTGTAAACACCTACATTGTGGGGTTTTAAGTATGAGGAAAATAGTCTTATATTTGCTTAGCTATTTAGCATTTTCTATGCTCTCCCTCCTTCCTGAAAGTCTGGTTTTCCCTCCGGTATCATCTCCCTTCAGCCGAAGAACTTCCTCAGCATTTCTCACGGAGCAGTGCGGCTGGTGACGACGATGGCAGTTTTATCCTCTCTGAGGGCAGCGTCACTGTGTACACCAGTGACAGGTTCTGCTGTGACAGGCTCATTGTCCTTTCGGCATCTCACGGTGGCCTACTGATCTCCTGGCCTTCGTAGTTTCTGATAAGTTTGCAGCCTTGTGTTATTTTTCTCTGGTTGCTCTCCAGATTTAAAAGTAAATAAATAAATCTTTGCTTTTGTTGTTGTTGTTAGTCCTCCAGGATATTTTCCCACTGATTTTCAGGAAGAGTGGAAGGAGAGGGGGAGTCAGAGAGAAGCACAAATGTGAGAGACACACACCCATTGGTTGCCTCCTGCATGCACCCTGAATGCTAGTGAACCGGAAACCTGGGCATGTGCCGTGACTGGGAATTGAACCTGCAACCTTCAGTGCACTGGACGATGCTCAACCCACTGAGCCACACTGGCCAGGACAGGAGTACCTTCCTTCGCCTCGTTGAGCATAGTTACAACAGCTGCCTTAAGTCTTTTTATACTAATACCAACCTTTATCTCAAGATAGACCTCTGTTGATTTTTCTTTTCCCTTTGGAGTCCATCATAGCTTCCTGGTTATATGCATGTAAAGTAATTTTGGATTGTATTTGTACATTATTAATGTTATATATAGTGACTCTGGATTCTGTGATATTACTCTAAAGACTGTACTTTTATTAGGGCAAGTGACTTGGTTAGACCCAAGTGCAAATATTGTCTCATCTGTGGTAGATGGCAGGGGGTTCTGAGGCCAGTTATGTCAGCTTTGTTCTCAGCCCACGAGAGCTCTTAGCTGCGCCTCACCCCCCTCCTCTCTGGTGGACCAGCTGACCTATGGCTTACCTTGCTGCTTTTAATTACGATGAACTACCAGCTCCTCTTGTTTGCTTACAGAATCCCCATGGTTATTGAGAGCAGCCGTAAACCTGACCTTCTCTGCACTGTTTCGAACAAAAATCTGTTCCGCCAAAACCGGTGTGGCTCAGTGGATAGAGCGTCGGTCAGCGGACTAAAGGGTCCCGGGTTCGATTCCGGTCAAGGGCATGTGCCTTGGTTGCAGGCACATGGTGGGGGTGTGCAAGAGACAGCTGGTCGATGTTTCTTTCTCGTCGACATTTCTGGCTCTCTTCCTCTCTGTAAAAAATCAATTAAAAAAAAAAAAAAGTCCGTTCCTTTGGAGAGAGCATGAGATCTCTGTCTTTATGAACGGCCTTGTCCCTGGGGAACAGAAATCTCTCAGCCGGGACCCTGGGTGCTGGGTTGGAGGGTGGGGAGCCTCTGACCCCCTCAGCTGGCCTCTCCTCAGATGGAGCCTCTGTCCTGTGAGAGAGCTGAGGCGAGGACACTGGGGCTGCAGCCAGACCTGGGGTCAAGCCTCTTCCCACTGTACCTGCCCCCAGATCGGGAGCTGAGAGGAGAGGAACACTGTCCTCTTGGCCACACCTGCCCTGAGCTTCCGTGGAAGTGGGCTGGGCTGGGGGAGGGGAGAGGCGGGGGCGGGGGGAGGTGGATGCAGAGAGGGAGCAGAGGTTGGTGCAGATGCTGTCGGTCCTCGCTGTGCTTACTAAGTTTTGGCGGGTTTTCTTGAGTAAATGTTTCCTCACCTCTGGAATCCCCGTAGGACAATTGCCAGGCTTTTAAGCCACATTTAAAACCGTTTCCTCCAGTTATATCTGCTTCGCGTGGGAAGCAGTCCAGGGAATTCCTCTGGACTACTTCCTGGAGGCAAAATTTCCCCTTTCTTCTCCTTGTCTTCTCTCTCTTCTGAAAAGTTAACAACTTGGTTGGGATATCACTTACACCTCATACAGTTCTCCCATTTCAAGCGGACAATTCAGCGGCTTTATACATTCACGGGCATGCGCAGCCATCACCGCAATCCATTTCTGTCACTTGAGAAAAAGAAACCCCATCCTCTTTAGCTACTGACCCGCCTCCATGTCTAAACACCATTTATCTACTTTGTGTCTGAATAGCACTGCTCATTCTGAAGATTTGATATAAATGGAATCATGGTGTGTGTTCTTTTGTGATTGGTTTCTTTTTACCTTTCTTCTTGAATGTTAGTGTTGCTGATTTTTTTTTTTTTTTTTTTTAATGTTTTTGTAGCCCTAGCCGTTTGTCTCAGTGGATAGAGCTTCGGCCTGCTGTAGTGGCCGAGGAAGAACGACACTGGTGATACATTATTTGAAAAGCTTCTGTCAAAATGTGACACCTCCCTTTTAGTCACATTTCATTGTAAGTCATGACTAACTTTCAGGGGGTGGTGAAGTGTAATTGGCTTCCAGGGAGAGAAACAGGTACCGGTGAACAGTAAAAATACCACTCATGCCCTAACCGTTTGGCTCATGGATAGAGCATCGGCCTGCAGACTGAAGGGTCCCTGGTTCGATTCCCATCAGGGGCATGTTCCTTGATTGCGGCACATCCCTGGTGGGGGGGTGTGCAGGGGGAAGCTGATCGATGATTCTCTCTCATCGATGTTTCTAAGTCTCTGTCCTTCTCTTTCTCTCTGTTAAAAAATCAATAAAATATATATTTTTAAAAACTACCACTCATGGAAAAAAGTGTTAACTCATCTTTCATTTCTGGCAGTTACGAGTGAAGTCTCTGCCAGGGCTAGACCTAAGGTGAGGTAAGAAAGACACAAGCACAAAATTTAAGGGGAACAAAAATCTCCTAATTAAAAATGCCATTGCTATTTTAAAGCAATATTTTTTAAAGCAAAATGAATGTATAAATCCAGATGAATGAAGTGTGGACATGTTCCATGTATGAAGGGTCAGCATTAGTAACTCCCCCTCTACCTCTGACCTGGTCTATGTGGGCGCAACCGCCCCCCCCCCCACCGCCCCCGCACCTCCCCTGCCCGCGAGCTTTACAGCTTCCGCTGTGCGTTGGAGCCTTATCTGTGGGAGAACTTTGAGTCCCTGATTGAGGTGGCGAACCTCTAGAACGAACGGGGTCTGCTTTTTTATATATATATATATAATATATTTTATTGATTTTTTTTACAGAGAGGAAGGGAGAGGGATAGAAAGCTAGAAACATCCATGAGAGAGAAACATTGATCAGCTGCCTCTTGCACACCTCCTACTGGGGATGTGCTTCCAACCAAGGTACCTGCCCTTGACCGGAATCGAACCCGGACCCTTCAGTCCGCAGGCAGAAGCTCTACGCACGGAGCCACACCGGCCTGCGCCTGGGTCTGCTCTCGCTGGGTCCCGGGCGCTGCCGCAGGGAGCCCTCTGCCTCCCCGGCTCCGGGGGCGGGGGCGGGGGCGGGGAGCACGGGCTGTGGGGACCTGGACGTGGTCTCAGGGTCCCAGGAGAGAGCTTTTCCTTCTGCCCGAGGTGAAGGCGGGCCAGTCCCCGGGCCCTTCCCTCCCTGAGCCGCGCTTTGGTTGTTTTTGCGCGTGTTTGTTCAGAGGCTGTGCAGTCCGGCCACGTGAGGACCCTCCCCCGCTCTGGGCAGGGAGAGCCCGGAGCTTTATCTCCCTGCCCGGCCCGGCCCCCGCATCCCAGAAAGCGGTCTGCGCGGAACTCCAGGCCCGCTGTCCGGCAGAGCAGTGGGAGCAGCGCTGACTTTGGAGCCCCCTTATCTCCCAGGCTCCCGGCTCAGCTTCACTGCGGGCCGCTGGGGGAACACTGCTTGTGCCGCCCAGCAGGGATTTTTTTTTTTTTTTAATGTTTTTATTGATGTTTACAGAGAGAGAGAGAGAAAGGGAGAGGGAGAGAGAGAGAGAGAGAAACATTGATGGGAGAGAATCGAACCCGAAACCTGGGCATGCGCCCTGACCAGGAATTGAAGCCAGAGACCTCGTGGTACATGAGGCAACGCTCAACCACTGAGCCACACTGGCCGGGCAGCAGTGGGCTCTCTCTATTTTTATTTTTACAAAATATTGTTTCCTAGATTTTCGTTTTTCCCATCTGAAGAGCTATTCAGGATATCCAGTCTGTTGTAAGGCGTCCTGGCTCCTGACTGTAGCTTTTACTCTTGCTATTTGGTCAGGTTTTGTACTATTTACTTTCTGTTCTGCAAATACACTCCCTCCTATAGTTATATTCTATGGTCTAACGTAGGTATTTAAGTGGCTCATCTGTATGTAGTCTTACCACTGCTTCTTCCCTGTCATTTTTTTAGATTCATCTCTTTCGTACATTTTTAGAAAGATTTCATAATTGCTTTGTTATAATCCCTGAATTCTTTTATTTTTGAGAATGTCTTCCTATAGCCTTTAAAATAGAAGCACATCTTAGCTGGATTTTTTTTTTTTTAATGTTTTATTTATTTATTTATTTATTTATTTATTTATTTATTTTTAAATCAATCTTTATTGTTCATATTATTACAAAGGTTCCTCATTTCTCCCCCCTCCACTAGGTTCCCCCCCACCCTCTGCCCATTTCCCCTCCCCCATTGTCCTCATCCATAGGTGCACAGTTTATGTTCAGACTCTTCCTCCCTCCCTTTCCCCAATAGTAAATCCCTTTTCAGATAGTAAATCAGTTACTTAGCATTTTCTCATATCAATAATACCTCCACATGCCCAATGATACACTTCACACAAAAGACATTTCCAAATAGGTCAACCAACTTCATCCAGGCCCCACCCAAGGCACTCACAGATCAACACCCCAGCGCTATACTAACTCAACACATCCAGATCTAAGCCTTCATCACTTGATTCAGCAGACCCTCAAGTTCCTGCAAAAGTTTCCAGCCATGTCTGAGAGGCAGCCGTGGGGCGGGGGCAGGCGAGGAGCGAGCTGTTCCGGGCCTGGCTGCTCCGGGCCTGGCCTCTGTTGCTCTGGTCCGTTCCACAACCAGCTGCTCCGGGTCTGGCCACTGCCGCTCCCGACCTGGTTGCTCTGGGCTTGGCTGCTGCTGCTCCGGGCCTGGCCACACCCAACCCAGCTGCTCTGGGCCCGGCTGCTCCGGACCCGGCCACTCTGGGCCTGGCCGCTCCCAGCCTGGCAGCTGCTGCTCCGGGCCTGGCCGCTCCCTTAGCTGGATTTTTTATTCTTTCAGGATTTTATAGACATTACTTGATTTCTATTACCGTGTTTCCCGGAAAATAAGACATCCTCTGAAAATAAGACCTACTTACAGGTTTCCTTCTGAGTGAAATATAAGGCATCCCCCAAAAATAAGGCCCCCCCAGGCTAAACATGAGAGTTTTGGTCCACTGATTCTGAAAGAAATGTAGTCACAAGAAATTCACCAGGAAATTCAGGAATTGGATTGTTATGATGATGTTCCAGAAGATGATGACATGATTGTCATTAAATAAATGAGTCAATTCTTGATACTGTAGGATTCACAGTTTATCTGGTTTGTGTTGACAACTACCGTACTACCGTACCGTATACAAGTAATAAATTTCCTTTATTTTCATTTAACAATAAATGTGTACCGTATTCTTCTTCATGGAAAAATAAGACATCCCCTGAAAATAAGACCTAGCGCATCTTTGGGAGCAAAAATTAATATAAGACACTGTCTTATTTTCGGGGAAACAGGGTAGTAGGGATTCTCCAGAGAAACAGAACCAGCAGGACAGACATATCGATGAAAGGAAGTTCACTAAGAGGAATTAGATCATGGGATTATGGAGGCTGAGAAGTCCCACAATCTGCCGTTTGCAAACTGGAGCTGAGAGAAAGCCGGTGATGTTCTCTCTCTCTCTCTCTCCTCTCTCTCTCGGGCTGAAGGCCTGAGAGCCGGGGAGCTGATGGTGTAAACTCCAGTCTGGAGGCCAAAGGAGAGAGATGTCTCCGCTCAAGCTGAGGTAGGAAAGAAAAGGAATGCATTTCCCTTTTTACCTTTTTTAAAATATATTTTTTATTGATTTCAGAGAGGAAGGGAGAAGAGGAGGAGAAAGAGATAGAAACAACAATGATGAGAGAGAATCATTGACTCGGCTGCCTTCTGCACACCCGCTACGGGGATTAAGCCTGAAACCTGGGCATGTGCCTTGACAGGAATCGAACCCAGGACCCTTCAGTCCACAGGCCGATGCTCTATCCACTGAGCCAAACTGGCTAGGGCTAGCTCTTATCTTTGATTCTGTTCAGGACCTCAGTGGTTGGGTGAGACAGTAATCTGCTTTATGAGCTCACCAACTCAAACGCTAACCTAGCAGGCACACCATGCAATATGCAGAGCTTGTAGCAGACACCCACACCTGAAACCTACAAGCTCATGTTAACAAATGTCACCCCAATACATTTATTTAAAAAAACCCACAAATGCCAATCTAGCCCTGGCCAGGTAGCTCAGTTAGTTAGAACAACATTCTTATATGCCAAGGTTGTGGGTTCGATCCCCAGTCAGGGGCACATACAAGCATAAATAAATGGAACAACAAATTGATGTTTCTCCCTCTCTCAAATACATTTTAAAAAATTAAAATCAGCCAGAACTGGTTTGGCTCAATGGATAGAGCGTCGGCCTGTGGACTGAAAGTTCCCAGGTTTGATTCTGGTCACAAGGGCATGTACCTTGGTTGCGGGCACATCCCCGGTAGGGGGTGTGCAAGAGGCAGCTGATCGATGTTTCTCTCTCATCAATGTTTCTAACTCTATCCCTCTTTCTTCCTCTCTGTAAAAAAATCAATAAAATATATTAAAAAATTTTTTTAAACAAACTGGTTGGCCAGAATGTAAGAATTTATACTTTTCTAGTTCTTACTCATCCTTCAATGTCAAATCAGTGCTATTTCCTCTGACCAGCACCCCCAACTCCCAACACCCATTAGACAGGGCTTTTGTGATGTGGTCCCAAAGCCCACGCCTCTGCACACATGCAGCACTGTCTACCTGCTTACTTCCTCCTTTATGTCTCTGAGGAGCCAAACTCCGCGCAGCACTGTGGGATTGAGCCCCCGGTGCTGGCTCCTGTAAGGGAGGTGTTGGTTTGCCTGCAGGAGCCGCTCTGAGGGTGACTGACTCACCCGCTTACCAGGACCGGCAGTCCAGGGTCCCGAAAAACACCTCCATTCGAGGCAATCTGGAAGCCGTCCCCCTGCCGCTGGCGCCCGAGGACAGGCTTGGGGCGGGGGCTCTGAGTCTGTATCACGCTCCTCGGCACCCCCCGAGGCTGCGAATCTATTAATAACTCCTCCCCGTGTCTGTGGGGAGCGGACTGTGTGCTCTGCCAGCCCCGGGCCTTCCTGACGCCCCGCGGCCGCCTCCCGCCACCCACAGGCCGGCGCCGGGGGAGGGGCGTGGCGGGAGGCAGGGCTCCCTGCTCCCAAGACCTGCGGTCCTGAGACCTGGGCCGGCCTCGCCGAGACGCAGAGAACTGACCCCCTGGAGGCCAGCGGCCATCACCGGCCTCAGAGCTGCCTTCACCAGCGTGCTCTCCCGCCGTGCCGCCCGCCGCACGGAGGTCTTTCTGAGCGATGCCGTGACGATTGCTCTCAGTGCTGGTGAGGTTATTCCGTGCCCCACCCTGTCAGCGGGTTCTCGGCAGAAACGCTTCCACGCAATTTATCTCAATACCCAGAGGAGGCGTTTTCCCAGAGCAGTCGCTTTAGTACTGTTTCTTTTTCTTTTCTTTAAAAAATATATTTTATTGATTTTTTACAGAGAGGAAGAGAGAGGGATAGAGAGTTAGAAACATTGATGAGAGAGAATAAGAGAGAAATCAGCTGCCTCTTGCACACTCCCTATCAGGGATGTGCCCGCAACCAAGGTACATGCCCTTGACCGGAATCGAACCTGGACCCTTCAGTCCGCAGGCCGACGCTCTATCCACTGAGCCAAACCGATTTCAGCCCGAACAGTTGCTTTATTGTTAACCTCAGGGACTCTTGAACTGGCACTGAGAAAGTCCCTCTTTCTCCATGCGCTCGGGACATTCCGAGGAGACGGTGCCTCCCACACAGCAAACAGGGCGTCGCTGGTCCACACGTTAGCGGTGCTTCGCCTTTGTGACGGCCCCACCCTGACTTCCCGTTCTTCTTTCCCCCCGCTCCTCTCCACTGCGGCGAAAGGACATCCAACGGAGCGCCCAGGTCTGAGGTGCACGATTGGAGGACTTTGGGCAGCACAAATGTTGACACCACGTACCTTTCAGACAACCTCTGGAGGCGTTGGCTAGAAATAAACAGTTATGATCTAAGCAGGGGTCCTCAAACTTTTTAAAGTGGGGGCCAGATCACGGTCCCTCAGAGAGCTGGAGGGCCGGACTATATGAACTACTAATTCCTACTGTAACACCTCGGCTGCGCTCACTGCCCAAAAAACCTGGTGGGCCGGATCAGACTCCTCTGCGGGCCGCATGTGGCCCGAGGGCCGTAGTTTGAAGACGCCTGTAAGGGGTCTGGCGTGGGGTCTGGCTCCTGGTAAGGGAGGTGTTGGTTTGCCTGCAGGAGCCCCATTGCAGGTGACTGACTCACCCGTTTACCTGGGACTGGAAGTCCAGGGTCCCCAAAAACACATGGGACAGCGGACACTGAGGAAGGTAACTCCAGGCCAATGCGATCTACCACTTCTCACCTCCCGCCGGAGCTTCTGAAATTCCTTTTCCAGAGGCACCCAGCACCCACCCTCACGGACAGCAGAGTGTGTGTGTGTGTGTGTCCCCCCGCATGCTCCTCCAGCAGCACCACACCGTGCTGTGTGAGCTCTGATCGCGACCATGAACTTTTTCAAATAAACCGAAAGGGCCCGGCCGGCGTGGCAGGGGGTGAGCGCTGACCTATGAACCAGGAGGTCACAGTTCGATTCCTGGTCAGGGCACGTGCACGGGTTGAGGGCTCGATCCCCAGAGTGGGGTGTGCAGGAGGCAGCCCATCAACGATTCTCTCTCATCATTGATGTTTTTCTCTCCCTCTTCCTTCCTCTCTGAAATCAATTTAAAAAAACAAAACAAAACGCAGAAAGGGAAAATGAAACATATTTAACAAAAATGATTAAATGCCACCAGGAAAGGGGAGAATTCTCCCTTCTACCCTTCCGTAGTTCTGCTGGTGGGACTGGTAATAAAATAAGAAAATTGACACAAATAGAGTCAGAGGCAAACACCAATTGGACACATGCACGTCTCGGGCCAGAAAATGAGGCTCAAAGAAATGATGAGCGAGGCGCCTTCTCATACTTTGTGGACAAAGAAACAAAACATTTGTGAGAACCTGACAGAACAAAGGAAGTCAGTGTTCACACGAAAGGAATCTGAGGGAGACCTGGGCTGGGGCAGCAGATTGTGAGGCCGTACAAGGTCTGTTTACACAGGGCTTCGCTCTGGGTTTTACAGCTCCTGTGATAAAGCTGTCTCAGCCCGCACAGGCAGGGTGGGCATGGAAAGACCAGGAGACAGAGGAGTCTCAGAGCGAGTGCTGCCTTCTCAAATGACTTCAGTTTGACAAAATCACCCTGACCGGTGTGGCTCAGTGGATGGAGTATCGGCCTGTGACTGAGGGGGGTCGCAGGTTCGATTCTGGTCAGGGGCATGGACCTTGGTTGTGGGCACATCCCCAGTGGCGGGGGGTGCAGGAGGCAGCTGGTCGATGTTTCCTTCTCATCCATATTTCTAACACTATCCTTCTCCCCTCCTCTCTGTAGGAAATCAATTAAATATATATATTTTTTAATATTGAAATAATCACCATGCCAGTGTGAGATAACTTGGGGTGGCCTGCGCTAGGCCCCAACAGTACCCTCCCACCATCCGTCCCTGAGGCTCCCCTTCAGCTCCCTACCCTCCACCTTCACCCACTGCGGTCAGGTTCCCGCCTCCATCTCCATGGAAACCATTCCAATCTCCCGGTGACGTCAGCACAGCTGGCCCCGCTCTTTTAAAAACATCGGGACTGTCCCGCCAAAAGCGGGATGTTGTCACCTTACCACCGAGGCTTGCTGTGAGGGTGCAGGTAAGGAACGCCGCCTGTCCACAGCCCGATCACGGCTCCCGGCCCACCACCCGCCCCGCGCGGCCGCGGCCCCGTTGGATAATGGGCTGCGGTTAGGCCGCTCCGGTGGCAGCTGTGCAAATGTGGGCACGGCCCCAGCTTCTCAGGCTCCCTGTTTTTTCTCTGTAACATGCAGATAACAACCCTCCCCTCCCAGGGTTGTTTGGAGAATCAAAGAAGATAAAACATGAAAGCAGCATGGTATCTAAGCTAAAACACGAAACTGTGAAAGCACGAGCTGAAACACCAGAGATGGAAGGAGACGTGGTGGGGCTCCCTCCCACGCGGGCTCACCGGCTGCCCCGGCTCCCCCGAGGCAGGAGCTGTTAGGCTGCGGGACCCAGGGGGAACCGGCTGCTCATCATTTAACTTTCTTCTTCTTTTTTTTTTTTTTTAATATATTTTATTGATTTTTTATAGGGAGGAAGGGAGAGAGATAGAGAGCCAGAAACGTCGATGAGAGAGAAACATCGACCAGCTGCCCCCTGCACACCCCCTACCGGGGATGTACCCACAACCAAGGTACATGCCCTTGACCGGAATCGAACCCGGGACCTTTCAGTCCGCAGACCAATGCTCTACCACTGAGCCAACCGGTTTCGACTCATGATTTAACTTTCAACTCAATTAGACCAGTGCAGGCTGCTCCTACTTCTACAGTGAAACGTACATGTAGAATTGTGTGTGTGTGACTTACAGATTATTTATATGTATTAAAATATAAACATTATGCCGAAACCGGTTTGGCTCAGTGGATAGAGCGTCAACCTGCGGACTGAAGGGTCCCAGGTTTGATTCCGGTCAGGGGCATGTGCCCTGGTTGCGGGCACATCCCCAGTAGGGAGCATGCAGGAGGCAGCTGGTCAATGTTTCTCTCTCATCAATGTTTCTATCTCTCTCCCTTCCTCTCTGTAAAAAATAAAAAATATATATTAATATATATATATAAATATTATATTTATATTTCTGTTCAAACATATATAACTATAAAATCCTCTTTACATATATCTAATATATAAAACTATCTCCTTGTGGGCCTGTGGACTGAAGAGTCCCAGGTTTGATTCTGGTCCAGGGCGCATGCCCGGGTTGCAGGCTTGATCCCCAGTGAGGGGCATGCAGGAGGCAGCCGATCAATGATTCTCTCTCATCATGGAGGTTTCTATCTCTCTCTCTATCTCACTTTCTTTCTGAAATCAGTAAAAATATATATATGTTTTAAAACTTTATAATATGTGCTAAATATGTGTGTGTGTGTGTGTGTGTGTGTGTGTGTGTGTGTGTGTAGTTGCATAGATCTGAATTAGATCTAGATTGAGGTTAGTTTTGAAAAATGTACGTTTAAAAAATGTGTTGTCTGGCCGGTGTGGCTCAGTGGTTGAGCATCGACCTAGGAACCAGGAGGCCATGGTTCATTCCTAGTCAAGACATATGCCCGGGCTGCGGGCTGGGAGACCGGTGTGGGGCGTGCAGGAGGCAGCTGAGCAATGATTCCCTCTCTTCTTTGAGGTTTCTTTCTCTCTCTCCCTCTCCCTTCCTCTCTGAAATAAAACATAGCCCCAGCTGGTTTGGCTCAGTGGAGAGAGTCTCGGCCTTCAGCCTGAAGGGGGTCCTGGGTTTGATTCCGGTCAAGGGCACATGCCGGACTGCAGGCTCAGTCCCTAGCAGGGGGTGTGCAAGAGGCAGCCAATCAATGATTCTCTCATATCATCGATGTTTTCTCTCCTCTCTCTCTCTGCCTTCCTTTCTGAAATCAATAAAAATATATTTTTAAAAACTATTTAAAATAAATAAATAAAATGTGTGACATCATTGTAAATATTAAAACAAACACGAGTTGTTGATCATTTCTCGTTGCGAGCAGGTAACTATTTGCTTCTTCAGGGCGGAGGAGCCGTGCACACGGAGGAGCCCCGAGCCCAGCTCCCTGTCTGCAGAGGGAGCCGCTGTTACTGGCTTCTGTGTCTCATCCCAGGAACATGGGTTTCTGTAGGTACAGGGTGTGTGTGTGTTTTACATTTTTGTTTTTCCCCCCCTTAACGTGCTCCTATGCATTAGGTTTTGTCCATCATGTTTCTGCCACAAACTCCACAATGACAAAAGACTCAGCTTTAAATGTGCCGGGATGTGACCCCCGCTCTCCAGGCCAGCAGAGCCCTCCCCCACCCGGGCCGAATTCCCTTTAGCCCGTTTTCCCACTGAGAACCAGAGAGCGGGGTGGCGTCACCAAAGGCCCGGAGCCGGTGGAGACCAGGATTCAGATTCCCCATTTCCGGGCCCACCTCTGGGCAAGGCCTTAGCAACTGTCGGCGGACACGGTGTATTTTTCTGACCGATTTCTGCATTTACATTTGGCTTCCCAAGAGGTCCTGCAGTGGCTGCCTTTGGGGTGTCAGGACGTGTGTTTGCTTTCGGAGCATTCTCGCCTGCTTGGGGGAGTGCAGACGGTCTGACCTGCCACAGCCAGGCCAGAGGGAGCGAAGCTGCAGCTCAGGGCCAAGGCTGAGGCAGGTGGCAGGGGCCCGGCCAGACTCGATCGATCACATTAAGCTTCAGGCAACGCACCTTGTTGCCAACACAGCCAAGTCTGCGCTTCAGGCCAGACAGCCAGGCCCAGTGGGGGGAGGTGGGGGGGAGTGTCCGATGCACAGAGCACCTGGAACTCTGGCACCTGCGGAACTCAGCACCTGACCAGGCTGTCTCGCTTTGAGGCAGATATAAAATGGACGGAGAGCTGGGGATAACAGTAAAAACCTTGGACTCTGCCCTGACCAATTTGGCTCAGTGGATAGAGCGTTGGCCTGAGGACTGAAGGGTCCCAGGTTCAATTCCGGTCAAGGGCATGTATGTACCTTGGTTACAGGCTCATTCCCAGTGGGGGGCGTGCAGGAGGCAGCTGATAGGTGTTTCTCTCTCATCAATGTTTCTGAATCTCCCTCTTCCTTCCTCTCTGTAAAAAATCAATAAAATATATTTAAAAAAACAAACAAAAAACCTTGGACTCTCAGAGAAGGTCCAAAGGCGAAGAAATGATGGAAGTCAGGCTAATGATTGCCCATCTGACCTTGGAAGGCTGACCCTCTCTGCTCACCAGATCCTACCGAGTCTTCAAGGCCCGGTCCTCGTTCTCTGCCAGGAAGTCATGGAACATGTGGGGAGAGGAGGCCAGACAGGCCCACAGGTGCACATGCACCGAGCCTCTAGTCCACATGTGTCAAACACAAGGCCCGCGGGCCAAATCCGTCCCGCCAGGCCTTGCAATGTGGCCCGCACCGCGCTGTCATCACTGCACTCCGCTGCGTTTCCATCACAATGACAGTTTATGACTGTTCAGTAAACCATTCGGCCCGCGATTTAGGCTGGATTTTAGATTTTGGCCCCTTCTCTGATTGAGTTCGACACCCCTAGAATCTAACCAGAGGGCCAGTGCATGAATTCGCACACGGTGCTGGCCAGGCCTGTCAGGAGGAAGGCACTGTGGGAGGTTGGCCAGGGGGGCGGCTCTGATTGGCTGAGCAGGGCTGGGCTGGCTGAGGGGAGGGGCCAGCTGGGGGAAGAGGCTGCAGGAGGTTGGCCTGCTGGTCCCACCTATTGGGGTGTGTGTGTGGGGAGGATCTGGGGTGGGCCTGGCAGGGAGTGGGGAGGGGCTGTGGGCCGATGGCGTGGGGCTGGCAGATTGGGGATGGAGTAGCCAGGGGGAGGGGCTTCGGGAGGTTGGCTGTCCAGCCACACCCCTGATTGGGCCAGTTCCTTGGCGTCAGTGGGCATCATAGCGACAGGTTGTTTTGATGTTACAGCGTTCAGGTCTCTGGCTTTTTATGAGTATACTAGGGGCATGGCACATGAGATTCATGCCCTGGTGGGGGAGGGCGTAGCCTGCAGGGACAGGTCCACTGTGGGAGAACCACATCCTGGTCAGCTGATTAGCACTCCTACCATGGAGCACACTGACCACCAGGGGGAAGCCCCTATGTTGAGCCTCTGCCCCCTGGGGGTCACTGCACATCATAGCAACTGGATGACTGGTCATTCTGGTTATTCCACCGTCCAGTTGCTGGGCTTTTATTATATAGGACTACAGGCCCAGTGCATGAAATTCATGCATGGGAGGGTGAGTCCCTCAGCCCAGCCAGCACCCTCTCCAATCTGGGACCCCTTGAGGGATGCCCAATTGCCCATTTAGGCCTGATTCTGGTAGGGCGGGGGCCTAAACAGCCAGTCAGACATTCCTCTCACAATCCAGGACTGCTGGCTCCCAGCTGCTCGCCTGCCTGCCTATCTGATTGCCCTAACTGCTTCTGCCTGCCAGCCTGATCACCCCCTAACCATTCCCCTGCCAGCCTGATTAATGCCTAACTGATTCTCTGCCAGCCTGATTTTCCCTAACTGCCTTCTCTGCAGACCTAGTCACCCCTAATTGCCCTCCCCTGCAGGCCTGGTCACCTCTAACTGCCCTCCCCTGCAGACTTGGTCACCCCCAACTGCCCTCCCCTGCAGACTTGGTCACCCCCAACTGCCCTCCCCTGCTGGCCTGATCACTCACAACTACCCTCCCCTACTGGCTTGTTCCCTCCCAACTGCCCTCCCCAGCTGGCCATCTTGTGGTGGCCATCTTATGTCCACATGGGGGCAGCCATCTTGTATGTTGGAGTGATGGTCAATTTTCATATTACTCTTTTATTAGATAGGATAGAAGATACTTCTCACTGCAAACATGCTGAAGTGTACAGTACAGGTTAAATGAACTGGTGAGGACCTTACCAATTACAACAGTGTTTCCATGGCAAAAGGGCCCAGTTCTCACCAAATTCCTTTAGGGAGCTCTTGCAGCTCCACGTTGAACCCCAATGAACCCTGTTATCAGCTCGTGGCCCTGGTGTTTCCAGATGTGCCTTTGGAGAACACTGGCTGGGGGGGGGGGGGTGAGGAGGGATCTGGCAGTTGCAAGACACTCAAGTGGAAATCAACTACCAACTGATTCATTGCAAAGTGAAAACAGGACCCACATTAATGATGATCTCAGGCTCTTTCCTTGTTAATTGGAGGGAAGTATTGAGGTGCAGCTGATAAAATCCAAATGTGTGTTGGTCCTCAGCATGTTGACTGAGGAATTGCAAGGGTTAACTGGAGAACACAAGGCTTGAGCCTTACAAAAATCCAACAAATGTCAAAGGGAAACGCGTTTTGTAAGCCTGAGCCTTGTAAAGACACGACCCCCCTGAGGGAATATCTTATAGGAACCACACACAACTCTGGCTCAGGCCAGATAGCGCTCAGCAGAAACAGCCTGCGGGCCAGTCCAGATACCGCGTCCACAGAAGCCGCCCGCAGCCCAGTCCTGATACAAATGTCAGCCGAAGCCTGCAGCTTTCCCTCATCGGAACTGACGTCTCTCTCGGCCTCAGTCCACCGGCACCCAGGTGCCTTGAATAAACATCATTTTGATTACACTGAGCCGTGAGTCGGTTCTGTGCGACTCCGGCGCAACCCAGAACCTTTGAGAAATAATGATGTAACCGGACAATCAGTGGGTCTGGGCTGCCTGTCGCTACCTGAGCCAATTCAGCAGCGACAGGGCTGAATCTGTATGAGCATTTATTCCAGTAATGCCGGCAGAGTGGGAGAGCAGCGGGTCACCACAAACATCTGCTCTCCCCACCAGAAACCGGCTGCTTATTGGGGTAGAAGGACGAAGTTTACGTGGGGAAGTAGCCAAAGAAGGCGCCCAGGGGGCAGTCTCACAGGTGATGCGGGCCGGGGATCGCAAAGGCCTGGGCACTGGCAAAGGCCGGGGTCTTCAAAGGGCTGGCAGCTCTGGTCTCTGCAACACAGTTGTCCATCTTCCCGTTCTTTCCCATTGTAACAGGCAGCTCCTGGGTGGGGAGGGCGTGGGGAGGGTGGGCTGCACTTCCAGGTGAGCTCCACACGCAACCTCCCGCCAGGCTAGAATGCGCCTTCTTCAATCCGAACACAGCAGTCACAGCTCACAGAGCATGATGAATATTCCGTACGGTGATAGCCGGGCCCCGGTATTCTATGCTGCCCCTCTCAGGAAGACTGCCACACACTGCCTCGTCCCCTCTTCTGGGAGCCCTGCATCAGCCATCTGTCCGGGCAGGAAGGCAGGGGTCTCCAGCATGACCGCGCGGACGAGGACCGGGTGGAGTTCCTGCTGGTTTCAGCCTCCGCTCCCTCTGGCATCCGCCTGCAGGGCCGCTGGCAGCACACGCACCAAATGTCACCCAGGCCTGTCCATGCCAGGCGGTGCGTGCCTCTTCGCAGGGGACCGCTCTGCCGGCTCCGAGTGTAATCACACCGTCCCGCTTCCCGTCCTCCCTGCCCTGGGCCATTCCCTGGTCCCTCCTCCTCCAGCCCAGCACCCCCACCCCAATCCCTGAGGCCCAGGGTTGGCAGGGGGCAGGAGCGGTCACTTCTTTCCCAGAACGTTTCCGGGGAGGCCACGCAGCCCTGTCCAGGCCTCTTCCGTGGCCTCATCCCTCGGATGGGAGCCCCAGCCCTTGGTTTCCCCCGCTCAGCCCCGGCCTGTGGGGTCTGTCCGTGGGCTCCGCAGGCCTTCCAGCTGGGCAGTGAGGAATGTAAACAAGGCTGAGGTGACTGAAGAACAAAATGCTACTTCAAAACCCTCGGCAGCTGAAGTTGCCCCTGTCAGAGAGTCCCCTCCTCTTTCTCAGCCTTCTTACAAGTTATCGAAAGCAAATGAAAAAGAATCCTGTGTGTATGCCGAAGCCGGTTTGGCTCAGTGGTAGAGCGTCGGTCTGCGGACTAAAGGGTCCCGGGTTCGATTCCGGTCAAGGGCATGTACCTTGGTTGCGGGCACATCCCCAGTAGGGGGTGTGCAAGAGGCAGCTGATCGATGACTCTCTCTCGTCGATGTTTCTAATTCTCTCTCTCCCTTCCTCTCTGTACAAAATCAATAAAATATATTTTAAAAAAAAAAAAGAATCCTGTGTGTATGCCGAAGCCGGTTTGGCTCAGTGGTAGAGCGTCGGTCTGCGGACTAAAGGGTCCCGGGTTCGATTCCAGGCAAGGGCATGCACATTGGTTGCGGGCACATCCCCGGTAGATGGTGTGCAAGAGGCGGTTGGTCGATGTTTCTCTCTCATCGACGTTTCTAGCTCTCTATCTCTCTCCCTTCCTTTCTGTAAAAAAATCAATAAAATATATTAAAAAACAACAACAATCCTGTGCCTTCTCTCTATAAAAATGAGTAATTTGGGTTAGTGTATGGTCTTTATGTGATCTGTGTATGTCTGTGGTTATATGTGGTGTGTTTTCTGCCTCTGGATGGCATAACTAGAGTGTTCCTCACCTGAGGACATCATCACTGATATTTGGAGGGAAGGAAAGTGAGAGAGAGAGAGAGAAATATCATCGATTGATCGGCTGCATGCCTTGACTGGGGCTGGGGATCCAACCCCCAACTCAAGTATGTGTCCTTACCGGGAATCAAAACCGTGACCTTTTAGTGACTACTAACTGGGCCACACCAGCCAGGCACAGGGTGTAATATTTTATTGGCCTAAAGAGATTAAATACGTATATTGTTCGCTCACCTTATAAAATAAATTTTTGAACTAATTAGATCTATTTTGGTATGCTTGAAATTACATGGGAAGCTTTGCCAAATTAAATAATAGCTATTTGAATACATACACATTAATTAAACTGTCCTATTGTATACATATCTTTTTATTAAAGTGAATGTTCTGGAAGTTTCAGCCTGCCTTAGCAAGGAACTTCAAACAGGGAGCTCTCAGGGGTAGCGGGCGTCCCATCGGTGCCACTGGGTAAGCTGAGTGACGGCTCTCTGGGGGTGTCGAGCAGGGGTGCTCCGAGTGTTTGGGTCCACGCATACACTGGGGCATTTATGAGTCGCTTCCAGGGCTCAATGAACACTCCCAATGACCCATGTACAGCGTTTTAAAATCTGCATATTGCCCTAGCCTGTTTGGCTCAGTGGATAGAACATCTGTCTGTGGGCTGAAATGTCCCAGGTTTGATTCCAGTCAAGGGCACATGCCCAGGTTGTGGGTTTGATCTCCAGTAGGGGGCATGCAGGAGGCAGCCGATCAATGATTTTCACTCATCATTGATATTTCTCTCTCTCTTTCTCTCTCCCTTCCTCTCTGAAATCAATAAAAATACATTTAAAAATATATATTGAGTATTATTGGTTCTTTTTTTAAAAAAAAACCTGTAGGCTTTGTATTGTTCTTTTGTCATTTCATAGCAACTATTGTTTACCAAGAAATTGTTATCTTGGAATGTTATATATTACAGAAAAGCAAAGTTCTTTATCAAATGCATTATAATAAAATCTATGTCATTTTAAGTATTTTTAAATTTATTTAATTTATATTTTTGTTTTTTGTTAATCCTCACCAGTGGATATTTTCCATTGATTTTTAGGGAGAATGGAAAAGAGAGGGAAAGACAGAGAGAAACATCGATGTGAGAGAACACATCGAAAAACATTTTTTAAAAGAACATCGACTGGCTGCCTCTTGCACAAGCCCAACCAGGGCCCAGGCTAGGAAGAAGCCTGCAACCAAGGTATGTGCCTTTGGCCAGAACCGAACCCAGGACACTTTGGTCTGCAGGCTGACGCTCTATCCACTGAGCCAAACCAGATGAGGTTCTTTTTAAAAATATTTTTTTAATTGATTTCAGAGAGGAAGGGAGAGGGAGAGAGAGATAGAAACATCAATAATAAGAGAGAATCATCGATCAGCTGCCTCCTGCATGCCCCAAACTGGGAATCGAGCCTGCAACCTGGGTATGCCCCAACCAGGAATTGAACCGTGACTTCCCAGTTCTTAGGTCAATCAATGCTCAACCACTGAGCCATACCAGCTAGGCTTTTTCTTTTTTTCTTATTCTTTTGTTTCTTCATTTTAAGTTTGTCATTTACAAACATTTACTCCGAGGCATTTACAAATATGTTACATCTTATAGAAGATCCATGAAAGGGACTCTGACTTACTCTAAAGTACAGGTTTCTAGGCGGGTTGTATCTTTGAAGTAGATGAAAATTTATAGAATTCTAAGGAATCACTGTATTCATGGAAATACTAGCAAATGATCAGGATAAACAAAGTTGATTATATGGGACTGAATGAACTGAGGGTAATTATTATTCTTATGATTGTGTTTAAAATATTGTTGATTTTACAAAACTTTTTGCTTTCCAGCTATAAGAAAATTTGTTTTTTCCCCCTAAAGCAATTTAGTAAATTATACCCTCATCTATAAAAATAAAAGCTTAATATGCTAATTAGACTGGATGTCTTTCTGGATGACCTTTCGGACAAAGCCAGGGCTGTGAGGGAATCCAGTGCCGGCAGCCAGGGGAAGGAAGGCCTACTCTTGCACGGATTTCCTGCATCGGGCCTCTAGTAAACAATATTGAAACATTTATATTTTTCTCCCTACCCAATCCCTCCAGAATTTGACAATTCTTTTTGTGTGTGTCATTAATCACATTTTTTTCCATTGATTTTTAGAGAAAGTAGAAGAGAGGGATGAGGGGGGAGAGAGAGAGAGAGAGAGAGAGAGAGAGAGAGAGAGAGAGAGAGAGAGCCCACACACCACATGCAGGGTCCATGATCAAACCTGCTACCCTTTGGTGCATGGGCCAACACTCTAACCACTTAGCAACACACCAATCAGGGCCAGAATTTGACAACTCTAAATGGGTGAGAATTACTTTCAGGTTGATATGTTTATTTTCATAAATCCAATAAGATTCTCTTTACAAAGAAGACACACAGAACCAGTTTCCAGTTGTAGTTTTCTTTTTTTTTCTTTTCTTTTTTTAAATATATTTTATTGATTTTTTACAGAGAGGAAGGGAGAGAGATAGAAAGCTAGAAACATCGATGAGAGAGAAACATCAACCCGCTGCCTCCTGCACACCCCCTACTAGGGATGTGCCCACAACCAACGTACATGCCCTTGACCAGAATCAAACCTGGGACCTTTCAGTCCACAGACCGACGCTCTACCACTGAGCCAAACCGGCTTCGGCCAGTTGTAGTTTTCTTAACTAAGACTTTGAAATGTCATGATCAAAAAAGACATGCCTAGGCTCTAGATGTCACCAGAAAGCTTTAAGGAATGAATACTGTCTTTGAAGTAAATAAAAGCCCCTTGGGAAAATGGTCTGGTACCTTGCTTAGTCACATGGTTCATGGCAATTTTTCTAGTAAGCAGTGGAGGTTGCTTCCCTAGGAGGTTGGCAAAGAAAGAATCTCAACATTTTGGGGACTTCAGGAACTTGAGAAACTCACCCAAATCTATAAGAATTGCAAGCAAAGCCTGTTGGCAATTACACGATTTAGCTTCTTCACCCTGGGGGGCTAATTAAGTTCAATGTGGATATTCATTATCAGATTCCAGCAAAGCAGATTTAAGAAAGCCTATATAATCAATTATTATTTTTGTTGTGTTCATGCAAATAATCAGGCCAAATTATATCTGGACTTAATGCAGTAAATAGTCTTGAGTCATCGTTAATAAAATGAGTGTGATTTTAGGAAGAAAAATGGTGTTCCAATAGAATCTATAATACACAATTGTGGATATTAGACTCCAGTTGGTTTTATTTTTCACCTACAATCTGGATTGAATCCTGATTTTTTTTCTAGTTTTCTTCCAAACTAATGTTTCATTTCTTCTCCTATCCCTTGACTTGGAATTATTGAAAACTACTGATACAAAAAAGAAAAGAAAACTACTGATACAAAATGTATGCCATATAGTATTTACCTAAGCATCTGATAACACCACCAGAGTAGTTAAACTGCAGATAAGGAGGACCTATCATATTGTCACTGGTTGCTTTCATTCCAGCAAAAGCCTTACATCTAAAATCCCCTCCTCCGACAGTCTTAAAGACTCAGAAACTGGTTTATGATTTGCTGTGCTCATTAACCTTTGCTTTTTTTCCTTCTGTTTTCACAGGCACACTCCTTATTAAATACCTGATTGCTTGTGTATGCCACACAGGCCTCACTCTGGAAGTCCCTCTGCATCATTGCCTCCTGAAGTGAGACTCAACAGTTTAATGGAATTGGTGTATTTTCAAGACTACATAATCGAGTCAATGAACTAAGGAGCCGTCTACCAACTTGGCTTCTGGAATGTAAACCTTTATTATTTAAAAGGCAGGACTGAAGGGACCAAAGTTCTGCCACCTGGAAACAGCTTTCCCTTTCCAGCCCAGAAATATAGGCAGAAAAAAAAGCTGCTTCCGAAGTGAGAGCTTGCTGAAACCAGTTTGGCTCAATGGATAGAGCGTCAGTCTGCGGACTGAAGGGTCCCAAGTTCAATTCCAGTCAAGGACATGTACATTGGCAGCTGGTCTATGGCTCTCTCTCATCGATGTTTCTAGCTCTCTATTCTGTAAAAAAATCAATAAAATATATATATATTTAAAAAGAAGTGAGATCTTATACCCCCTTCGTCTAACTTGAATTAAGTATAATAAACAAAGGTGCTTCAGACACCTTCGTCCGGGAAGGCCCCTCCACCACTGTAACCAGGACTCTGTAACGTCGGTTTCTTCTTCTCTCACCTGGCTTGTACCTGTCCTCAGACCTGGAATTACTGTAATTTTCCTTCTCGTGTGTAGGCCATGCCTTTTTAACCTTCTTGTCAAAACCGTCTAGTCGAATTTGTCACCTCTAGGATACAACAATCCCATATCGAGATGATGCTGCTTCCGGGACTCTGGCCCATCCCTGCTTTGGAAGAATCAGCTCACAGCCTCTCAGTTCCAGTCTCAGCTCCCATTCCCTCAGCTCCCTGCCACCAGGCAGGGAGAGACACCCGTAGCCTACACAGGCAGTGACCTCGGCCCTTGTCAGCAGAAAGCAGTTACTAAAGACAAAAGCTCCTTTCCCATCACCCCTAAAGGATGTCAGGGATGGGCGTCTCTGAGGGTGGAATAAGACAGGATAGTAAGAAGCTAGGAGAATTCTTTGTCAAGTTGAATGGGGAAACTGAGGCAGATTGCTGAACAAACAGGCCGAGCAGTTTACGGGTGCAGCCAGATACAGAAAGTCCCCGCCCTAGAAAGAACATCTCGGCCTCTGTTGCATTTTAGCCCAGACCCAGAAAAGCAGCAAAACCAGGGGTGAGCAATGCCAGTCTCTGCCCTGCTGCTGATTGAGGAGTAGAGACTATGACCTTGAAAGGGCACACCTGGAAAACGGATGAATAATCTGCTGAAACCCTCTCCCCAGACCTCCCCTAAGATTCAGACCTGCGAGAGATAAAACAAACAAAAAAACAAACAAACAAATAAACAAACAAAATCCTCGAGACAAAGGATCCAGCCCGTGCCTTTCCCTCCTCCCTCTTTCCCCTTCAGGCCTGCACGTCCTAAACGCTAACGGTCCCCCGGAGACTTGCCAGGAGGGAAGCAAAGGGCGGCGGCAGCACCCCCTGACCCTGGCTCCGGGGGGCCCCCTTCTCTCTGACTTCCCAGGGGGCCACAGCAGCCCCGCCGCCGCCCATTTAATGTTGTCAGAGCCGCAGCCGCTCAGCCTAAGGCTCTCCCGTGGCTCCTCCTGCGCCACGGCCTTCCTTGCTACCCTCACAGTCACCTGGACTTGCATTGTTACAGCTTTTCCTGCAGGAAGTCAGGAACCCACACGGGGGCAGGTGGGGAGCAGAACCCACACTGCCCTCGGCGGCCCCGCGCGGGCCAGGCCCGGGTCCGGGAGCAGGCAGGACTGGATGGCAGGACTGGATGGCAGGTGCCTGGTAGCATGACCAGCCTCGCACGGACCTGGGTGCAGTTCCTGCTCGTGCACTCCTTCATTCCCTCTCTCCGCCCTCTGCCCGGAGAGCCCTGGGCTGCACGCCCCAGCTCGGACGGCTGCGCCCGCACACAGACACCGCCCTGCCTTCCCCCTCCGCGGGGAGCCGCTCTGCACGGAGCAGCGCGCACTGCGCCCCGCGAACAGCGCTCGGCGGGCTCGAGCCTCCCCACACAAACAGTGTCCGGCTTCCTGTCCTCATCCCCGCCCTCCCGCCTGGTTTCCCTGGCCCCTCCCTCTCCCCGGCCCGATCCTCCCGCCGGCTCCCCCTCCCCCGATCCCTCGGGTCCCGGGATGGGGGGGCGGTGAGGCAGGCACAGCCCCCGCCCCCATGGCTGCCCGTCGGAGCCCGAGGCAGAGGGGGCGCACGGGGGAGCCGGGCACCGCCCTGCTGGCCCCGCTCATGCTGGGCCTGGGCCTGGCGCTGGCCTGCCTCGGCCTCCTGCTGGCCGTGGTCAGCCTGGGGAGCCGGGCATCGTCCTCTGCCCAGGTGAGGCCCTGGCTGGCGCACACCCTCCCGGGGCAGATGGGGAGCAGAACCCACGGGGCGGCGTGTGGGGCTGGTGGGCGGAGGACCAGGGCCCGGGAGGTGGGCGGAGGGTGAGATGTCAGGTGGAGGAGGACAGGGTGACCCTCCCTCCTTCCCAGCAGGAGTCTTCCCAGGGGGAGCTGGTGGCAGACGAGGACCAGGACCCTCTGGTGAGTGGCGGTGGTGCTGACTGCAGGCTGCTGGGCACGGGCAGTGTGTGCGAGTGAGGTGCAGGGAGTGCCCTGGCCGTGCTGGCCGGCCGTCTGTCTGCGTGTTGGTAGGTGTGTGGGAGAGAGAGGGTGACAGCTGCGTGAGGGGCTTGTGCTGGGTTTGTGTCCGCCGAGGAGACGTGCTATTGGCTGAGGGAGACGGTGGCTGAGGGGTACGGTGGAGGAGGGATGCGGGCTGTGCAGCCTGCCTGCCCACCGTGCACTCTGAGGAGTGTGGGCGCCTGTGCAAGGTGCCCATGGCTGGCAGGGTCCGCACTGGGTTGTGGGGTGGGGAAGTGTGGCTGCTCTCGGAGAGGCGTGCGGGCGGAGACCTGACCCCGGAAACCTGCCTCCTCCCCTGGGCCTCAGCCACCGCTGGCTGAGAGCTCGGTCCCTCCTCCCTGCGACATCTGTGCCCTCTGTGCCTCTCCTGCTGGCCTCTGGCCCCTCCGTGTATGGGTCTGGGAACCCCTGAAAACACTCTGAGGGAGCCCTGCCCTCACTCCCCCCAGGAACTGAGTCCCCAGTCCGAGGAGAGCCCGGACCCTGTGCCTTTCCTGAGACGGCTGGTGCGGCCTCGCCGGAATGGTGAGCACCTCTTTGTCCCAACCTCGGCGGCTTCTGAGTTCATTACTGCTTTTGCTCATCCTGACAGCCCTGTGAGTGGGCAGAGCAAAAACCGTTATCCTCCCTTATGAATGGGGAAACTGAAACACAGAGAATAAAGGGGGAGGGGGAGGGTCGGAGTCATGATGTAGACAGAGTGGGGAAGTCAGAAGCCGAGGCCCCAAGAAGCAAAAACGTGTGAACGGGCTAACCATGTGACCGTGTGACCAGGTGTGGGGGGCTGTCCTGGCGTACACCTGTTACCTCGGTGTGATTGTTAATGGCACCCTTTTTGAGCTCAGAAGCACCTGATTTGCATAAGTCCTATAGTCGCTCTGCTTATGTATTATAGAAAGATAAGGCGTGAGGTTCTGGACAAAAGTGAGGATGCCAGGGCTGCTAGAGGGGCTGGGGGGTGGGTAGCTCCTGGACCCAGATATGTGGGGGCTGTTCTGCCCATCTGTCTCTTCTTGATTCTCAGCTCCTAAAGGCCGGAAACCGCGGGCTCGCAGAGTGATTGCTGCCCACTATGAAGGTGGGTGACGGTGAGCCATGCCCGGGGGTGGGGGTGGCAGAGGGGCAGGCAGGTCTCACCAGCCCTCCCTGTGTTTACAGTTCATCCACAGCCTGGGCAGGATGGAGCACAAGCGGGTAAGACCCTCTCTCCGCCTCCGTGCTTTTCCCTGACCCCCCCAGCACCGGCCTGCTGGAAAAGGGGCCCTCTAAACCACCCCTGTCCTGCCTTCAGCCTCAGGACCCCAGACGCCAGTTGGGGAAGGTCCTCAGGGTTCGGTTCTCTCAGCCCCCAGACTCAGACTTTCTCTGTGATCCAGGAGGACTTCTTCTCCTTCCCGAACCGGGCAGATCCTCCCACCAAACCACCAGCCCAGCTTCTCCTTCAGACTCACTCCTCTTCACCTTCGATTTTTTCCTCTCTCCTTTCCCTTCCCTGTCTTCATGCTCTGATCGTTTTCTCAAAACGCTTCTAGTTTCTGTTCTTCTTTTCTCTTTTGGTTGGTTTCAGAGAGGAAGGGAGAGGAAGAGAGAGAGAGAAACATCAACGATGAGAGAGAATCATTGATTGGCTGCCTCCTGCATGCCCCCCACTGGGGATCGAGCCTGCAACCGAGGCATGTGCCCTGATCGGAAATCACACTGTGACCTCCCGGATCATAGGTCAGCACTCAACCACAGCCCTGCTGGCCGGGCATGGTTCTTTTTTCCATCCCTACCATCCCCCCAGTCTAAACCTGTCCCCATTCCAAACTCTCCCACCACCTGTGTTGCCAAGCTAAGCCCCCAAACCTCATCCTCAATATCCCATCGCTTCTCTGCCTGGCTTCCAGGCTGTCATGGTCTCAACCCCTTTTCCCTGCACATCCTTATGGATTCTCCACTCTCGTTGGGCTGACTCCCCTTCCCCACTAACGTTCCTCTTCTGGACGTTGCCCATACTGTTCCCTGACCTGGAATGCCCTTCCAGGGGTCAGGCCAGGAGGCAAGGCATCAGGGTGAGTTGGCCCAGGAGGCTGGCAGCTGAGGTGGAGGGAAGCAAGCATGTGGCTTGAAGCTGTGGCTCGCTTGTTGGTTGGATGTGTAGGGTGAGGGAAAGGGAGAAATTGGAAATGATTTCTATATTTTTAAGTTGGGTGTCTTTGGGAATAATGATGCCATTTGCTGAAATGGGGTTAATGGGGGGAAGAACTAGGTTGGGAGGTCTGTATATTAATAATTACATTTGAGATCTAATAATAAACAAGTGGATAGATAAGAATAGAAAGTGAGTTCCACAAATAGATGGCTGGGCATGGAAGACTAACTCGGGCTAGGCCAGGACTCATAAAGTCAGGGGTCACTGCCTTGTGGATGGTATTTAAAGCTACAGGCCTGGATGAGACTCCAGTGAGAAAAAGAGCCCCATGAATGAAGCCCAGAGTCTCTGGGACCCTGGAAGTGGAGCAGAGGAGGAGATCCCAGCCGAGTCTGAGAAGCAGCCAGAGAGAGGAGGAAACCCAGGGAGGGTAGAGTTATGGAACCTAAGATAAGATACAGTTTCGCCCTTCCCAGTTTGGCTCAGTGGATAGAGTGCTGTCCTGTGGACCAAAGAGTTCTGGGTTCGATTCTGGTCAAGGGTATGTATCTCGGATGCAGGCTCCTCCCTGGCCCAGGCCCTGGTCGAGTGCATCCAGGAGGCAACCAGTTGTGTGTTTATCTCACATGAATGTTCCTCTCTGTTTTTCCCACTCTCTAAAAATCAACAGAAAAAAATATCCTCGGGTGAGGATTTAAAAAATAATAATAATGAAAAAAAATGTTCTTCAAATTAAAAAAAAAAAAAAAGACAGTTTCAAGAAGGATGTGGCTGTTTGAGTTGAAGGCCGCTGAGAAGTCACATGAGATGAGAACAGAGAAATGACTGCGGGTTTGCTAATATAAAAAGTCAACTTGTCCAGGGCAGTTCTGTGGCATAGTTAGGATGGAAGCCAGCACGTATTGGGTTACGAAAAAAAAATCTGAAGTAGGAACTGGAGACAGTGACAACCCTTTCCAGAAGTTTCTCTGTAACAGGAGCAGAGAAATGGGCCAGTAGGTGGAGGAGGATGTGGATCAAGGAAAAGTTCAGTCCTTTCAGGGGTAAGGAATACTGCGTGGATCTCAGTTAAAGACATTCTGATCATTTTATAGATGGAGGTCACTTAACTTGGCTGAGGCAATGGCGATACTAAGTGGTAGAGCTGGGATTCGGACCCACGTAGAGTGCACTTGTGGACTGGACATGGTCCATGTGAGCGCACCAGGCTGGAAACGGGGAGCCCTCAGAAATAAGAGGCTGGGAAGACACACAGTGAGATGGGGCAGGGCAGGCTGGAAGGGAGATGGGACAGAGCTATTTAAGTGGCAGAGTTGCTAGCAAGTGGTGATGATGGGGAATAAAGTTGGTGAAGGAGAGGGAGACATATACCTGGTGGGAGGTGGAACCATGAGCCAAACGTGGAATAGAGACAGCAAAGCAAGTTTGGAGTTTTCTTTTCAGAGAGAGAAGGGAGGGTGAGAAGGGAAGAAGCAGGGGGAGAGACAGAGAAAGAGAGAAAGAGAGAGATCCATGTGAGAGAGACATATCGACTGGTTGCTTCCTGCACCTGCCGGACCCGGGCAGGGAGTAAACCTGCAACTCAGGTGTGTGCACTTGACCAGGAATCGAACTCTGGGCCCTTTGGTGCACCAACTGATGCTCTAACCACTGATCCACACCAGTCAGGGTAGATTTTTTTTTTTTTTTTGTAATGGCTTTATTGAGATAAAGGTGATCTCACATACCATACAATCCACCCACTTAAAGTGTTCAATTAAATGGTTTTGAGTATATTGACACAGTTGTGCAATCATCACTAAAGTAATTTTGGAACATTTTCATTTCCTCAAAAAGAAAAACCTGTACCTTTTAGCCATGACCCCTGTTTCTCCAATCCCAAAGGCTGCCAGTGCTAAGCAAACACTCATCTACTTTCTGTCTCTATGTATTTGTATATTTGTATAAATGCATTCAGTCATAAAGGACAACATCTACTGTGTTGTCCTTTATGACTGAATACATTTAGCATAATGCTTTCATAGTTCGTAGCATTTCTTTTTAAGGCTGAACAATATCCCATTGTGTGGATATATACAATCTTCCCCGTCCATGCATCAGCTGGTGAATATTTGGGTACCATTTAAAAAAAAATTTTAAATCCAAGTAATGTGTGATTTAAGGAACCTATGTATACATCCCCAGAGGAAAAGAGGTAAACACCGTAGGCTCAAAACAGGAAAGCCCCCAGGCTTCTCCTCCAGCCCTGCTCTTCTCCCCGGAAGCGGCTGGTGACAGCTCGCCGTGTGTGGTTCTGGTTACTGAGGTCCGATGTTTTCACGTAACTTCCCATCACCCCGTGGGCTCCGGGGGCCGTGGGTCAGGCGGGCCCCCAAGGGTCATAAAGCGCAGGGGTGCCTGGGGAACGTGGAAGTCCTGGGAAGGGACTTTCCCCCTCTCTTTGAACTTCTACATTCAGGTGTGGACGGGACGGTGAGTGGCTGGGAGGAGGCCAAAATCAACAGCTCCAACCCACTGCGCTACGACCGCCAGAGCGGGGGCTTCGTAGTCACCCGGGCTGGGCTCTACTACCTGTACTGCCAGGTAAGCCCCGCCCCGGCACCGCGGGCACGGAGGAGGGCGGGGGGCGGGGGGCAGCTGGGGCTTGGGCTGGAGCGGACACGGGGTCTCAGAGGAAATGTGAAGCTGAGGCCGGGCCGGCGAGGCCCCCACTCGGCCACCCGCTCCCCCGTAGGTGCACTTTGACGATGGGAAGGCCGTCTACCTGAAGCTGGACCTGCTGGTGGACGACACGCTGGCCCTGCGGTGCCTGGAGGAGTTCTCGGCCACGGCGAGTTCCCACGGCTCGCAGCTCCGCCTCTGCCAGGTGTCGGGGCTGCTGCCCCTGCGGCCGGGGTCCTCCCTGCGGATCCGAACCCTCCCCTGGGCCCACCTCAAGGCCGCCCCTTTCCTCACCTACTTTGGACTCTTCCAAGTTCACTGAGGGGCCCCGGCATCCCAGTGGTTTTCCCAGGCTGCTGGCTCCCCACGACGGCTCTCCGAGCACCCCGTCCCCTGGGCCCCACCCTGAGCTGCTCCTCCCTCAGACTGGCCTCTCGCCGGGGAAGCTGCCAGGGCTTGTTCACGTGTTTTCCCGGCAACATCAATATCCCCACTCGTCTCTGAAAAGCCCTCTCCCCACCTCGGGTCCCCCACCTCGCTGGCTCCCAAACCCCCGGTCTTGGACACCCCCACTTGTCTCCAGGCGCCCCACCCTGGCTGCAGCCCCCTGGTACACTGTTTACTGTACTCTGGGTACCCCTCTCAGGCACGAAGAGAAGCTGGATACCATGAGCTGGGACTGGGCCAAGAGTTCCCAAATGTGAGGGCGAAGAAACCAAGCAAGTTCCTCCCCCGATGGTTCCCTGTGGATTTTTAAAACAGATATTATTTTTATTATTATTGTGACAAGATGTTGATAAGTAAAAACTAAAGAGAATAAGTCGTGGTTGCTGTCTTTATTGGGGTTCAGGGGACCTCCTCGGGGTAACCGAAAGCCCTGAGAAGGGGGTCTGGGCATGGGGAGCGGGGTGCAGAACACCCAGAGTTCCAGGTCCGCATGCCAACTAGTGAATGGGGACCCACATGCCTCTGGCCCCCGGGGTGCGAGCAGAGAGTGGGAAGGCAAACTGCCAGGAAACAAAATCGATTCCCTGCCCAAGGTCCAGCCGCAGCGGCCTCATTTACCTAGGAGGCGGGCCTCCTCCGGGGGGAATCCCTGGCGGGCGGAACAGGGCCCTTCCTGTTGGCAGCCACGGGACATGGGCAGGTGCTGGCACAAAGCCCTGGCTGGGATGTGAGGGGGTGGGGGGGAGGAAGCGGGCCTCAAGGAGGTTTCAGGGTCAGTAAGCAGCACATGGGGGCCCGGGAACTCGGGAACCTGGACCCTAGGATCCAGGGGAGGAACCCTACAATGGTAGGGTGCTTGGGGCTGCCTCCTCACTTCACCCAGAACCTTATGTAAGAGCTTTTCTCGGGAAACAGGAAGTCGCGTTTGCCAAGTTCAGCACAGAGAGCGGTGCAGGCCTTCTTCCAGCACACCCGGCCCGGCCTTAACCCCAGAGCTCCGCCGGCTTCTTGCTTCAGAGACCCCGGATCTCCGCGCTGGCCCTCTCCCCTCCCTTCCTACCTTCCGTCAGCCCGAGCGAGCTTCCCCGGAGATCTCTCCTAGGCCTGAGCAGAGGGTCTCCCGCCCTCATCCCCTGACCCTGCACACTGCCCAGCGTGTCCCTTCATCCCTGCTCCTGGCACCATGCCCCAGCGCCAGCCAGCCCTCCCTCCCCCCCTTCTAGGGCCGCCCCAGGGAGCCTGTGCTTTGGCCGCTCCTCCTGGGTGCCACTGCAGCCCCGTGCTTCCTAGAGAGACCGCACCACATGCGCCTGAGGCTGGCGGGCGGGGGTCCCGGGCCACACTGGCCCCTCAGCAGAGTGCAGGAGCACCGGCAGTGTCCTAGCTTGCTTTCCTCCTCCCTCCTTTTCACTCTCAAGTTCCTTTTTACTTCTCCCTTGCGTAACGCCCTTCTCCCTTCTGCACCACTGTCTGCACCTCCTGTCACCCACTCCTGGAGCCACAGCTGTTGGCAGGGTCCCCAGCTCATGCCAGCCTCATCTCCTTCCTTTCCGGCCCCCAGAGGGCCGCCGGGAGACATGGGGGGCCGGGGCCGAGAGCCGGCACTCTCGGTTGCCCTCTGGTTGAGTTGGGGGGCGGCCCTGGGGGCTGTGGCTTGTGCCACGGCTCTGCTGATCCAGCAAACAGAGCTGCAGATCCTGAGGAGAGAGGTGGCCCAGCTGCGGAGGACCGGCGGGCCCTCTGAGAGGGGGGAAGGGCATCCGTGGCTGAGCCTCCAGGAGCAGGTGAGTGCGGGGAGGAGGGTGTCGGGAGGGGAAGGGTCGGTGGCAGGTCGTCTCTGGCACTCTTGGTCCCAGCCGCCTGGTCGGCAATGTCCCCAGTGGGTACCGGAGAGGGTCCCGGTTTTGGAGGTCAAGAGAGCAGCCATTGCAGTAAAGGAAATTGTTAAAGATTAATGCTTCTTGTACCTACCAGATCCTGGAGGGCAGCCAGCACCAAGACTCGGGTTGCTGGGGAAAGGTGCGGAGGAGAGGCATTCTGGGCAGGGCAGGGCTGGGCGGAAAGGCTGTCTGGGACCCTTGCATCTCGGCCTAACCCTGACTCTCTTCCCGTGAGCAGGGCCCCGAAAGCCCGGAAGCCCCGGAGAACGGGGAGAGAGCCCGGCGGAGGAGAGCAGTGCTCGCCCATAAACAGAAGAGTGAGGCCTTCGGGGTGCCGCGGGGTGGGAGGTGATGAAGCAGCATGAAGACTCGGAGATTGTCACCCCGAGTCAGGGTGAGGGTGGAGGGCTGACTACGGGGCACGGAGAGCAGGTGGGCATTGCTGAGATTTCCTCCTTCTCTTCCACAGAGCGGCACTCGGTGCTGCATCTTGTCCCCGTTAACATGACCTCCAAGGGTGAGCACTGTCCTCGATGGCTTTGTGGGAAAGGGAAGGTCTGGGGGCTTCGGGGCTGGTACCCGGCCGGAGCGAATCTTCACGGTGAAAAGTAAGGATGCCCAGGAATACTGACTGCCACCCTCCTCACCTCCAGAGGACTCGGATGTGACAGAGCTGATGTGGCAGCCAGCTCTGAAGCGTGGGAGAGGTCTGGAGGCCCACGGATACGTTGTTCGCGTCTGGGAGGCTGGAGTGTATCTGCTCTATAGCCAGGTAACCCCAAACAAACGCTGAGCCCCACACGGGGCCTGGAAGCCAGTTTTTCCAGAGCCTTAGGCTCCAACACTGAGGGTTCTCAACCCTCTCTTCACATCAAACTTAGAAGACCCTCCTCTGTTCCTTGGCAGGGCCCTGAGGCCGCTCAGAGCTGAGCCCTACCATCCTGTCTTCAACATCTCCTCCCTCCCCTCCCAGGTCCTGTTTCATGATGTGACTTTCACCATGGGTCAGGTGGTGTCTCGGGAGGGCCAGGGAAAGCAGGAGACGCTGTTCCGATGTATTCGAAGTATGCCCTCCAACCCAGACTGGGCCTACAATAGCTGCTACAGTGCAGGTAACAGCTCTGTGGGCAGAGGGGAGACGGATATGAGAAGAGCAGGACCTATCTGACCTGGGGGCAGTGGTGGGAGAGTTATGACAGGGTGTTGGAAGCCTGTATGTAGAGACGGATCTAAGGAATGAAGGAGAGAAAGAGAGAATAGCGACATCCTTACAGGAAGTAGAAAAAGGTTGAGTTGGGGGAGGGCAAATAGCTGTCCTTCACTGAGCATCTATTTCCTCTCTCTTCTCAGGTGTCTTCCATTTACACCAAGGGGATGTTCTGAGTGTCACAGTCCCCCGAGCAAGGGCAAAACTCAGCCTCTCTCCACATGGAACCTTCCTGGGGTTTGTGAAACTGTGATGGTTATAAAAGGTGGTCCTGGGCTTGGAAGGCCAGAGTGGTTTGGGTACATTTGGGAGTCAGCCAAAAGCTGACTAGACAAAGGACAGGGAATGGGAAGGAACAGAGGTTTCTTCTGGGTTTAACTGGAACCCTCACTCTAATAACTCATGACTCGCTGTTCCTCCCTTTTCCCTTCCCACCCAACGCCTAGACTTTGATTTCATGAATATAAAGGAGGTAGAATATCTTGCTTTTGTCTCTGATCTAGCCTCAAATTCTTGGGGCTGTGGAGGGTGAGGAGAGAATGCCAGGCATTGTCTAGACCGGCTTCGGGTCCCCCTGGAATGCTTCCAGAGCAGCACCACCACCTAGCGGCAGCTTGAGGGAATCGCCCTATTGGCAGAAGTCCACAAAGCCTCCTCACACGCAGGAAAACTCCAGTTCCCTGTGCCACACCTTCCTCCAGGCATCCTGTCCCTTCACCGCTATCCTCACTTCCCCGGATCTGCCGCGCCTTAGCTTCCATCACTAGAGGACTATTTATTATGGGACTCTGCGGGGGATGCCCGACGACGACCGGTCCCCAGTTTTGCCCTTCATGCTCTGCATTCCCCGGCGTGGCAGGCCACTCCGAACCCCTCCGGGCTGAGACGGGTCGCCGGGGAGCCTTGGATGAGTCGTTATGTCTTGATGCTGGTCTTGCCTCACTCCTGAGCTCTTTGTTCTACTCAAAGTTAATAAAGGAGAATAAGTGATACCTCGGATCCACTTCCCCCACTGCCTTACCTCAGCCCCGTCCCTCTACTCGGGACCTCCTGCCTCGTGGCACCCCCTGGCGCACCCACTACACGAAGGGACCGGGCCCCCCGGCGGCAGGGGCCGCGCAGGCGCAGAAGGCAGAGCGGCGGTCCCGCGCGCAGCCCAGGGCGGCGGTGGGCGGGGCGTGCGGCTGGGGGCGGGCCCGTCCCGTGGCGGCTACGTCCCCGGGTGGGCGGGCCTCGGCGCGTGGTGGCCGCGCCGGCGCCGTTCGCCGAGTGTGACGTAGTAATCGTGCGCCGCCACCGCCGGTGGGCCTGGGGCTCGCGGGAGGGGAAACAGGAGGAGGAGGGGGGGGCGGTGGAGGTGGAAGCTCAAGCAGAGCCAGCGGCAGCCGCGGCGGGGCGGCTCGGCGGCGCGGCGCGCGGCCCGGAGCCGTTGGAACCCCGATTTGCGGCGGCTGCGCCTGAAGACAGCAGGAGTGGCGGGGCCGCCGCCGCCACCGGAGAGATGAGCCGGGAAGCCTGAGGCCGGAGACGCCCGCCCTCGGGCCCGTCAGTCCGGCTTCGCCGCTCCCGGTGAGGACGCCCCTTCCCCCCCCACCCCCAGCCCTGCCCCGGCCGTTCCCGGACCTCGTTCCCACCTAACCGGGACTCACGAGGCCCTTGAGGGGGTTTCTCCAGGCCCTCGCGCTCTGAGCGGTCCGCTTAGGACTGTGCTGCTGGGACCCATTCTGGTCCCCGGGGACCGCAGGAGAGGGGGCTGGGCCTGCCCGGCTCGCTGGCTCCGTTTTCCCCCAGCGCCGTGATTCGGGTGCTCAAGCAGCCGGCTGGTTCCCCTTCGGTTTCCTTTACATGCTTCCCTTGTCATTAGGTCCTACTACCTGAACCACGGCTCTGGCATCCCCAGTCCCTCCTGAGACGGTCTGAGCATGCTTCCTCTCCCCCACTTCATTCCAGGCTGTTAGAGAACTCTTCCCACTCTAGGCCACCGTTTCCTTTGGAGGTTGTGTTCTCCTCATGTACAATGTCAGTATTCCCCGGCTGAGCCATATCCTTTATTAGGCTCTCAGGACACTCCCGGTGGCATTACAACAGCGAAGTAGAGCCTGAAAATTTTGGGTTTGACCAAGTGAGATCCCTAAGGCCTGCTGCTTTAGCCATTCTCTTTTTCCTCTATCGGGGTAGGAAAGAGATGACGGCACAGTTGCTAAAGGGTCCCTTATGGACCATGTTAACCAGGAAAGTCTGAAGTTCGTTTGGCTTTTATCTCCCTCTTTCTTTTTTGCATTTCTCTGAATCCTGGTTTATTCGCATCTGATTCCAGAGCAGGCATGCTGAGGAAGAAAGGCAGGGCCAGGGAAACAATGTTTAGATTCTGACACTCCTTTGTTTTACAGGCTACTGGAAGATGAAAGAGACTATACAGGGGACCGGGTCTTGGGGGCCTGAGCCTTCAGGACCTGGCATAGCTCCAGCTTACTCCAGCCCTAGGCGGGAGCGTCTTCGTTGGCCCCCACCCCCCAAACCTCGACTCAAATCAGGTGGAGGGTTTGGGCCAGATCCTGGGTCAGGGACCACAGTGCCAGCCAGACGCCTCCCTGTCCCTCGGCCTTCTTTTGATGCCTCAGCTAGTGAAGAGGAAGAAGAGGAGGAGGAGGAGGAAGATGAGGAAGAGGAAGTGGCAGCTTGGAGGCTGCCCCCCAGATGGGGTCAGCTGGGAGCCATCCAGCGCCCTCGCCCTCCCCCTCCCCGCCCTACTCATCGAAAAACCTCACAGCGCCTCACACAGCGCCGTCGCAGAGCTATGAGAGCCTTCCAGATGCTGCTCTACTCAAAAAGCACCTCGCTGACATTCCACTGGAAGCTTTGGGGGCGCCACCGGGGCCGGCGGCGAAGCCTTGCACACCCCAAGAACCATCTTTCACCCCAGGAAGGGGGTGCGACACCACGGGTGCCATCCCCCTGCTGTCGTTTTGACTCGCCCAGGGGGCCACCTCCCCCTCGGCTGGGTCTGCTAGGTGCTCTCATGGCTGAGGATGGGGTGAGAGGGTCTCCACCAGTGCCCTCTGGGCCCCCCATGGAGGAAGATGGATTAAGGTGGACTCCAAAGTCTCCTCTGGACCCTAACTCTGGTAAGGTGGGAATAGGGTGGAGGAGGGGGGGGGGGCTGAGATTCTGGAGAACCAGGAGCCCAAGGAAAGTTGGATGGCAGAGTGAGGGCAAGGGAAGTGGTGGTGGTGTCCAGAATAGCTAGCTGTGAAATTAAGCCCCACTTTCAGCAGGAACTAAGGGGATGTAGTCAAGGCTGGGATACAGAATCCTTAAGTGTTCGTTCTGTGCATAGGTGAAAAAGGGAAGACATGGTTTAGAAAAGTGCGTCTTTGTCTTCTTGAAATCCCTCTTCATTCAGTCTTTGAGGATAAAGGCCCTGCGGGTGCATCTCCAGAGGGTGCCATTCTCAGCGGTGGGATGGGATCGTTAGTTATGGAGTGTAATCACCTATATGATTGTGTGTGAAATCCTCATTCAGAGTATTTCTCTTTTGGAGAATCACACTAAACAATTAGGCGGTGTTTTTACTAATTATTTTTTGAGAGCCTTTGCTTATGTCAGGTACTGTGTTAGGTGCATCTCTCTGACTCCCTAGTCTTGCTTTTCTCCCTGTGAGTACAGTTGACCCTTAATACAGATTTGAACAGTGTGAATTCACTTATATTTGAAGTTGGCCCTCCGTGTCTAAGTTTCACATCTGGGAATTCAAACAATCATGAATCAAAGACTTTGTTTTGTTAATCCTCACCTAAGGATATATATATATATATATATATATTTTAATTATTGTTGAGAGAATAGAAAGGAGAGGGAGAGAGAGAGAGAGAAACATCGATGTGAGAGAGATATATTGATTGGTTGCCTCCCACATATGCCTCCTGACCGGGGCCGGGGCCTGGGACTGAGTCTGCATCTGCAGCCAAATTATGTGCCCTTGACCAGAATGGCACCCAGCCCTTCAGTCCTCAAGCTGATGCTCTAACTACTAAGCAAACAGCTAGGCCTCAAAGACTATTTTCAGTATGCAGTTGGGAATCCACAGACGCATTGTGCTCTGTGGATTTGAGCATATGTGAATTTTAGTATCCACAGGGATCCTGGAATCAATCCCCCCCAGATACCATGGGACAGCTGAGTTTTGGGGGAGTTAAAGTTATACCTGTGTGAGGGGGGAGTAGTGTCCTTAACCCCCGCATAGTTCAAAGGTAGACTGTAGTTAACTCTTCCTCTGTGTCTCTATATAACCTCTTGGACATGCTTAGCTCATGCTTTAGGGTCTCCTTTCCTTAAGAGTTTATATTGATCTTCCCATTGTCCTTTGATCTGAACCAATTTTTCATCCCCATCCTGTTCCCCTGCCCTACAGGCCTCCTCTCTTGTACTCTGCCCAACGGCTTTGGGGGACCATCTGGGCCAGAAGGGGAGCGAAGTCTGGCCCCCCCTGATGCCAGCATCCTCATCAGTAATGTGTGCAGCATCGGGGACCATATGGCCCAGGAGCTTTTTCAGGGCTCAGATTTGGACGCTGCAGAAGAGGCAGAGCGGCCCGGGGAGAAAACTGGCCAGCATAGCCCCTTGCGGGAGGAGCATGTGACCTGCGTGCAGAGTAAGGAACCCTAGAGGCCCCAGTCTCTTCCCCTCAACAGACTCCTAGATGAGAGTCTGGAGGTCTTACCCTAGTACTCTTTCCCTCCTGTATTCAGGCATCTTAGATGAATTCCTTCAAACTTACGGCAGCCTCATCCCCCTTAGCACTGATGAGGTAGTAGAGAAATTGGAGGACATTTTCCAGCAGGAGTTTTCTACGCCTTCCAGGTGAGGCATCACAGAGATGCCCTTTAGAAGAGGGCTGGGTTAGCGGGTGGACAGAGAACGCTGCTTTTCTGTCAGGGATGTTCTTGGGGAGGAGGAGGAAGCTAGAACTGAAGCAGGGTAATCTGTAAGCAAGGTGCCTGGGAGGGTCTTTCCCAGAATCCTGCAGTTCTGTGTGTACCTGAGTATTGGCGTGCTTCTTTCTGAGCAGTAGGCCTTCAGCAGGTCTCAAAAGAGACCCATGACTTAGAAAAGGGGGGGAAGATTAGACTCTTATCGTAGACAACAGAAGGGACCTCTGTGTGCCCTAGCCCCCTTGTCTCTTGAGTGACCCCATCCTTGGCCCACTCAGGAAGGGCCTGGTGCTACAGCTGATCCAGTCATACCAGCGGATGCCAGGCAATGCCATGGTGAGGGGCTTCCGAGTGGCTTATAAGCGGCATGTGTTGACCATGGATGACTTGGGGACCTTGTATGGACAGAACTGGCTCAATGACCAGGTGAGGAGGAGAGAAACAGGCCCAAGAGGGAGCAGGGTGTCTGGGGCCCTCTTTGTGGGAAAGACCCCTTTATCCATATCACACTCTCATGGCAAGTTGCCTCCCATCTTCTCCCCAGGTGATGAACATGTACGGAGACCTGGTCATGGACACAGTCCCTGAAAAGGTAGGCCACGCAGGTACCCAGGAGAATTTCCACAGTTCTGAGCAGCTTTTCAGTCCCTTTCATCTCCTGTTTTACATCAAGAGGGTCCTAGTTTCTGGGAGAGGTGGTAGAAGGCAACCTGTTAAATTCAAATCTATAATGTTGGTCCTGAATTTAACAAATCTGTTTCTTTCCCCCGGTCTTTAGTGTTTCTCCCCTATGGCTAACCCACAAGTTGGGGTAGGAAGCTCTAAGATAAAGTTACAAACATGTTTGGGATTTTTTCTCTCTCAGTGAATTGGAGTGCAGGTTGTTGAAAGCAGTCTTTAGCCATAGAAAGGAGAGGACACCGGAGGCCTGAGGTTTTTAATTCCATCCAGCTCTTTTCTATCATTGGCACAGGTGCATTTCTTCAACAGCTTCTTTTACGATAAACTCCGCACCAAGGGTTATGATGGGGTGAAAAGGTGGACCAAAAACGTGAGTTATGAATTCACATCTACTTATGTTAACATCTTGTCTTTAAAGAATTAGAGTTCTATTTTTATGAACTCTTTCCTCAACCTGTTCATTCAATTCTTCAGTATTTATCAAATGTCTTCTGTGCGCTAGGTACCATTCTAGGCACTAAGGATACAGTGTTAAGTAAGGAAAACTTCATTGCCTTTACTGGGTGAGAATAAATAAGCAAGTTAAGTTTCAGCTAGTGCTAATTGCTAAAAACAAGTTAAAACAGAGTAATGGGAACTTTATAGGGTGATCTGAGAAGGCCTCTGTTAGCTGGATTGGAATGATGAGCCGGCCAGGTCCAGATTTGGGGGAAGAGTGTTCTAGACAAAAGGAACAGCAAGTACATGGGACACAAAGTGAGAGAGAACTTTGAGGACCAGGGGCCTATGTTGTTGAAACAGTGAGCAAAGGGAAAATGATACAAAATGTGGCCAGAGAATAGATCATGTAAGGCCTGGAGGGGAGGGGAAATTTTATTCCATGTGTACTGAGAAGCTGTTGAGTTTTGAGCAGGCTGTGAAGTGCCTCATGTTTTGAACTCATCTAAGATAAGATGAAAGGGAGCAAGAGTGGAAGCAGGCAGATTAACTTAGGAGAGCAGCACAGAGTCCACATGAGAAACTTGCAGCAGTGTGGTAATGGTAGAAATAGACGTAGTTTTATCTAGGATAAGTTTTGTAAGTAGAACCAATAGGACTTTCTGACAGATTGGATGTGGGAAATGAAGAAAAGAGGGAAATCAAGGATGATGCCTGCTACTGGGAAAATATTTACCTATATTTAAGTCCCACCTCTACCCTTTTTTCTACGACCTTGGGCGAGTTACTTTACTTTTTCTTTTTTTTTCTTTTTTTAAAATGTATTTTATTGATTTTGTACAGAGAGGAAGGGAGAGAGATAGAAAGACAGAAACATCGATGAGAGAGAGTCATCGATCAGCTGCCTCTTGCACACCCCCTACTGGGGATATGCCTGCAACCAAGGTACATGCCCTTGACCGGAATCGAACCCGGGTCCCTTCAGTTCCCAAGCCGACGCTCTATCCATTGAGCCAAACCGGTCTCGGCGAGTTACTTTACTTTTTCAAGCTGCAGTTAACTCATTGTTAGGTTGAACTCGAAAACATCCTTGAAGGATTGTTGTGTTAACTGATTGAGCATTTACTTGGTGCGATGCATTGTTCTTAGTGCATTATGGATATTTAGTTTAATTTTCATAGAAATAGGTGATATAGGTGCTGCTATTTTCACCTTACAGATAAGGGAACTGAGGTATAAAGAGTTACCAGGTAGCTTGCCATGGTCACAGGCTAGTAAATGGAGGAATGGCTTTGAACCCTGGCAGTCTGGTTCCAGGACCCCGAGCCTGGGTGCTTAGCTACTAAGCACTTGTACCTTTAATGTGTGAAAAATAACTGGCCATTCTGGGCTGTTGAGTGTTTGTTCTGATACCACTTCCTCTGTCTTGCTTTCCTCCCTAACGAAAGAATCTAGACATCAGATGTTGAGCCTTGCCTCACAGGGGCAGTCTTGTGTTCTCCCATGTGGCTCCTTGCCTGTTTCTCCATTCTTTTTTTAAATATATTTTTATTGATTTCAGAGAGGAAAGAAGAGGGAGGGAGGAACATCAATGATGAAAGAGAATCATTGATCAGTTATCTGCCTCCTGCATCTTCCCCTCCCCCCAACTAGGGACTGAGCCTGCAAGGTGGGCATGTGCCCTGACCAGGAATTGAACTGTGACCTCCTGGTTCACAGGTCAATGCTCAACCACTGAGCCAGGCCAGCCAGGCTTCTCCATTCTTTAGAAGCTCACGGCAGTAGGCAGGACTCGTGCTGTCTTACCTGATCTCTGACACTCTCCTTAGGTGGACATCTTTAACAAGGAGTTGCTGCTAATCCCCATCCACCTGGAGGTGCATTGGTCCCTCATCTCTGTGGATGTGAGGCGACGCACCATCACCTATTTTGACTCGCAGCGCACCCTAAACCGCCGCTGCCCTAAGGTTTGTGAGGGAAGGCATCCAGACAGAAGGGTGGGTTTGGGGGTCTCTGGAGAAGCAACCTGGGCTTGGTGCCTGACCACCACACCATGAGTTCACTTCTCCCATTTCTCCTTCTGCATAGCATATTGCCAAGTATCTACAGGCAGAGGCAGTGAAGAAAGACCGGCTCGATTTCCATCAAGGTTGGAAAGGTTACTTCAAAATGGTAAGTTCTAGAGGGAGGGGCATGGAGTTCATGATTGGGATAGTGGTAGGAGGCACAGTTTAAGTCACCAGGTAAAGGCTCTACCTTCTTTCTATTCTCTAGAACGTAGCCAGGCAGAATAATGACAGTGATTGTGGCGCCTTTGTGTTGCAGGTAAGCAGATGACAGTTGGATTGGGAGGGAGATGGGAGGCTGTTCTACATCCCTTATTTGGCTCAGAGCCACTTGTGGAGCAGGGAGTAATCGGATGTGTTAGAATACAGACATCCTGGTTTCAGTGGTCCTTTTCTGGCTTCCACATCCCACATTATTCTCACCCTTGGTCCCTGGCATAGACCTGCCTCCTCACTCCCAGTGCGAAGTATTTCCTTTTTTTTTTTTTTTTTTAATATTTTTTTATTGATTTTTCACAGAGAGGAAGAGAGAGGAATGGAGAGTTAGAAACATCGATGAGAGAGAATCATCAATCAGCTGCCTCTTGCACACCCCCTACTGGGGATGTGCCCACAACCAAGGTACATGCCCTTGACAGGAATCGAACCTGGGACCTTTCAGTCCCCAGGCCGACGCTTTATCCACTGAGCCAAACAGGTTTCGGCGCAAAGTATTTTCTTTATCTTAATACTAGTTATTTCATGTACCAAATAAGCACCTTGGATTTAGAGCCAGACTTTATTTAGTCCCAGGCTTTAGGGCCTTGGATTCTTCTCTAAAAGATCAAATGAGATATATGTCATATGAAATGTGTAGCACAGGTCCTGACTTAAGGGGATACTCAGTAAGTAGGTGGTTCTCATGGCCTGCTTTGTTAACACCTAGTACTGCAAGCACCTGGCCCTGTCTCAGCCATTCAGCTTCACCCAGCAGGACATGCCCAAACTTCGTCGGCAGATCTACAAGGAGCTGTGTCACTGCAAACTCACTGTGTGAGCCTCGTATCCCAGGCCTCAAGCCCATTCGTTCATGGGCAGGGGGACGTGGGAGACCCTTCTTCCCACGAAACAACAATTCCTTTCCTCTCTTGCCTCTCCCATCCAATTCCCTTTGGTTTTTCATATTTAAATGTTTTAATTGATTTCTGTATTTTTTTTCTTTGAGAGAAACTTGTTGTTTTCTGACATCAGGGGGTGGCCATGGAAAAGCCCCGGTTCCCTCTGTCTGCAGGAGACTATTGTGGCCTGGGTGGGGCAGTAATCCTCCTTCCATGTGTATGGGTGGGCCCAGGAAAATCTGTGCTGGGTGGTGGGCGGGCAAAGGGATTACTGCCTGCCAGATGTTCAAACTTTTTTTACAAATATATATAAATGCCACGGTCCTGCTCTGGTTAATAAAGGATCCTTTGGAGATACATAGTGGTGGTCTTCCTTAAGGGGCCTCAGGTTTAAGGGACATGCTCTACCTCAGGCTTTTCTCCAGTCAGTGTTAACTACCCTTCTATGGGTCTTGAGACAGGGGGCCAGTTTGCCATCCTTGGCTCAGTGCCGAGGACACCAAAGAGAATCTCCCACCCAGAGGAGCAAAGGATGGAAGGAGAGTAGGCAATCCTCAAAAATAGGGGAGCCTTAGAAGTACTAAAGTTGGGGGGCAGGACACTTAAGGGAAGATAGCCAGAGAGGATTAAGACAGCAGTCCACAATGCTCTTAAGCCTGGAAATCAGTAGTTCCATCTCCTCCCCTCCAGCCAGGGGAATCCTCCCAGCCGCTAGGGTATGGCTCCTGACCCCGTCCTCCCCGCTGCACTTGGAACACACCCGGCTTTTGTCCGGTCTAATTCTGCTGGAGAACAAAATGTGGGTCCGCAGAACACCTGGGGCCAAGGCAAAGGGAAGTGGTAGTCCCGGGAGCCCGGAAGTCCCTGGAGGCTGAAACCTCGCCCCCTTTTCACGATAGGGCCTGCGAGGCCACATGACTGAGGCTCTATCTCCTCCGCACGTGTGGAGGTGCAGGGCCCCAAGATGGCTGCCTGGCCGCGAGGCCAGAGTCCTGTATGTCACTTCCGCGCCGGTGAGAAGGGCGGGCCCAGTAGCCAATGAGGCTGCGGGGCGGGTCACCAGCTTGATAGGCGCTCAAGTTATCCAATGGTGGCTACGTGCCAGGGCGCCTACAAACCAACGTCACGCCGAGTTGCTGAGCGCCGGCAGGCGGGGCCCAGGCGGCCAAGCCAATGCGATGGCTGGGGCGGGGTCGGGCGCTCTATAAGTTGTCGATAGGCGGGCACTCCGCCCTAGTTTCTAAGGATCATGTCTGCGAGTCAAGATCCCCGGTAAGGAAGGCACTTGCTCCAGACTGGGGCTACTTACCCTGCCGTTCCCCTCCGAGGGCCCCGCGGCGGGTGTGGGGAGAGCGGAGGCCCACAGGGCTGCGGGGGAACCAAGCCAGGAAGCCGGTCCTGGGGGGGACGCGGCGGGCCCCGGCGGAGACGAACACAGCCTGGCTTTGCGAGCCCGGAGCGCGAGGCTGGTTAGGCCTCGGCTGGAGACGGTGCCCGGAGCCCCGGCGCCGAGGGCCTCAGGAGGTCGCGCCCCAGCGTGGGGAAGGGAGGTGGCCGCCGGCCCGGTGGCCTCTGCCGGAGGGAGGGCCTGCGCGCGCCGGATTCCGCAGGATTCTGGCGGAACCACTCGCCGGGGGGGTTGAGGGGGGCCTGGGTCCTCACGTCCAGTCGGGGCGTCGCGTTGAGAGAAGGTCGGGGGAGAAAAAGCCGGCCGTTCGGGGTGCTGGCCTTCTTGACGGCCAGGATGGAGCCCAAGCCCGAAGAGCAGCCGCGGGAGGCGCCAGCCCACCCGGCCCCGGGCGGGCGGGTCCATTTTGCCGCACAAGCCGGGCAATTGGCAAACTGCGGATGGGCAGGTCCACTTTCCTTCGGGGGTGATCGCCCCGAGGTATGGGGAGGGCGAGGCCATTTCGCGCAGGGGGCGGGCGGTGTGTGGGTTGTTCCATGGTGGGGTGGTTACGCCGCCGGGTGGTCGAGGGAGTGAGCACATGGCGGCCCGATGTCCTCCCCTCCCCCAGCCCGCTTCGCCTTTAAGTGTTGTGCAACCTCCCCACGAGCTAGCTCGGCTGGGGCTCATTGTGCGCGAGGCCGCCACCGCCCGCGGCCTCCCACATCCGGGCACCGCGAGGGGGGGGGGAGATGGGCTGCAGGGGGTGGGGGAGGGCGCCAACGCAGTGACGTGGGGGGAAGGGGATGTCCTCCAGATTCTGGGAGGCGGAGGGCGGGACTTCCGGATCGCCGGGGCGGTGATGGGAGGTGCCCTCGCTCGGCCTCGGAGCAGCGTGGCCTAAGGCACGTGGGCCGGCGGCAAACACCATCTCCGGGCCTCCAGATTTTTCTAGGCGAGTTACTCCATCTTGTCGGAATGGCATGACCTGAGCCGCTCCTGGGAAGGGCCAAAGGCCTGATTCAGTTACAAAAGTAACTGCTATGTTTCTAGTAACTACTAGGGGTTGGGTTAGGGAGTGGAGATGGCATCATGTAAGGTGGGTTGCTGGTGAGAAGAGCCGGCTATCAAGATTTGTATCATGCCTCAGTCTGCATACTCATTTTAAACAACAGATCCAGAGACAATGGCCCCGACGGAATGGAGCCTGAGGGCGTCATCGAGGTGAGAAGAGAGCCCCATCACCATTATCCCATGTTACTGGCAGTGTCCCCTAGTTTCTGGATTGGTGGTTCATTGTCTTAAGACTAATACCATACCCTAGGATTCATCTTAACTGAAGTAATTAATCTCTATTCACTGGGAGTCTTCACTTTTGTATATAATTTGTTTACAATGTTTGTGTCCCTGAGAGTATATGTGAAATATTCAAATTGAGTCCTGCCATCCCTTCTAGAACCACCAGCCCCACGGTTTTCGAGTGACTGGTCCCTAGAGTGATTTCCTAGGCAATGTAGAGTCCTCTGGCTTCCCTGCGGGAGGGGAGGAGGTTTTGAGGGCAGGCATAAGGCCCTATTTGCTCCATTGTGTGAGCCCTGTTTCTACTTTAATTTCTTTGCATCCTACAGAGCAACTGGAATGAGATCGTTGACAGCTTTGATGACATGAACCTCTCAGAGTCCCTCCTCCGTGGCATCTACGCCTATGGTTTTGAGAAGCCCTCTGCCATCCAGCAGCGAGCCATTCTTCCTTGTATCAAGGGTAAGATCTCGGCTCCAAAACAAGCTCTGAACTGCCCCCAGGTAGAGTTGCACCTGTTTTGGTGGTGCTTGTCTCACATTAGCCAGGGACAAAATAACTCCTTTATTTATAGTATTTTGGCCAGTTCATAACTTCCTCTTTGCAGCTATATTTCTACTCTATTTCATGAGTTAGTGACCAGATCTGTTCCCATTAAGGTTCTGGTTGTGATAGTGAAGTCTGAAGTGCTTTGTGCCTGGCACGTAACTCTACTAGGTGCTTATTGATAGTGTTTTGCAAGGTCTTGAAGGTCTCATGACCCCAAGTGTGTGCTCTCTACCATACCGAGTCTTCCTCCTGATTTCAGGTTATGATGTGATCGCTCAAGCCCAATCTGGGACAGGAAAAACAGCCACTTTTGCCATTTCGATTCTGCAACAGATTGAATTAGACCTAAAGGCCACTCAGGCCTTGGTCCTGGCACCTACTAGAGAATTGGCGCAGCAGGTGAGTGTGTGGCTTATTTCTCCTCCCCTGAAAGACTGATTTAGAATAATTGGCACAACCCAAAAACTGAGGATGCTCCCCAACCACCACCACCACCTTGCAAGAACTGCGGTATCTACCCAAACACAATAAACATCACTCCTCCTCGCATTTCCTGAGTCAAATGGGAAGCTTCTGGGTGGAGCCTGGCTGGCTGAGCAAGTCTGGCAGCTGTTTTATGGACAAACCCCCTGGCAATGGGCAAGGAGACACCTGATTGGTGGTGTTGGTCTTATATCAGTCAGGGGCAAAGCAGACGTACAGTCCTTAGTTCATCCTAGCTTGATGCCTGTGTCGGTGGCCAGAGCTGGTTCATGCCTGAGGCACATAAAATAATTCTAGGTCTTGGAGGGGGAAAGATCAGAAACACTGGTCTCATAATAAGTAGATTATTATTTAACTAATAATGATAAGTTTGGGATGAGGCTTAGGAGGGATGTTTTAAAGTTTGAAGCTGTGATTGCTCTAGTAACTTATAGATAACAGTAAGTATGTATTACGCATAGTTTTTGTGGCATGGATATGTTATTTGCACATAAAACTGGGTGCTATGAGAATAATACGTGTGTCGCTATTGGTTTTCCGCTTTCCGAAGATTGGATGAGGGTCTAGCGTGGTAACGGAATTATTTCAGAGGGCAGTTACTGTGAATCATGTATTCTCAGGAGCCAGAATGTTCAAATCCTGAGTCTGCCATTTAACTGTCAGTGTGATCTTAGATGCATTTAACCTGCCTGTTTCTCGCCTGAAAAGTGAGTTTTAATAATAGTGTGTATAAATTGGGGGAAAAACAAACCATGAGAAGCACTTAAAATGGGGCCTGGCACAGTTGTAGCTAATAATATGAGCATCTGGTTTTTTCTGGATTCAGATACAGAAAGTAGTCATGGCTTTAGGAGATTACATGGGTGCCTCCTGCCATGCCTGCATTGGGGGTACCAACGTGCGTGCAGAGGTGCAGAAGCTACAGATGGAAGCTCCCCATATCATCGTGGGCACCCCAGGACGTGTGTTTGACATGCTTAATCGAAGATACCTGTGTGAGTATCTTAATCTTCTGGTCCTCTGGCTCACTTGCCTCTTCTGCATGCTTTCCCAGTCTTCCCACTGGCCGCAGTCTTGTTGCCAATGAAGCTCATTTCCCCGGAAAGAGTTGCTCTGTGATGAACCCCATGCGTGTCATCTGAGCCTGGCTTCCCTGTCTCAGCCCGGCTAGTGTTCTACTTCCCAGGGCTAGTGTCTGGCCTGGCAAAGGATCAAAATTTGAATTCTGAGAGCAGACCACCTATCCATTTCTGGTTCTTTATTGGGAAAGTTAAGCATATCTCCCTGATTACCATTTGTCTTCTTCCCCCTCTCCTGCTCCTTAGCTCCCAAATACATCAAGATGTTTGTACTGGATGAAGCTGATGAAATGTTAAGCCGTGGGTTCAAGGACCAGATCTACGACATATTCCAAAAGCTCAACAGCAACACCCAGGTGAGAAACAGTCTTGCCTTTATGGCTGATCCTCTTTAGATTGGAGTTGGAGTGATAGAATTAAGAGAGGTGCCAGAGAATTCTCGTCTCCATCCTTTTTATGCACTAGCTTGTTTTAGGTGGCAATGGAGTATCCTATCCTAGGCTTACTATTTATTTTCCCCCCCTTAGGTGGTATTGCTGTCTGCTACAATGCCTTCTGATGTGCTTGAGGTGACCAAGAAGTTCATGAGGGACCCCATTCGCATTCTCGTCAAGAAGGAAGAGTTGACTCTGGAGGGTATCCGCCAATTCTACATCAATGTGGAGAGAGAGGTGGGGCCCAGTGCAGGAGGCGGACCTGGTAGTAAGTTGTTGGGTGTAGCTCCCTGACTGATTTTTCTTCCCCAACTTCACCCCCAGGAGTGGAAGCTGGACACGTTGTGTGACTTATACGAAACCCTCACCATCACCCAGGCAGTCATTTTCATCAACACCCGAAGAAAGGTTGATTGGCTCACTGAGAAGATGCACGCCCGAGACTTCACTGTCTCTGCCATGGTGAGGTCCCCCTTGTTAACCAACAGTGTGTCAGGCCACGTAGGCCAGCTTTTAGGACCCATGTGCCAACACTCTTCTTCCCTGTTCTAGCACGGGGATATGGACCAAAAGGAACGAGATGTGATCATGAGGGAGTTCCGCTCTGGCTCGAGCAGAGTGTTGATCACCACTGACCTGCTGGTGAGTGCGAGGGGGTTTATACAAAGACAGAAGGGAGAACCAAGGTGATTCCCTCTCCAAGGGGACTCACAGTGCCCCTCTTCAGGAAAGTAGCAACTTGGAATAAAATCTGGCATGCCTCAGGTTCTCGGGGAGAAGGTGATACGTCATTTCCTTTGCCTCTGGCTGCCTACATGTATACTCAGGTTCCTTCTGGGTAGTTTACACACACTCCTCGCATGCTGAAGCTGTCCTCTTTTCTTGCCGTAGGCCAGAGGCATTGATGTGCAGCAGGTTTCTCTAGTCATCAACTATGACCTTCCCACCAACAGGGAAAACTATATCCACAGGTGAGTGCATTTACCCAGCCCCCCTGCCCAATCCCCACTGGACTGGAAACTTCCCTGTGTGCCGGGTCCTAAGGTGTCCTTCTTTTCCAGAATCGGTCGTGGTGGACGTTTTGGCCGTAAGGGTGTGGCTATTAACATGGTGACAGAAGAAGACAAGAGGACTCTTCGAGACATCGAGACCTTCTACAACACCTCCATTGAGGAGATGCCCCTCAATGTTGCTGACCTCATCTGAGAGGGGCTGGCCTGCTACCTCATCCCGGCCAGGGTTCTCAGTCCTTGGCAGGCTGAGGAGGAGCAGGAGGGGGGAGGGAAGGGAGCCAAGGGATGGACATCTTGTCAATTTTTTTCTTTTTTTTTTCCCTTTGAATAAATGTCACTTTTTGAGGCAAAGAAGGAACCGTGAACAATTTAGATACCCTTTTCTTTGGGGTAGGCTCATGCCCCAGGCGCCGTCTCTTCTCCCCAAAACACTAATCCACTTCCCTAACGTAGTCAACCTCCAAACCCGACTCCCTGCTCCAGCCAAATTCCTCTGAAAATGATTCTTCAAGGGGGCTGTGTCACTAAACCTCATTTACTGGACCAAATCTGGAGGGAGAACCCTTGAATTAGGTGGCCCAGGGGATTGTCCCCATGTGGGGGGGAGCAGGGGAGAAAAAATAGCCATTTTTACATTGTTTTGTATAGTATTTATTGATTCAGGAAACAAAATTCTGAATAAAATTACTTGGAAACTGCCTGTTTGGGCTTCTCATTTCTTCCCTTTCCCACCTGCTATGGGGTATATATCCCTCTCCCCCACCCCCAGCTGATATTTTACCCTTCTGTTATAATAGTCATTTAACAGTGTGACCCTTGTGTAGGGTTGGGCAATCCCCATCACAAGTGCCTCACATGTCTCCACCAAGAGGAAGTGACGGGTGGAGGGGAAGTGGGATTGGTAACTTGGTTTTTACGTCGAATGTTTCCTGGGGAACTTTGGGAACCAGAGGGGCTGCCTTTTGACTGGTTCTGTAGTAATTTGCCAGAACGGTTGTGTTTTGTTGAGGTGACTAATGGGTCCCCAAGGATCAATGCTTAACTCACTCTCCCCACATGATGGTCTCGACTCTTGACAACTCCCACTTGGGTGAAGCCAGGGCCAATCATCTGACAAAAACTTGATGACTAAGTGGTGGCTGGGGCTGAGGTCCCTGAGTCAGGTTGTGGGGCTGGGTTAGCTTAGTTACAGGAAGTTAAGACTTTCATTTCCTCCTTTTCCAAAAGGAGGCAGGGGATAGGGTAGACTGGGTACGCAGCCCATACACTACCAAGAGCTCCGGAGGCTCCGCCATGAAGTTTGCTTTGCTTTTCCTGGGGGCTGTGCTGGGACTAGCAGGTAAGGAAAAGCGTGGGGGGTGGGGTGGGGGTGAGAGCCCCCCAGGAAGGACCCTGTCCCTGGGTTGCTAAACACTCTTTCTGCTGAAAGCCCAGGGGACTGGGAATGACTGCCCTCGTAAGAAATCGGCCACTCTGGTACCATCCTTCACGGTGACACCTACTGCTACGGAAAGCACAACAAGCCATGGGACCACCAGCCACAGAACTACCAAGAGCCACAGCACCACCACCACAGGCACCAGCCATGGACCCACAACAACCACTCACAATCCTGTCACCACGACAAGCCTTAGAAATACCACGGTTCATCCAACAAGCAACAGCACTGCCACCAGCCCAGGACCCTTCACCAGCAACAGCACTGCCACCAGCCCAGGACCCTTCACCAGCAACAGCACTGCCACCAGCCCAGGACCCTTCACCAGCAACAGCACTGCCACCAGCCCAGGACCCTTCACCAGTTCCCCCCACCCAGGACCACCTCCACCCTCTCCCAGTCCCAGCCCAGGCTCCAAGGCAGCTGTAGGAGACTACATTTGGACTAATGGCTCCCTGCCCTGTGTCCATCTCCAAGCCCAGATTCAGATTCGAATTCTGTACCCAACCCAAGGTGGAAGAAAGGTAAAGCTAAAAGGGATAATCGGGGGATAAGACTGGTTCAGAAGGGAAGAAGGAAGAGGAGAGGAGACCACTATAGGGGGAGGTTGAAAGAAAGGTATTTTGGATGGCACAGCTGTGTAGCCTTATGACCCTCTTATCTTTAACTTCCACAGGCCTGGGGCATCTCTGTACTGAACCCTAACAAAACCTCGCCCCAGGGAGGCTGTGAGGGTGCCCATCCCCACCTGCTTCTTTCATTCCCCTATGGACAGCTCATCTTTGGATTCAAGCAGGTACCTCACCCCTCCTCCCTCACTCACTCTCCGAGTGTCCTTTCCCTATTAATCCCTGCCACATCCCTCTGTGGACATGAACATCACTCCCTATGACCCTGAGCTTTCCTGGTCACCTCTGCAGGAACCACTGCAGAGCACTGTCTACCTGAACTCTGTGGCTATGGAGTACAATGTGTCCTTCCCGCAAGCAACGCGTGAGTTCACCTTCCCTCTCTCATCACTTGCACTAGATGTCTGGACTCCTGAAGGGACCTAAGCTGGGGGTTGGGGATGGGGATGTGGATATAGAGCTGATCCTTCCTCACTCTCTTAGAATGGACATTCTCAGTTCAAAATTCATCCCTTCGAGAACTCCAAGCCCCGTTGGGCCAGAGCTTCAGCTGCAGAAATGCAAGCATCATCCTTTCACCTGCTGTCCACCTCGACCTGCTCTTCCTGAAGCTACAAGCTACTCACCTACCCTCTACAGGAGCCTTTGGACCAAGTAAGGCTTAACTTCTTCCCTTCTAGAACTCTCCCACTGCACTGAAAGCCCCTACTCCAGGCTACAGCCCTCCCTTCCTTTACATACCCATTCATTTACTGCTGTCATCTAGGCGAGTTTCTCACCAACTACCTACGTACTCTAACATCCCCCATGTTCCTTCCTCCCACCTTTATCCCACCACCACCATTGTGATGCTTGCCCGTCTTTCTACCAGGTTTTTCTTGCCCCAATGACCAATCCACGTGGCTGCCTCTTATCATCGGCCTGATCGCCCTCGGCCTCCTCGCCTTGGTGCTTGTTATCCTTTGCATCTCTCGGAGACGTCCACCCGCCTACCAGCCCCTCTGAACCACTCAGCTGCCTCCGAGACAAAGTTATCTTCCTTCCCTCTGTCTTGAAGAACAAAATCAAAGATAATGCAACTGGGAAAACTGAAGGGAGGTGTTTTTATTAAGTATGACATTCCCTCTCTCCCTTCCCCAATGGGAGAATAATAAAGCCTACTCAAATCTATCTTTGGTTTTCCTTGTCCTTCCTGCCAGGATTAAAAGCCATGAGTTTCTTGCCATATGGTTTCTATGCGTTATATGGTTGCGTCTAAGGGTGCTGGTGAGGAGGGATGAAAATGTCAATGTGTGACAAATACCCTCATGGGTTCCTCCCCCAAAGCCTGGTGTAGCTGGTGTCGAATCTGCTCACCTCCCTTCCTCATTCTGGGCCCTTGGCTGCGCCAGCTCCTCCTCTCCAATCCAGTAGAGTCACCCATCCTGGAGGCATTCTTCCCGACCCTTACATGCAATTACAGGTGAAGCAGGCAGCAATAGCAATGAGTGTGGGAGGCAAGGTCACACCTGTGTCATTTTGTTTCCAAAGGATGGGCTAGTGGCTCCTTAGCAACAAGAATGCCTGCCCCACCCACTGTGTTGATTAAACCCTTACTGCACCTAGGATGCTTCCTCGCCTGCAAAGGGTTTCATCAACAATGGGAGGGAGCAGTGGGCACTGCAACCTCCACATCCGATTCCCTCTGTGCTCCTGGGAACCTCCAGCCTGGGCCGCCCAGGGAGCCAGCCCTGATGTTCCAAATGGTGTTGGGTGGTAGCCAGAGGGCAGCCTGTGTCCACATTCTACAAAAGGGCTTGCCAGACAGCCTGCACCATCACCGAGTGCCACTCTCTCTCCAGTACAATTGCTGAGGGCCAGAATGGGACCCTGCAAGTTGTTGGAGGCCTTGACGCAACAGAAAGTAGCCCCTGGGACCTAGAGACCCACCACCCCATTGTGGGCAGCCCCCATGTGACAGGGTCCCAAGAGCCCCACCACTCCTCACAGACATCCCCTACGGCCGGGCAGACTGTGCCATCAGAACAAGATAGTGTGGTGCTAGCGGCAGAGCATGAAGGCCAGTCCCACCGCCGGGATGGCCAGGGTTAGTGTCCCAGTGCTGGGGGGCAGAGGGCATCACTCCCGCCAGGTAGTCCAGGTGTCCTTTCCCGGGCACGAGCTGCTGGGCCCATTTAGCCCTGTTAAGCCCTTCCTTCCTCAGAGCGAGGTCACAGGGGATGGAGGGGACGCAGGGCCCTGCGTGTGCTTCAGGGAACCCGCCGGGGCTGGGCTCCGCAGGGGGCAGCAGTGCCATTCCCTGAAAATGGCCTCGTCTTCTCCACCTCCTCCTCTTCTGCTTCGCTGTCCCGGGGGAGCAGTCGCTGGCGCGCCCATTCGCCAACCCCGGGGTTAAAGAAAGGAGGGAGAAGCGGAGCCCTGCCCGCACCGCGAGTCCGCAAACGGCTTCCTGGTGCAGGCTCTCCTGCTCCCGCCAGTGCCATTCTCACTGGAGACGCCGAGAGAACAAAAGTTAGAGAGGCACAGCGCCCCCACCCAACGCCATTTTGGAGACTCAGCTCCTCTCTCAATTTTGAACAGTCAAGTCCGCGGGGAGGAGATAAGATGGCGCCGAGCGGGAGAAGCGGAGAAAAGCAGGAAGAGAAATCTTGCTTCCAAACTGGAAGGGTAAACAAAGGCGCAAGACAATGAAGTGCGCAGGCGTACAGCGTTAGCCTGCGTTAACATTCAAACAGCAGGGAGGGGGGCCTGAAACGTGGTCTCGGGACGGGACCTATTTCACGCTGAGAAAGAGCGGGGCGCAGGGGCGGGCCAGCTCGGTCCCGGAAGACAGGGGGCGGGGTTTCAGAGCGCGCATGCGCACCGGAGGCCCATGAGGCTCGGAAGGAACTGGCGGAAACGATCTTTACAATATGGCGGCCGAAGCTGACGGGCTGCTCAAACGGGTGCTGGTGCCGCTTCTCTTACCTGAGAAATGCTACGACCAATTTTTCGTCCAGTGGGATTTGCTTCACAGTGAGTTTTATTTGGCATCTGGTCAAAGTTCTGCTGGAGCGCCAAAGTGGGGCGTGACCGCGGACTTAAGTGATGGCGGTGAATACTGCATGGCTTTGCTGGGCGGAAATTACTTCTGATAGGGGCGGAAGTGTCTCGGACTCCGTAGAGAGAGTGCGCCATTTTGGGGTGAAGGGGGAATCGCCGGGTGGAAGTAATTCTCTGTGAAGTTTATGCTTGAGAAAACGGAAAGCCAAAAGACTCAAATTTTATAAAACGAAGTTAAAATATAATCCAGTAGTTCCAACCTTCAGTTGATCGCTATACCTTCAGGAGCAAGGCTGGATTTGATTGCAGGCCTCATGAATCCAGGCCTTAAGCGTCACCCCCTCCCCCAAAGCTTTCTGCCATCCCGATGATGCTTTCCTTCCAGCCCCCACGCTTGTCGATGGTCTAATTTTGGAATAACTTGACTTCCTTCAACTTTCTACGAGGCAGTTCCACAGCAAGGCCCGTCCGAGAACTCAGACACTTTGGGGAGCTTTCCCAGTCTGCCCCTCGGCTCGTGGCGCCCCACTGTGCTTCTGAAACACTTTGACCCGGGAGACTCTTGACACCCGCTGGGCCAAGCTCCTTGAGATGAAAACTCAAAGGCTGGAGAAAATGTGGGTGGCCCGGGCCCTGGAAGGGTAGGACTAGACAGCGGATTCAGGGGTGAAGAGTAAAGACGAGACCCAAGTGGGTCGCCCCTAGGCGCTCAGTGAAGGAGAATGAAGGAGCGGAGTACTCTTGGGCATTTGTTCAGCTTTATACAGGGAGAGCTTTTGAAGCAAGACCAAGGAGTTTATTTTATGTAATTCTCACCTGAGGACATGCATAGAGAGAGGAAGGAAGAGAGAAACACTGGTCAGTGTCCTTCAATATGCTCCCCGACTGGGGATCAAACCAGAAACCCAGCTCTGTGCACTGGCCTGAAATCAAATCAGCAACAACACTCAACCGCTGGCCAGATCCAGGAGCTTAGATGTAATCTTCAGGGAATGAAAAATTGGGTTGGAGGGAAAGAATGGTGAAAGCTGTTTTGGAAGTTACCTCATCTTAGCATGACATGATTTGGAGCAGTAAGGGCCGGCCTTTTTCCCCTGCCTCCAGACAACCCAAGGCTTCCTTGTGTGGGTATGTCCTAGTCTGAGGGAGCAGTGGCCGACCACAGTGCTTTACGTCTATAGGCTGTACTGTCTCCTGAAAACCCTGGTCTGGGTTCCGGAGATCTCTCTGCTTACCCCTTTTTCTCTTCGCAGTCCCCTGCCTGAAGATTCTCATCAGCAAAGGCCTGGGGCTGGGCATTGTAGCTGGGTCACTTCTGGGTATGTGTTTCATCTTCCTTTTCCTGCCGTTGGGTGGATGGAGATTGAACTGGGTGGATCCCTTAACCAGAAGTGGGATTAACATGCTTCTCAATAGCTGTTTTGTTGTGCTTCCAAGGCTTATTAGCTCTTCAACTATATACCCTCTCATCCTTTCTTAGTAAAACTGCCTCAGGTGCTTAAAATCCTTGGAGCCCAGAGTGCGGAAGGGCTGAGCCTGCAGTCAGTAATGCTGGAACTCCTGGCGTTGACTGGGACCATGGTCTACAGCATTGTCAACAACTTCCCCTTCAGGTGAGGCGTCTGCCCTTTATTCCCAAGGGTAAATTCCCACCACTCTAGTGGGGTCAGGGTGAGGGAGGTCAAAGGGCAGGGAAAGCTTAAGCCCTTTTGGAAATATCATCGCCTATGGAGCTGATGAGAGGAGGTGAGCTCTAGATTCAGTGAGTCAGTCGGAGACGGTGGTGGCGGTGCCGGGAGGCAGGAGGCAGGGCCCAGCAGGGCTGTGGAGGGCAGGGAGTAATCAGATAACTGTGTCCCCAGATGGATGGGCTATGGAGGCTTTTCCTGCCTCTTTCCAGGCCCGCCTTTCTTCCTTCCAACTCTTGACTCTGCAGCTCTTGGGGTGAAGCACTATTCCTGATGCTCCAGACAATCACCATCTGCTTCCTGGTCCTGCATTACCGAGGACAAACTGTGACAGGTGCTGGGGATTTACCCGAGAGCCTGCCGGCTGGAGCTCAGGCCTGGGGAAGCCGGAGGACTCCTGAGGTTGATGAGGACTCCTTGTCTGACTCCTAGGTGTGGCTTTCCTAGCGGGTTACGCTCTGGTCCTGCTGATACTGCTTTCTCCACTGACGCCCCTGGCTGTGATCACCATACTCCAGGCCTCCAATATGCCTTCTGTGGTGGTGGGGAAGGTGCGTACTGGGAGCAAGGAAAGAAATATTGAGCAGAATGGAAGCTGTGTGTGAGAATATTAGACTGAGGAGAATGGGGGAATCTGATGGGAACAAGGGAAGAATTCAGAAGATAGAGCAAAGGGTCTCATCTCCTGTTCTAGCTGCTCCAGGCAGCCACCAACTACCGCAATGGGCACACGGGCCAGCTCTCAGCCGTCACAGCCTTTTTGCTCTTTGGGGGCTCCCTGGCACGAATCTTCACCTCCATTCAGGTGAGTTCACCTTCTCCCCTCTGGGGGGCACTAAAACATCTTACCTCCCACCTGAGGGCTTAAAGCTGCCTGGTCTCGAACCTTTTGGGGGGCATTGGAGAGTGACCCTAGCTGTTCCTCACATTTAGGAAACCGGAGATCCCCTCATGGCTGGCACTTTTGTGGTCTCTTCCCTCTGTAACGGCCTCATTGCTGCCCAGCTCCTCTTCTACTGGAATGTGAAGGCACCTCACAAGAAGAAAAAGGAGTAGCGGGGCTGAACCGGCTGTTACCATCCATTCCATGTTTCTGTTCGTCCACCTAACCTCAGGGTCCGTCTGAGCCAGCCTGCCAGCGAGACGTTTAATCATTCCCCATTTCTCTGCAGATGCAGCTTTCTGAGCCAGAGATTGTTTCCATGGAAAGGCATAGAAGGTGGACCAGATTATCAGGCTGACATTTGATACTGATTGTGCACTGTCCTGTGTGTGCACTACCAATTAATTTAACCACTTGCTGAACTTTTTTCAGCAATTTCTAGCTGCTTACCTATTCTGGGCAAGTCTTGCCCTGCCCTCCCATCTCCTCACTTCCCTTTTGGCCTTAAGAGGACAGAGCCTGGACAGTGCCAGGGACGAAGGCGTGTGGCTGCCTCCCTCCCCAGCCTGGCTGGGACTGTCCCGGCCCCCAGAGCTGGGTGGGAGGCAGGGGAGGGGGATGGAGAATGACTCAGGCAGGGCCGCAGGGTGGGGTGAGGAGGTTCCTGCTCTGGCAGGTCCAGGCAAAAGGGAGTGGAGATGATGCTGGTTCCTGTTGAGGGGAACAGAGATGGGGCAATAAAGACGCAGAGACGTGGCTTAATTGTACAAAACCGTGTTTGTCCTACAAAAATATAAAAAAGTGTGTTGCTCCCTCGGGGGGGGGGGGGACCACAGGCCTCTAAACCGGTCAAATGTGCAAAAGAAGGGTTTGCAGTTGGAAGTGGGGGGATAGTTCTGGGTGAAAAAGAGGTTGGAGCCCTTCCTGGGAGGTCCATACCCATGCTTACTAGAGGTGGGCCAGCGGCATGGGGGCCCCTGAGCGGGGCGGGTGGTAGGAAGTAGGAGAGCCTGGGGGTGGGTAGGGATTATAAACGGGGAGCAGTTCCCCCTGGAGCCTAGGGTTACTCTGATGGAGGGAGCACGCTGAGGCCTCCGGTTTAGAGTGGGAAGAGCTGCAAAGAGAGAAATACAGGTTAGAGGGCTGTTCCAGGCAGGGTCCCGTGTGCCTGTGAGGGCAGGTTGGACCCATTCTGGGTAGACAAATGGAACCTACCCATCCCTGGCTATTGGGGCCCCACGAGGTACTTCAGTCCAGAACCAGACCCAAGGCTAGCTCAGAGGCAGGCAGCCCTGTTGGGGCAGGCTCACCAGCGAGCTTGCGTGCTGTGCGCCCGTTTTCCTCTCTCGGGGCAGCAGGCCAGAAAGGGGCAGGATTGGGATTAGCCACTCCTTGCCCTGGGGGCTGAGAGGAAGTCAGGTCACATCAGGGCCAGAAGCGGAGGTGGGGAGTGGGGGGAGATGGAGAGGCAATGGCAGGAAGGTAACAGGAACAAGATCAACATCTAGGGGCCAGTCGTCTGCCCCCTTCGACCCCCGCTGCAGGGCCCCGCCAGGCTGATGGGAAAGCCCTCCAGGGAAACCCTGGGCCACAGAACCCTCCCCAAAGAGCTGGGAGTGCTGGTGATGGTGCTGCTCAAACCCTAACGGCCGTCCCTAACCCCAAAGGGGTGACCTCCGCTTGGGTGGGTTCAGGCCCGTATCAGCCAGGCCCTCTGATCCGTGCCCCATCTAGGCTCGGAGGGAGGACACAGCATCTCCTTCCTCACCCCCACTCCCAGCCACTTACATGAAACCACGAGGCAAGTAGGATGTCGAGTAGTTGGGGGGCTGGTACCCAAAGCCTCTGCTCCCATGGGTGGTGGCGTATCCTGGCCCCCAGAGAGCCACACCGCCGCTTCCCTGGCAGAAATGGGGCAGCCCAGCTCCCGCGCTCTTCGTCTTGCGCCGGGGCCGGTACTTGTAATCGGGGTAGTCGCGCAGGTGTCGGGCCCGCAGCCGCTTGGCCTCCTCCACGAAGGGCCGCTTCTCGTCCTCGCCCAGCAGCTTCCACTGCGCGCCCAGGCGCTTGGAGATCTCCGAGTTGTGCATCTTCGGGTTTTGCTGCGCCATCTGGCGGCGCTGAGCGGAGCTCCACACCATGAACGCGTTCATGGGTCGCTTCACCTTCTCCAAGGGAAGGCCCCCGGAGACCACGGGGCTCTCAGCGTCCTCCCGCTCCCGGGAGCCCGAGGAGGAGGAGGAGGCAGGGGCCGTGGGAGTGGGAGGTTCCAGGCTCCAAGCCTGGTCTTGTGCGAGGCCGGGTTGCGCCATGGGGATGGAGGGAAGCCTTAAAGAGGGCGCCTACACGCCCTCTCCTCGAAAGCGAAACGTTGGTCTCCAAACTGTGTCCTTAAAATGGAAGTGCCTTCCTAGTATGGAGTCCTTCTAGAGAATCTCGTCCCCAAGTTCAAGAGTCCTTATTCTGGAGCCCCCGCTCCCTACCGTTTTAATCCTGCACCCTGCAGGGGAGTGGAGTGCAAAATCTGTCCGTACAGCAGGTTGCTTTCTCCTTTCCTTGCTGCGGTGCAGTGCCAGACCCAGTCCCGCTCCTACCTCTAGCTACTCGGTCTTTGGTGGAGGCCGTCAGCTTCCTGCTCAGACGCTAGTATCGCAGCTGAGGCCGGGGCGCAGCCGGGTACCCCCGCACTCGCACCTGGCCTTGTGGGTGAGTCAGGCCCGAGAGGGAACAGCTTTTAACGACTGACTCCTCCCCACTCCCTCCCGGCAGGCCGCGCCTCCTCAGGAGCGCCGGCATCCCAGTCCTGGGCAGACAAGTATCCTGCTCTTCCCAGCCCCCAGCCCCTCAGGGCACCACGCCCCCTCCCCACCCAAGACCCAGAGTCTAGCCTTCCAGCCCCAGTAGCTCTAGGTCTTCCCCTCCCTTTTTAAGCTTTGGCAATTTAAAGTCAATTCCTTTGCACAATGGGAGCAAACACCCAAATCAAAAGCCCTCAGGGTCAGTTGTGCTAGGAAGAACTAGAATACCCCACACCCACCCCAAACCCTTTTCTTGTGCCCAGTGCCCCTCAAAACCGATCTGCCCCTGGGGCAAGAAAGTCAGGGCAGTTACTGGGAGGCAGGCCATTCTTGTTGCCTGAGTCATCCCAGCAGGTGCTTGGGTGGTGATTCAACACCACTCCAGGTGAGAAAACTTAAAACTCCCAACTCGGCCCCCAAACAAAGTTTCTCCACCACACGCTTATCCTCAAACTTCAGTCAGAGTCTGGAGGCAGGGATCTCTCCCCTGGGGTTGAGAGATTGGTGATATAAGATGCTGGGAGATAAAAAAAGGTCTGATTCCAGAGCAGGGAATGGGGGCTGGACATCTAGGTCTCACTCAGCCCAAGACTCAGCCCAAGCCCCAGGCCTCAGGTAATCCGATTAAGCAGTCTTGGCTCTTGGCTCCTAGCAGGAACAGTTCCAGCTTGGCCAGCCCTACCTAGCCAGCTGTGACTCAGGGTACAGGAGTGGCCCAGCTCCCTCCAGCAGCAAACTTGCGGGGAGGAGAGAAGCAGCAAGACACAAGCCACTCCTCACCCAGGAGGGTACCTGGGCCTAGGGAACCGAAGACTGCCCAGAATCCCCAAAGTAGACCATCTCTGGAACACGAGAGCCAGGTGCAGAGAAACAGAAGGCAAGGGCCGGGACCAGCTCAGTCTTAGGAAAACAGCGGACCAAACTGGCACAAGGAAGACACAAGAACCAGAGAGCTGTTTGGATTTTTTAATTCTCTTTTTAAATACTGTACAGTGAAAAATAAATACGCCTTCTCATCCACCAGATAAGGTTGGTCCCCCTTCCCCTGGGGGACCTTGTCACCCCTTCATACACACCCCTGGTTCTACTCCAAAACCTTCCCCATGCCTCCCACCCACTATACCCTTACTATCCCCGTCTTCCACAGTGATGAGGCCCCAGAAATCGGGGGTACAGGATGGTAGGAGGGATAGCAGGGGAACCCCCCTGAACTGTCAAATCTGGGTGGGTCAAGAAGCACCCCGCACCAACAGGCGGAGAATGGGGGTGTTCAGAGAGATTGGGGCATTAGAGGATAAAGGCACATCCAGTCTGATGGGGAAGGAGGCTCCCCTCACCCTGGGGTAGGGTGGACAAGAGGGAGGTGGGTATGACCCTGTTACACACCCTCCACTAGCTCCTGGAGGCTGGGGAGGGGACCCAAGCTTTTCTGCCACCCCCCTCCCCCCTAGATAAGAGCAGCTCCAGCGCAGGTCAGTCGGGCCTGTGAGGGCCATGGTGTTGGGCAGCAAGCGAGATGGAGAAGGGAGGGATGCAGGCTGGAGGTTTTATGAAACCCCATTCACCAAACTACCCAACTCCAGGGGAACAGAGAGCTCCCCATTCTCTGAGGGGCCCTTAGGAAGCTTGCTGACAGAGTCACCCTGAGGGGAAAGTGGGAAAGAATGGAGAGGAAGAAGTGGTCAGTAGAAATTCAGGTTACGACATTGTCTACCATCCTAGCCTGGCATCTGGTGACCCAGGGATTGGTCCTTAAACTAAGTCACTCTCATTGGGACCCATAAAATATGAACCAAACTTTGCTGGGAACTTCTTTCAAATTTTCCACTATTCTAAATATAGTCTAAATTCCACCAGACAGTCTTCTCTGCCATTTAGCAAGAGATTTCTTTGTACCCTAACTGGTTTTGCTCAGTGGATAGAGCATCAGTCTGTAGACTCAAGGGTCCCAGGTTTGATTCCGGTCAAGGGCATGTACCTTGGTTGCAGGCACATCCCCAGTAGGGGGTGTCCAGGAGGCTGCTGGTGTTTCTCATCGACCTTTCTAATTCTCTCCCTTTCCCTTCCTCTCTATAAAAGATAAATAAAATATACATATATTTTTAAAAAGATTTCTTTGTGAAATTTCTTGTGTCCCTTGCCCCTAAAGAACAAAGAAGGGGAGGAGAGTACATCTTGCTTGCCTACCTTCTTCTGTCCTGAAAGAGAGTCCTCTAAGGGTTTAGTGCGCTCCAGGGTTGGCCGCTGGCGGCTCTGAGACTCTGCTCGGGAGATATAGTCAGCCACAGTCACTGCGGAAGGCAGAGGACCGAGAGTTTCAGAAGGAACCCAGGTATCCAGCCCCTAGATACCCAATGAACCCCCGTCCCTGGTTATCATAGGGTAGGAGGCATCCCATTCTCTCAGCTCTAAGGAAGGATGCTGGTACCCCGTGTTAGCTGACCTGGTTGGCGATCTCCACTGACAGAACCATCAGTACGGTTACCGCGGTTACGGCGGCGGCGGCTCCTATTTCGTCGCTGAGGTTTGGATTCATCTTCTGTGAGACGGGAAAATTCAAATCATGCACCCAAACTCCCATCTCTCCGTTCTTGCCCAGCTCTACTTTTTAAACACCCCCTTACCCAGGCCATTTTCTGTCGTGCTGAGCCCATCAGACTCCAGGCCTCCGTCCATCACAGTCCTGTCTTCATCCGTGCGCCGGCGGCGGGAGCGGCGGCGCCTGGCACTCGCTGGGGGGGGCTCCCCAGGCTCTGAATCAATCGGAGGCTCTGGTTCCGAGGTGTCCAGGAGGCTGTAGGGATTACTGTCTGGATCCTTCAGCACTGGTTAGAAAAGGAAGAATTAGGAAGTCAGGTGCCCACTGACTTTCCCTTTGTCCTCCAGTCACCACCCAGCTGTCTGGCACTAGTACCTGAGCTAATAGACGAAGAGTTGTATCTCGAAGTAGGCCGGGGAGCAGGTGGAGGTCCCCTACCCCGGCCCCCCATTGGCCGCCTCCGGCTCTCTTCCCCCCGGGTCGGGGGATCTCCTGTCCCAGCTCGGAGAGGCTCTTCCCTCTTCTCAGACTCGGTCTCGGAAGCTGTAGATGGGTCTGAGCTGGGGCCTAAAGAACACAGGGAGCTTAATCAAGTCACTCCCCCCAATCCCAGGATCCATCACCGTCCCCAAACTGGAAGACTTCTCACTTCCCAGGCCCCCAGACCACTGTCACCTCCGTCACTCTTTCCACCCAGACCTCTGCCTCTCCTCACAAGCCCCGCTGTCGGCCCCCCTCTCCACAGCTTCCTTACCATAGGCAGGACCGCCCGTCCTCCGGCCCCGGCCCCGGCCCCCGTAGCTGCCCCCATAGGTCCGCGTGGTGTGCAGGGAGGAGGAGCTCTCATCCGTGGTGTATCCAGCTCTGTCACTGCCTCCGGTGCCCCTCCCGCTCCCAGGAGGGCGAAAGCCCAGCCCAATCTGCCGAAGCTGTTCATCAATTTGTAGCCTCTCTAAGCGAAGTTGCTCCACCTCCTGGTTGGGTAAAAAATGAAAGAAGATGTGGAAGAGGAAAAAGTACTAGATCAGTGAACAGTCTCCTTTCATGTTCTCTGCAACGACCATCCCTACGTAACTTTACTTTCAGGAATGTAAGAAGGAAGGCATTGGTTAAACAAAAAATATTATGAGATCCAACTCCACAGCCCCAAATTCCCACCCAGTGGTTTCTATATTCTACTCAGAGGGACAAACTGCGCACAACTCCTAACTTAATCCACCAGCAGTCTTCGCCCCCTTGCTAGACTCAGAGCTTCCTCTCCCAGGTTTCTAGCTTGTGTACCTGCAGGTAGGAGAGGTGATATTCCAGCAGAGCCTGAGCATTGCTGATATTCTCTCGAGTGCCAACAAATATGAAGGGAACCATTCCCTGGAGAATGGAGGGAAAGGCAGACGGATTAGGAGAGCCAACTGGAAGTATTAATTCTACCCTATCTCCCCTGGGAGCCCAACCAATGGGATCGTTGAGAGAGAGGGATGGAGGAAGGGAGGGAGGGAGGGAAGGAGAGAGACAGAAAGATGAATTTTGCTGTCCCACTTACTTATACATTCATTGGCCCAGAACCTTGGCATATGGGGATGACTCTTAACCAACTGAGCTACCTGGCCAGAGACCAACGTGATCTTTCTGGCTCTACATGGAGGGGACAACAAAATGCTCTACCCCCACTGGAAATCCTAGCACTCAGAGAACGGCTTTGTGAGCAATCCCATCTGCTTCTGGACACCAATCTCCAGGCATAGTTGTCCATACCTCCTCCCTGGGGTTCTTCTTGTCATTATCACCTTCTACTCGAACCCTCACCACACCAGATTTATCCACGATCTCCTGGATTACTTTTCCATTCTTTCCAATCACTTTGCCTGAATGGGTAAAGGACAATTTAGACCTTTTTTTTTAAGGAGAGAGTCAAAACAGTTAAGATAGTCATTCAGCTTCTATATGTAGATTTTATTATTCTACTGCATCTACTGTATCCTATTAAGTTTTTACAAGACAAAATATTACAATCCCTAGAAATCTGTTCTTCCATTTTTGTCATTCCTACTATAGATCATTCTGTCCTTGTGATACTAAAGTCCATAGGGAGGTGCCAAGCCCAGAATCACTTTAGAGAATTCCACTTCCGGCCCCCCACTGAATTCCCTTTTATATATACACACCCCCAACTCACCAACCAGGTTCCTAGGCACTTGCACAGAGTCCTCAGAAAACTCAAGATAGCTTCGGGCCTGTCGGCATGCCTCAGGAGTCTAAGAGGAGTGGGGAATCATTACTAAAACAGAGAACTTGGATCTCAAACAATAATCTTTCTGCCACTCTTTGTCTTTGAGAAAAGTAGCCACCAAAGTCAGAGAGGGAGCTCAACATGACTCCTGTTTCCTTTCTACTTCACCCTCTCCCCTCTGTATCCCTAAGAGATCTAGAAAACAGTTATTTTTTTGCTGACCTCCCCGTAGATGCGGAAAGTACAGGTTTCTTCACCCAACTCAATGGCAGTCACTCCAGGTACTTTTCGGGCCTGCTGGATGTTGGCACCATGAGTCCCAATTGCCAGTCCCATCAGGTCCTCTCGCACTGTGAACTCCTCTTGGAATGCTGCTGCCAACTGCTTACTGGTCTGAAAGGAAAAGGCACTGTAGGAATCATAGTGGCAGAGTCTCAGAATACCTGTCCCAGGCACCTGACGCTTTGCATAACTTCAATGAGAAAAAGAATGTGCAAGCAAACCAGAACCACCCCAAAGTCTGCTGCCATCAGAACCTGTGTGGAAAATTCAGGAACTTTAAATTCCACTCCTACCTTCCAAATACCAATGGCTTAGGGGAAAGGGGGGAAAATGAGGGCAGAGTTTGGGCTTGGAGGCACCAAAGATCTGGATTTAGCTATAGCACTGATCTGGTTATGTGATCCTAAACAAAACACACACGCTGTGCCTCCATTCTGCCATCTGCTAAATGATTACACCTGACCCACCCCATTCCCAGACAATCAAGTAAGACTGGTGAGAAAGAACTTTCCACAAAGTAAATGCAAGTATAAGGAACTATGAGTATTACTTTAGTCAAACTAATATCAATCTCCAAAACGAAACCTGGCAAGTTGAGCAGAAAGCAATAGGTAAAGAAAAGCATAAAAGGAGCCTATGGAACTCCGTACTGCTTCACTTCTTAACCGGTCCTTTGTGAGATTTCTGAGTACGAAGACAGGAGATTCTAGAAGAGAGAGTTTTAGGTAAAAAGTACCAAATAGGAAAGTATCTAAAGGGGACATTCCCAAATCACAATCCATGACTTCCTACTTCCAAAATAGATGAGTTTGAATTGTAGCAAGGATTTACACTAGGCAAGAAGAAAAGGCTGGATAAAATAACTAAGTTGGGTGTTCAAAATAACTTAGGGAGGAAGAGGAAAGAATCTAACTGGATTTATAAGTATCTTCTAGAGAAGTATACTAAGGTGTTGTATTATTTTATTATCCCTTATATATTTAATATTTTAATAATAATTTTTTAAAAACAAAACACAAGCCCTAGCCGATTAGGTGTGGCTCAAAAGATAGAGCATAGGCCTGTGGACTGAAGGGTCCCAGGTTCGATTCCGGTCAAGGGCACATGCCCGGGTTTCAGGCTCAATACCCAGTAAGGGGTGAGTAGGAAGCAACCCATCAGTGATTCTGTCTCATCACTGAAGCTTATCTCTCTCTCTCCACCCCCTCTCCCTTCCTCTCTACAATCAATAAAAAATATATTTAAAAAAACACACAAGAGCCAAAACAGGTTTGTCACAGTGGATAGAGCGTCGACCTGCGGACTGAAAGGTCCCAGGTTCGATTCCGGTCAAGGGCATATACATTGGTTGTGGGCACATCCCCGGTAGAGGGTGTGCAAGAGGCAGCTGATTGATGATTCTCATAGATGTTTCTAGCTCTCTATCCCTCTTCCTTCCTCTCTGTAGAAAATCAATAAAATATATTAAAATATATATATACATAAAAGAAAAATATATATATACATATTAAAAAAACAACAACACAAGATTTCTCAAAACCAAAAGCATGTCCCAATTCTTAAAACCTTGCACCTATGGTTAACTTAGCTATCTGGTACACTTTACCATACAGATCAATATAGCCAACTCCTAAAGGAGTTAAATATTCTACCTTTGTCACCAGGAAATGTATCCACTGAGAAATGAAGCAGATGTAGTTTTTATTATCAGGAGGCAATGGTGAATTTTTATTTACTTATTTTTTAGTATATTTTTATTGATTTTTAGAGAGAGAGAGGAAGGGAGAGGGAGAGGGAGCGACAGAAACACTGATGATGAGATAATCATTGATCGGCTGCCTCTTGCACACCCCCTTCTGGAGATCCAGCCTGTTACTCAGGCATGTGCCCTGACCAGGAATCAAACCAGCAACCTCTTGGTTCCTGGATCAATGCTCCATTGCTAAGCACCGACCAGGTGAGTTTTTAACTGCAGTCCCCTGAAGAGCATCCCTGGAGAAGTGAAGATTACCATGATCCAGAATTTGCACAGGCTCAGAGAAAAGCTTCCCAAAAAGACCAGTTTACTTGATAAATGGAAATGCATGTTCAAACATAAACACATACCCTACTCATTTAGAATGGAATAATACCTAAGAAAAGGAAATCTAACCATTGTAAGATGGTTAGATCTCAAATCTCAGAAATACAATGGAGGGCAAACGTTGGTTTGCAGTTGCAGTACAAATAATACGAATAAACTTTTGCAGTCACAACTGTAAACCTACTTTTGCCCACTCCTGTATTTTAGTCTAACCTCACTGTCACAAATGAAGATAAAAGTTCAGTAAAATAAAATGATTTGCCAAAGGTCAATTATTTGACAAAGCAAAACTTATGATCCCAAGTTTAGTTGTCTTTCCAGGGTACAAATGGTTCTCAAATATATCCTTCAAAGTGTTTTGGTTCTGAGACAAGTAGAAGAAAATGCCCCCCTGCTCTGATTGATGTTTTATGTGCTGTGCTTTCAAGTATTTCACTTAGTCAGAGTCCCATGGCTCAAAGAGTTTGTAAATAACTGTACTATAACATGATGGAGCTCTGCCATCTGGAGGCGTCTGGGATAAAATAGCAGATCAGGTATAATGGCCCACAAAGGCCTTCGTCTTTGTGTTCTATAAACATAAGAGCATGGGTAAAGGATGAGGCAAGAAGGGAAGACGCTAACATGCAAATTATCCCCGTGGGAGTTCAACCAACTAGGAGTTTGACCGCTTGCTATGACGTGCGCTAACCACCAGGGGGCGGCACGGAATGAAGGTAGGCCCCAGCCAGCAGTTGGCAGCTGGGAGAAGGCAGGCCCTAATCGGCCCTGATCACCGGCCAGGGCTAGGGACCCAACCTGTGCACAAACTTTGTGCACTGGGCCTCTCTAGTACCAATATAACAGCAATAAAGAGAAAAGCCAAAATCTACCTCTAGGTGTTTCGTAGCTTCTTCATTTCGAGACATGAGTAGCAGTTTAGTGCGCAGGCTTCGAAAATGCATATCACCCAGCAGGGATGCACGCTTCACAGGGGCTTCTGTGGTTGACTGAGAATAAATCAATGGACGTCATTAAAATTGACTCTGAAGCCAAGCCCTAGCTGGTTTGGTTCAGGGGATAGAGCGTCGGTCTGTGGACTGAAGGGTCCCAAGTTCAATCTGGTCAAGGGCACATGCCTGGGCTGCAGGCTCGATCCCCAGGAGGGGGCATGCAGAAGGCAGCCAATTAATGATTCTCTTTCATCATTGATGTTTCTATCTTTTTCCCTCTCCCTTCCTCTCTGAAATCATTAAAAATATATATCTTTTAAAAAATGACTTTGAATACACACTCGGGGAGAGCCAGCAACTGGGAATCAGGATGTCTGGTCTGTGGACAAGGGTGGGAGTTAAAAAATAAAGCTATGAAGAGGAAAATCATTGTCAATCTCACAAGGGCCTACTCTCTGGGTGCCTACGGGAAGAGATTTTAGGCAGCAGACACAGGTGAAAACTGTACAGTCTACTTTTTAGTCTAAATATACGAGAGGGTTCCAGCCTAGACTGCAATATAAAGACCAGGTTAAAAATAAAATTCACCCTTGCCAGTTTGGCTCAGTGGATAAAGCATCAGCCTTCGGACCCAAGGGTCTCAGGTTCGATTGCAGTCAAGGAAGGGCACGTACCTCAGTTGCTGGCTCCTCCCTGATTCAGGCCCTGGTTGGGGACATGCAGGAGGCAACCAATCCATGTGTTTCTCTCACATTAATATTTCTTTGTCTTTCCCTCTTTCTCCTGCTCTCTCTAAAAGTCAATGGAAAAATATTCCCTGGTGAGGATTAAAAAATAAATAAAAAGTTCAAGGTCTGACATAAGGAACACTAAGGAAAGGTAGGGCTATCTGGGCCCACAGAGGCCAGGAGCAATCAAGTCCTCTCTGACAAATAAATATAAGCACATTGTAGCTCTTCCATTTCTACAAAGAAGTTAAAACGGGAAAAGGAAAAACTGCTGGAAGGGTTTACATAAATAAACTCACCAGGATGAAAAGCTCACTATTTGTGATGTTGAGAAAGATGCAGTTCGCTCCCAATGCTTTCTTAAACTCTTTATGAACATTTTCATTGGAACAGCTGCAGAGAAATATAAAAGTGTTCAGAGGGCAGAGTGTAGAGTGCAGGTAAAGGTCAGGGAAGCCCTGGTTGGTGTGTTCAATGGTTAGAATACATCAAAGAGTCAGGGGTTTGTTTCCCAGTCAAGGGCATATACCTAGGTTGCAGGTTCATCCCCAGCCACATTCGGGGCATGGGAAGGAGGCAACTAATCATTGTGTCTTGTTTCTCTCCCGCCTCCCCACCCCACCCCTTCACTGTCTCTAAAAAATAAAATAAAATAAAATAAAAAAATCAATGGAAAAAGTATCCTCAGGTGAGGATTAAAAAAAGGGGTGGGGCATTTCAAGGGATAAAGAAAAATAAGAACTGGGAGCAAGAAGGGTTCTTGAGGACCAAGGGAACAATAGACAAGACTGAAACTGGGAGAAATAAGGGCAGAAATGAGGGCTGTAAAGAGGGCCTGAGCCCAACACTACTCCCTACATCCCTAACACTTACGCTTCTCTTAGATCCTCAGGAACAGCCATGGTAACCTTGAAGAAGCTGCCTTTGGTTGCAAGGGGATTGGGATTAACTGGCCGAAGCCGTTCCAGGGTTACAATCTCGTTGTAGGTGGCATCACAGGCAGCATATTCAATGACATAGAACTGACCAAAGGAAAGAAAGGAGAAGCTGTTGGATGACCTGAGTTTCTACCTCCCGCCTTTCTATAACTAAATATTTGTTTCAGTCATTCTCCAAAGGCCTTCACAATCACTTACATCTCCCTTCATCATCCGCACCCGGGCCAACCACCAGCCACAAGGCTCTTGCTCATTGGCTCGAGAATAAACCTGAAGGGAAGATAAAAATAAAAAAAGATACTGAAGACTATCCAAAAACATCAAGAACAGGATAAGCATTAAAATACTTGGGAGGTATCCTTAAACCGAGATAAAAGAAACTGGAGGAAGGAGCTGCTAATTAGAAATCAGAGAGCATTAGAATTTATATGCTGCTATAATAAATGAAAGGTAAATAATCCTCTGCAACTAGGAGACTCCCTGAAAGTTTGATCACAACAGAGATGGGCAGGGAACTGCTGCATTTCACTTGTCTATCGACTACCTGGCTGGAAGTAGTAGCTTAGCTTGGGGAATAAGGAGAGTGAACCAACCAGAAAGGAGCCTAGGATATGATCAGGGTAAGGGAGAGGCAGTGAGAAAAAGGAAATTTCAAAAGGGTGGACTCCATGGACCTTACCTCCACCTCATCCCCTTCTGTGATCTCCTTATTATAGTCAGCTGGAGGTGGTAGCCGCACATCCCCAAAAGGAATTTGTCTCTCACTCTGCCAGCTGCAAATGAAACGGTGAAACAAAAGCTATTCAGGCTCATGTGGTTGCCCATTTTTTCAGGATTAGGTTATCACCTCAAATCGCTGGCCAATTTCTACCTTCCCTGGTGATGAGAGGCTGAACCCAGGCCTTGCTCATATGGTTATTTTCCATCTCTTGCTACCAACTAAATACTGGGTCAAATACTCCCCTACCTCACTGAACTTTAGCCCTTTCCTCTCATGCGATCCATATAAAATTGCCCACCTAAACCCTTGGCTTTCCCCTACCTATTACATGCATCATGGGATTCAGCCACCCTCTCTTCTCCATGCTCCTTCTAGAACCTAATATACTAGATTCTCTATTCCCAAGGTCTTACTTGTTTTCAAAGAAGATGGTGACAGAGTCTTCATGGACATCCTTCACAAAGCCCTAGAATAAATTTTAAAACAAAGTTAAAAAAAGAGAATAACAATTTACCACCATCTTAGCCATTAAGGGAACAGAGACATTCAGAGGCCCTTAAAAATATAGTTTTAGGTGAGGACACAAGCAATCTAAAGATAGGGCCAGAAAAAAGCTGTACTGGAAAAAGAATATGAATATTGAGATAGAGATAAAGAAGTGATATCTACATGGAAAGAGATGTGGCAAAATCCACAAATAAGATGAGACAGAAAGTAGAGGGAGGCAAATCACTTGCATCAAAACAGCCTGGAAGCCCTAGCTGGTTTGGCTCAGTGGATAGCGCATCAGCGGTTCAATTCTGGTAGGTAAAGTGCTTGGATGCAGGCTCCTCCCCAACCTGGGCCCTGGTTGGGGCATGTGCAGGAGGCAACCAATTGATGTGTTTCTCTCACATTTATATTTGTCTTTTCTTTTCTTTTTCTTTTAATATTTTTTTTATTATTGATTTTTTTTCAGAGAGGAAGGGAGAGGGATAGAAAGCTAGAAACAAAAACAAACAAACAAAACAAAACAAAACAAAGCTAGAAACATCGATGAGAAAAACATCAACCAGCTGCCTCCTGCACACCCCTGACTGTGGATGTGCTGGCAACCAATGTACATGCTCTTAACTGGAATCGAACCTGGGACCATCCAGTCCGTAGAATGACGCTCTATCCACTGACCCAAACAGGTTTTGGCTGTTTGTCTTTTTCTCTCTCTTCCACTCTGCCTAAAAATCAATAGAAAAATATCCTCAGGTAAGGATAAACAAAAACTAGCCTGGAAACTGGTGGTCTACTATGGCTCCCACAGGGGACTTCCTATCTGTCTGATTTCTGCTATGCTGCGTAGCTTGCCAGAATTCAATTAAAATACCAACAACATTCAGCAAGGCTAAGAATATCCCGTGAGACAGCATGAGGCCGTTCTGAAACACCTAGAGGACATCAGGCTCTGCCAAGGAAAGAGAAGGGGCTAGCTCCTCAGTACAGCAAGAGGCCTGAGCAAACTTGGTGCCTTGATGTCTGGGGTCCTAAGAGAATAAAGAGAACACTTAAAAAGTTAAAAATGATAAACACAATTTACAGAAGAAAAAATTAGAACTTAAGAGATGTGAGATTTCTGAATGCTAGACTGTAATACTGCTAACCATTAGAAAAGGATAATAAAATTTGTAGAAGACCCCAATCTTGCGATCACAATAAGGGAGAACAGGGATGAGTAAATAGCTGGTCTACCTCCTACTTTCTATGTCCTCACTGCAGAAGCCAAAGCTATGTGTCTGATCCTATGCTCCCAATTTTTCTACCTTCCTATTTTCACATACTCAAAATTAAGGACTTAATTTTTATAAAGTCCAATTCATCAATTTTTAAGACTGAGCTTTTGATTTTATATCTACGAAATCTTTGTCTAATCCAAGGCCACAAAGGTATATATGTCTTCTAGAAGTTTTATAGTTTTTATTTTACATTTACATTTACATATATATTTTATTGATTTTTTTACAGAGAAGAAGGGAGAGGGATAGAGAGTTAGAAACATTGATGAGAAACATCAGCTGCCTCCTGCTGGGGATGTGCCTGCAACCAAGATACATGCCCTTGACCAGAATTGAACCCGGGACCACCCCAGTCCGCAGGCTGATGCTCTATCCACTGAGCCAAACCAGTTTTGGCTCTATCATCTATTTGAGTTAAATATTGTATATGATGCAAGATAATTAATAACAAAATTCATTTTTTTACTTATAGATATCCAGTTGTTTAAAAAACTATCTTTTCTATAGTGAATTGCCTTTAACTTCTGTAAAAAAAATCAGGAAATGTGCCCTGGCCAGTATGGCTCAGTTGGTTGACCATCACTTCATGCACTGAAACTCACTGGTTCAATTCCCAGTCAGGCATATGTCCAGGCTGCAGTTTGGATTCCCAGTACAGAGCAAACAGGAGGCAAATCAATGTTTTTCACATTGATGTTTCTCTCTCTAAACTCATTAAATAAAAAAAAAAAATTAGGAAATACAATTAATGTATGTCAGAAAGTAGATGAGTGATTGGTGGAAGACTTATGGGAGTGATAGGAAATGTTCATTAGCTTGATTCTAGAAATGGTTTTATATCTATCTATGTATCAATACACACACACACACACACACACACACACTAAAACCTAACAAATTTTATACTTTAAAAATATGTACTTCAGCCGAAACTGGTTTGGCTCAGTGGATAGAGCGTCGGTCTGCGGACTGAAAGGTCCCGGGTTTGATTCCAGTCAAGGGCATGTACCTTGATTGCGGGCACATCCCTGGTAGGGACTGTGCAAGAGGCAACTGGTCGATGTTTCTCTCTCATCAACGTTTCTAGCTCCCTCTATCTCTCTCCCTTCCTCTCTGTAAAAAATCAATAAAAATATATTTTAAAAAAAATATGTACTTCACTGTATGCCAATTATATCTCAATAGCAGCTAAAAAAATTAGAGATTTCAGCCCAGCTGGACTGGCTCAGTTGATTGAGGGCGCACTGAAAGGTTGCCGGTTTTATTCCTGGTTGGGGCATGTGCATGGGTTGCAGGTTTGATCATCGGTCTGGGAGTATACAGAAAGCAGCTGATTGATGCCTGCCTGCCCCTCCCTCCCTCCCTTCCTCCCTCTCTCTTTCTCTCTCTCTCTCTCTCTCTCATCCTCTTCCTCTTCCCACCGCCCCTTCCACTCTCTCTGTCTTCAGGTAAGGATTTAAAAAAAAATTTAGGGGGTTCCAGCTTTGGTGTGACTCAGTGTTATCCATTCACTGAAAGGACCCAGGTTCAATTCCCAGTCAAGGCACATACCCAGGTTTCAGGCTGATCAATGTTTCTCTCTCAAGTCAATGTTTTCCTTTCTTTCTCTCTCTGAAATCAATGAAATCATTGAAATCTAAGGATTAAAAAATATTTTTTTCTTAATAAGGAGGTTCAAAAGCTATTCCTGAACTTTGCAGCTAGGGATAAAAGATTATGAGAGAAAACACCAAAGGCACACATTATATCACTCCCACTTCACAGAATTGGTCATCATAAACACTTATTATATTGCTGTTTCTTTCTTTTTAAAAAAATATATATTTTATTGATTTTGTACAGAGAGGAAAAAGAGGGATAGAGAGTTAGAAACATCGATGAGAGAGAGTCATCGATCAGCTGCCTCTTGCACACCCCTTACTGGGGATATGCCTGCAACCAAGGTACATGCCCTTGACCAGAATCGAACCCAGGTCCTTCAGTCCCCAAGCAGACGCTCTATCCATTGAGCCAAACCGGTTTTGGCTGCTGTTTCTTTATGGTGGGAAAATCTTAACCTAAATTGCCCCCTCTGCCCCCAGGGATTGAGTCCTCAACCCAGGCACATGCCTTAACCAGGAATCGAACTGGTGATCTCTTGGTTCCTGGGTCAACACTCAACCGCTGAGCCACACCTGTGGGGCTAAATTTTATTCTTTTTTTTTTTTTTTTTTAATATATTTTTATTGATTTTACACGAAGAGGAATTGAGAGGGACAGAGAGTTAGAAACATCGATGAGAATCAGCTGCCTCTTGCACACCCCCTACTGGGGATGTGCCCGCAACCAAGGTACATGCCCTTGCCTGGAATCGAACTCGGGACCTTTCAGTCCGCAGGCCGATGCTCTATGCACTGAGCCAAACCGGTCCTGGCTAAATTTTATTCTTGATATAAGCCATCTTTCTCTTCTTTCAGATTGGATCTTAGTTTGGGACCTTACTACTGCCCAAGGCAATAGCACTCCTGGTACTATCTGGCCCCTTCCTTATCCATGCTTTAACCTTCTCTGCCATTCCCTTCCCCAGAAACGTCTTTTCTACTCTTCATTCAGCTCCATCAATGCCCACTCCTACTATTCCCCATTCAAGTCTTCTGAAGCATTTTTATTCCTACTTGCCTGAGTCCCTCTTCCTTTTCAGTTCTTTTCTTAGCTCCTTAAGTTTCCTCCTCTGTCATCCACTAAAAAAAATTTTTTTTAAAATATTGTATTCCTCTCTAACCGGTATGGCTCAATGGATAGTGTCGAACTGTGGACTGAAGGGTCCTGGGTTCAATTAAAGTCAAGGGCACATGCCTGCACCTTAACCGGTTTGGCTCAGTGAATAGAGCGTCAGCCTACAGACTGAAAGGTCCCAGGTTGGATTCTAGTCAAGGGCATGTACCTTGGTTGCAGGCACATCCCCAATAGGATGTGTGCAGGAGGCAGCTGATCGATGTTTCTCTCCCATCGATGTTTCTTCTGACTCTCTCTCTCTCTCCCTTCCTCTCTGTAAAAAATCAATAGAATATATTTTTAAAGAAACAAAAACATTTTAGGGTTAAAAGAAGTGAAAGAGATAGAAGAAAATTACTTGCCTACCTCTTTTGTAAAGAGATAACCACTTCTAGATAAAACTATTCACAAAGTATATGCCTAAAATTCTAACCCAATTCTTCTCCAACATATCAGAGTTAACCCTCAGGTGGAAGTAACAATGACACCCTGGTTTTTCTAGCTACCATGATCCCCAAAGCAGAAATGTAGAACTCAGAATGGAGTTTTCCCTCACACTCTCAGCAATTCAACCAAATGTCATTTACTCTATTTCCAGAGTCTTTTTCCTTCAAACATTCTCCAAGTTTTTACCTTAACTCCATTCATATTTCATTCCAGTCTCTGCTCCTTAATTCCACCAACATATCCTAGTTTTTTCCTCCAAATATACTAGTGGCAGAGAGTCAGATCCCAGTTCTGCTTAATGCATGCTCATTGGGAAGATAAGCAGGTGAGTCTCCAAAGGATGACTCAATTTGGTGGCTATAGCATATCCTGGCTTTGGTTTATAGGGCCTAGGTCTAGTCAGAAGGAAGAGCCCTAAGTTCTTAGGTACTTTAGTTTCCTCAACATCTAAAAGATGAAATTGAGCTTGCCTTCAACCTATCTTCTAGTCCTGGGCTCTCAAAAGAGAGGGAGTTCTAGCAGAAAATCAGTAAGGGTCTGGGTAAAAACCATGTGTTGAAACTGAGAAAAGAATGGGAATTAGGATTTCCAGGCAAGCAAGGTCTGAAAAGTTGGATTGTGCCCTGGAAGGTGAACAGATATTTGTTTAGAACAGTATAACTGAAAGAGTAAAATACATTAAATTCTGACAGAAAAGAACTGACAAAAACAACTTAGATCCCAAACCTGACATTTGCAGTTCTCTCACGGTAGATCAAAAATAGTACCAAATTCTGAGAGGAGAAAAGGACCTTCCCAATTTACAGTTCCAGAAGCAATATACACACTCCTTGACCCACACACTAAAGTGTGCTGAGTCATGAATATTAAATCAGAAGCAAGGTCAGAATGGGTAAGTATATGACACTGAAAACTGAAGAAAAATTAGTCTGAATTTGGGGATTTTTTTTTTTTTTTTTTTATAACTAAGTCATGGGGCAGAAAATTCTAAAGTGGCCAGAATAAAAAATCTGCATTACCTGGCTTTAGCTCAACTACAATCTCTACTCCCTGATTCAAGGTATCCTGTCCCCCAATTCACCCAAGTCTATCATTGCCATAACCACCAAGAGAAAAGGGAAAGATTCAGAAAAGAGATTTTCTGCTGGGTACATATGTAGACAGGGAAACATCCCTTTCCTAGTTGTCTCACAGTTCATTTGAACTAGATACCAATCTTTCCCAGCTGTGCTTGGCTCCCATGCTTCCTAGAACAAAAGCAAACATCTTATCTTGATCTCAGACTCAATTTAAGAATCTAAGGATCTGGAGGTGGGAAAGACCTAGGAAAGAGGACAAGATACTGGGTGAAATAGGGCTAAAATCTCATGAGGAAAGTTAGTTTAACAAAAGTAATGCAAGTTTTGGGGAAAAGAATGAGACAAATATACTCTCAAAATCAGAAAGGAATTAAGAGATTTTTCCAAAGAAAACAGAAATGCTATGGAGGCAGCCTAGAAGAAAAAGTCCCATGAGTTAGAAAGAATGCAGAAAAAAATGACAGAAGAGCTCAGTTGGGAGCTTCCTTCAGACATTGAATAAGGTGGCTCCTGAGGATTATAAAGAAATATAGAAATATCAGAATAAAAAGGCAAAGACAAAGAGAGAATAAGACAGATAAATATGAGTACACACAGGCACTGAATATAAAGAAATATGCCCTGGCTGGTGTAGCAACTAAAGGTTGCTGATTCGATTCCGGTCATAGCACATGCCCAGGATGCAGGCTCGATCCTGTGAGAGATGTGCAGGAGGCAGCCAATCAATGTTTCACTCTCCCATCAATATTTCTCTCTCCCTCTCCCTTCCTCTCTCTCATAATCAATTTTTTTAAATCTTTTTTTTTTTTTAAGAAGAGGTTTTACTTTTTATTTATTATTATTTTTTAAATATATTTTATTGATTTTACACAGAGAGGAATTGAGAGGGATAGAGAGTTAGAAACGTCAATGAGAGAGAGACATCGACCAGCTGCCTCTTGCACATCCCCTACTGGGGATGTGCCTGCAACCAAGGTACATGCCCTTGACCGGAATCGAACCCGGGACCTTTCAGTCCGCAGACTGACGCTCTATCCACTGAGCCAAACCGGTTTCGGCAATATTTTTAAATCTTAAAGAAATCTGGTGAGGGTAGTAAGAGAGAAACAGATAGCATTTGGAGTAAAAAATGACTACGCAGAACTTATCAAAACTGGGATAGAAACCTTTCATTCCAAGGGCAAATAGGAGACCCTTTCCATGATAAGACTTCACAGGGAAGGAGTTGGAGAAAGTCATTTCCAAGGATATGAAGGTGGAGAGTTCTATTATGGGATGAAGGTTTAAGGGGAAGTGAAGGAAATGCAGCTCTTCACAAGTGATGTTATCAGGAGCTATCTCTGCTCTTGCTCCTCAGGGTAAAATAAAAGAATAAGATGGGAATCAAAGTCTGAGCTTAGCCGAAACCGGTTTGGCTCAGTGGATAGAGCGTAGGTCTGCAGACTGAAAGGTCCCAGGTTCAATTCAGGTCAAGGGCATGTACATTGGTTGTGGGCACATCCCCAATAGGGGGTGTGCAAGAGGCAGCTGGTCAATGTTTCTATCCCTCTCCTTTCCTCTCTGTAAAAAAATCAATAAAACATATTGGGGGGGGTGGGGGGGGGAGTCTAAGCATAATTCCAAGCATAAAATCCAAAAAGTTTCAAAACAATAAGTCACACAAAGAAAAATTCCTGAGATAAAAAGAGTCTGGCTTAATCTAAAAGAGTGAAAAAAATGTCCTAGAAAGTGGATTCAGGACAAAGGTGGTAGTGAAAGAAGTTCTAAAGAACCAAATCCTGGGCAAGGGCAAGGTAGTCCCCTTCTTCAAAAACAGCTGTATCAGCCCGGCCAGCATGGCTCAGTGTTTGAGCATTCACCTACGAACAGGAGGTTACCGTTAGGATTCCCCGTCAAGGCACATGCCCAGGTTGCAGGCTTCATCCCCAGTGGTGCATGTGCAGGAGGCAATCAATCAATGATTCTCTCTCATCATTGATGTTTCATCCCTCTCCTTCTCCCTTCCTCTCTGAAATCAATAAAAATAAATTATTTTTTGAAAAAAAGACTACATCAGATTCCCAAATTGGGAGAGTTGGCCATCATTCTTCTAGAAGTGGATAAGATCAACAGAATCCTCATGAATCCCCCCTTCTCCTTTACAGATCTTAAATATAAAACTTACATTCCTCAAGATGAAGAGACTTAAATGTACCTGAGAGATCAAAGTGAGATGATAAAGACAAATCCATCCTTAGCTTAGAATGACAGACCGGCTAGCTTTAGGATAAAGGGGTGGGGTGGGGTGGCTGTCTGGCGAAAAGATGCCACCTTCTGGCTAAGAGGCAACTTGACTTGGTACAATCCACAGTTCCTGAGGTCAAAGATACCAAATGTCACAGACTTTGACAATTTATCCTTGGGTCGGGAGGAACAGAAATACAAGATGAAAGAGGGGGTGCCTCCCAGCGCCAGCAGGTAAAGGCCTCTGGAGGAGGGGAAACGGATATAATGTGGAACGGCCTTCCCAGGGGGGTTACAGAAAAAGAATAAAGAGAATTCTCCATGTGCTTGGAGTGTGTGGGGGGAAATGTGATTAAAGTCTAAGACGTGTCTTCTACCAGGAAACAGAAAAAGTCCGTAAGTGCTGGGTACATGGGGTCTGGGGAGGATGGGAGGGCTAATCCGAGCACAATTATGTCCTCGTGTTCCTTTTCTCTGAGGTGGGGGAAAAGCAGGTGCAATAGAACGGCCCAAAACAAGAGGATGGGGATAAAGTTCCAGAGGTCCCCCCGGGAGGGCTGCGATGGGAGCGCGGTCTGAGGTTCTACGGACTGAGCGCCGGAAGCTCGCTCCCGCCCCCTCCGCCCGCTCAGGCCGGGGGCGGGGGCCGAGGAGGGGGTCCCGGGCCGGTGCGCCGCCTCACCTTGTAGAAGGCCCCGTTGGAGCCGCGCACCTCGACGGGCAGTCCCGGTTCCACGTCTCCCCCAGAGGCCAGGCTGCCCATGGCGCCGCCGCCGCCGCCGCCTCCGACTCCCCCGACGGCGGCTGCAGCGGCGGTCTGAGTGCGGGCCGGGCCGGGCCCCCGGCGTTTCCCCGGAGGAGGAGCCGGAGGGGGAGCCGCGGGGGGCGGGAGCCGGGCCGGCCCCACGGCCGCCCTGCCACAGCCAACGAGCAGGGGGCCGGGGCCCGGCCGCTCCCGGTCCGCCGCCACCGCCTTGGTCTCCGCCACCGTGAGAGAGACGGCCGCCGCCGCCGCTGCCTTCGTCACCTCAGCTTCCGCCCGCCGCCACCCCCGCTGCTGCCTCGGTCGCGGGACCCGCTGCTGCCGCTGCCGCTCCACGGCCTCCACCTCCCCCTGCCGCCGCCGCCCACTGCGCAGGCGCGCGGGGCACCCGCCCGCCGCGCGCGGGGCCCAGAGGGCTACTGCGCAGGCGCCGAGGCCGGCGACTCAGCTAGCGTTCCCCAGCGCCTCAGAGACACCTCACTCCCTGCGGCTCTCGCACGCCCCCTGGCGGCCCCTCACTTGCGCTTGCGCAGAAGGAGATTGGCGGTCTTTCTTCGCCACCCCACCACTCGGACACCCCCATATCTTCCTTTCCCCGCCCCACAACACGGAGAACTAGCCAATCACTGGGAGGGAGGGGCCACGCTCGCTCAATTGGATTGGATTTCCGCTGCTCTGGCCAGACCACACCTTCTTCCCTGTGAGCTCCAACAGGCAGGCTTGGATGTATTAGGGATGCGCATGCGTTGGAGTGGCTGCTTGGTCACTTTCCCCACCTTTGTCTGCCTGGGTGCGCACGCTCCAAAGAAAAAAAAAAAGAAAAAAAAAAAAGAGGAGGAATCGAAAAGCAAAAAATAAATAAATAAATGAGTGTCCCACGCGCATGCCCTGAGCTTTACATACATATCGACTCTTTTGAGTTTCAAACAACTGTGCAAGCGACGTTCTTGCCTTGAGAAGATTCTGATCCTACATGTAATGAAAAGTTAAGTAATTTCTGCTGAAACCGGTTTGGCTCAGTGGTAGAGCGTCGGTCTGCGGACTGAAGGGTCCTGGGTTCGATTCTGGTCAGGGGCATGTACCTTGGTTGCGGGCACATCCCCGGTGGGGGTTGTGCAAGAGGCAGCTGATCGATGTTACTCTCCCAGGACGTTTCTGGCTCTCTATCTCTCTCCCTTCCTCTCTGTAAAAAAATCAATAAAATATATTTTTTTAAAAAAAGTTAAATAATTTCAAAACAAACCCGAAAAGCGATTGCCACCTAGCTCAGTACAAGATGTGATAAGTTTAAATGCTGAGGAACTTCAAAATAGAAAGCATTGTCATGAAATAAGAGAGAACATTTCCGATCCTTGAGTTAGGAAATTGAGATAAAAGTTAATAAAATAGCACAGAAATTAGAATCGTGTTGTGCATTTAATCACTTACCAAATGTTTATTAAGCTCATATTGTGTTCCAATCACTGCTAAATGCTAGGGATACAAAGACAAGGTGTGGTCCCTGATCTCAAGGAATTTATATATGGGGGAGGTGATGGAGAATAAAGACTCAGTATAGAAGGAATCCCAAGGAGACCAAGGTCATTGTGATTCAGAGTGATCTGGGGAGACCACTGCCCAGGAGGTGATGCAGATTGAGTTGATGGTTCGGTTGGAGTTTGTCAGAGAAGAAGCACTGTAAGAATATTGTGGAGGAAACAAGGACTACACTGGTGCAGAGAAGCAGAAGGAGCCTGTCCTTTGGGGAATGGCAACTAATTCAAATAGTATTGGCTTAAACTAAGGAGCTGCAAAAAGTTCGATTGTGAAGGATTTCAGATCAGTTTATGAAGAATGACTTTTACTTTCTCAGTAATGGAGAGCCACTGAAAGGTTTTAAGCCACATACATTTTATAACTGTGGAAGACAGACTGAAGAGAAAGAGTGCTCCTGAAGGTGGTGAGATCTGTAAGGAGCCATTGTAGGTGAGAAAAATGCTGAGGACCTACATGGATGAGGGGCACAGGTTGACTTGAGCCTGTAGAATTTGCAGTAGAGTCAACAAGAACAGAGGGTGGGGTAGGAACCTGGTGGAACGGAGCAATGGAGGGAAAAAGAGGAACAACTGTAATAATCTGAATAATAAAGATTTATTTTAAAAAATAAAAATAAAAACCTTAAAATAAAAATTTGAAAAAAAAGAATTGATAATGGCTGAAACCAGTTTGGCTCAGTGGATAAAGCGTCAGCCTGCGGACTAAAAGGTCCCAGGTTTGATTCCGGTCAGGGGCATGTACCTTGGTTGTGGGCACATCCCCAGTAGGGGGTATGCAAGAGGCAGCTGATTGATGTTTCTAACTCTCTGTCCCTCTCTTGTCCTCTCCGTAAAAAAATCAATAAAATATATATATTTTAAAAATTGGGGACCTTGAAGTGTTCTCTTTGACTGAATCATATTTTTGTTCTTGTGAATCCTCACCGAGGATGTTCTTTTCCATTGATTTTTAGAGTGAAAGGGAGAGGGAGAGACAGAAACATCCAGACCCAGGGATGAACCCATGACTGACACTCTATCCACTGAAAAGGGAAAGGGAAAGAGAAATAGGAGCATCAGCCAGGACCGGTTTGGCTCAATGGATAGAGCGTCGGCTTGGGGACTGAAGGGCCCCAGGTTCGATTCCGATCAAGGGCATGTACCTTGGTTGCGGGTATATCCCCAGTGAGGGTGTGCAAGAGGCAGCTGATTGATGACTCTCTATCTCATTGATGTTTCTAACTATTTCTCTCCCTTCCTCTCTGTACAAAAAATCAATAAAATATATATTTTTTAAAAAGAAATAGAAGCATCAATGAAGAGAGAATCATTAATCAGCTGCCTCCTGCATGGCCCCTCTGAGGATTGCGCCCACAACCAGCATGTGCCCCTGCCCCTGACAAGAATTGAACCTGGGACTCTTCAGTCCGCAGGGCAATGTTCTATCCACTGAACCAAACCAACTAGAGCTAAACTGTATTTTTTTATTCAATTTTTTTTTTCATTTTACTGATTTCAGAGAGGAAGGGAGAGGGAAAAAGAAACATCAAAGATGAGAGAGAATTGATTAGTTGCCTCCAGCATGCCCCCTGCTAGGGATCAAGCTCACAACCCAGGTTACATGCCCTTGACTGGGAATCGAACCTGGGACCCTTCAGTCCACAGGCCAATGCTTTATCCACTGAGCCAAACCAGCTAGGGCTCATTTGAATTTTTAAAAAATATATCTTTTTTTTTTTTTTTTTTTTACAGAGAGGAAGAGAGAGGGATAGAGAGTTAGAAACATCGATGAGAGAATCATCTATCAGCTGCCTCCTGCACACCCCCCACTGGGGATGTGCCTGCAACCAAGGTACATGCCCCCGACCGGAATTGAACCCGGGACCCTTCAGTCCGCAGGCCAATGCTCTATCCACTGAGCCAATCTGGTTTCGGCTCATTTGAGTTTTTAAAGATGGATTGGTGTATCTACCTATCTATCCAACTCTCTCGACAGATTCGGTTTCTTACAATTTACACATTTATGTGATCTGCTTGTTCCTTTCAGTGTCTAAATTATGACCATTTAACCGACTGCTCATCCATGAAGAGAATAACATGCCACTGTGGAAAGTGATGATGGATGTATAATAGCATGGGAAGATGCTCCTAATATATTAAATGAAAAAAGTTTGCAAAAAGAGTATGTTCTCCTGAATTCCTACACACTTAATTATATATTAATGTTCACCCGAAGGTATTTTTCTATTGATTTTTAGAGAGAGTGGAAGAGAGGGAAAAACAGAGAAATATTGATACAAGAGAAACATATTGGTTGCCTCCATGTTCTGTGATCAGGGGGCTGGGGAAGAGCTTGCAACTGAGGTATGTGCCCTTGACTGGAATTGAACCTGGGACCCTTTGGTCCACAGGCCAATTCTCCATCCACTGAGCCAAACCTTTTAGGGTTGTATATATGTACATTTTTAAAAATCTGCCGAGACCGGTTTGGCTCAATGGATAGAGCGTCGACTTGGGGACTGAAGGGACCTGGGTTCGATTCTGGTCAAGAGCATGTACCTTGGTTGCGGGCATATCCCCAGTAGGGGGTGTGCAGGAGGCAGCTGATCGATGACTCTCCTTGGTGTTTCTAACTCCCTATCTCTCTTCCTTCCTCTCTGTACAAAATCAATTTTATATATATATATATATATATATAAAATAAAAATCTGGCAGGTAGCTTGGTTGGCAAATCATCACCCTGATAGGACAAGGCAGGTTCAGATCCCAGGTAGGACACATACAAGAAGCAACCAATAAATTCATAAATAAGTGACACAACAAATCGAGCTTCATTCCCCCTCTCTCTCCTTTCTCTCTCTCTTCTCAAATAATAATAAAATTGTTTTTAATCTGAAGAATTGATACCAAAGGGCTAATAGAGTTAGGTACGTTCGAATATGGATTCTATTATTTTATATTTACATTCCAATTTTTCTACAACAAACCTACATTACTTGTGTAATACAATATTATGAAAGTAGGATATGAGCCCATTTATTCCCCACTATGAATCCTAAAGGCTTGTTTTGATTTTGCTAAACTGAAAATAAAGCTTTGTGACTTTTCCCCTCCTCTAATCCTCATCTGAGGACATGCCTAGAGAAAGGGAGAGCAAGAACATTGATTGGCTGTCCTCCGAACACTCTCAGACCAGGAATCAAACCGAAACTCAGATACGTGCCCTGACCAGGGAATCGAATAGGCAACCTTTAGGTGCTCAGGATGACCCTCCAACCAACGGAGCTACTCCGGCCAGGCGCTTTGTGACTTTTGAAAAAGAAAGAGCACTAGCTAGCGAAGTTAACGTTTAAATTTTAGGACAACTGGCCGCCGGGTACTTCAATCGGTTAGAACAATATATCAAGATAGCAAGCTCGATCCCCAGTCAGGGCACATACAACCATCAATCAATGAATGCATAAATAAGTAGAACAATGGATGTTTCTCTCTTCCTCTAAACCACATGTGTCAAACACAAGGCCCGCGGGCCAAATCCGTCCCGCCAGGCCTTGCAATGTGGCCCGCACCGCGCTGTCATCACTGCACTCCGCTGCGTTTCCATCACAATGACAGTTTATGACTGTTCAGTAAACCATTTGGCCCGCAATTTAGGCTGGATTTTAGATTTTGGCCCCTTCTCTGATTGAGTTCGACACCCCTACTCTAAACAAATAAATAAACAAAATTCAGTCAGGGGACGTGGGCCTTCCCAGCGCCCCTGAAATGCTACCACCAGGTGGCAGCCTGCTCCCTGGACCTGCCTCAAGCTTGGATCTCGCAACTCATCCAGACGTTGGAGGCCTTTGTCTGGGTCCCCAATGTGACCAAGAAGCCCGATATGCCAAGCTGGCCCCTGTCTCTTCTTTCCTCTATATCCCACAGGCCCAGGGCCAAGAAATCTGGCCTGCTGACGGTGAACGTCCTCTTGGTCCCACTTTTACACCCAGGAGCCTCATCCACCAACCAGAAGGCCGAGGAAAGGTCATCAAGGGGCTGAAACACATCACGTCAACAACTCCTCTATTCAATGCATCAAGATATATAATCATCATTTTTATTTGTCAGCCTCAGTAAAGGGTGGGAAGACCTTTCCCTCAAGTCTGGCTCTTTATGTGCTTCAGGAAGATTCGCCCCTAACTCTCCTTTCCTCCAGGAAGGCCTTTGGCAGTGGAGATACTCTCAGAGTGCTTGAACGGGGAGGGCGGGGGGCTCAAATAGAGCCAGATCCTCAGGGGATGAAGTCACTTTCCCGCCAACTTCCTCATCACTTCTCCTTCGAAGCGGAAGGAGTGCCAGCCCTCAGCTTCAGTCAGATCCTGGGCTCCCAGGGCCTTGTACAAGTCCATGGCCCTCTTGTTCCAGTCCAGCACTGACAGGCGGAACTGGGAGCAGCCCTTGTCCACGGCCACCTGTGGGAAAAGACATCCTTGGCTCTCCTGGGAACGGCTTTCTCACGCTCCGTGCAAGCGGGGGGCCCCCCGGCCTGTAGCCCCCCCCCCCCTCCACCTCACCTCGGCCACCTTTTTGATTATCTTGGAACCAATCCCCTGACCTGTTACGGAAGGAAGAAGACAAAAGAGGGACTGTGTGAGTTGAAGGGGATCAGAAAAGGCTATAGGTTGGGGTTGGATGGTGGTCAGGTCTATGGGTTTGCTTTCCCCCCGCCCCAGCCCGGGCCTCGGCCCGTACCCTGGTATTCCGGCTTGACATAGATGTCCTCCAGGTAAACGTTGCGCCCCTTCCACGTGCTGTAGATGAAGTAGTAGAGCCCATAGCCCACCACACAGGGCTCTGAAAAAGAGAGCGCGCAGAGAGGTCAGGGCGCTGGTGCCACAGGAGACACCCCTGAGGCTGGCTGGAGAGGAGCCCTCTGAGGTGGAGGTGTGTTCTTACCCTGTGATTCCCCGGGCCCGGGCAGGCTCTCTGCTACCAAACAGTGATAGAAAGGGTTCTCTCCGAAGCCATCTGCCCTCAGGTCTGCACCGATCAGCGTGATGGCGACAAAGAGAGAGAGGGGGCCTGGGTGTGTGCCCGGCCTGGAGCTAACGCCCAGGGAGCCCACCCCTCACCTCCTCCCAGCCTCCGTCAGGACCCGGGTGCTGAGCCCCAACCTTCTTCACCGATCTTCACCTGATCCGAGAGTTTCTCAAACTCAGCTAGCTCCTAAGGCGCGGGGACAAAGAGCAGATTAGCGCAGAAGACCCCAGGGCGCGCTCCTCCCGTCTCCCCAATCCCCTGTGCCCCCCTTCCACCCACCCTATCCACCCCACCCATCCCATCCCCGCTTCCACCTGCACCCCCAACTCCCGCTTCCTCCCCCCCTTCCTCACAGACCTCTCCCACCTCCTCCGCACCCTCTCCGCCCCTCCAGCCCGACGCTGGATCCCCTCGGAGACCCCGGCTTCTGGCTCGCAGACTTCACCCGAATCATCCTCAGAATGTTTCCGCAGTCTCCCTCCTTGGCCTCTCGGATCTGCACGAAAACCATCCCGATCCCCACCGTCCGGAGCCGAAGCCCAGGACCCCCGCTGCCGTCCTGCAGGGCCCCGAGAAGGGCACCCGGGCCCCTTCCAAAGGGTCTACAAACTCGGGTCCCCGGGAAGCCGGGGAGCGAGGTGGGCGCGGGGACCGCGAGCTGGGAAGCGGACCCCCCACTGCGATTACGGGGGGCCGAGGGAGGGGCGGGCGGAGCGGTCCGAGCTGCTGGGGAGCCCCTACATTCTGCCCCGCAGCGCGCACCCGCCAGCCAATCAGCTGGCAGAGCGGGCACGTCCCCGCCCCCGGCCCTGCTCCCCTCGGCGGGGTCTCGTGACCGGGCGCGGGGGCGGGGGTCAAGGTCCGGCTGCAGGGCCTCCCGCGCTGTTGACACGGGCTGTCCCATCCTGCAGCGGAGTAAGCCCACGGCTTATGCATTCTCACCAGAGTTGTCTGAGCCACGAAGAGGAGCTCGGCCGATTATGGAGTGCGGAGGCCCTCTGGCCACATCGTGTTGGTTGCTGCTCCTGCTGCTGCTGCTGCTGCCACCACCATCTCATAACCACCAGGGACAGGCTCTGAGACAGATTCCCCCCACCCAGTGGGCCGTGATTATCCTCTGTACCTTATAACTATGGCTCTAGGGTGGCTTTTCTGATGCCATTTGTATGTTTAAATGGTCAGGGAAAGGGTGATGAACTCCTGTTGTGTAGATGGTTTTAGGCCTTGTAACAAGTGAATCAAAGAAGATAATTTAGTAGCCACTAAATCACACTAGGAGACAATACCTCCTTCTGAGGCCAGCCTCCGAGGCCTGGGAAAACAGCGAGGGAGGCCCTGAGCAGATACCAGGCACTGTGCCTGCATTGTCTCAATGAATCCTCACGCACAGTAGCGGCCTAGAGTAGGCATTATTGTTCACATTTTATAGACAAGGACACTAAGGCACCCCTGCAGAGGGACCTGCCCGCAGTCACTTCGCTAGGTACTTGGGATTCCGCATCGGGGCTCTAGTCCTCGCTGGGATGCTGGGTGAGGAGCGGGACGGGGCTGTTTCTACGCTCAGGCCTGTCCCGGCAGCCTCACCGGGCGGGCAGAAGGCTTGGGGGACCCAGGTTAGGCTGTAGAGGAGAGGGAGAATGGGATGCCAACTCCCAGCTCAGACTTACTCAGCAGTGGGGGAGGGTAGTGGGAACTTTGTTCCTTACCTCATTTGGCCCCTCAGAAGGATGGTAGGGTCAATACCCCTGTCTCCAGCACCTGTCCTTTCCCCCCCCCCCCGCCCCCGGGGCAACCTTTAACCTCCCATCCACACTGGGTAAGGCTGCCCGCTCTTACGCATTCTCACCAGAGTTGTCCGAGCCACAGAGAGGAGTTGGGCTGATTATGGAGTGCAGAGGCCCTCTGGCCAAATCGTGTTGGTTACTGCTGCTGCTGCTGCTGCTGCCGCCACCATCTCATAACCACCGGGGACGGGCTCTGAGACAGATTCCCCCAACCCAGGTGCAGGAACAGCACAGGGTAACCAGCCCATGTGCTTCCAGGAGCTTCCCTCTTTCTGTCTTTCCTCCTCTGGCCCTGTAACTCTGCCTCTCCTCTGTCTGTCTCTGGCATGTCCTTATTCCAGCTTGTTTATTTTCTTTCTCTGATAGGGGATCCAGGACCCTCCTGCTGTGCACCTCAGCAATGGCCCCGGACAAGAGCCTGTCTCTGTCATGATCTTTAACCTCACCAAGATAAAAAAGTATGGGGTTGACCTAGTCTTGACCTAGTCCCCTGACCTACCATCTCCATCAGCTCTTCTCTTCTCCTTATCTCATGGTCCTTCTCTCTCCCTTACCGCCTCACCTCCCCAAGCCCACATAGGCCTTCAAAGACATACCCCATACACAGTCCTTCCTTCTGTGTCCTTCCAGAAGCTCCTCCTCCTTTGAGTTTCGAACCTGGGATTCAGAGGGAGTGCTCTTTTATGGCGATACCAACCCAAAGGATGACTGGTTTGTGCTGGGACTTCGAGACGGCAGGCCTGAGATCCAACTGCACAACCCCTGGGCCCAGTTCACAGTGGGCGCCGGACCCCGGCTGGATGATGGGAAATGGCACAAGGTAAGCCCAATCTGGCCCTGAGGGGAAGGGTGTCTTGAGCTGGTCTGAGTAAGGGGAGCAGAATCAAGTCACTGGACGGGCGTTCCGTTACCATTGTCATCTGGTTTACTCCGCACAAAACCCCGATCACTTCAAACGGGAATTCCAAAGCTGAGTCAGTAGATGGGTAACAAGTCCTAAGCGAGCCAAGGATCTAGCAGGCTCCTCACGGGCACGTTCTTTCCACGATAGCTGGCTGACTCTGAAGAAATGAGTGGAGGTGGGCCTCAGAGGTTTCTGGTTCTGCTTCGCTCCCCCTTTCCGCAGGTGGAAGTGAAGATCCTTGGGGACTCGGTGCTGCTGGGGGTGGATGAGGAGGTGGTGCTGCACCTGAGACAGGTCTCTGGGCCTCTGGCCAAAAAGCCGCAGCCCGTCATGAGGATTGCTCTTGGGGGCCTGCTGTTCCCTGCCTCCAGCCTCCGGCTGCCGGTAACCGCACTGCCAGGGTGGGAGCCGTGGCCCAAGCTGGTAAAGCCTTGCTGACTGAGTGGCCATGGGGATTTGAGTCTACATTTCTGAGAAGAGCGGACGGGATAGGAGTTGCATCGGGGAGGCCACATGCTTGTGTGTTGGAGGGGCATGAACTGAGAGTTGGGGAAGCTGGGACTGGGCTCAGGTGTCCTAATTCTGACATCCTGTGTCTTCCCTTCCCACCACGGGCTCCAGATGGTACCTGCCCTGGATGCCTGCCTGCGCAGGGATAGCTGGCTGGACCCACAGGCCCAGATCTCAGTGTCTGCCCCCACTAGCCTCAGGAACTGCACCGGAGAGTCCCAGCCGGGGATATTTTTCCCTTCAGGAACTCGTGCAGAGTTCAGGCTCCAAGGTAAAGGCTGTTTTCCCCCTCCGTGGCCACCTCTGTATTTGCCTTCCTCCATCTCCTTCCACCGCTGTCCCCCTCCCTCCACGAATCCCTAGCCTGAGGCCTCAGGAGGCTCCTTTCTCCCCCCAGATATCCCTCAGCCTCATGTGGAGCCCTGGGCCTTCTCTGTGCACCTGGGACTCCAGCAGGCAGCAGGCTCTGGCCACCTCCTTGCCCTGGGGACCCCAGAAAACCCTTCTTGGCTCAGCCTCCAACTCCGAGATCAAGTAAGAAGGGGCACTGCCTGAGGTGGCACCTGGTAGCAGTGGAGGGAAGGGGACTTCAAAATGTCAATGTTAAGAAGGGACATATCTTAAAGTTGGGGACACCACGCAGACAGCTTTTATTTATTTTTAAAATGTTTATTCATTGATTTTTTTTAAGGCAGAGAAATATTGATTTGTCGTTCCACTTATTCGTGGATTCATTGGTTGTTTCTTTTTCTTTATTATTGACTTTTTTTAGAGAGAGAGAGAGGAAGGGGTGGAGAGAGCGAGAGATAGGAAGAGAAACGTCAATTTGTCTGTGCGTTCATTGGTTGATTCTTGCGCTGACCGGTTATTGAACCCACAACCTTGGTGTCTGAGCACCCAGCCAGGGCCACAAACAGCTTTTATTTAGATTGTATTATTGACTTGGGGCGGGGGTGGCTTTGTGGAAGGTCAAGCCGGCAGAATGGAAGCTGGGTTTGGGAGTGGGAATGGCCAGTAGGTAGGAGGTGTGGCTAAGGGGCAGAACGCAGGCAGTTAGGAAGCTGGGCCACAGGAGTAGGTGTGGCTCCTTCTCTCCTCCCTCACTCACTGTATGTGGCTGTCCCACCCCCTCTGCAGAAGGTGGTGCTGTCTTATGGGTCGGGGCCAGGGCTGGATCTGCCCCTGGTCTTGGGCCTCCCTCTTCAGCTGAAGCTGGATGTGTCCCAGGCGCTCTTGACCCAGGGGCCAAAGAAGACGAGCCTCGTTCTGCCTCCTGTGGGCCTTGACTCCCTCCTCAGCCTCTGGGCCCACCCCCAGGGCCGGCTCTTCCTGGGGGCTCTGCCAGGTAAGAGAGAGTGCTGTTCAAGCTCTCACACCAGCTCGAGGCAGGGGGAGAAGATAAGAAAGGGGCTCGTTGCCAGGGGAAAGGAACATTTTCCCCAGATGAGAGAGGGTAGGGGGCAGCGGGGGGAAGTGCTTTAAAACACTCAGTTTGGAGAAAAGAAGAGCAGGGAGGAGCTTCGGTATCCAAACCGCCCTAATGCCCCTCCGTGCCACCTCCCTCTAGGAGAGGCCTCTTCTGCCTCCTTTTGCTTGGACAGCCTTTGGGCACAAGACCAGAGGCTGGATGTGGATCGGGCCCTGAGCAGAAGCCGGGACATCTGGACTCACAGCTGTCCCCAGATCCCCGGCAATGCCACTGACACCACTCATTAAATCCCCACCTAAGAACTCCCTTTGAATGTCACTCATTTATTTATTCAACAAATATTTATTGTACATCCGCAGTGTACCAGTCATGTTGTGTTGATGAGTAAAAACAACCCTGGTTTCTGCCCTCTTGGTGCTCACGGTCCCCTGGGGAAGGCATGTATTTATTCATCAAAAACTAACAACTAAGTGGACAATTAGAAACTCTGGCAATGCCCTAAAGGAGCAGTCGGAGAGTTAAGAAAGCTTGTAGCCAGGAGCCTTAACCCAGACTGGGGGTCAAAGAAGACTTCTTGAGGAAGCAGTGACTTCTCAGGCTGAAATCCCAGCACAGCCCCCACAGACACACACACACACACACACACACACACACACACACATACACACCCCGCATAGAGATCGCTTTCTGAGAACCAGGAACCCACCTCCTTCTCCAGCAGATATCTACTCCCTTCCCTTTGTTTTTATTTTTAAGGTGAATTTTATTTATTTTTATTATTTAAAAAAATATTTTGATTGCCGAAACTGGTTTGGCTCAGTGGATAGAGCGTCGGTCTGCGGTCTGAAAGGTCCCAGGTTCCATTCCGGTCAAGGGCATGTACATTGGTTGCGGGCACATCCCCAGTGGGGGGTGTGCAGGAGGCAGCTGGTTGATGTTTCTCTCTCATCGATGTTTCTAGCTCTCTATCCCTCTCCCTTCCTCTCTGTGAAAAATCAATAATATATATATATATATATATATATATATATATATATTTTAAAATATATTTTATTGATTTTTAACAGAGAGAAAGAGAGAGAGATGGAGAGCTAGAAGCGTCAATGAGAAACATCAACCAGCTGCCTCCTGCACACCCCCTACCGGGGATGTGCCCGCAACCAAGGTACATGCCCTTGACCGGAATCGAACCTGGGACCTTTCAGTCCGCAGACCGACGCTCTACCACTGAGCCAAACCGGCTTCGGCTCAATAAAATATATTTTTTAAAAATATTTTGATTGATTTCAGAGAGGAAAGGAGAGGGAGAGAGAGACAGAAACATTAATGATGAGAGAGAATCATCAATTGGCTGCCTCCTGCTTGCCCCCCACTGGGGACGAAGCCTGCAGCCTGGGCATGTGCCCCTGACAGGGTCAGAACCCAGGGCCCTTTCAGTCGACAAGCTGACGCTCTATTCCTAATGGTCGGTCCATCGGGAGGAAAGGGAAGAGATTGAATTCTGTTGTCCTGTAGACTGGCCATTGCTGTTCAAAGAAGAAGCAGCAGGGGGCATGAGAGGGTCATCGAGAGCTGGGGGCAGGGATTTGGGAAAAGGGGTGGAGACAGTAGGGAGAGAGAAGGAGGGAGGAGAGCCCTGGAAGAAGGCCGCCTCTGTCTCTCCTAGTCTTGGTCACTTATATTCTACTCTGTTAAGCAAGAACTGGCTTCTGCTGGTCCTAGCTGGGGAAAACAGACATATTCAGGAACATCTCTGCCCTAAGGAACGATGTTAAAGAATATGGTAACAGCCCTCAGCCCCCAGATATTTGGAGAATCCAGGTGCCTCAGCACCTCCCAAGGGCACCCTCCTGCTTCAAGCCCCTGCTCCCCGGGAAGCCCCATGCCCAAACCCACAGCATCTAGCTCCATCTTCCCGCCTTAGGCCCTCCTGGAAACCCTTGTGTCCCAGCCCAAATCTCCAGCTCCCTAGGACTGCAGCCCCGGGTCCCAATCTCTCAGTCCTCCTCCCTCTCAAGAACTGTTAACCCAAAAAAGGGCTTCTGTTATGAGTGGCACACAGTAGGGCAGCTAGATTGCTTTATGTGCGGGATCGACATCAAGAGATTTTGGAAGCTGAAACCGGTTTGGCTCAGTGGTAGAGCATCGGTCTGCGGACTGAAAGGTCCCAGGTTCGATTCCAGGCAAGGGCATGTACATTGGTTGCGGGCACATCCCCGGTAGGGGGTGTGCAAGAGGCAGCTGGTTGATGTTTCTCTCTCATCGATGTTTTTAGCTCTCTATCCTTCTCTCCTCCTCTCTGTAAAAAATCAATAAAATATATTTTAAAAAAAAGATTTTGGAAGCATAATTTTTTGGGAGCGGGGCGGCTGGTAATCATTGGTCCTGGTGCCCATTAAAAAAAAAAAAAAAAAAAAAAAAAAAAAAAAAAAAAGAACTGTTAACCCATTCCCCATTTTCAGACCCCATAGTATCCTAGCCTTCTTGCTTTATTAGGACTTTCCTCCCAGTAATTCAGACAACAGGGTGAGTCACCCACTGACCCTGATGGCCCCTTCCGCAGGGGTCAGCTAAGACCTGTGTGAGTGCAGGGTAAGGAGGCTCCCGGAGAGTCTATAAGGTAGAAGACACAAATCCTAGGCCCTCCCAATCTCAGGTTTGCAGGGTCTTAAAGCTACCTCCACCCAGTCACGGTGCTTTGTAGGAGAGACCTCAGCATGGACAGGGAATCCAGATTCAACTCTGGTTAGTTCCCATAAGTGTTCAGAGTCAGCCTGGGTCACTTGATTATGATTTATTGAGCACCTATAGACACTGAGGATGCATTGATGAAAAGGATAGGCACAATCTGCTCTTACAAAGCTCACAAAATAAGGAAAGGGTTTCCAGACAGCCCATAAACAAGAGGAACAAATAAGCAAGATTATTTCAGTTGGTGGTCAGCTCTATAAAAGGAATAAAACAAAGTAATACAATAGGTCGTAGGGGAGAGGCGGCATTGGCTGGGTGGTCAGGGAAGCCCTCTCTGAGACAGCGTCACTTGAGCAAAGACCTGAATAATGAAAAGAAACCGGTCCAGGGGCCTCCAGTGTGAGCCAGCTCACAGAGCGGTGAAAGGGCCCGGACACACCTGAGCCCCCATCAGGGGGCGGTTCTGAGTGGCCACTTGCTGACCTTGTGTCATGAGGCTGGCTTTCCTCTCGTCCCTCCACCCGACCTGTTCAGGACACTGTGCCCCCAACCTCTTTCTCCGGCCTGCCCTAGATTCCAAGATTCCTGATTACCATTCAGAGCTGTCCACACTCTCTCATTAAGACTGACTTTGCTCTGACACAGAGTCTGCCAGCCCCCACCAAGGGCACCCACAATGCCTGCCCAGTGTCCCTGCCTCTTCCACACGCCTAACAATTTCTCCGGACCTTGGCAGCATCCCCTGCGGTCTCCAGGCCGGGTTTACCCACTCACCCCACCTTTCTTTTTGCCTCTCTTCTTTTCCCTCCCCCCCTCCTTCCCTTCTTCCCTCCCTCTATCCCTCATTCCTCCCTCCTTACCTCTCTCTTTTTGTTTCTTTCAACAAACATTTATTGGCTCCTGACAGCATGCCAAGTGCTGGGTTAGGTAGTCCACAAGGACTCTGAGTAAGAATGAACAGGCCTTGGTCCTGGCCCGGGAGAACCATGTTAAATGCCTCAGCAGAGATCTCTGTGCGTGCCCAGGCCCCTGGTTGTAGGTTCTATTGAAGAACATCAAAGAGGTAAGTTATGGGAGGTGCAAACTTGAACAAATTATTAATTCTCTTGAAATTCCCATTTCCCCATCTATAAAACAGGCAAGTTATCCTATTCATAGGCTTGCTGTGAGGATTTGATGACATCATGTAGGGCAAATGCCTAGCACTGCGCTTGGCATAAAGTGCTCAAGCCTGGCCAGTGTTTCTAAGTGGTTAGAGATTACCCCGAGCACTGAAGGGTCTCGGGTTCAATTCCTGATCAAGGGCAGGTACCTGGGTTGCAGGTTAAATCCCCGGCCCCCAATCTGGGCACCTGCGGGAGGCAACCAATTGATGTGTCTCTCTCATATAAATGCTTCTCTATTTTTCTCTCTTCCTCCCTCTTTTCTACGCGCTCTCTCTAAAAAAAAAAAAAAAAAAAAAAAAAAAAAAAAAAAAAAAAAAAAAGAGCCCTAACTGGTTTGGCTCAGTGGATAGAGTGTCGGACTGTGGATTAAAGGGTCACAGGTTCATTTCCAATCAAGGGCACACGCCTGGGTTGCAGGCTTGATCATGCAGCAGGCAGCCAATCAATTATTTCTCTCCCATCATTGATGTTTCTATCTCTCTCCCTCTCCCTTCCTCTCTGAAATCAATTAAAAAATATTAAACAAAGAAACAAACAAATAAGAAAACAATGGAACCCTGACCCATGGCTCAGTGGTTGAGTGTCGACCTATGAATCAGGAGGTCAGAGTTCAATTCCCAGTTAGGGCACAGGCCGGGTTTTAGGATTGAGTCCAGTGTGGGGCGTGCAGAAGGCAGCTGGTCAATGATTCTCTCTCATCATTGATGTTTCTATCTCTCTCTGCCTCTCCCTTCTTCTCTAAAATCAATAAAAATATATAAAAATAAATTAATTAAATAAACAAAACAATGGGGGAAAATCCTCAGGTGAGGATTAACAACAACAATCAAAAGTGTTTAATATATGAGAGATGTTGATATTAGCCTTGTGCATATTTCTTTAAAAATATTTTTATTGATTTTTAGAGAGATGAAGAAAAAAGAGAAATATTGATGTGAGAGTGAAACACTGATAGGCTGCCTCCTGCACGTTCCCTACCGGGGATCCAACCAGTCAACCTTCAGTACATGGGACGACACCCAACCACTGAGCCATCCTGGCCGGGGCCTTGTGCATACTTTTTGAAATACAAACCTGAGCCTGCAGATTTATAAAATACTAGAGGCCTGGTGCACAAAAATGTGTGCACACGGGAGGAAGGTCCCTCAGCCCGGCCTCTCACAGTCTGGGAGCCCTCAGGGATGTCCCATGATGGCCTAGGCCTGGTCCTGGCAGAGATCAGGCCTGAGCCATCAGTGGGACATCCTTAGCGCTTCTTCAGAGGTGAGAGAGGCTCCAACCACTGGGCTTCTGGCTGAGCGGCACTCCCCCTGTGGGAGCACACTGACCACCAGGGGGCAGCTCTTGCTTTGAGCGTCTGCACCCTGGTGGTCAGTGCATGTCATAGCAACCAGTCATTTTGCATTCGATTTGCATATTACCCTTTTATTATATAGGATGAGGAACAGTGTGATGTGGCTGAACCAGGGGCAGGCAGTGATAGAAGGGCAAACTGGGAATATTCCATGGGTTTCATTGTGAGAGGCCTTGTAAGTCCTGATAAAGAATTGGGTCTTGAACCGAAACCAGTTTGGCTAGGTGGATAGAGCGTCAGCTTGCGGACTGAAAGGTCCTGGGTTCAATTCCAGTCAAGGGCATGGGCCTTGGTTGTGGGTACATCCCCAGTTGGGGGTGTGTAGGAGGCAGCTGATCAATGTTTCTAACTCTTTATCTCTCTCCCTTCCTCTCTGTAAAAAAATCAATAAAATATATATATATATTTTAAAGAATTGGAGCTTGATCTGTTCAGCAAGGGAACATCTGTTTTTCTTTGTATTTACTTATTTTTTAAACTGTAGTAAAATACACATAACAAAATTTACCATCTTAACCATTTTTTAAAATATATTTATTGATTTCAGAGAGAGAGGAAGGGATAAGGAGGGACAGATAGAAACAACGATAAGAGAGCTCCCTTCTGCACACCCCACAGTGGGGATCAAGCCTCATAATCCAGGCATGTGCCCTGACCAAGAACTGAGTCAATGACCTTTCGGTGCATGGATCCATGCTGGGTCGCTGAGCTACACCAGCTGGGCCATCTTAACCATTTTTAATGGTGCAGTTCAATTCCATTAAGTATATTTACAGTTTTGTGCAGCCATTACCACCACCCATCTCCAGAACTCTTTTTCCCCCCTCAAAGTATAAGAGAAAGTTTATTTAGAAAGTCACAAGGCAGTTGAAGTGAGCCAGCTGGGCTGCACAGGCTCAGGAAACAATTACAGAGGCAGAAGGGCCCTTGGAACTTAGGAGAGGGAAGGGCAAAGGTAAGACACTGAGGTGGGGGCCGGCCGGGAGGGTTGGTGGGTAAGAAGGGGGGCAGAGGAAGGAAAGGCAGGTATGGGCTTGCTCTGGAGAGGGAGGGCGTGCCCATCTCTGGGAAACCCCCCCCCCCTTTTTTTTTAACTGAAACTCTGTCCCCATTAAATAACTCTCCCCACAGCTTTGCTTCAGAACTCTCTTCTTTCCTTATTATTTTTAAAAAATATATTTTATTGATTTTTTACAGAGAGAAAGGGGGAAGGGAGAAGAATAGAGAGCCAGAAACATCGATGAAAGAGAGACAACAACCAGCTGCCTCCTGCACATCCCCCACCAGGGATGTGCCTGCAGCCAATGTACATGCCCTTGACCAGAATTGAACCCAGGACCCTTCAGTCAGCAGGCTGATGCTCGATCCACTGAGCCAAACCGGTTTTGGCTTTCCTTATTCTTGTTTCTGCAAAGACCCATGTAGTCTGAATCCCTGGGATTGTGTGGGTTTAGGGAAGGAGAAAGATCAAGGGGCACAGACTTCCTAATTGGCTCTGGAGATGGGAGAGGGGGTGTGGGGGCTCTTAGTCCCTTTTGGGAGCTGCTGGAGGGAGGGCAGGGTTCCAGGAAGAGTTTGGAGATCTATAACGACTCATTGCCCTGCAGCCCTTCCTCAGCATTTTTCTCCTGTGAATACCAAGGGGGCATTTAGTAGAGTGCTCCCTCCTCCCCATCCCCCTCCCTCCTCACGGTGGTCCTCACAGAAGAAGGAGGAATCTCACCCTCACCCCGGGACCCCCTAAATGCACAGAAGACATTTATTCTGTCTTTTCCAAGTGACCCTGGATTCAGGGCAGAGACAGCCAGCCGCTGGAGGCCATCCCCAGGCCTGCGTTAGCCGGTCCCGGCCTCATCTCTCCAGATCGAGGCTGTCCCTTTGCATGCTCCTTGCCAGGTGAAGGAAAGGACAGGTCGTTTTCCTGAGGGTTCTTGTAGAAGAAGCTGGGGTTTGGGGATGTATGCAAAGTCTAAGACAAAGGCCTGCTTTCAAAGAGCTCACAGTCTGGTGAAAAGGGTAAAACACACAGTTTTCAGCCCAACTGCTCGAAACAAAGCCTCAGCGTTAGCCTTGCTTCCCCTTCCTGTCATCCCCATTGTTCACCTCACAGTATTTTCAAAGTAGATCCTGAGCCCAGCCTCTCCTCTCCGTCTGCAAACCTGCCGACCCACCCGGTCCAAGCCAGCCAGGCTCTCCACCTGGAGGCTGCAAAGCCTTCCTCACTGTAATCTTGCGTCTCAGGGTGATTTTCTTTTCTTTTTTTTTTTTTTTTTTTTAATATATATTTTATTGATTTTGTACAGAGAGGAAGGGAGAGAGATACAGAGTTAGAAACATCGATGAGAGAGAGTCATCGATCAGCTGCCTCTTGCACACCCCCTACTGGGGATATGCCCGCAACCAAGGTACATGCCCTTGACCGGAATCAAACCTAGGACCTTGCAGTCCCCAAGCCGACGCTCTATCCATTGAGCCAAACCGGTTTCAGCTCAGGGTGATTTTCATTATGTTTAGTCACGTCACTCCCCTGCTTAAAACGCTGGAATTGCTTCTGTGATGGTTGGATTAAAATCCAAATACACCCTTTGGCCCTCAAGGACCTGTATGATTTGGTTCCTGTCTACCTCTCGGGTCTCTGGTTCTCTTTCCCTCCCTCTCTCTCTCTCTCTCTGTCTGTCTCTGGGGATCGAATCTGAAACCTTGGCATATCAGGACGACGCTCTAACCAACTGAACTACCCAGCCAGGGCCTAAAACTGGATCTTGAGAAAATTAACTCGGAGTCTGCTGCTGAAAGGACTGAAGCAGGGCCAGCGCCATAACTTTCAGGACCCACTGCGAAATGAAAATGCGGGATCCCTTGTTCAAAAAGCAGGAAAGGCCGAAACCAGTTTGGCTCAATGGATAGAGCGTCAGCCTGCAGACTGAAAGGTCCCAGGATTGATTCCGGTCAAGGGCATGTACCTTGGCTGCGGGCACATCATGGTGTGCAAGAGGCAGCTGATGGATGATTCTCTCTCATCAATGTTTCTAACTTTTTATCCCTTTCTCTTCCTCTCTGTAAAAAATCAATAAAAATATATTTTAAAAAATAAAAATAAAAAACATAAAAAACATAAAAAGCAGGAAAGCCCTAGCTGGTTTGGCTCAGTGACTAGAGCTTTAACCTGCAGATAGAGGAGTCCTGGATTCGATTCCGGTCAAGGGCAATGCCTGGGTTGCAGGCTCAATCCCCAGTAAGGGGCATGCAGAAGGCAGCTGATCAATGATTCTCATCATTAATGTTTCTATCTCTCTTTCTCCCTTTCCCTTCCTCTCTAAAATAAATAAAAATATACTCAAAAAGCAGGAAAAAGGAGCCACTCAAACTACTGAAATATAAGATGTTTTCCTTTCTTCCACAGTTCTTTTTTCAACTTCTCTTGGCAGTTTTATTTGCTATTTGCTGTTGTTCAATTACCATTTTAAAAATATAGTTACTGATTTTAGAGAGGGAGGGAGGCAGAGGGAGAGAGAAACACTGATGTGAGAGAGAAACATCAATTGGTTGGCACAGATGATGTTCAACCAACTGAGCTATAATGATCCGGGCATCTCTCTTTCTCTAAAATCAATCAATGAATAAAAATTAAAAAAGAAGTGCTGCTGAAACCGGTTTGGCTCAGTGGATAGAGTGTCAGCCCGCGGACTGAAAGGTCCTGGGTTCGATTCCGGTCAAGGGCATGTATCAAGAGGCAGCTGATCGATGATTCTCTCTCATTGATGTTTCTAATTCTCTATCCCTCTCTCTTACTCTCTGTAAAAATCAATAAAATATATATTTTTTAAAAAAGAAGTGCTTAGCTAAATCAGAGAAGTAGTATGACTGAGAAAGAACATACAGTCTTGAGCATTCACGTCTCCTAGAAGACCACTGCCTTCTTCCTGTTTTCAAAGAAAGTTCTGCTCGAAAGGAAAGTTTGGTCCTTCAGCTCTCAGCATTTCCACGTATTCAGGTGTAGACATAATACACTTACCTTGTCCTCACTCTGAGTCTCCCTGAACTGCCATGCACGGTGGTTACATTCGAGTTCTGTGCTCATGGAGCATCATGAATGGCATATTGTACATACTGTCTCTCTCACACTCATGCTCTATCGTCCCATGAGACTTCCCTTACAAAACACAAATTCAAAGACAACATTATGAAGAATTTTGAAGAACCACGCCAGTTGCTCAGTGGTTAGAGCGCTGCCCCTCAGACCCAAGGGTAGCAGGTTCAATTCCCGGCCAAGGAAATGTACCTGGGTTGTGGGTTCCTCAGCCCAGTAGGGACATTGTGTGGGAGGCAACCAACTGAAGTGTTTCTCTCATGTCAATGTTTTTCTCTCTCCCTTCTTCCTTCCCTTCCGCTTTCTCTAGAAATCAATGGGGGAAAAAGTCCTCAGGTGAGGATTAAAAAAAAAAAAAATTATAGCCAAAACTGGTTTGGCTCAGTGAATAGAGCATCGGTCTGTGGACTGAAAGGTTCCGGGTTCGATTCCGGTCAAGGGCATGTACCTTGGTTGCGGGCACATCCCCAATGGGGGATTGCTGGTCGATGTTTCTCTCATCATCGATGTTTCTTGCTCTCTATCCTCCCTTTCTCTCTGTAAAAAATCAATAAAATATATTTTTTAAAAATATGAAGAATTTAAAGATGGTGACAGCAGAGTCTAAACTAAGCGCAAAGCCATTCTGAGCACAGGCTTTGTTCAAGCAGATCCCAAGTCTGCTTGGAGGGAGGGAGAGAGTTTGAGGGGAAGACGAGACGTGGAGGACTAGAGCCGAGGATTTAGGATGAGAATTGAAAGAAAAACCCCTCCAAAGAGAAGTGAGAAGATTTGAAGAGAGATACAAAGAGATAATTGTGCTTTTTAATAAAAAACCCATATGTTTTTATTGATTTCAGAGAGGAAGGGAGAGGGAGAGAACTTCGACATTACTCTGCAGGGCAGCATGGCACAAGGTCTCGAATAGGTGCTCCGAGAACGTTTGTTGACTCGAGAGGGCAAATGATGAGGAGAGGGCTAAGACATGGGAGTGCCGGGGGAGGTCCAAAGGGGGGAGGGGAAAGGAGACATATGTAACACTTTAAACAATTAAAAACAAAAAACAAAAAAACAGCCGAAACAGGTTTGGCTCAGTGGTCAGAGCGTCAGTCTGTGGACTGAAAGGTCCCAGGTTCGATCCTGGTCAAGGGCATGTACATTGGTTGCAGGCACATCCCTGATAGGGGATGTGCAGGAGGCAGCTGGTTGATGTTTCTCTCTCATCGATGTTTCTAGCTCTCTATCCCTTTCGCTCTGTAAAAAATCAATAAAATATATTTAAAAACAAACAAACAAACAACATGGGTGTGGGAGGAGGCAGAACACCTCAGCAGACCAGCAGACTGGCTCCAGGGCTGGGTCCTCAGGGCAGCACGGGGGGCCTGGGAAGGTGGTATGGAGAGGGATTCACTAACAGGTGTGATGGGAGGCCCTGGAGCCCTGAGATTTGGGGATAAACAGGAAGTGGGAGAAGGGGCTGTGGGACAGGAAAAGGAGGCACGGGGAGGAGCGGGTTGGGGCCACCTGGTAGCAGCTCCCACCAGAGGAATTGCCCTCCGTGGTGGCCTCTATCCATCTCCACGTGTCCTGTCCCAGCTCCCATTCTGCTGGCCCAGCGCCCTGGCTAGTCTCCTTTACCCCCTTCTCTTGGTTTCTGGATCCTCCTCTGCTCCTTTCCCATTCGGCCTTGTGTTTCTCCTGGATCTTCGTCTCTTTCTCACTCTCTGCCTGGGTCCCAATCGCAGCATGTGCTTGCTTCCCTCCCAGCCTCTGCGTCTCTCTCTCTAGGGTTCTCTCTCCGCATCCTGCCCAGCCACGGCCTCTCTCCTCCACCCACTCCATCCAGTCCAGGCCCTGGGGTGGCTGTAAGGGGGAGACCTCCTGGTCCTGGAGAGGCTGCGGGGGGCGGGCCCTGCATCTCCATGTTTCCATATGCATGAGGCTGCCGAGGCCGGCGGCCGGGGGCGGGGTTTCTGGGGGCGGGGAAGGGGGCGGGCAGCCCCAAAGCTGCCGACTATAAAGGCTGCGCTCGGCGCCCGCCGGCGCGCGCTGCTGCGGAGCGGAGCCTCGGGCCGGGGTCCCTGTCCCGGGCTGACCCCGACTGCGCGTCCCCCCGCACCCCGGAGGCCGCGCCCCCCGAATCTGCTCGGCGGAGGAACCTCCGGTGGCAACCCAAATCCTCTCCACCGGCTCTTTCCATCGCGGATTTCGGGGCGGCCCCCTCCCCCTCTTCTCGCTCTGCTTCTTTGCACCCCAATTTGCACTGCGTTCCTCCCCGCCTCGGCTGCCGTCTGTTTTTGCATCCCTCTTCCTGTTGCTTCTGGGAGGTGGCGTGAAGCTGCACTCGTCCCCCTTCCCCTTTTTACCCTCCCCTGCTCTGACCCCCCACCTCACCCCTGTTGATCGCAGTTGGGGGGCCTAGGACCGGTGCATCCCACGCCGCGCTGCCAGCCGCCCGCAGCGCGTGGCTGAGCACCCCGGGATTCGCGGCGGCTGCGCCTCTGAAGGCGGGGGTCCCCCTCGCTCCGGCTGCCTTCGCCCCCGGCGCGTGCCGGCGCGTGGGAGGGGGGCTACAGCGCTCCGCACCCCGGCTTCTCCGTAGCCCCCCGCCCCGCCGCCAAGATGGTCACCCAGAAAGAGAAGAAGAGCTGCGGGCAGGTGGTTGAGGAGTGGAAGGAGTTCGTGTGGAACCCGCGGACGCACCAGTTCATGGGCCGCACCGGGACCAGCTGGGGTACGCGGGGCGGGGGCGGGGGGCCGGGGTCCCCCTGGGTGATGCCCCAGGGGCACGAGGTCCTGTTGGCGTCGCCCCAGCTCCTCTCCCGGCCCCGCGTCCGCCCCCCGCGGCGCCTGGCGGGGAGGGGGCCGGTCGCGCTCTAATCTCCGCGGCCGGCGCTGCGGAGGCGGGGAAAGTAGGTCACCGCCCGCCGCCCCCCGCAGCCCCCCGCGCGGGTCCGGGCTCTGCGCGCGCCCGCCTCTCGGTGCTCGCGCTCCTCTCGCTCCCGGGGGCCGGTCTGCTCCGCGCGGCGGCCCCCCTTCCCCAGGAGACGCCCCTTTCCTCCCCGCGGCTCCCCACCAGCTGGCCAGGCCGTCTATTTTTAGAGCGCGCCCACCCCGACCCTGGGAACGCGCGGGAGGCGGGCCTGGAGCGGCGGGAATGGGAGCTGCAAGGAGGGGGTCCTTCCTGGCGGAAGTTGTCTGGGTCCCGCTGTGGAGCCTGGGGAGCCATCTGTGGCTGCTCTGGGGGAGAGGGGGTTGAGGAGGAGAGTCGCTGTGAGAAGGTTGAGGCTGGGTGTCTGTCTGAGATGGCGCAGGTGCAGGGAGGGGTGCCCACGGGTGGGGAGATGTGTGCATCCTCCGGCCCAGTGTGGCCTGGGGTGGGGGCGGCAGGACTCGGGGTGTGTGGATGGAGTTGGATCTGGTGGAGGGTCTGGTGCTGGGCATATGGCTGCAGGGGAGGGTGGAATGCTTCCAAAAGGGAGAGCCAAACGGGGAGATCTGAGCACAGGGTGCACGGGGTGACGCCATGTACAGTTCATCTACCCTGGCCCAAGGATGTCCCCATCAGCCCGTCCACCCGGGCCCGTGAGGTAGGTCCAAGGCAGTTCTTGTCCAGAGGGAACCTCAAGTCCAGTCCTTGGGATCGGAGAGGTCAGCACTTGGGAGAAGCTGAGGGAGCTTCACGGGGGGGAGTGGAAGGACCAGGGGCTGCCCACACTCAGTGAGGGTGACAGAGTGCCCTCCCATCGCCGCCAAAGACCTGCTCCCAGCTGGGACGGCTGCGGGAGATTCTGCCTTCTCTCCCCGCCTCTGGTCAGGGCGTTCTCTGTGTGCGTGGGGGTGGGGTGAGTGTTGACGGTTCTGGACATCCGTCTGAGAGACTCTGTAGTTAGGAGGGAGCTGTGTTCAAGACTTGGCTTCTGTGGGGCGCCGAGAGAGAGATGTTGCTGTCTGAATGAGGGATGGGATGAGAGTTTTGGTTGTGACCCGGTAGCCAGTGCCAGCTTCCAACTTTGTGTGCCGAGACGGCAGTCACAGATGTGCTTTTTCAGGCTGTGAAGGGTTGAGGAGTGGGGAATGTCATTTGAAGCGAAATCACTGTGGCCTGTCCTTGGGGTTGTCTCAGCAACGAGAGTGAAGGTCTCGTGTGGCCTCCACAAGGTCAGGCCTCAGGAGCTCCACAGGGCCCTCGGACCGGAGGGGGCTGGGAGTCCTGGCTGGGAGCCAGGCACAGCAGCCTGTTTGCAGCGTCTCATTTCCCTCCCCCGGGGAAGGCCGTGCGAGGTCCCCGTGGCTGTGACCTGTCCCCGAGCGGAGCCTCTGAGCGGGAAAGGGGCGTGGGGGCGAGGTGAGGTCACGGCAGGACCACCGGCTGACCCCGTGTCCTCCTCCCCAGCCTTCATCCTCCTGTTCTACTTCGTCTTCTATGGCTTCCTCACGGCCATGTTCACCCTCACCATGTGGGTGATGCTGCAAACCGTCTCTGACCACACCCCCAAGTACCAGGACCGACTGGCCACGCCAGGTGAGTGAGGAGACGCTGCTTCCAGCCCCCCGAGCGGCTCTCTCGCCCCTCAGCCTCCCACAGCAACCCCAGGGCTGGAAAGAACGCGGAGCTGAAACCAGTTCGGCTCAGTGGATAGAGCATCGGCCTGCGGACTGAAAGGTCCCGGGTTCAATTCTGGTCAAGGGCATGTATCTTGGTTGTGGGCACATCCCCAGTGTGGGGGAGGGGGGAGTATGCAGGAGGCAGCTGATCGATGTTTCTCTCTCACCGGTGTTTCTAGCTCTCTCTATCTCTCTCCCTTCCGCTCTGTAAAAAAATCAATAAAATATATATATTTTTTTAAAAAGGGGAAAAAAAGAATGCGGAATTCTCAGAGGTGTGGATCTGATGATCCAACCACCATGTGTTGGGAAGTTGTTTTTAAAAAAAATATATATTTTATTGATTTTTCACAGAGAGAAAGAGAGAGGAATAGAGAGTTAGAAACATTGATGAGAGAGAGTCATTGATCAGCTGCCTCTTGCACACCCCCTACTGGGGATGCGCCCGCAACCAAGGTACATGCCCTTGACTGGAATCGAACCCGGGACCTTTCAGTGCCCAGGCCGATGTTCTATCCACTGAGCCAAACCGGCCCCGGCTGCTGGGAAGTTCTTGAGGTCCGCCTTCCTTTCCCACATCCCACAGCTGAGAGCCGTGGGGCCTGGGGCAGCTTCCTCCCTTGAAGAGGATCTTGGGTCTCCGTCCCATCCCTCCCCCGGTGTTCCCTGTCTCCGTCTTCTGCCCGCTGTGTGTGGCCCCACACCTCACACACAGCCCGCATCCTGCCCTGGTCCGGCTGTAGGCCTGATGATTCGCCCCAAGACCGAGAACCTGGATGTCGTCGTCAACGTCAGCGACGCCGAGAGCTGGGGCCAGCACGTGCAGAAGCTCAACAAGTTCCTGGAGCGTGAGCGCGGGGCCGGAGAGCGGGTGGCGCGGGACCGCGGGCAGGGGTTCGAGACCCCGGAAGGGAACACGGGGCCCACGCGCTCTCTCCCCGTCCCCTCAGCTTACAACGACTCCGTCCAAGCCCAGAAGAACGACGTCTGCCGCCCCGGGCGCTATTACGAGCAGCCGGATAACGGCGTCCTCAACTACCCGAAACGGGCCTGCCAGTTCAACCGGACCCAGCTGGGCGACTGCTCCGGCCTCGGCGACCCCACCCACTACGGCTACAGCACTGGGCAGCCCTGCGTCTTCATCAAGATGAACCGGGTAACCGTGACCCTGGTCCCTAGGGGGGATGGAAGAGGGGATGGGGGCCACCATCTACTGATAGTTACGTCCTTCCGCTGAGGCCACCGGGCGTTAGAGAGATTTTTGGACGTTTGAGCAGCTGAGAGAACGAGAAAGATGGGGCCGTTGGAGGCTGAGATCCATGGCCGGAAGGTGTGTCTTTGGCAACTTCTTTTTCTAACTCTCAGCACTCCCCTCACTCCAGGTCATCAACTTCTACGCAGGAGCAAACCAGAGCATGAACGTCACCTGTGTGGGGAAGGTGAGCGTTTTGGACGGTGTCCACCTGCCCACCTGTTTGTGTGTCGTGGTTTCCCTGTAATTCACTCATCCCTTCCCATCTTCGATCCCCGAGGTCCCATCACTATAGGGATGAGGGGGTAAGAGAGGCTCCAATATGGATCTGACTCCAAGGGGCTTCTGTTCCTCTTGCTTCTCTCCAGGATGCAGAAACCAGCTCTTTTTTTTTTTTTTTTTTTTCTTTAATATATTTTATTGATTTTTTTACAGAGAGGAAGAAAGAGGAACAGAGAGTTAGAAACATCGATGAGAGAGAATCATCGATCAGCTGCCTCTTGCACACCCCCTACTGGGGATGTGCCCGCAACCAAGGCACATGCCCTTGACCGGAATCAAACCTGGGACCCTTCATTCCGCAGGCCGATGCTCTATCCACTGAGCCAAACCGCTTTTGGCAGAAACCAGCTCTTGTGTGGCTAGACATTCCCCCTTCCTGACTCCACCCAAGTCCTGGCCTCTGACTTCCCCCTTTAACCTTTCCACCTTCTTCTCTCCTCCCTGGTCACCACATCTTCTGCCCGCCCTCCCGTATCCCAGCTGTCCCCCAGTTTCTTTTAGGGACCTGGTGGCCGCTGATCTGTCGGCACCATCTGTTCCCACTAAGGTGTCCATGGAACCCCCCTGTCTCCACCTCTGTCCTGTCTAGAAACTTCCTGCCAGCTCTTCCCTCAACCCCTCTCCTTGCTTGCTACTGAGCCTCACTCATGTATCCGTTCCCGCTGGGCTCTGCTCTAGAAACTGACTCCTGGGGATGGGGTGAGAACTCGAGGTGGGAGTGGCGTGGGAGGCTTCCATATCGTTAGCGCTCTCCACGCCTTCCCAGACTATTGAGAGAGACAGGATCCCTCCTCCTGCTCACTCACACACACACACACACACACACACACACACACACACAGACTCAAGGGAAACAGGATAACCGGGGGTGAAAAAAACAAAAGGAAGTCTAGTGAGCATCCGCGCTCCTCCCACCCCTCAAAAGCTCCCCCTTCCACCCTCCTGCGCCCGCAGCGGGAAGAAGATGCTGAGAACCTGGGTAGCTTCGTCATGTTCCCTGCCCACGGCAACATCGACCTCATGTACTTCCCCTACTACGGCAAGAAGTTCCACGTAAGTTCTGGGGGGGCCCCTGGGCGATGGCTCCTCGGGGGGAGCAGAGTCCCCGGGGAGGAGGCCGCATGGCCGTGGGCCCGGCCCCTCACGCTCCTCCTCTGGCCCAGGTGAACTACACCCAGCCCCTCGTGGCCGTCAAGTTCCTGAACGTGACCCCCAACGTGGAGGTGAACGTGGAATGCCGCATCAACGCCGTCAACATCGCCACGGACGACGAGCGGGACAAGTTCGCCGGCCGAGTGGCCTTCAAACTCCGCATCAACAAAACCTGAGAGCCCCCCCACCCCTTCCTCCTGTCCCCACCTCTTTCCTGTGGATGCTTCCGGAATGTCCCTTTCCCTTTCCCTCCGCTCCCAGCCTGATGGATGTCCGTTGTGATTTCCCCGCTTTCGCACACTTTCCACCGTCTTCTCCCAGCCCCTCTCAGTCAGGCGGGAAGGTGGGGTCCCCCATGGTCACGGTTTAGCTGTGAGTGGGGTGTCCCCACAGCTACCCTCCTAGCCCCTGAGAGAGATAGAAAATGCCTCCCCATCTTCGCACGCACGTAAACACAACCTCATCTCACCCCTTAGCTTCCAGACAGGAACGGGGCACTCCATTCTCCCGTCCCTAAGTGCAGCCGCTGCCACCTTCCCCGAGGTCCCACTATGCACTGTTGCTGTCTTGGTGGCTTTTAATTTATCTGGTTCCTCTCATAGGTCTTTCTCCGCCTCCTCTCCATCCCTGTTCTCTTCTTTCCATGACAGTTGGCTCCGTAGTCTTTTCCCTGTTTCCTGGTACATTTCTTTATTTTTAAAAAAATATATATTTTATTCATTTTTTTACAGAGAGGAAGGGAGAGGGATAGAGAGCTAGAAACATCGATGAGAGAGAAACATCAACCAGCTGCCTCCTGCACACCCCCTACTGGGGATGTGCCTGCAACCAAGGTACATGCCTTTGACTGGAATCAAACCTGGGACCTTTCAGTCTGCAGGCCGACGCTCTATCCACTGAGCCAAACCGGTTTCGGCTCCTGGTACATTCAACTTTGCATCCGAAAGTGATGGTGTGAGCTGGGAGTAAGGGTTTGGAAGTCTATATGGGTCTTGCTGGAACATTCTCCCCCTGATCTCTATCGCCCAAATGGGCGCCGCTCAGAGGGGCATGGTTGACCCAGGCTGAATATCCACTTTGTTTTTGCGGATGGCTCCCTTACCCCTGTCGGCTTTCCCAGAATATCCTTCACGTTCCACTTCCCAGGAGCCCTGGGGGAGGGGCGGCCGCCTTGGATCTGTCCCCAGTGGCCACCGCGGAGACGTCAGCAGGCTGTGGGACTATTCCACCAGCTTCCCTGGGCCCGGATCTGCCCCCACTACCCTCTCGCCGGTTTCTCTTAGCAGTTTATCAACTAATCACTAACGCCTACCCTTTCCTCTGCATTCTAGCCTAAAACTGGCAAATCCCCCCTCCATTTAGGCCCTGAGTTTCCTGGCTCCGTCTCCTTCGGATCACTTTGCAGTTTCAAACAGCCCCCTAGTGCCCTTAGCATGGGAAAAGAGGGGCCTCCTGTGTTCTTGAGTCACAGAGGCGTTTTAACGGTCTCCTCAGCGCCATTTGTTCACTTCCTCGCCTCGGTAATCCCCTCCTTCTTCCCCCCCCCCCCCCATGCTGCAGCCTCCACACCCACCCACAGGTGGACCCTCTCCTTTTTCCTCTTGCTGAATCTGTTTCTTCACTCTGGCTCCCCGTGTTTTCCTGCACTCCCCACACCCCAGGGGCCTCTCTCCGCAGTTATTTAATGCCTGTGTCAGATCTACTGTAAAAAGAGAATTAAGTACAATAAAATGAGAGAAATTATATATATAAATATATATCATACGTGGAGCCCTGTGTGTGGGTGTTCCTTTCTGAGCTTTGGGCAGAGCCTGGGAAGGGGGTGGAGGGCGGGTTTGGGTGACCCGGGCTTATCCGGGCTTGGGCTGCTCTTCAGATGTGCAGTGTCTCAGCATCCGCCTCCTAGGTCACTCCGTCACTATACTCTCTTGAGATCACGCAATAACAGACAAGAAGCCTGTGTCCCTTTGTACAACCATACATATGAAGCGCCTACTATGTGCATTTTAGGCGCCATGAGGACACTTAGGAAAGAGGCAAAGTTCCTGCCCCCAAGGAGCTCCCAGTTTAACGGGAGGGGTGAGGAGCACACAAACTCACTCCAGGTAGACCAAAACGTGCCTCAAGGAAGGGGAGAAAGCTGGTGAGGACAAAATTCAGAGTGGCCAACCACTCTTGGGTGCTCTGAATGGAAGGTTTTTTAATTATTTTTTTAAAAAATTATATATATATATAATTTTTTTTTTTTTTTTTTTTTTTTTTTTTTTTTTTTTTACGGAGAGGAAAGGGGAGGGATAGAGAGTTAGGAACATCAATGAGAGAGATCAGAAAAATCGATCAGCTGTCTCCTACACATCCCTGCTGGGGATGTGCCCGCAACCAAGGTACATGCCCTTGACTGGAATTGAACCTGGGACCGTTCAGTCCGCAGGCTGATGCTCTATCCACCGAGCCAAACCAGTTAGGGCCAAATGGGAGGTTTTTTTTTTTTTTTTTTTTTTTAAAGGATTAAAGGATGGGGCAGTTTGGGGTGAGAATAGCATCAGCAAATGTCTAGAAAGATGAGAAAAATGGACTAGAAGAGACAGATCTCAAAACGGTAAGAACCATATGATCGTAATTTTGTGTAAAAGAAAAAGTATGCCCAAGCATAGAAAAATGGGTGGATGGGTCTACCCAGCAATGTTTATTGAAATATATGGGATGGGTTTATAGCTAACTTTTTCCTTGGGGCTTATTTGCTTTTGTTTGAGATACATTGGTCTTACTATTTGCCTCAAAAAAATAGCTCAATTACATATGCGTGCAGATACGCAATTTTATCCTGAATGCATTGTAGAAACAGCGTGGATCAGTGGGTTTTGGTTATTGTTATTTCAAAATTGGATAATGTTACGCACTTTTGTGCACCTCACTTTCTTCACTCAATCAATTTGTCACTACTTCACCTGGTGGGCTCTTATCATTTTTAAACGGTGGCAGTTTTTCTGTTGGTTCATTCTTCTCTTACTTTGTTACAGCGGCAGAATTAACTGTCTTCTACATTGTAAAATTCCCCCAACTGATGGTTTGCCTCTTTAGTTTGTGCCTGCTTTGACTGTTCGAGGGTTGGGTTTTCAGATAGTCAAATATCAGTTATTTTGTAGTTTCTGAGTTTCCAGACAGTGGGTATACACATTATTTTCTGGATTTTTTTTTTTGGGGGGGGGAGACAGGATTTTTATTTTTTGTTGTTGTCAGTTCTCACCTGAGGATATTTTCTCCATTGACTTTTAGAGTGGAAGTGAAGGAGAGTGAGAGAGAGAGGGAGAGAGAGAGAGAGAGAGAGGCATCAGTGTGAGACACATTGGCTGCCTCCCACACGAACTAGAGATTCTTCTTTTTTTAAAATATATTTTATTAATTTTTTACAAAGAGGAAGGAAGAGGAATAGAGAGTTAGAAACATCGATCAGGTGCCTCCTGCACACCCCCTACTGGGGATGTGCCCTCAACCAAGGTACATGCCCTTGACCAGAATCGAACCTGGGACTTTTCAGTCCACAGGCCGACACTCTATCCACTGAGCCAAACCAGTCAGGGCTGAACCAGATATTCTTTGGTGCACAGGCAAATGCTGTAATCATTGAGCCCATGGACCAGGGCAGGATTTAAATTTCATTTAAAAATGACATTCCCTTTAATTCGTCTGGTTTATTTTTGTTTTTGTAAATTAGGAGTCCAATTTTATTTTTCCAGTTGTGTTAGCTTCATTTAAAAAAGTCCATAATTTATTCCCACTGAATTGAAAAACTTTGGCCACATAATACCATTTCCGATATACTGAGGTCTACCTCTGATTCACTCCTTGCTGCACAGGGGCTATTTACCACTCCATAGAGCAAGCTGTATTGCTCTAATCTGTTGTTTCATGATGTGCTTTTTCATATTTAGCAAGTAAGTCCCCCAGTTCTCTTTTTATTTTTATTTATTTACTTTTATTTCTTAAATATATTTTAATTGATTTCAGAGAGGAAGGGAGGAGAGATAGAAACATCAGTGATGAGAGAGAATCATTGATAGGCTGCCTCTGGGGATCGAGCCAGCAACCCGGGCACGTGCCCTTGCCTGGAATCAAACCTGGGAAACCCGGCCAGGGTTGGTTGATTCTTGTATGTGCCCTGACCAGGGATCAAACCCTCAACCTTGGCATTTAGGGACACTGCCTTAACCAACTGATCTACCAGGCCAGGCCTGGTTCTGTTATTTATTTTATTTTAAAATATATTTTATTGATTTTCTTACAGAGAGGAAGGGAGAGGGATAGAAAGCTAGAAACATCGATGAGAGAGAAACATCGATCAGCTGCCTCTTGCACACCCCCTACCGGGGATGTGCTTGCAACCAACGTACATGCCCTTGACCGGAATTGAACCCGGGACCTTTCAGTCCACAGACCGATGCTCTACTGCTGAGCCAAACCGGTTTCAGCTGCTTTTGTTATTTTAAATGGAATGTGTTTTTTTTTTTTCAGTGCTTTTAAAAACCATTAATATTTCTCTATTATCTGTTTACCTTCCTAAATTCTCTCAGTTCTATCACATTTCTAATAAGGCTTGAACTTTTAGACACATGTGATCTAAAAGGTAGAAAATTAAAAAAGAAATATATGTATATATATTTTTCCCTTCTTGAGTGTCTTAAAAAATCCCATTTGTTAGTGGGCATCCCTGTTTAGTTCTGGATTCTAATTGAAATTATCTTATATTTAACCATTAGGATACTTCCTATTATTCGATTACTGTTTTTTAAAGAATGGCTGGCGAAATTTAATCAAATTCCTTTCAGCATCTGTTGATATGATCTTATTTTTCTTCATTCATTTGTTAATGTAATGAATTATGTTGACAGATTCTCTATTAAACCAACCTTGTGCTCCTGGAATAAACCCTACTTAGTGTTAATTATATATAAATATTTTTGGTTACTCCTACCCATCTTTTTTCTTTCTTTATTCAACTTATTGGGGTGACATTGGTTAATAAAATTAAATAGATTTCAGGTGTCTAATTCTATAAAATATCGTCTATGTATTGTCTTGTGTGTCTACCACGCCAAGCCAAGTCTTCCATTAGGATTTATGCTTGTACTCTCTTCTCCCCTCCCCCTTTCCCTTTGGAAACCATCACACTGTTGTCTGTGCGTTAAGAGGTTGTTGTTTTTAATGCCTTCACCTTTTTCACCTACCCCACAACCTCCCTCCCCTTAACAGTCTTTAGACATAATGTATAGGTATTATTTTGAAATATTGCAGCCATAATTTGGTTTCTAGGTTTTTAGTATCTTTATCAAGTTTAAAAATATATATATATTTTAAATCTATTTTATTGATTTTTTAGAGAGGAAAGGAGAGAGAGTTAGAAACATTGATGAGAAAGTCATTGATCAACTGCCTCTTGCACATCCCTTACTGGGGATGTGCCCGCAACCAAGGTACATGCCCTTGACTGGAATCAAACTCAAGACCCTTCAGTCCGCAGGCCGACACTCTATCCACTGAGCCAAACTGGTTTCAGCTAAAAGATATTTTTAAAATTTATTTCAGAGAGGGAGGAGAGATAGGAACATCAATAATGAGAATCATTGATTGGCTGCCTCCTGCACAATCAGGGATGGAGTCCCACAACCCAAGCATATGTCCTGACCAGGAATGGAACCGTGACCTCCTGGTTCATAGGCTAACGCTCAACCACTGATCCAACCCAGGTGGGATTTCCATTGACTTTTTCTTGAGTTGGAAGGGAGTGGGAGAGACACAGAGAAGGAAACGTTGATGATGCCAATTGGTTGCCTCCAGCATGGGCCCTACTGGAGCTAGCCAGGGATTGAGCCTGCAACTACTAGCAAGGTATGTCACCTTGACCGGATTTGAACCCGTGACTCTTTAGTCCATGGGCTGATGCTCAATCCACTGAGCCAAACTGGCCAGGGGTCTTTGTTAGGTTTTAATATTAAAACCACTTTACATGAATTGGAAATTTCACTCTTTCCCTAAGGCCCAGGACAACTTAAGTACCGCTCATTGGACCGTTTGGTTCTTATTCTTCTCCACGCCCTCAATCTAGTGCTTGAGTTAAAAAAAAAAAAAAAAAAAAAAAAAAAAAAAAAAAAATATATATATATATATATATATATATATATATATATATAAAAGTCACTGCTTTTGGATTTATCCTTTTAATTAAGCTTGCTTAGGTTCCTATCTTTTCTAAATAAGGAAAGCATGGTTGTACATTTTCCTAGGAGCACTATTGCTGGGTGTCTCACAGATTTGGGTGCCCCGTGTTCCTGAAATTGGGAAACAAGTGTCCTAACTTATTCCAAACCTCCATGGGGCGGGGCTTGGGCCCTATGAGAACAGGGGCCACCATGTTTGCCATGGGGTCCGGGGCTTAAACAGTGAAGGGCACAGACTGGCTAGAAGGGTAGACAGAACACACTGAAGTGAGCAGATGGGACTGGAGAGGTTAGGGACTCATTAAAAGTCACACAGCTCAGCAGAGCTGGCCCGACAATCCATCTTATAGTTCACAGCTTAGTAACCTGTCAGCTCACAAAGGGATCAGCAGAGCCAGAATGGATCTTTTTAAAAAAAATATTTTATTGATTTTGTACAGAGAGGAAGGGAGATAGTTAGAAACATCGATGAGAGAGAGTCAGCGATCAGCTGCCTCCTGCACACCCCCTACTGGGGACATGCCCGCAACCAAGGTACATGTCCTTGACCGGAATCGAACCCGGGTCCCTTCAGTCCCCAAGCCGATGCTCTATTCACTGAGCCAAACCGGTTTCGGCAGAATGGATCTTTTTCTAAAAAATGTTTTTGCCGAAACCGGTTTGGCTCAGTGGATAGAGTGTCGGCCTGCAGACTGAAAGGTCCCGGGTTCGATTCCGGTCAAGGGCATGTACCTTGGTTGTGGGCACATCCCCAGTAGGGAGTGTGCAGGAGGCAGCTGATCGATGATTCTCTCATCGATGTTTCTAACTCTCTATCCCTCTCCCTTCCTCTCTGTGAAAAAGCAATAAAATATATTTTAAAAAAAATTAAAATGGCCGAAGCCGGTTTGGCTCAGTGGTAGAGCGTCGGTCTGTGGACTGAAAGGTCCCAGGTTCCATTCCGGCCAAGGGCATGTACATTGGTTGTGGGCACATCCCCGGTAGGGGGTGCGCAAGAGGCAGCTGGTCGATGTTTCTCTCTCATCGGTTTCTAGCTCTCTAGCTCTCACCCTTCCTCTCTGTAAAAAATCAATAAAATATATTTTTAAAAAATAAATAAATAAAAATGTTTTTATTGATTTCAGAGAGGAAGGGAAATGTCATTGTGAGAAACTGATAGGGTGCCTCCCACGTGCTCTAACCATGCGCTGACTAGGGTCCAAACCACAACCTATGTAGGCGCCCTCACCAGGAATCGAACCAGTGACCTTTAAATGCATGGGACGACACTCAGCCAACGAGCCACACCAGCAAGGGTCGGATCCGCTTTGGAAGTACAGCAGAAATGAAACAGCTAGGGGGGACACATTCTAGGGAAATGGGAGTAATGGGAGCTGGACGCTGATCAGAAAGGGAGCTTTAAGGTGACGGCCTACAGGGATGGGTTTGCCAAGGGCCTGGTAGGTGGGAGAGACGGTAATTCTGGTCTCTGGGGAGGTGTTTGGCATCCTTCACAATGAAGAGAAAAATGGTTTTGAGACCAGGGTGGCCAGTGGCTTCACAGCCATCTGGATCCACAGGGCCAGCCAACGGACTCCCACTGGCACTGTGAGCCTGGTTGGAGGCTGAGAGGACAATGGCCCAACCTTAGCACGTCCCCCTGTACCCACAGGGAGGAGGCAGGACAAGCTGTGTCCCCATTGTCCGGCCACCCCCTGAGCACTGGCCAGCGCTAGCTCGCCCCCAGCCCCCCTCCCTGGGAGCCGGCAGCAGGATGGGCCGGGGGCGGGGGCGGCTGAGCTCTCCACCCTAACCCAAGGAGCCCTTTGAAAGGTTTTCCTGGCAGAGTTTAAAGCTTCAATTCATTCAACCGCCTGGCAAGAGGCCCAGGATGAGGGGATGCTGGGAAGGCCCCAGCCCCACACCCCAGCCTTCACCTTAGCCGCCCCCACTTCCCGGGACCCGGGCTGGCAGGCCTCCCGCTGCTTGCTCTCATTATCAAATGGCACCCACCCCGTCCTCTGGGGAATTCAGGTATCCTGCCCCGTTCCCGTGGAGCAGATGGCCACCCCAGAGGCTCAGGCTTGCTAAATTAGACATTTAAATCCCTTAATCCGTGGTGAGTGGCTGACAAGGGGGCAGGAGAGGACCTTGTGCCAGCTCTGGCAGGAAGGGAGAGGGACAGAGTTATGGATTCACCCCCACCCTTGTTGTCATGCAGCCTGCAGACTGACCCAGTCTCCAGCTTTTGTTCTCCTCCCCCAACCCGGGGGTGGGGGCTCCCCAGCCCACATTCCCTGGAGACTCAGGTGGCTGCTTCCCAGGGTCACCTCCTTAACTCACCCCTGCCCTGCAGGCCCCAGGCAGCCGGCATTGGCTCTCACCCTCAGACACACAGGTATCACCAAAGTTTTATTGTAAAACAAGAAACCAATATAAAAAAAAAAAGAAAAGTAGTATAAAAGTGGAAGAGGGGGAGGGGTGCGGGTGAGGAATACAGATGTGCCTCTCAGACCCCAGGGGGAATCGAACCTGAGCATTTGCGGGAAGTAAAGCAGAGCCTGGAAGATACAAATCCTACACTGGAGAGGGGACCCTCCAGGCGGTGGGATGAGGCATGGAGGTCTCCCTTTGGGTGGTGAGGTTCCCTGACTTCCGACGGACTTTGGCCAGGCCGGTGGAGAAGGGTTTAGAAGTTTCCTTCTCTTAACCAGCTGCCCGGTCAGACAGGGGCCGGAACCGGCACCCCTGAGGGAGCCTAGTCCCAAACACCCATCATTTCATTAACCCTCACAGTCAGCCCCGTCCATGTGGACAAGGAAGTTAGAGAAATTAAACTCGAGATAACTTCCCTGGCTAGTTTCCAACCCAGTGTTGATGGCGGGTTTAAAACTTAACCCTTGCATGCAGGAACATTTTCCTCCCTCCCCCAAATGGCCTCTATAGGAAAGACCTTAAAAGTTAAGCTGAAACATCTGAGTTCCCGCCACCTTCCTCCAAAACCCACCAGTGCAGGCCAGCTTCTTGAGGAGAGGTCTCAGCCAGGCAAACGGAATTCTGGGGTGTTTCTGAGGCACATCTATACCAAGCAGAGGGTTAAGCTCCCAACCCCAAAAATATGCCAGGAAGGGGGACAAGGGTGGGGGTGTCCCTGGGGGACAGAAGCAGGGGTGTCAGTCTGAGTCAGGCCCCTCTCTCTTGAACATGAGCTTCTTTTTATGGCGGGAGGTGGACGGCCCCTTTTTAGATTTCAGGTGGCTGTGGAGACAGAAGAGGGAAGGGAGGAGATGACATCATCAGAGTGAGAGGGGGAGGGCCTCTCTTCCCATATCTAGGTTTTGAAGGGCCTGAGGTTGGACCAAGGGGAATATAAGTTAAAATAGTCACCATCAACTGCAGACACGCTCACTGAGCACTGGGGGTACTTGTCTGTACTAAACTCCTTATCCCATTTGACAAACGAGGAAACTGGACTCGATAAGGGGGAGTAACAAAGCCACCAGGACTTGCTAGCTCTCAGGAAGGCCAAAGATTTGACCCCACACCCCGGCTCTGCCTGGTACTCCCAAAGTTACCAGGCCCCGACTGGGGACCCCAGATCGGAGACAGAGGTGGCTAGAAATGGCAAGGAAGTGTCCATGCTCCTATTTGGGCTTGAGGGGTCTGCGGACCACTCCACCTGACGCAGGAAAGTGGTCACATGATTCAACTCTAGGACGAGTGAAGGATGTCCAGGCAGGGCCAGGACCCAACGGGAGAATTCTGTTGTCTTTGACCTTGAAGGCAGGATTACAATGGAATCCCAGGCTCTCCAACATAGGAATGCAGGGGAGTGGGCTGAAAGGGGACCCAGGTCACTCACCTGGAGTGAGTCTTGCTTCCACCCGGGTCCTTTCCGGCCTGGGCATCCTTCAGCTCCAAGGCTTCGTTAATTTGTCGTAACATCTCGAAGCGTTCGCGCCCACGGACCTGTGGCGGGGAGGAGGGGGATAACGAAGTACCAGGCAAAGTCATAGAACCATTGTTATGTTCTCTTTTAACAAATTTTCTTTTGAAAGATGATCCTTTAAATGTAGGTTATGGTACAAGATGGCATCCTGAAATCAGACATCACCAGGAGCCACTGTCTCTAGGCACCACTGCCCCCTGATGGCAAATGCCCTAATTGCAGGGAAAGCAGCCAGGAAGAAAATAGCATTTTTGAATGCTAGACTTGAAACTTAAATCTTTTTTTTTTTTAAGTGGCTTAAAACAACATCACTCTATCATCTTCTGTGTGTCAGGAACCTGACAGATCTCACAGGGCTAAAAGCCCGGGTGGCAGCAGGTGCATTCTTCTGGGGGCTCTAAAGGGGAGTCCATTTCTTTGCTCATCATTCGGATTACTGGCAGAGTTCAGTTCCCAGTAGACGTCCTTGCTGGTTACCAGCAGATGGCTGCTGCCAGCTTCCAGAGGGCACCATGGCTCCCTGGCTGGTAGGGAAGGCACACCGCTACCTTTACGAAGCCCCTTAGGCTTCTTTCTGGCAGGGCCGTAAATAAAGTTCCTTTTCCTCCAACTAATCCCTCAGTGCTTGCGTTGAGCCTGAACAAAGGTGCTGACTTTTGCTAGATGCTGGGGCTGCAGCGATGACTCACACACGGTCCTTGCCCTCAAAGTTGGAAGCAACTTCATCCAGGCTCATTACGTTTCTACTAGGCACATCCACATGTTCCGGGTGAAACTTAATCTCAAGACCGTGGGTCATGACCAGAGAAAGGATAGATGGGCCTACCCACACACTTGCTACTTTTACATCTGTTATATCCTTATCCGATCCCACCAAGTAGGGGCAAGAGGCTGCCCGTCTTCCTTTCCCAAACGTGGTACCTGCAGGGTGAAATATTCTTCGTCCACGCGCATCTTCGACGGGGGAGAGGAGTCCGTGTCGGTGGGCAGTGCTGGGGAAGAGGTAAGGGATGGTGAGAAAGGGTGAATCTGAGGCAGAACCACACCTTCTCCCTCCTCCGCTTCCCCTCGCCCTGCTTGCTTCCTACCTCGCTTAGTGCTCCTGGAGGGCTGCTTGGGACTCCCAGGAGGCTGCTCGAGAGAAGACTCCCCCTTCTTGCGGGAATTCTCTTCCTCTGTGCGTCGGTCTCTCCCAGGACAGGCGCAGATACGCACCTCAAAGCTGTTTCGTCCCAGCAGGTTACCACTGCCAGGCAAGGAGAGGAGCAGGAGGCGGTGAGAGGTGGGCACTACACGCAAACCAGGTCCCACCCACTCCCAACCACCTTCACCCTATGTGGAGCCTAAGCTCCGGGGCCAGGCCTACGGAGAAGCCACAGGTCAGAGGTTGCAAAGCCAGAGAAAAGAAAACTGGGGGGGAGCAACAAGGAGGTTCTACAAATAGGATGGGAGAGGCAAGGATGGCTGGTGGTTCCTGGAGAAATGGCGGAGGGGCAGGGCGCAGGGGCCAGAGACAGGCAGGGGCCAGGGAGGGGCAGGGCGCAGGGGCCAGAGACAAGCAGGGGCCAGGGAGGGGCACGCCAGCACAAAGGGCGGTCGGTGTTCGAGTCCCTACTCGGAATCTTCCAGTGTGATGATGGTGAGGATGGGCCGCCGGTTCATGCCGCCCATGCAGGAGCTGTTACACATGAAGTTGTAGTGAATGGTGGTATAGTCGGAGCCCACCTGGGAGAAAACAGAGGCCCGCAGTGAGGTCACCCAGCCCCGGAGCCCGTGGCCTCTGAGAGCGCCAGCTCTGCACCCGTGGACTGGCAACCTCCCATCTCCCGCTCCGCACGCACCCCAGCTCGGGAGCCACGGACAAGCCCTCCTAGCCCCCTCCTCCCGGAGACCCCAGGTGCCAAACCAGACCTCGGGCGGCTGGTAGGGCACCACCACGCTGTGTCGAAGAGTGGTTTTGTCATCCAGGTACTTCGCACGCGAATTCCCTTCCACCCGGATAAGGTGATGAGGAGGAGCCAGATCTACGGGTCATTAGGAAAAGAATCAGGCACCTGGGGACTCTGGGCCACAGCCCCGCCCGTCCCGTCCGCGGCCGGCCGACCGCTCACCGTCATTGTATTCAGGGCAGCGCTCATGGTGGGGGCAGCGCCGCACGACCTCCGTCGTGTGCTCCGACTTCTTGTAGATGGCCATGGCGCGGACCCGGCTGCTGAGCGGGGGTGGGGAGGCGACCCACAGCTGCACGGGGCAGGTCTTTGCCATCTGGCAGAACAGCTTGTTGAGGGTAGAGGAGTACTGTGGGAAAAGGAGAAAAGAACGGATGGGAGGTCAGGGGACAAGCACTGCTTAAGAACCAACTGAAAGCCATGTACTGTGTGGGGAGGGTGGCTAGGGATGGCAGAGTTGGAGACCCGTGTCCCAGAAGCTTATTTACAAAAGCTACGGAGTGAAAGAGAATGCAGAGCCGAAACCGGTTTGGCTCAGTGGATAGAGCGTCCGCCTGCGGACTGAATTGTCCCAGGTTCGATTCCGGTCAAGGGCTTATACCTTGGTTGCAGGTACATCCCCAGTAAGGGTTGTGCAAGAGGCAGCTGATCGATGATTCTCTCATCGATGTTTCTAACTCTCTATCCCCCTCTCTTCTGTTCTGTAAAAAAATCAATAAAATATATTAAAAAAAATAATAAAGAAAATCACTCATCTAAAAAAAATAAATAAAAATAAAAAACAGCCGAAACCAGTTTGGCTCAGCGGTAGAGCGTTGGTCTGCGGACTGAAGGGTCCCGGGTTCGATTCCGGTCAAGGACATGTACATTGGCTGCGGGCACATCCCCAGTATGTGCAGGAGGCGGCTGGTCGATGTTTCTCTCTCATCAACGTTTCTGGCTCTCTATCTCTCTCCCTCCCTCTCTGTAAAAAATCAATAAAGTATATATATATATATTTAAAAAATAAAAAAAAATAAAAAAATAAAAAAAACCAGTAATTTTTTATTAAAAGAGAGAGAGAGAGAGAGAGAGAGAGAGAGAGAGAGAGAGAGAGAAAGCGCGCACGCAGAGAGAAAGAAAAGTTCCCGGGCCTTCTGAGGGATGCTGGGAGTATGACGCCCAAGGTCAAGGAAGAAAATGCAGAGGTCAAAGGTCACAGACTACACAGGCAGAATGTAGAAAGACAAGCCAAAGGCTGAGAGAGGTTCTAGTGGTCTGAATAGAAAAACCTGGGGTGGGGGAGTGGGAGGGGGAGGATATGGTCAGGCATTGAACCGTCATATGGAAGCCAGCCTCCCAGGGCCACTCACCGTGCAGGTTACGGACTTGGCTGTCCCAGAATTCAGGAATCCTAAACGGAAACCATAGCTACCGGGATAGGTCTTATGGGAAGGGACAGAGGATGACAGGGTCCAGGGGGTGGCTGGCACTGGGGCGGCAGCTGCTGGTGCAGGAGTTGCTGGCATATTGGAGGCTTCATTTGGACCGCTGCCCAGACAGTCTATGAGGTCTTGGGGCATCCAGTCCAGTTCACCCAACGCCTGGCAGTCTTCAGGATTCTGTGCACGAGGAAAGCGAGAGTCAGAGAGCTGGGTTCCCAGGCAGTTGACCCTATAGCCCCTGGTCCCTCCCCATCCCTAGTCCTTACCAGATTATCACTGTCATTGAGTCTATAAGGGAGTCTGAAAGACAAGAGCAGAAAGAAAGGCAGTCCTGGTTCTTGCCTTCTACAGGCCTCTACTGCTGGGGTGCTGGGGAATGGGGAGGGGGAGGGGGAGGAGTAGGCAGGGGAAGGCTGTCCTTATCAGAAGGTGGGCAGTGAACATGTCCCTCCCATAGGCCCTCTACTCACGAATTCCACAATTCTGAGAATGTCTCCTGACTCAGAGGGAGGTTAGAGACTTCTGACAGCGGCTCATCCATTGCAGCTCCCTGGAAGGCAGCTCCCTGGAAGGCAGCGTGGCTGCGGTGGGGAGAGGAAAAGTGAGGATCCAGCATGAAACACGCCCAACACCATATCAGGGTCTGACACATAGGAGTCCCGACTTCCTGAGGAGCAGGGCTCACACACGTCTTTCATCACAACCCAGGCTGCTCCGTGCCCACCTCTCACCAGCCTTACTACACACTTGCTTGAGAAAAAAGAGAAAACCAGAGAGGGACTTCCAAGCTTCCCACCGATGAATCCACAAGCCTTCCTTCCTAATGAGGATGCAGTAATGCTCAGCCCTCTCCGCCACCTGGGGGAGATGCCTCCCTGAACCTCCTTCATCCCAAAGCTCCGGGAAGTTGCAGTGTATGCTTTCCATCCCTCATGACCAGGAACCTGCCTGCCTGCTTCTCTGATCTCACCTGCCAGATCTCCCCTTCCCTGAGGCTCTGGCTGCAGCTGCCCTTCTCACACTCCCCAGTTCACCTAACTGCTGGTTCCCTCTACTGGGAACGCTGGTTGTGCCATCACTGCAGACCTCAACTTGGAAACCTCCTCAGGGATATTTCCCCAGACCACTCGCCAAACTCCATCACCCTATTTTAATTTGTGCATTTGTTTCCTCTAGTCTAGTTGAATACAAACAGCCTCAGGACAGGGACGTTATCTTGTTCATCATAGTGTTAGCATAACATCTCCCACCTGGTCGAGTTCACTGGTGACTAAGTGAATTGTTTGGAGTAAGATGCATACTTCATGACAGATTAATCTTCAGGTACAGATTTTAGCTAACAAAAAGCTTGCATCTCAGAGGCTGGCAAAGGATCACCTGCCAGAACTCCCAAAACTGATGGGGGTAACTATGCATGTACCCGCAAGTAGGAAGGCAAGAGGGGGTGGCAAAGGAGTGGCCAGTGGGAACTGGGGAGAAGTGCCAGGGTCCCCTCTTGATCAGTGATCAAAAAAACTTTGGAGACTTTTATGTAAGGGGGCTGGCTCCTAAGTAAAAATCTCTGGATTTGCCCTAGCCGGTTTGGTTCAGTGGATAAGAGCGTGAGCCGAGGAGTGAAGGGTCCTGGGTTCGATTTTGATCAGGGCACATGCAGGAAGCAACCAATTGATGTTCCTTTCTTTCTTTGTCTCTCCTCCTCTTGAAAGATCAATGGAAAACTATCCTCAGGTGATGATTAACAAAAAATTAACAAAAATAGCAGCAGTAGCCTACATATTAAGGAAAATGTACAACTGAGAAAAGTGCCTGGCACATAGTAAGAGCTTAAAAAATGCTTCTGTTTACATGACAGTTCCATAGTATTTTTTCTATATTTTTAGTCTAGAGCGAGAACTCTGATTGTGAGCTAGGGGGACTTTTTTTTTTCTTTAATATATCTTATTGATTTTTTACAGAGAGGAAGGGAGAGAGATAGAGAGCTAGAAACGTCGATGAGAGAGAAACATCGACCAGCTGCCTCTTGCACACCCCCTACCGGGGATGTGCCCGCAACCAACGTACATGCCCTTGACCGGAGTCAAACCTGGGACCTTTCAGCCCGCAGACCGACGGCGAGGGAGACTTTTGTGGACTGCCCCATTAATGCTGGTTCACCTTTCAGGGAACTCAGTTCAGTAAACATGCCAGCAGGGGCTGTCCCGGGATGGTGGGCCCAAGGAGGTCCTGGTTCAATTCCCAGTCAGGGCACATGCCAGGGTTACAGGCTCGATCCTCAGTGTGGACATGCAGGAGGCAGCTGATCAACGATTCTCTCATCATTGACATTTCTATCTCCCTCCCCCTTCTCGCAGAAGTCAGTAATAAAAAAACATACATACAAAAAGAAGCAGTCAGTCATCAGGAGGAAACTTTTTGGAATAAAGAGCTTATCCATACATTATATCCATACGCAATTAAAATATGGATACAAAAAAGACAAAATGTTATAATTACTTGGTGGAAATATGAGCGTTGTTATTCTCATACTTCTCTGCATTTTTCCAAAATAAGAAAATCTATAAAAAGAAAAATAATCTCTTTCCCAGATTCACTTTGGGGCCTTGGAAGAAAATCATTTGACTATACTTGTGTGTCTTTCCCTGGACTGTATTCTGTTCACTAGTTATCCTCCTCTAGCTTTAATTTTTAACTTTGTATACTCTTTCATTTTGGAATCAGCTTGTGAATTTCTATTAAAAAAAGCCTGCTAGGATAGAAACATCAATAATGAAATAGAATGATTGATTGGCTGCCTCCTGCACGCCCCCTACTGGGGATTGAGCCAGAAACTTGGGCATGTGCTCAGACAGGAAATCAAACCCATGATCTCCTGGTTTATAGGTTGATGCTGAACCACAGGTATCAGCAATATTTTGCAGATTATAATATAGAGCTCTTGTCCATCACTTGTTAAATTACCCCCGAATATGCCATGTTTTGTATGCTATTTTAAATTCATTTTCCAAGCTCAGATTCAATGGTTGCTACCGTATTATACAGAAATACAATTTATATATACTGCCTTTGAAACTGTGACTATTTTTCTTTAAATATATTTTATTGATTTTTTACACAGAGGAAGGGAGAGGAATAGAGAGTTAGAAATGTCAATGAGAATCATCGACTAGCTGCCTCCTGCACACCCCCGACTGGGGATGTGCCTGCAACCCATGTACATGCCCTTGACCGAAATTGAATCTGGGACCTTTCAGTCTGCAGACCGACGCTCTATCCACTGAGCCAAACCGATTTTGGCTGAAACTGTGACTATTATAATCACTTGCTAGTTCTGATGATTTTAAAATAATTTTGTTACGAATTTTGTTGTGTATATAATCATGCCGTTTGTGAGTAAAATAGTTTTATTTCTTCCTTTTCAATAATAATGTTTATTTAAAAAATACATTATTTTTGCCGAAACCAGTTTGGCTCAATGGATAGAGTGTCGGCTTGGGGACTGAAAGGTCCCGGGTTCGATTCCGGTCAATGGCATGTATCTTGGTTGCGGGCATATCCCCAGTAGGGGGTGTGCAAGAGGCAGCTGATCGATGACTCTGCTGCCTCCTACATGTCCCATATTGGGGAGCAAGCCCGTAACCTTGGCATGTGCCCTGACCGGGAATCGAACCCTGACTCCTGGGTCATAGGTTGATGCTCAACCACTGAGTGACACTGGCCAGGCTACTTATTTTTCTTGCTGAAGTGGTGAGAGTGGAATCCTTTAGTTCCTGATCTTAGAGGAAAAGCATTAAGCCTGTCACTATCCTATATAATAAAAGCCTAATATGTTAAGGCCATGCAACCATTTGCTATGACATGCACAAACCACTAGGGGGCAGAGGCTCAATGCAGGAGCTGTCCCCTGGTGGTCAATGTGCTCCCACAGGGGAAGCACAGCTCAGCCAGAAGCTGGGCTCATGACTGGTGAGCGTAGCTGTGCTAAGGATGTCCAACTGCTGTCAGCTGGACATCCTCCGAGGGCTCCCGGACTGTGAGAGGGTGTAAGTCAGGCTGAGGGACCTCCCTCCCTCCACCCTCTAGTTATGTATATTGCTAATGGTTACTTGATTGGGGGTAACTTATCAGTCTGAGTAAGTTTCCTGTTTTTAGTTGGCTGGGAAGTTGGTTTTTCTTTCTTTAAGGTTCATTTCCTGGTCAGGGCACATACCTGGTTTTGGGCTTGTACATCCCTAGTAGGGGATGTACAGATATTTTTCTCTATCCCTCTCCCTCTAAAAAATAAAAACATATTTTTAAAAATCATAAATAGCTGTTGCACATGTCATCTGCTTTTTATGCATGTTAAAATGATTATTGGATTTTTATTTCAAAGAATAGTTTGATTTTTAAATAGAGAGGAAACAAAAGAAACATTGATGTGAGAGTGCAACATTTATCTGCTGCCTCCTGCATGACCCTCCTTCCCCAAATGGGGATTGAACCGGAATCCAGGCAAGCGACCTGAACAGGAATCAAAGTAGCAAACTTTCAGTGCATGAGATGGCGCCCAACCAAATGGGCCACATCAGCCAGGGCAATCATAGGATTTTAACATGGCATTTTACACTGATTTTTGAATGTTAAATCAACATTGCAGTCAGGGATAAACTTCTCTTGGTCATTTTTGTATATTTAGCACACCAGGTTTGATGTGCTAAATTTATAAGATTTTGCACATATATGCTAACAGGAATATTGGTCTAATTTCCTTTTCTTGTAACATCCTTGATTTGAGCTTGTTATCACAATTATACTCATCTCACAAAATGAGCTGGACAATGTTACCTCATCTATAATTACAGATCGGTATTGTTTCTTCACCAAATGTTTGAAGTGAAGGAAGGGAACCAGTTTCCCCACCCCGATGCTTCCATTTTTGGGAATATTGCTTTTGAGCTGTTTATTAAGAAACAAAAGACTCAGAAAGAACTTTTGACCCTAACCCGTTTCTGTCCAAGAGATTCAAACAGAAACACCTGCTTCAGGAAGGAGATCTCAGAATGTTCTCCTCAGCCTAATTTGAATTGAGCAATGTAAACAAGAGGGCTTCAGGAAGGGCCTGGTAGCTAGACTGACACTGTGTTCCACTGTCTCACAATTGCCTCGCAGGAAGATTCTTGCTGTATGTTCTGCCTCATGCATGTTCCACTCTTCCAGAATCACCCATTCACACTTATGAAACCTAATACCCTGCCTCCTCCTTCTCCGGTGTCTTATGTGAATTCCCCATGCACAGGTATTAAAACTTTGATTTTCTCCTGTTAATCTGTCTCTGTTGATTTAATTATTAGCCCAGCTAGAACTTAGAAGGTGAGAAGGAAGGTATTAATTTAAAAATTTTTTTTTTTGGCTTTAAACAACAGAACTTGATCGTCTCAGGGTTCTGGAAGCCAGAGGCCCAGAATCAGGATGTTGGCAGAGCTGTTTCCTCCTGGCGGCTCTAGGGAGAATGTGTTCAATACCTCTCTTCTAAGTGCTGGTCGTCTCCGACAATCCTTGGTGTTCCTTGACTTGTAGATGTATCCCTCCCATCTCCGTCTTCATCCATCACATGGCCTTCTCCTCGTGTGTGTCTGAGGTATTAATATTGTTTAGCCCCCGCCAAGAATAAAACAGACAGAACAGAATTAAGATAGCAGACTTAAGCCCAAACCTCACAATAATTGCATTAAATGTAAATGGACCAAACACTTCAATTAAAAGCAGTTCGGTAGGGAAAGAAAATTTCAAAAAGTGGAGCTAGAACAAGTGGATATCCACATAGAAAAACAAACAACAAAACCCCCACTAAAACAAAAAACTATAAAAGTTATAGAAGGTAATATGTGAGAAAGTAACTGTACAAGAGTATCTTTCATGACCTTGAGATAAGATTTCCTAAACAGGTAACAGCAAACACTTAAAATGATGAATTTTCTCCTCTAGTCAAGCAACAGGTCAGTAGAAAAAGACGTGTATCAGCTTTAGCCGGGTAGCTCAGTTGGTGAGTGTCATCCCAATACCACAAAGTGGTGGGTAAGATCCCTGGTCAGGGAACATACAAAAATCAACCAACGAATGCGTAAATAAATGTTTCTCTCTTTCTTTCCCCAGGTCTTTGCAAAATCAACAAATAAAATTTTTTTTTTTTTAATTTATCTTTATTGTTGCACTGCCAGCACGGCTCAATGTTATGTCAACCAGGAGGTCACGGTTTGATTCTCACTCAGGACACATGTCCCAACTGTAGGTACAATCCCCAGTGTGAGGTGTGCAGGAGGCAGCAGATTGATGCTTCTCTCTCTTCATTGATGTTTCTATCTCTCTCCCCCTATCTGAAATAAATAAAAATATATTAAACATTTTCTTTCTTGTTTAAAGTATTAGATGTCCCCTTCTCTTCTACTGTAAACATTTTTTAAAAAGGAAAAAAAGCTCCCACATGTATCATATCCAAAATATGATACATATCCAAAATATGTAAAATACTACGAATCAATAATTAAAAAAGCAAACAAACCAATTTTAAAAATGGGGAAAAGACTTGAAGAGCCACTTCACATGACATAGGAATGGCCAATAAGCACATGACAACTGCTAACAGTATAACCACTTTGAAAATTATAATTTTTTATAACAAGAAACACGGAAACCTATGGCCACAAAAAGAATTCAGCAAATGTTAATAGCGCCTGGAAAGTGGGGCTTAGTTGTTGGTTGGGCAACGATCTGTGAACCAGGAGATCACGGTTAGATTCCTGTCAGGGCACATGCCCAGATTGCTTGCTGGATTTCCAGTAGGAGACAGCCAAGCAATGTTGCTCGCCCTGGCTGGTTTGGCTCAGAGTATAGAGTAGGGGTGTCGAACTCAATCAGAGAAGGGGCCAAAATCTAAAATCCAGCCTAAATCGCGGGCCGAATGGTTTACTGAACAGTCGTAAACTGTCATTGTGATGGAAATGCAGCGGAGTGCAGTGATGACAGCGCGGTGGGGGCCACATTGCAAGGCCTGGTGGGACGGATTTGGCCCGCAGGCCTTGTGTTTGACACATGTGGTATAGAGCCTGTGGACTCAAGGGTCCTGGGTTCCACTGCGGCCAAGGGCACATGCCCGGGTTGGGGGCTCGGTCCCCAGTAGGGGGCGTGCAGGAGGCGGCCAGTCAATGTTCTCATCACTGATGTTTCTATCTCTCTTCCTCTCTGAAATAAAACAATACATTTAAAAAACATATATATTAAAAAAAACAATGTTTTTCTTTCATCATTGATGTTTCTATCTCTCCCCTCCTCTCTCTAAAAATCAATAAAATTTATTTAAAAATAGGTATATTTTAAAAAAGAATGTTAATAGTAGCTTTATTCAAAATAACCCCATGAAATCAAGAGGCCATCAAAATGAGAATAAACAATCCAATGTAATTTACTAACTGAAAAGAATCAAAATACTGATACTCTACCCATACATGCAATAATATGGATGAGTTTCACAAAAACCATGCTGAAGAAGCCTGACACCAAGAAGCACACACTGTAGGTGTTACTCCATTTATATTAAGTTCTCTAAACAGAAATAAAAATAAAGGTGAGGTTTTCAGAGATACACTGGGAAGAGGCATGAGAAATTTTTCTGGGACGATGAAAATATTCTATATCGAAAGGCGTTACACTGTGGTTCGATGCCAAAACTCATCTAATTGCAGTGGGTATAAATGGGACCTCAGTTTATTAATAAAAAAGCACATCGGGTACCGCGTAAGTGACTGGAAAAGGACGACCACATATTAGGGGACAAAGATGTGGGGGAAATGGTTAAGCTCGGCCTCGACGAGGTTCTGCCTCTCACGGGCCAACAACTAGCGGGACCAGCGCTGCACTGGGGACCGCGGGGCCGCCCCTTCCGCTTCCGCTTTCACGACGTTCAGGCTGCGTCCGGAGTCGGAATGGTTTAGTCCAAAGCCGGGTACAAGTTTTTTCTCCGCCACAAACGAACCGTCGTTATACACTCTTTCATCGCGTAATTCACAAACGTACTCATTCGCGAAAATACCCAGGGGTTCCCTGTGCACACTTAAAAACAAACAAACAAACAAAACAAACTCTCCCCACGCAATGGTAGCGTCCGCCTAGAAGGTAGTCCCCCAGGGTGGAGCGCACCATTCAAAGAGGGGGAGGGAGAGAGCTTAGCATCAAAACAAAGACACGCCCGTCCTTCCTGAAAGCCGTAATTAAGTAGTCCAGAAAGAAAAAGGAAAAAAAAAAAAGAGGAGAGGGTTATCAGCCTCCCTCCCCAGGTCATCGGAACCAATTTAAAAGACATTCTCTCTCTTTTCCCTTCCCTTTCGTCGGGTAAATATGCTGCTCCGAAGGAAGAAACCGGAAGTGGCACAGTGCAAGGGGCAGACATGTAAATGGAGAGCCAAACAATAACAGGGCTCCTGGACCTCTCAGACCGGGATCTTCCACCTGGATTTCGCGGGCAAACCTTTCCTTTGGCATTTCCCACTTCCACGACTCAGTATTTGATTGGATTTTCTTCGTCTAGCAGAGCCGGTTGGAAACATTATTCCAGGAAGGACAAAGGTCCGGTAGTTATGGGACCTTCCTTAGCAGCGTGGGCTCTCAGATCGCCCCGAATAATCATTTCAGAATGCAATCCCAGATTTCAGTAGGGTATCATGAGCTCTAAACTCTAGAGCCGGCAACATAATTTAATGAATAAGAATAGATCCAGGGACAAATGGCAAGGGGGGGAGGGGGAGGAGAGCAACCAAAGGACTTGTGTGCATGCATATTAGCATAACCAATGGACAGACACTAGGGCAGAGGGGGCATTGCCGGGGTGGGAATGACTGGGGGTGGGGGTAGGGGGTCGATCGGGGGAAAAAGGAGACATGTAACCCTTTAGACAAAGTAAGTAAGTAAGTAAATAAATAAATAAAATCTAGAGCCGGGAGTTCCCGATCCAAAAGTCTCAGGTCGTGTTATTTAACGATTCCCCGCTCCCGGCCCTGGGATGGGGATAGGAATGGGTGGGTGGGGAAGAACCCCTTAGGCCAGCGGAAAGTCTCTCCCCCCCCTACCCCCGCGCCCAGGTGTTCAGGTTCCCCGAAGTTCAACACCCCCCCCCCCCCGTGTTCAGGTTCCTAACATCCTCATTACCTACACCCAGACCTCTCAACAGAGCCGCCAGCCAAGCTTCTCCTCTCCCCGCAACCCCCGGCCGAATCGCCGAGACCCCAGCACCCAGCCTCCCCAGTTGAAAATATTCGGGGTCGAGAGAGCTCATGGGCTCGGAGAGGACTTGTCACACTGTCGGGAGCTTACCGGAGCTTCCGGGGAGCGTATCCCTGTCCTGGGAAGCACCCTCCGAGGCCGGGAGCCAGGGGACCCTGGGGGCCCAGGGGACACCTGCGTCCAGGACGGCGGCTTCGGACTTTTGAGCTCAAAACTTTTAGCGCCAGTTCGGGCACATGGGAGGGGAAAATCCCAATCCCAGCAACCCCCGCGAGACTACTGGCACAAAGCCGGGCAGTGGCCATGACAAGTAAGGGCAAGCAGCGTGCCGGCGGGCGGAGGCTATTGGAGAGGGGGGAAGAGTCCGGGTTCCGCCGTGTGGGTGCTGTAGCTACCGACATTTTGGGATGGGGAAGTTAGACGAGCCAGCGGCGTGAGGGCAGAATTGGTGGAAACCATTTTGGAAGACTCCTGCCATTATATCCGATTGGAAGGTGGAAGGAAGAAAGCCTTTGTACTTGCCGTTCCCTCTGCCTGGAACACCTCTCTCCCAGGTAGCTGGACAGTTTCTTCTCAGCGAAAGCGTCGCCTTTTAGGAAGGCTTTTATTAAGATCCCGATCTGATGTATTCCCCCTATTACTCTGTATCACACCATCTTGCTTTATTTTCTTCACAGCCCTATTACTACCTGAAAATATTTGTTCCTTGCCTTCAAATACACAGCAACGTAAACTTTAGTCTACTGTCTTATTCACTGTTTTATTTCCCAGGGCTTAGTACAGTGCTGGGAAGCAACTAAACGCTCAGTAATAAATGTGTATTTAGTGAATGAAGATACTAAAGTCTGAGGAACTTGGCGAGAAGAAAAAGTTCAAAACCTGTAAAAATCAAGCATGGCGCTAGCGCCCCCTGCAGCTGAGGTGAGAAGCAGGCGCTTTAAGGACGGCCGCGGGAGCTCGCCCTGGCAGACGCCTTCAGATTACAACTCCCAGGAGCCACGGGGAGCCCCACGGCTTCCTGGGAACCCTGAACCCTAGCCCCGCCCCTTCCGCGTTTCTCCCGCGAAATCTGAGCCGAGAGGCGGAGATCCAATCGGAAGGTTGGCCCAGATCTCGCGAGAGTGAGTGGCGCGAAGGGACCAACCCGCGAAGCTCCGCGGTGCTTTCAACGTAGGTGTCCCAGCTACTACTTTTCATTGCCGGGGTCTTCTGCCCCCTCCCGGGAGAAGAAGGGAGGCGCAGGTGGGTCTGTCGGCTTCCGGGATCCTTGTGCATTTGGAAGCGGAGCGGCCGGAGCAGCCTGCTGGCAGCCCGTGGGAAGAGGGCTGCCTGGCCGAGGCCAATGCCTGCCGGGCTTCCTCTGCGGTATGAAGACGTCCGAGGAGCCACCGTTAGCTCCCTACTGCCTGTCTGCAGACAAGGACCCAGCTTCAGCCCGTCTCTCGCCTCAGGCTTCCCCGATGGATAAAAATACGGACCCAGAACTGATGCCACTGACATCCGAAAGGGATGATCCGCCCCCCGTGTCTCCGGATCCCATGGTTGGCTCACCTTTGTCCCGGGAGCTGGAGGAGGGGGACCCAGCTTTTCTCTCCACTTCCCTGGACACAGGGTTTTGCACTCCTAGTGAGTTGAGCCCTGGAATCGAAGAGCAAGAGCTTTCTGAAAATGTGAGCCTTCCTGCAGAGGAGACGAACAGGCCAGATTTGGGGCCCGGAGAAGCCATGGAAGGTGTGTGTGAGGAGCCTGTTCCTGAGGATGAGGGATCCATGTAAGTGGTGACAGCAGTTGACTGAGGAAATCCGAGGACATTGGAAATCTGAGATGCATGGAAGTGTGAGATATATACCTTATCCTCCAGTCCTCAGTCCCAATTCTCCAGGCCTATTTCCTCTTTGCTTTGGCGACTCAGGTTTCTGTCCCCCATCTTCCTTCCAGCACTTGGAGCTACAGCTTCTCCCAGCTACCTCAGTTCCTCAGTGGTTCCTGGTCAGAGTTCAGCACCCAGCCTGAGAACTTCTTGAAAGGCTGTAAGTGGTAAGGAAAATGGGGCAGGGAGATAAACACACCTTCAAATACCCCATTTCTCTGGGAGAAGGATTCACCAGAGGTGGGAGTAGGAGTAAGAATCCCTCTTGGACAGACTTCACTTTCCCCTAGAATTTTGTCTTCTACTTCCCTCAGGTCTCGGAGGGGCTTTACTCCCTAGACGTAGGCTCAGCCCTAGCCCTACACTTGGAAAATGTTGGTCTGTCAAGCTTTCTAACTTTTGCCTACTCCTAGGGCCCCTGATGGTTCCTGCATCTTGACCAATAGTGCTGATAACATCCTGCGGATTTATAACCTACCCCCAGAGATGTACAATGAAGGGAAACAGCTGGAATATGCAGAAATGGTAAGGATAAGGGCTAAACCAGCCTCTTCACCAGACACTGAACATCTCCATCATGAATTTCCATAGGTAGCATTTTTTACCCTAAATTCTGAAGTCCTTTATTATTATTATTATTATTATTATTATTTAATATATTTTATTGATTTTGTACAGAGAGGAAGGGAGAGAGATAGAGAGCTAGAAACATCGATGAGAGAGAGAGTCATCGACCAGCTGCCTCTTGCACACCCCCCACCGGGGACATGCCCGCAACTAAGGCACATGTCCCTGACCGGGATCGAACCCGGGACCTTTCAGTCCCCAAGCCGACGCTCTATCCATTGAGCCAAACCGGTCTCGGCTGAAGTCCTTTATTATTTTTTAAAAAAATTGATTTGAGAGAGAAAGAAAGAAACATCTGTTTGTTGTTCTACTTAATTATGCATGCAACCTTACTGGGATTGAACCTGCAACCTTGGTGTTGGGAGGACGCTGTACCCAATTGAACTAGGGTATCAAGTCATTTAAAGAGATGTTTGTCCCCTCTTTAGTCAGGAATATGTGTGTTCCATAAAAGAGTAGTGAATTTCTAGTGACAGTACTTAATTGACTTACAGATTTTTTATTTTTAAAATTTTATTTTGTTTCTTTTCTTTTCTTTTTTAAGGAAGGGAGGGGGAGAGAGAGGTTGAAACATCAAGGATGAAAGAGAATTATTGATTGGCTGCCTTCACATCCTCCCTTTGGGGATCAAGAATCAAACATGGGACCCTCCATTCCACAGGCAGACACTATCCACTGAACCAAACCAGCTAGGGCTGACATTTTATTTTAGTAGTATTTTATTTTTTGTTAATCCTCACTAGAGGATATTTTTCCATTGATTTTTAGAGAGAGTAGAGGGAGAGAGACAGAGAGAAACATCAATATGTCGATTGGTTGCCTCCCACATGGGGATTGAGCCTGCAACTGAGATATGTGCCCTTGACTGGAATTGAACCTGGGGCCCTGCATACCTCAGGTTGATTGATCATCCCTATCCAAACTAGCTAGAGCCAGGTTTTTTTTTGAGAGTACATTTATTAAAGCTGGGCACAATGAAACAAGGAAGGGCTTAGGATAGAAGAAGCAACAGGAGGGAGCCTAGGCGGGGCTGCTGTGGCTCTGTAGAAATGTTATAAGATAGAAATGGCGCCCTAACCGGTGTGGCTCAGTGGATAGAGCGTTGGCCTGCGAACTGAAGGGTTGCAGGTTCAATTCTGGTCAAGGGCTTATGCCTGGGTTGCAGGCTCAATCCCCAGTAGGGGTCATGCAGGAGGCAGCCAATCAGTAATTCTCATCATTGATATTTTTCTCTCTCTCTCTCTCCCTCTCCCTTCCTCTGTGAAATCAATAAAAATATATTTTAGAAAAAGAAAAAGAAAAAAAAAACAAAAAACGGTGCTAGGCAGGGCTGCCTTGGCTCACTGGAAAGTCAGAGAAAAGGAACCTTGGAGACAGGTTGAACTGCCGCTGCCCATTGCTCCCCTGGTTGCAAGTCTTGTGGGGAAGCTTAGTGTTTAGGAGATGCATGCCTGAGAAGGAAGAAAGGTGTGGGCATGCTCCTGAGAGGGAGAGTGCCGACAAATATTTATTAAATGATTACCAATATATCAGTTACTGTGTGGTGCTGGGATAAAGTGAATGAGACAGATGAGCTGATTTGCTTTCTTGTTTGGGAGATAGACACAAACCTGCAAACCAATAAATAATCAAGTTCATTATGAATTATAATAAATGTAATGAAGGAAGTAAACAGACTGAGGAGAGAATAACGAGAAGATACCATGGAGATAAAATCGTCTGGGAGCCTTGGCTGGTTTGGCTCAGTGGATAGAGTGTCAGCCTGCGAACTAAAAGGTCCCAGGCTTGATTCCGGTCAAGGGCACATGCCTGGGTTGTGGGCTCCATCCCCCGTGAGGGACTTGGAAGAGGCAGCCGATCCATGAATCTCTCCCATCGTGGATGTTTATATCTCTCTTCTTCCTTCGTCTCTGAAATCAATAAAAATATAATTTAAAAAAATGGTCTCCTCTGAAAAGAAAAGGAGACTTGTAAACTGAGAACTGAATGATTATGAGATCAGTCATGTGAAGAGCTGTAGAAAGAACATTCTGGGGAGAGGCAGTGATCTTCCAAAACCAAGATCTGGGAAAGAAGAGCAGAAAAAAGACTGATGCACCTGGACTGAGGCCAGTGAGAGGGGAAGCGTGCTGGTTATGGAGAGATGGCCAGTAGCCACGTTGTCAGATCTTGTCAGTAAGGCGTTTGGAGTTTGTTTGGGAAGCCATGTAGAGTTTTAAAACAGAAGAGTAAAATGATGGCTGAATTTTAGAGAATGGATTGTGGGTGGGCAACAGTGAAATCAGGAAGACTCATTAGGATGCATTTTTCATGGTCCAGGCAGGAAATGATGTTGCTTGGGCTAGGGTATCAGGATAGATGGGGAGATGTGGGTGGATTTGAAGTATATTTTGTAGGATTTGGAGGTCAGTTGGATGTAGAATTGCAGGGAAGGAAGCAGTCAAGTGTGGTGTCCAGGTTTTGCTGCCAGATGGATGGTATGGTTTACTCAGAGCAGGAAACAGGGATATAAAAAGGTATTGGGACAAGTTAGGAGTTTTTAGGTACATTAAATTTGAAATGTAAAACTAAGGGGAGAAATTGGGGCTAGGGATATACTTTGAGGAGTGGGAGAGCATGTAGATAGTATGTCGTGTCTTGAGAATGGATTCAGTCCCAGAGAGAGTGTAGATGGAGAAGGAGAAGGCGCAGGCAGAGCTCTGGGCATCCCAGCATATGGAGGAGGGGTGCGGAAGAAATTACAAAAATGGAGGCAGAGTTATGCCAAATGCTGTTGAAGTGAGGCAGGTTTAGAGAATAACCCAAGAAGACATTAGTGATCCTGACAAGAGTACTGTCAGAGGAGTGATGGAGGCAAAAGACGATTAGAGTGGGTGGGAAAGGAAAAATAGAAAAATTAGCGTGGTTATGCATCTTTCCCCAGCAAGTTATTGGTCATCTGAGTTTGTAAAATGAGGATGATGAAAATAACACTCACCTCACATAGCTGTGAAAATTAAAAGAATTAAAGTGCTTAAAACAGTGCCTGACCTATAGTAAGCACTAAGTAGTCACTGATATTAGTTGAGTGCAAATATGGAGAATAGTCTGGTTGGGGTTTCTCAGGGGAGGAAGACAAGGGTGTCTTTTAAAAATATATATGTTTTTATTGATATTTACTTTTTTAATTTAAAAAATATATATTTTATTTATTTTTTACAGAGAGGAAGAAAGAGGGATAGAGAGTTAGAAACATCAATGAGAGAGAATCATCAATCAGCTGCCTCTTGCACACCCCCTACTGGGAATGTGCCCACAACCAAGGTACATGCCCTTGACTGGAATCAAACCTGGGACCTTTCAGTCCACAGGCCGACGCTCTATCCACTGAGCCAAACCGGTTTCGGCATGTTTTTATTGATATTTAGAGAGAGAGGAAGGGAGAGGGATAGAGAGATAGAAACATAAATAAGAGAGAAACAGCAACGTTGATCGGCTGCCTCCTGCACCCCTACTGGGGATCGATCCCACAACCTAGGCATGTGCCCTGACTGGGAATGGAACCAGTGACCTCTTAGTTTGTGGGTTGATGCTCAACCACTGAGCTACACCAGCCATGATGTAAATATATTGTTGATGAAGCAGATTAATTGTGGTAGAAATGGCAGAGCAAGCGAGCAGGATGGGTTGGAGATGGTAGCCAGAGACTGTGGTGGTGACAAGGCCCAGGACTCAATTATGGTGTCAGTTATAGCTGTGGGTGCTGAGGAGGTGAAGGAATGGGAAAGGCCATGATATTGGATGGATGTATCATTCTTTCATTGATTCATTTATTCAACACTGTTCTGTTTTGTTTTTTAGTACATTCTATGTACCAGGCCCTGTTTTAGAAGCTGAGGATTAGTCAAACAGAAACAGGCAAAAGTCCCTGTCCTTGTGACACTTATATTCTAGTGTGGGAATAGGCAACTAAAAAAAATAACAAAGTAAAACATATATGTAGTAATTGGACTAGCGTGGTGTCAAGAGAGATGGAGGGATGTGGATGCATTTGAAGTGTATTTTGTAGTACTTGGAGGGCAATTGAATGTGGAGGTGAAGGAAAAAAAGCAGTCAAGGATTATGTTCACGTAATTTTTTTAATCCTCATCAGAAGATTCATTGGTTTTAGAGAGAGAGGAAGGGAGAGAGAGAGAAACTTCAATGAGAGAGAAAAACCTATACTTGCCCAGCCTGTGGATCAAACCCACAACTAGGTAGGTTCCCTGACTGGGAATTGAACCCGCAACCTTCGGGTGTATAGGATGACACTACCACCAACTGAGCTACCCAGCCAGAGCTGACCTTACTATTTAGATGACATTTGAGCAGAGATGTGAAGGAAGGAAGAGAGTGAACCAAGCTGATGTTTTGGGAAAGAATACAATGGGCAGAGAGAATAGCAAGTTCAAAGTCCCAGTGGAAGTGAAAGTCACCAAGAATAACAGGAGTATTTATAGGAAGTGAGACAATAAACCAGGAGATAAAGTCTCAGTGAATGAGGGAAGATGACAAAAAGTGGGGAGCTAGACTGATGGCAAGAACTGGAGAGAAGCTAGAGTTTGGAGCAGTGGAAAGACTTAGAAATTACAGTGGGGAGCACAGTTGACACCCACCTCCTGTCCTGTATTGGGGAGAGGGGGTGAGAATTAAAGAAAAGCCTAGTAGAAAAATGAACAAAAATTATGAAAAGGCATACTTAAATTGCTAATAAACAGATAAATGTCTCCAAAAACCCCACATAAATAAATGTCTAACCTCAGTAGTATGAAGGAAATGCCAATTTATACCATTTCACAGCCTTCAAACTGAGAAAAATGTAAGGCTGGCAATAGCAGCAGGATGCAGAGCAACAGGCACTCTCATGCAGTCGGTGGAAGAGTGAATTGGGTTGAGCCCTTTGGGAAAAATGTGACATTACCTGGCAGAGTTGGCAAAGTACATGCCATTGAGCCCAACAACTTTCCTTGTTAGCAGAAGCTACAGAGAAACCCACCCTCTCACAGGTGTACCAGAATGTTAAAAAGCACACTAGCTAAAAAATGGAAAGACATCAGTGATTGTCGATAGAAAAGGAGAGCTGAGTGAAGTACTCTACCGCAGTGAACATGCACGAATTAGCGCCAAATGTGTCACCATAGCTAAATCTCACAATCACAACCAGTGTGATATCATTAATATTAAGTTTACATTGTTTTTTCTTTTAATACATTTTTATTGATTTCAGAGGGGGACAGAGAGAGAGAGAAACATCAGTGATTTTATTGATTTCAGAGGGGAACAGAGAGAGAATCATTGATGGGTTGCTTCCTGATGCCTCCCTCTGAGAATCAAGCCTGCAACCCTTGACTGGAATTGAACCTGGGACCCTTCAGTCCGTAGGCAGACACTCTATCCGATGAGCCAAATCAGTTAGGGCTACATTGTTTTTCCTTTGTATAAATATACAGGCAGTCCTCGGGTTTCTTCGAACTGGATATAAATCGTTTCATGGTTATGTCACCATCTCCCATTTATTTATTAAGAAAAAAAGTTCTGTCATTTTGACATATGTACATATGTGCTTTATGCTTTTTTATTATTTATTTACCACAAGTAAAGGTCAGGAATTGTTATCTTTAAAAAATTTTTTTTTCCTGTTTCACTTCATTGCTGCTGTGTATGTGCTCCATGTGAGTGACATAGGTGCTTATATAGGTGGGTTCCAACTTACGGTGAAAATTGTGTACGTCATGCCATAGGAAGGGATCTCCGATGTAACCCGAGGACCTACTGAATTCCTAAAGAAATTCATGAGGTTGGCAAATTCAGGATAGTGTTTAACTCTGAGGGAAGGTTTCATTGGGCTGAAATTTTAACTGTTTTGTATATTTTATTTCTTAAGCTGGGTGAAAGAGTTACAGTTTTTTTTTTTATTAATACTTTGCATATTTGAATTATTTAATTTTTTAATTTTGATTTTTTTTGTTAACCCTCTCCTTAGGATATTTTCCATTGATTAAAAAAAAGTAAATATGCCGAAACCGGTTTGGCTTGTACCTTGGTTGCGGGCATATCCCCAGTAGGGGGTGTGCAAGAGGCAGCTGATCGATGACTCTCTCTCATTGATGTTTCTAACTCTGTATCTCTCTCCCTTCCTCTCTGTACAAAATCAATAAAATATATTAAAAATGCAGATTTCTGTATGGAACTCCCAGATTCCAGAAAGGGTCAGGAATCTGTATTTAAAAAAAAAAAAAAAAAAAAAAAAAGTAAATATGTGATTTTAGCCCAGCCAGTGTGGTTCAGTGATTGAGCATCGACCTATGTTTTTATTGATTTTTAGAGAGAGAGAAAAGGAGAGGCATTGAGAGAGACACACATCAATGAGAGGGGAACATCATTGGCTAGTTGTTTCCTTTACACCCCGCACTGGGAATTGAGCCAGTAACCCAGGCATGTGTCCTGACCAGGAATTGAACAGCTGACATCTTGGTTTTTGGGTCAGCATCCAACTACTGAGCTAGAGACAGAGAGAGAGCGAGAGAGCGAGAGAGCGAGAAAGAAAGAAAGAAAGAAAGAAAGAAAGAGATAAACATTGATGTGAGAGAGACACATTGATTGGTTGCCTCCCAAAAGTGGCCTGGCTATATGAGCCCAGAACTGAGGCCAGGATCAAGCCTTCAACCAAGGTACATGCCCTTGACCAGAACCAAACCCGGTGCCCTTCAGTCCTTGGGCCAGTGCTCTATCCACTGAACTGGCTAGGGCTGTTTAATTATTTAAGGCCTCAAGTGGCACCTAGTAGATGCTTAGTAAATATGCGTATCATTGCCTTAGCTGGTTTGGCTCAGTGGGCAGATTGTCAGTCTGTGGACTGAAAGGTCCCAGTTTCGATTCCGGTCAAGGGCATGTACATTGGTTGTGGGCACATCCCTAATAGGAGGTGTGCGGGAGGCAGCTGATCGAGGTTTCTCTCTCATCAATGTTTCTAACTTTCTATCTCTCTCCCTTCCTCTCAATAAAAAAATCAATAAAATATACATTTTTTACAAAAAAGAAAAGAACATCGGCCTGTGAACTGATGGGTCCCGGGTTTGATTCCGGTCAAGGGCACATGCCCGGTTGTGGGCTCGATCCCCAGGAGGGGGCATGCAGGAGGCAACTGATCAATGATTCTCTCTCAACATGGATGTTTCTATCTCCCTCTTTCTTCCTCTCTGAAACCAATAAAAAAAATGAAATACTATGCATATTATTGGTTGGTTCTTTGTTGGCACGTTATTTATTTTTTCTTCTCTGAGTGTTTAAAAAGCAAAGGATGAATGTGTATGACTTTTGGTGGCCCACGTCTGACATTAACGTATGAGCTGACCTTTGAATGTTGAGATAAAGATTCTGTTCTTCATATTGACCCCATCTGCCCTCTCCTGCCTGGCTAAATGATGACACATGGTCTCCCTCTGCCGTAAAGCTGCTGGAGGTCCAAGATGCCTCCCTTCCCTGCCAGTGACCTAGGCATTCCATCTCTGTCCAGGTCCCCGTCCTTCGGATGGTGGAAGGCGACACCATCTATGATTACTGCTGGTATTCTCTGATGTCTTCCAACCAGCCAGACACCTCCTAGTAAGTGAAGTCCTCTGCCTCTGCTACCCCCACCCCCAACCCCCAAACAGTTTCAAGGGGATCCTCTACCGAGAATCAAGGGCTGCCCAGGGATTCTGGGGGGAGGAAGCTGGGTGTGCCCTTCAGGTGCGAGGTCTGAAGGCCGGTCAGTTGGCTTCCCACCCTGGTAGCAGCAGGGGCTCAGTGTCCTTGTTGTTCTCAGCGTGGCCAGCAGCAGCCGGGAGAACCCAATTCACATCTGGGATGCATTCACCGGAGAGCTCCGGGCTTCCTTTCGCGCCTACAACCACCTGGTAGGGACTCCCGCCCAGCCCCGGCTTGTCCTGGCCCAGCTTTCCCTCCGTGAGGACGGGTGACGTGCTTTACGAGGCCTGTTTTTGTCCTCCCAGGATGAGCTGACGGCAGCTCACTCACTCTGCTTCTCCCCGGACGGCTCCCAGCTCTTCTGTGGCTTCAACCGGACCGTGCGTGTCTTTTCCACGGCCCGGCCCGGCCGTGACTGTGAGGTCCGAGCCACGTTTGGTAAGCACCTGTGCTTCTAAGAGAGGAAGCAAGAAAAGGGCACTGCCATGCGCAGAGGGGCCTTGTGTGAGCCAGGGACCACATGTTGGGGTGTGTGTGTGTGTGTGTGTGTGTGTGTGCCACATCCTCCTCCGTACAGCCGTGGCAGGCAGTAGTGCCTGATGATGGGCAGAGGAGAAAACACTCGGAGGCATGAAACATTCCCGAGGTCAAACCGGTGAGCAAAGAGCTTGTTCGCTCTGAGCCCAGTTCCTGTTGGCTGTGTACCCTTTGGTCTCCACAATCTTGGCATCGCCAGGATATTGGAGGTGAAGCTGACTCTATTTTACTACGAGCCTTCAGCTTTCCATTCCTTTCAGGAAAAACAGATCTGAGAGGGAGGAAGTAGGTCTCAGGCATTTAGGTCCTTTGTGGGGGTTGGGGGGGGATAGGAGGATCTTGTGGCGGATGGGGTCGGGGAGATACTGAGTTCTGGCGCAAGGGCTGTGGGACAGGGACAGAGGTGCGCCTCTGATGAGCCCGGTTAATGTCAGGTGCCCCTGCTCGCTCCCCCACTCTGTCCCTTCCCTCTAGCAAAAAAGCAGGGCCAGAGCGGCATCATCTCCTGCATCGCCTTCAACCCGGCCCAGCCCCTCTACGCCTGTGGGTCCTATGGCTGCTCCCTGGGCCTGTATGCCTCGGACGATGGCTCCCTGCTCGGCTTGCTGGGAGGGCACCGAGGGGGCATCACCCACCTCTGCTTTCACCCGGATGGCAACCGCTTCTTCTCAGGAGCCCGCAAGGTAGGCGTCATGCTGAGCTCCCAAAGGGCAGTAGGCAGGAGTGGGGATGTAGGCTGCTATGTTGGGGGTAGACGTGAGAAAAAAATCACCGCAAGCTAAAGGAGTGCCTGTACAGCTGAGGGAAGCAGAGGTGTCTGGGTGGTGGTCTCCAGGCCCCTGTTCTATGTCTTCAGGATGCTGAGCTTCTGTGCTGGGACCTCCGGCAGCCTGGTCATCCACTGTGGTCCCTGAGTCGTGAGGTGACCACCAACCAGCGCATCTACTTTGATCTGGACCCGTGAGTGGCCGTGGGTCCTTCCTTCCCAGGGCGCCGGTGCCCCCTGCAGCCCAGGCTCGAACCCCCGGGTGTGAGGGGTTCCTGGGCCGGGATGACGACTCCGTGCCAGCAAGCCTCCGCTCTCTCCCCAGGACCGGGCAGTTCCTGGTGAGTGGCAGCACGAGCGGGGCTGTGTCTGTGTGGGACACTGGCGAGGCCGGGCACGAGAGGAAGCCGGAGCCGGTGCTGAGCTTTCTGCCTCAGAAGGACTGCACCAATGGAGTGAGGTCACACCACAGAGCCTGGGGCTCGGGCGGGGAGGGAGGTGAAGTGCAGAGGGAGCCAGCATCCATCCTCTCTGAGGGTGCTGACAGACGCTGCCTGTCTCTCCCTCCAGCCTGCACCCCAGCCTGCCGCTGCTGGCCACGGCCTCCGGTCAGCGTGTGTTTCCGGAGCCCACGGACAGTGGGGACGAGGGGGAGCAGGAGGTGGACCTTCCCCTGCTCTCCATGCGCCACGTCCACCTTGAGTGTCAGCTTCAGCTCTGGTGGTGTGGGGGGGGCCCAGACCCCGGTCTCCCTGATGCTCAGCAGGGGGAGAAGGAACAGGGGGGGACAAACAGTGGTGGGGATGAGTTTCTATAAAAAGGTTTTATATGATACCAGAGTCTCTGTGTCTGTTTGGGAAGGCAAATGATGGAGAGAAGGTTGCGGGCGGTGGGAGAGGTGGGGGGGTCGGGGGTGTATGGTGGTGTGGGGGGGTGTGCCCATTAGTGGGCTCCCTAGACCAGCAGCAGTGGGGATTGGCATATTGTTCCTAAAACCAGGGTTGAGAGGTGGTACTAGGCAGGAGCCAATGGGACTACTGTGCTCAGTGTGAAGTCAAGTAGTGGGGGTGGGGCTTCATGCCATTGACTGGTTGGTTGCTAGGCAACTTGATAAACGGAAGAGGGGGGAACCTGTTTGAAATCTCACTCCCAAGGTGGGGTGGCAGGGGTCACAGTGAGCGTGGTGGAGCAGGAGTGGCAGGAGCTGTGTGTCAGACTGCTGGGCGTGACTATGTGAGACTGTGCAGATGGTGACAGACAAGACACCCGCTCTCTCTTGCTCAACACTAGTTACCCTCCTCCAGCAGCAGAGGGACCATCACTCAGCGCTGGGAGAGGGGAGCAGAAGCACCCCCGCCCCTCCCCTGGGCTCCCCAGGAGGCCCTGTCTGAGTAGCCAGAGTCAAGGACACATGAGAAGAGTAAAGGTGCTCAGAGACACACACGTCACATCTGTATTTCCGTTAGATGCAGGACAAGGGTGAGCGTCTCTCATTCAGCAGTTGTTACTGGTGTTTCTCCATTTATCTGCTCTGTCTTTGGGGGGGGGGGGCGGGCAGTATGTTATTTCAAGCAGCAGCTCGCTCCCCCTTTCCATCCCCCCCACCCCCACCCCAACACACACACCTTGACAAACACTGAATTGGGGAGCTGTGAAGGGTTACTGTCGGCAGGAATCTGAAGAGACTGTCAGTAGGGGGGTTGATTTTGGACCTCAAAAATCAAAGGGAAGGGACTGAAGGCCTGTAACAGCTCGAAAGGGGAGAGGAATGCCACCTCTGCCCAGAGGTGCTGAAAGCTAGGGTTCTTGCACACAAGCAGGCAGCCCCCTCCCTTCCCCCAGGATAATTGGAAACAGCCTTCCAGCTGAATGCGAGTTTGGGGCTGTCTGTACTCCCTTTCCTCTCCCAGCCCATGTCTCCCCATAGCCGTCCAAGAAGGGCCCACGTTTACCCCCTAATCTGCTTTTCACCAACCCCTGGATAGCAGTAAAGGGCACAGGAGGCTGTGACAACGAACCCAGGGGTAAAAAAGACCCCTCGGTACCCCTTTCTCTTTCAGCAACTTGGGTTTGGTTCCTAGACACCCTGTGACCTTGGGCTAGTCCCAGGGCCTCCCTGAGCCTCAGTTTCTTCATCACTGCAATGGGGATCCTTTATTTAGCTCTGCCCGCCCACCGCACACAGGTGGTCGCTCAGCCCCTGGGTTAAGGTTATCGCCCTTCTCCCCGGCCTCCCGGGGGCGGCGGTGGTGTTTGGGAGGCGGGAGGCGGCGGCTGCGGGAGCGACAGGGGCTGGGTTCCCGGGGCGGAGAAGGCGAGAGCCTTTCCGAATCTGAGAGATGAAGATCCCTAGCGCTCCGGAGGGGAGATGGGCAAGAAACTGAGCCAGAGACCGGAGTCGTCAACACAAAGGGGGCGTGAGAGCCCGCGCCGGGGAGCGGGGAGCGCGGCGGCGGGCTGGGCGCGGCGGCGGGAGGTGCGCGGCCGCGGGAGGTGTGGGGGCGTGGGCTGCGGGAGCCTGCCGCCCGCTCCGCCGCGAGCTCCAGCTCCGGCTTTTCCCTCCGCCACCCTCTCCCCCTCCCCGTCTCTCCTTTAACTCCCCCTCCCGGGCTCAGGACTGGTTTCCTCCCTTAGCCCGCTGCCCTCAATCCCGGCGAGGCTGGGGCTCCGTCTCGGCGCCCCCTTCCTCGCTCCCTCGTCCGCCGCCCCATGCCGCCGCCGCCGGGCGCCCAGCTCCCTCAGTCCCCGACTTAGGCCCGCTCTCCCACCCCGGGGTGCTGGCGCCTGGGCTGGGGCGCGGGAAGCTCGCAGACCGCCCCTGGAAGGGCTCCGGAGGGCTGAGCGCCCCGGAGCCGGGCGCGGGCAGAGCAGGACGCGGGTCCGCGTGGGAGCGGGGGTGTCGGCCGCCCGGGGGGTCGGGGCAGAATAGCCTGGACAGCGAAGGCAGTCACCCCAGGGGGTGATCGACTTTGGGGGAGTTGGTGCCCCGCCCCCAGGCCTTGGCGGGGTCATGGGGGCCCCCCATTCTAGGCCGGGGGGCGTGCGAGTCGGGGCCCTGCTGCTGCTCGGTTTTTGGGGGCTGGTGTCTGGGCTCAGCCTGGAGCCCGTCTACTGGAATTCGGCGAATAAGAGGTGAGCGACCCGGGCTGGGGAGACCCTAGCCCTTCCCAGCAGGGAGTGTGGGAGCCTGGGGGACCTGGGAGCTGAATCCCCTGAGCTGGGAGGGCCCTGGAGGGAGGGTGCCGGCGCTCTGCTGGAAGCTGATGGTGACTGGACGGATGGTCTTGGGAGCCAGCCTCCCGGTGGCACACGGAGCTGGAGGCGTGTGTGGTGATATCCAGGTACTGGGAGTTTGAGAGACCCCAAGGGCGAGGATCGGAAAGTTCCCGGGGAGCCGGGCGGGCAGTGGAGTGGTGGTGTGGGTTTGTGGGAGCCTTGCCTGGTGTCGGAGGCTGGGCTTGGCGGGAGCCTGGTTAGTGTCAGCTCTCAGGAGAGCCGCTGAGTAGGTGCTGCTGAAGCGTTGAAGGGAAAGGCAGGGTGCCTCCCGCCACAGAAAGGACTCCAGTGGAGATGGGAGGGAAGGGGGCTCAGTGTGGGGACAACTCCCCAGGGCTTGTTGGCTCTCTTCACACAATCGGGCTCCCAACTCTTGCCCCCAGCCAGGCGGTCAGTAGCCCTGGGTGGAACAGTGTCCCCGTCGATGCTATTCCTGCGCTCTGGCTTCTGGACTTCCTTCTGAAAGAAGCCGGGAGCCCCTCAAGCCCCCTGCAATCTGAAGTCCCCAGGACTCCATGGCTCCCTCCCCCATCTTTGCTACAAACTCTCCCATTAGATCTCGTGGCAAGGCATGCTTGCTTCGCTCTGAAGAAAGGCCAGAGGTCAGATGAAACTTCAAGCCACACTGGGGAGAACCCTGGGAGGTCATCTGGGTGTCTTGCCTCCTTGCAGACCTCTCTCCCCATTAGCAAAGGAGTTCTGTGTTTTGGAAAAAATCCCTGGGGGGAGGCTGCATGAGGCCCTGGGAAGAGGGTGGACTTTGGAGCACTTCAGATCTTAACGGGTGAGCTGTGTGGCCTTGGGCACATGCCTTAACCTCTCTGGGTTTGTGTCCCCAGTCCTCACAGCTCTTAGAGGATCAGAGGTGAGGTGTTGGAACATACTCACTAGGATTATTGGTCTTCCTCTCTACTTCATTCACAGCCTCCCACATCTCACCGTTCTGGCCTCCCTCACATTTCTTTGGGTATAATCTCAACTGTCCTTTCTCTCTCTCTCTCTCTCTCTCTCTCTCTCTCTCTCTCTCTCTCTCTCTCTCTCTCTCTCTCTCTCTCTCTCTCTCTCTCTCTGATATGAGAGAATCTGGATGATGCTCTCCAATGGAGCTAACAACTTGAGCTAACCCAGCCAGGGCTCTCACCTGTATTTTCCTTACCCAGCCCCGTACCTGTAAACTCCCAGGTGCATTTTATCTGCTTCGGCTTGAAGACATTAGGCTTATTCTAATAGAGTTGAGGAAAGGGAATTGGGGTGTTTGGGAGGCTCTTTGGGATGTCGGGTGGTCAAATACAGAGCAGCAGCCCCCTGGGGTCCAGTCCTGAGACCTGTCTGCCATCTGTGAAGAGGGAAGGGCTGCAGGCCGGCGAGGAGTGGCTGTGCTGGGCCGATGGATGCCTGAGCGGAGGGAGATGTGGGCTTGTGACGGCGGTGGTTAGAAAAGGCAACTCCTTCCTTTCCAAAGCAATGGGGCAATTTTCCCTGGGAAGTCAGAGACCTGAGGGAAGAGAGGTGCTAAGCAAGGCAGTGTTGGGGAGCTGGCCCCCAGACCCTGGTCCCCATTAGCCCCATTCAGGATCATTGCCAGGCTAGGCGTTCGCCTCCTGTCACATTGCCTGGCAAACTTGGGACCCTAGTCTTAGTTACCCTCTTTCCCCCTCCCGCTTTCTGCTCTGAAACCCTGAAATTCGGTTGTGGCTTGGGGGAGGGGAGGCTCTGCCCCCATGGTTGACTGCCATAGAATAGTGAAGTCACCTGGGAGGGGTGGGCTGTGTGGTTCCAGAGAGGCCAGCTCCTTGGTAACTGGCATCCTGTTGCCAGGGCAACAGAGCTGGTGATGAAGGGAGAGATGGCAGTGTGCGTGTGGTGAGGGCAGGCTGAAGAGTGCAATTGGGCAACCAAGGGGGCAGGAGACCTCTGAGCCTGGCTTCCCGCTGCTTCCAGCTGAGCTGACGGAGCCCTTCGTGCCTGCTCTCTCGGAACGGACTTCCTAGTCAGACAAAGGCTGACCTGCAGGGATGTGGGACGAGGGAGGCGAAGCTCTGGGGCCAGACCTCTGACACCTCTCCCCCTTGTCCGCCTCAACCTCCTCCCATAGGTTCCAGGCAGAGGGTGGTTATGTGCTCTACCCTCAGATTGGGGACCGGCTAGACCTGCTTTGCCCCCGGGCCCGGCCTCCCGGCCCCCACTCCTCTCCTAATTATGAGTTCTACAAGCTGTATCTGGTAGGGGGTGCCCAGGGCCGACGCTGTGAGGCACCCCCTGCCCCAAACCTCCTTCTCACTTGTGACCGGCCAGACCTGGATCTCCGCTTCACCATCAAGTTCCAGGAGTATAGCCCTAACCTCTGGGGCCACGAGTTCCGCTCGCACCATGATTACTACATAATTGGTACTGCTGGGCAGAGGGCAGGGCTGAGTGGGGAGGTGCTCCTGGGCTGGAGGGCAGATGAGGGAGAGTTCCACCGGAGCCGAGAGCGACCCCTGATGCCCTGGGGTGGTGTTGGGGCCAGGGCGTGGAGCAGGATTGAGGCCAGACTCTCCAGTGCCAACCTGTCCCTGTGGGTCTTCTCTCCCAGCCACGTCCGACGGGACCCGGGAAGGCCTGGAGAGCCTGCAGGGCGGCGTGTGCCTTTCCAGAGGCATGAAGGTTCTCCTCCGAGTGGGACAGAGTGAGTGGGGCTGGGGCGCCTCCGAGGAGCCGAGGGAGGTGGGGGCAGTCCCGTCACGGTCAGCACCCCTTTCTCTTTGGCCTTTGCTATCGCCAGGTCCCCGAGGAGGGGCTGCCCCTCGAAAGCCTGTGTCTGAAATGCCCGTGGAAAGAGACCGAGGGGCAGCCCACAGCCTGCAGCCGGGGAAGGAGAATGTGCCAGGTAGGAACGAGGAGACCAGCTCCTCCCTTCCCAGCCTTCTCTGCTCTTGGATCCCAGCTGCCTTGCCTTCGCCCTCTCCTTCCTCCTTTAGATTTTTTTTTTTTTTGGGGGGGTGGTGGTGGAAGAGGGGAAGAGAGGATGGGAGGGTGAGAAGGGAATGGAAGCCAAATGAGGAAAAGACTCAATTAGAACTAATTAGCCAAGTCAGCGCTTCAATCAGGGCTGTCAGAGAAGCGGGGAGGACGCTGGCACAGAGCGGAAGGGCTGGACACACCTGGATTCAGAGCTGGGCTTGGAGGGGTGGTGGGGACTTGGGGTCCCCAAGGGGCCTGTGCACTGGGAGCCCACGGGGCCCCCAAGGCTGGCTGCCAGATGCCCAGGTCGCTCCTTCAGCCCCTTCCCCTCTTTCCTCCTTCACCCCTTCCCTGCCAGGTGACCCCACCAGCAATGCAACTTCCCGGGGTGCTGAAGGCCCCCTGCCCCCTCCCAGCATGCCCGCAGTGGCTGGGGCAGCAGGGGGGCTTGCGCTGCTCTTGCTGGGCGTGGCAGGGGCTGGGGGTGCCATGTGTTGGCGGAGACGGCGGGCCAAGCCTTCGGAGAGTCGCCACCCCGGTCCTGGCTCCTTTGGGAGGGGAGGGTCTCTGGGCCTGGGGGGTGGAGGTGGGATGGGACCTAGGGAGGCTGAGCCTGGGGAACTGGGGATAGCTCTTCGGGGCGGTGGGGCTGCAGACCCCCCCTTCTGTCCCCATTACGAGAAGGTGAGTGGTGACTATGGGCATCCTGTGTACATCGTGCAGGACGGGCCCCCCCAGAGCCCTCCGAACATCTACTACAAGGTATGAGGGCTCCGCCCACCTGCTCTCCTGGATCCAGCCCTCCTTGCGGTGCTCCTCCGTGTAATTCATGGTTGGAGGGACACCTCTGGCATCTCCTTGGCCCCCTTTGCCCCACCAGCCTCTTTACTCCTCCTGGCTGTTGCCCTCTCCTCTACTTGTAGGATTCCTTAAGGTTTTCACCGAATCACTTCCTGCCCTGTGGTTGGCCACGTGTGCCCCTCTCTGTCTGTGGTCCCGTGTCCTATTCCCTTGGGAAGGAGGCGGAGACTCAGCCACCTCTTCTGATGGCCCAGGGATCCTTGCTCCCCACACCTGCTGAGATCTGGGGTGGGAACAGTCTGCCTTCGCTGGGCACCTCTTTTTGCCTCTCACTGTTTTTCTCCTTTCTCTCTCTCTCTCTCTCTCTCTCTCACACACACACATTCTCTCATTCTCTCTCTCTCTCTCTCTCTCTCTCTCTCACACACACACACACACACACACACACACACACACATTCTCTCATCTCTCTCTCTCTCTCTCTCTCTCTCTCTCTCTCTCTCTCTCTCTCTCTCTTCTGTCTCTAAGTCTGTTTCTCTTCCCTAGCATTCCCTTCCCTACATCACCTTGCACCCTCTTGGCTTCTTATCCTGTGCCTCTCCCATCCCCTAGGTGGGGGCATCAAAGCTTTTCTCCCCTCAGCTCCCTCTCCTTACCTCTTGTCAACCACTCCCCTCAATCTGCCAAAAACGGGGGCCTTATGGGGGAAGCTCTGGCAGCCCACCCCTGCTCAGGGCATGGGCAGCGGGGCTCCGTCTCTGCCCTGCCCCAGGCTCTGCATACTCGCTCCAGCCGTTTGGGGTGGGTGGGTTATGACAGCTGCCACGAGAAGTATCCCGTTCGTCCAGTGGCCAATGACAAGACACGAACTGGTGGGGACACATGATGGACTTGGTCCGATGCCGAATGGGTCACTTGGGACAGGAAGTGATTTGCTCCAGACAAGAAGCGGCCAGGCCTGGACAGAAGTGGCCTGGTGAAGTGGCAAAAGCAGTGCAGCAGGAACTGGAAGTGCCTTCATCTGGCTGGAACTCAAGTGGCTTAGTCTGGGGGGTGGAGGGGAGGGAGGTGGATGGCCCTTACTCTGTGGAGAAGGGGAGCAGGACAGTCCTTACTGCGGAGGACTTTCCTGGTATTCAGTGGCCCGGCCCAGCACCTCCCTTCCTGTGTTCTCAGTGCTACTTCTACGATGCCTGCCGTCTGCGGTGGTAGGCCCCGTGTCTTGTTCTTCCCTTTCCACATTTCAGTATAATCTCTGTCACTCAACAGGACTACTACCCCAAGAACCCATGTGTTGTCCCCCAATAGCCCAGATGGCTGTCTTGTTCATCACATCCTCCATTTCCTACTCTCTTCAGACTCAACACAGCTCCCTTCTTAGTGACCAGAATGGTGGCCTACTGACTGGTCTAGCTGACGGTGGCACTTAGCAACTGCCGCTGTTCCATAGTGACCAGCTTATACCTCTTCCTGCCCCCCAGTACACAAGTGGGTGTTCCCTCAGTTTCCTCCCAGCTCAGTATGAGACCAGAGCTGCCCTTGGGCACCAAACCCGCCGCCACCTCAATCACCAGCCAACATGGTTGCTTTGTCCACCGGATGTCAAGTCATCTCTCTGCTGTAGTTCCCGGCTCCTTCCTGATTTTTCTAATTGCTCCATCCAGGGAACAGGAAGTTGCTATTGCCATGCGGGAGGTGGCGGGGTATGGCTGTCATCTCAATAGTTTTGTTGTAAAAGGGAAATTTGAACAACAAAAAACAAACAAAAAAAAAGAATAAACAACTTCAAAAGTTAACGAGGAGGCTGGAAATGACTAGATGTGAATTGGAATGGAGAACTGGTGGTTAGAATGGCTTTCAGGTCTAGGGCTGGATCTCATAAAACCAAAGGGGAGGGTAGGGAGAGGGTTGGGTTGGAGGGGTGAGGTGGGCAGTGTCTGGGGAGGGGAGAATGGGCTGGAGGAGAAGGTTGAGGCAGGCAGCCACTGAGGGAAGGGAAGCGAGCTTGTGGGAGTGTGTGTGGGGCAGCGTGGGGAGTGTGGGGGGCGATGTGGAATGGGGGGGTGTGGGGAGAGGAATCCAGGCAGGCGTAGGAGTTGCCAATGCATCTAATGGGGATGTATGAGGATATAAGTTCCCACATGGGGAAAGCCTGAGTGTCTATTGCTAAACCATAGCCCCGGGACAAGACAAATCACAGAAACAACGTGGAAAGACAATGCTCATACGTTAGTCTGTGCTCCATTATCCCTGCCCAAGGCACCTCTGACGTGGGGCATTTTACTTTGAGGAGAAGCGGTGTGGCTGCCCAGAAGATTCAAGCTGCCTGTCTCCTGGCTCCCTGTGTACCCACAACCGAGGCTCCTCTCCCCTAAAAAGCCCAGGTGCCCAGCCCCCCAGACTCGGCCCCATTCTCCAATCACAAAAGCAGCCGTCAGGAACTTCGTTGGAGCTGGTTGGCAGGGGTCACAACCTCTGCCCTCCCTACCTCTCCTCTGACTCTAGGTCCTCTCCCGCTGTCTCCCATCTGCCTGGAGGTCAAGGGGTCCTCTTGCCCCTCCTCTGTCCGGCGGGACCCCTGGCCCTTCCCCTGTCTGCGCAGAATGCCTGGATCCTGAGAGGTGCAGGCACTGTTAGTAGGGAAGTTGAAAACTGGGAAGCCAGGTGCTGGGCTTTCTGGAATGTATTCCTGCCTTCCAAGCCCACAGGAGCTGCCCAAGGTGGGGAGGCTGGAAGGGGTGTGGAAGGGCTGGTCCCTTGCCCCTTAGTGGGGGTTTGTCGTCATGGCAACATCCCCTTTTTCACACAACGGGAAGCCCCCCTCAGCCTCCCTGGTGGATGGAGCCGACAGCCCCATCGCTGGCTATCAGCCTCAGGGACTTGGCAACCGTCACTATGGCAACCCAGAGCCCAGCAACAGGGCCCAGTGAGAAAGGGAGGGGTCCAAGACTGGGGCAGGGTTGTGTGTGTGAGAGGGGGCAAGGGAGCTGAGGGAGGCTCCCCCTACCCGTACATCTAGAGACACAGGTGGAGAGACAAAAGGGAAGAGGAGCAGAATAAACCTTTCCCGAGACAGACAAGCACCTCACCAAAGCAGCAGAGACATGGTAACATGCTGAGAGAGAGGAAGACACCTGGGGACAGATGCACAGCTGGAGAGAGGAACAGCAAATTCTACAGAGCACCGCGGGACCCACCCCCTCGGAGCACTGGCATGTGTAGACCCCCCCCCCCGCAACACGAACAACGTGAGACCATTAGCTTCCACACGTGTAGTGACTTGTGCGCCTTTTAGCTATTATACTTGAAAGTGCTGGCGATTTCCTCCCAGAACAACCCATGCCAGCCTGTTTGCTCTCTGGGTACGAACACACAAGCCCTCTCCTAGGGCAGCAATTACAACAAAAGGAATGGAAAGGCAGGAAGACATTCGTTCGTTCACTCATTCTTTCACTCACCGTCATATTAAGCGTCTACTTTATTCCAAGTACTGTTTTGGATACTGGGAGTATATATGGTAAATAAGGCAGCGTCCCTGCTTTCATGAAGTCCGAATTTTGGTGGGGAACAACGTAATAAAATTTCTGGTGGTGATAAGCGACAGCAACGAGACAGAAGAGAAAAAGGATGGAGGGTAACAAGATGTTTTAGATTACCGGTAGGAGGTCAGGAAGGTTTCACTGAAGTGGTGACATTAAAAAAAATGTTTTCAGCCGAAACCAGTTTGGCTCAGTGGATAGAGCATCAGCCTGTGGATTGAAGGGTCCCAGGTTCGAATCCAGTCAAGGGTATGTACTTTGGTTGCGGGCACCCTGGTGGGGGGTGTGCAGAGGGCAGCTGGTCAATGTTTCTAGCTCTCTATCCCTCTCCCTTCCTCTCTGTAAAAAATCAATAAAATATATTTAAAAAAATGTTTTCATTGGTTTTTACAGAGAGAGGAAGGGAGAGTAATAGAGAGATAGAAACACCGATGAGAAAGAAACATCATCAATCGGCTGCCTCCTGCATGTACCCCTACTGGCGATTGAGCCCACAACAGGGAATGGCAACTTGTACCGTGGCTGGGAATCGAACTAATGACCTCTTGGTTCTTGATCAATGATCAACCACTGAGCCATACCGGCTAGGCTGCGGAGCTGACATTTATTGAGGACCTTGTATGATGTGGAGTGAGGCATGCAGTATGAGCAATGTCATACCTAACAGAGGGAACAGCAAGTGCAAAGCACAGAGGTAAAATCTAGATGTGTTTGGAAATAGGGAGGATGACGTCACAACTTCACGCATGTTCAGATGGGTCTTGTCCTTCCCCAGCCTCCGCCGGTAGGTCACTTAGGGTCTAGAATTCACATTTAAGAAGCCGCTCTAACTCAGTCTTCTATCCCCACCCTCCTACCCTCTTTTGTTTCTTATGTGTATGTGGATTGCATTTTCTTCAACTAAATTTTAAGCTCTGGGAGGGCAAGGATGGTGCTCTGAGCTTCTTGGAAGCTGTGGTATGGCTGATGGTACAGAGGTTGCGGTAGGTGTGTGTGTGAATGTGGTTCATATTGGGGTTTTGTGTTTTTATTTATTTATTTATTATTTTTAAAAATATATTTTATTGATTTTACACAGAGAGGAATTGAGAGGGACAGAGAGTTAGAAACGTCGATGGGAGAGAAACATCGACCAGCCGCCTCTTGCACACCCCCACAGGGGATGTGCCCGCAACCAAGGTACATGCCGTTGACCAGAATTGAACCCGGGACCTTTCAGTCCGCAGGCCGACACTCTATCTACTGAGCCAAACCAGTCCCGGGGGGTTTTGTGTTTTTTAAAAAAAAATATATTTTTTATTGATTTCAGAGAGGAAGGGAGAGGGAGAGATAGAAACATCAATGATAAGTGAGAATCAGTGATTGGCTGCCTTCTGCATGCCCCTCACTGGGGACTGAGCCCACAAGCTGGGCTTGTACCCTGATCAGAATCAAACCGTGACCTCCTGGTTCATAGGTCAATGCTCAACCACTGAACCACACCAGCCAGGCTATGTGGGGGGTTTTAAGGAGAATAGAGCAAAGCGTTGCAGTGGGAATTTCTGGTAGGGAATGGTTGACATCATAAACTGGAATTTCAGGGAGAATGAGAAAATGGAGCTTCCTATGGGGCTTCATGGGAAATCACAAACATGGGCGCCCCATTCCCCAGGAAGAGTTTCCGTGTCTGTAGACAGGCTGGGAGAAATGTTGCAGGGCGGTTTGAAGGCTGGAGGCTGGGTAGGATGCACTCAGACGGCTAAGTGTGTGTGTGTGTGTGGGGGGGGGGGTAGGAAAATGGATGCAGAATAAATGGGAGTGAAAATTAGGCAGCAGAAGTGCAGTTTGGAAGGTTAACAGGGCGTGTGAAGTCCTGAAGGGAGTACTGTGGTGACCAGGTCCCAGGTACCCCTGAGTCCCACAGGAAATTGAAGCATTTGATGTACTGGGTCTTCTGCTTGCTTCCCCCAACTGCCATCGGAAACTTAGGCATCAGCTCCCTTCAACCCCAGGGGCCGGTGGTGGTGGTGGGGAGATGAGCGGCCTCAGGGGGCGGCAGCTGGTGAGTGGGGAGGAATCTGTGTGCTCAGCAAACAGCAGCCTCAGTGCCCAGTGGCTGCCTCCTCCCTCATCAATCAGCCCCAGCCAAATGTCCTTGCATTCCCACCACCCCAAGGGGACTGGGGCTGGGCCAGGGTCCCCAGGGGAGTGAGATGGGGATGGGTCGGGGGAGTTGGGGGTGGTGCTTGGCTGCCCATCTCTGTTCCTCTATTCTCTCCTCTCCTGGAAGCTCTCAGCTCTTCATGTCATGGAATAACTCTGTCCTGGCTCCTACCATCATGAGGGCATCAGCTACAAATCACCTGTGGGGGGCTGCGGGGAGGGGGTCAAGGGGAAGAGGGATGAGTCAGGGATGAAGAGGAATCTGCTCTGGTTCTCACGGACCAGCCCAGGCCACAGTCAGCAGGGAGGCTGTTGGCACAGAGGCCGTGTCCCCCTCTCGCTAGCCTCTGCATCCCTGACAGATGCTCTGGACAGCAGGCAGTGGCCCCCAATGTCCTCTCTCCCCACCTCTCCTAGCCCCCAGCCCTGCTTCCCATCAAGATCCAGAGAGGTCTGGCCCCTAGGTCACCTCAAATCTGTTGCTCCCCTTTGGGGACTGGGGCCTCCAGACCTTAGCCTGGGGCTCACTCTCCCCCTCCTTAGCCCTTGCTCCCCTCAGGGACCCAGGCGTCCTGCCCACTCCCCTCACCATAACAACCATTCTTTTGGAGTTGCTTAAGACTTTAATATCATTTCATTGTCAGCTCGTTCAGAGAAGGTTGGGGGCACAAAGAGACCGGGGTGGGCAAGAGAGGGCCATGGTAGGGGGGAAGCAAAGGAAGAGCTCCCCTCTCTCCGTGGAGATGGCTCTGAGAAATCAAATATTGACAGTGAGAGAACAGAACTTATTAAAGCTGGGACAGGGGTGTGTGGGGAGCTGTGGGAATGGCCGGATGCCTGGGTTCTGAGGGGAATGAAGGTTCTGGGAGGAGGGACGAGCCTGAAGCTGGGAGGATGCAGTGAGACTCAGAGTCCTACTGGCACAACTCTTCTCCACCCCCCAACACCCCAATTTTTTTAAGATGTCCTGAGTCTTGCTACCAAGTCTGTTTCTCAGTTGTCCCCTAGGGCCCCTGGGGAGACCCCGTCACAGCTGTGGTTGGCCCCACTCCATCCCTTCCCCCTGCCTCCACCTCTGTTGATGAGCTTCAGCAGCGTTTAATCGGATTGAGCAGTAATTAGCAAAGTGAAATGTTTGATTACCTATTTAGCATAATGTAGGGGGCTGAGATCCTTAGGCGCAGCCAAGGTTGAAGTCGGAAAAGAATTGGGGTCTACACAACAGTTCCTTACCCCGGGGGAGCCCTGAGCTCTGCCCGTAAGAGGCCCTGCCTGAGGCCTCCCCTCACATCTTCACGTCTTTGGAACTTCTCCGGGAGGATCTGACCGATTATGCTTCCTCCCTCTGCCACCCACCGCCTATCTGATTAAAGGAACTCCCACTTAGCATTGCTTGCTGTGCAGCTGGTTTTGGGGTGTGGCAGGACCCTTCTATCTTTCATTTAAAAAAATATATATTGTACATTTCATTGATTTTCCACAGAGAGGAAGGGAGAGGGATAGAGAGCAAGAACCGTCGATGAGAGAGAAACATCGACCAGCTGCCTCCTGCACACCCCCTACTGGGGATGCACCCCCCCAATGTAAATGCCCTTGACTGGAATCGAACCTGGGACCTTTCAGTTCGAAAACTGACGTTCTATCCACTGAGCCAAACCGGTTTCGGCAGGACCCTTCTCTCTTTCAATCCTTGCTGTCAGTAACCGGAGTTTGGGCTGGGCAGGAGGCCACAAATCAGAGCCCAAAGATCATGGTGGTGGTGGTGGGTGCCAAGGGCAGGGTCTGTCAATTCTGGACATAAAGATAGGGTAGGTAGGTAGGTGGAATGGTGAGGCCAGAGTTGAGTCTGAGTGTGGGTTCATTCACTGGCTCTTCAGGGGTATCAGAGACTGCCACTCCTCTCAGCGCCAGACTGGCATAATGAGGCCTGTCAGGTGTGAACACCCCCAGGAACACCCACCTCGGCTCCCCTTTCCTCATCCAGCAAAGAAAATGCCATCAATTTAGCTCCTCATGGAAATGCAATCAGTGGGCTTACTGCTGGCTTTGTCTTAATTAGGCACTATTGATGGAAGCAGGTGGGGTGCCTTCCCATCCCCCTGGATGGCTTCCTCCCGTTATCTCCCAGGTCTCCCTGAAAGCATCTTCTGGCCTCAGGTACCACAGCCTTCTGAGCGCCTTTCCCTGCGGCCCCGACGGCCCACAGCGCCCCCTAGCCGCGGCTGAGGGCTGCCCCTCCTCTCACACCCCTCTCCTCTCGCTTCCCTAGGACGCAACCTTTGTTCTGGTGGAGATCTCAGCGCCTCCCCGGCGTGGTCACCTTCCCCAGGAATCCCCCCCTCCCGTTACTCCCAAAGTGAGCGATGCTTTCCAAAGCCAATCCTCAGATTCCAAAAATTCCAGTTCCATTCTTCTCTCCCTTCCCCCGCCAACGCCCCGCGGTGCGGGCTGATCCTTAGACCCCGGTCCGAATTAAGAAGGGGGAGTGAGCTGGAGGGCAGGGGTGCTCCAGCCCCGGTTTTTCCTCCGCACCCAGCTGCAGCCGCGGCTGCCTGGAAATCCCGGAGCGCCTTCTGCAGCGCTAATGAGCCTCGCAGGCGGGACCCCGGGCGCCATCTGCTGGGCTCATCCGGCCCTTCAGACCCGAGCGGGGCGGACGCCCGGGTTCCCCCTTTTTAGTGTCCCGCAGGAGGGCAGCTCCTTGTTCCACAGTCCTTTGAGCTCCGTCCTCCGCCCCAAGCCCCACACACCCTCCAGCCTGCCAGGCTTCCCTCGCCCCCAGCCCTCCCGCCCTGAGCTCCGGCAGCGAGACTCCCGCCGAGCGGGGCGGCGGAGCCGGTCCTCACTGCGCCTGCGCCGAGGACGCCCGCTCCCGCCCCGCCCCGCGTTTCCATGGCGACGCGTGCACGCGCGGGTCTGAGAGGGCCGAGCGGGGCAACTTGTTAGCTGAAGTGGCCCTTCCGTCGGCCCGGGGAGGAGAGGGTCGGCGCCGTGAGGTGTGTGTCCGGGGCAGAGGGGAGGAGGAGAAGGATGCCGGGCTGATGGGGGAGTCGCGGGGAGCGGGGCAGTGGTGGGGGGGAGGAAGGACAGTTGTGTGTGGGGGGGAGCGGCAGTTGGGGGGGAGGGGAGATGAAGGGGCAGTTGGCGCTGAGGTGAAGCAGCGGGGACAGTTGCGATAGTTGTGGAAGGAAGCTGTTGAGAGAGGACATTCGCCCACTGGTGGGCAGTTTGAGGAGAAGGCCGGCCCCTTATAGAATTAAATTAAATTAAATTAAAAAAATATTTTATTGATTTTTTACAGAGAGGAAGAGAGAAGGATAGAGAGCTAGAAACATCGATGAGAGAGAACCATCAATCAGCTGCCTCCTACACACTCCCCACTGGGGATGTGCCCCAACCAAGGCACATGCCCTTGACCGGAATCGAACCAGGGACCTTTCAGTCCGCAGGCCGACGCCCTATCCACTGAGCCAAACCGGCTTTGTTAAATTAAATTAAATTTAATCTCACAAGTCAGGCCCCAGGGACATGGGGTGAACCCGAGGGAGGGTGCTGGCAGCCTTGGCAGCCGAATGCTCCGCTCCGGAGGCTCCGGCTGGAGGCAGGGAAGCACAGCCTGACGCTTCTCTGGAGACCAGCGGCGGGAGCCGGGCTGCTGTAGTTGGTTTTATTGACGTGTTGGCCTAATTGAACGTTTCTCCTTGGAGCAAAGTACAGACCCTTCAGGTTTGGAACTCATCACCGGTGATCCGTGCCTGTGGCAGCCTGTGGGGCTGAGGAAGGAAAGCCACAGGTGGCTGTCAGGAGATGGCGGAGCCGATGGGGCCTGCCCAGCGAGCCAGACGGCGCCCCTGGGGCCCTGACTGCCTGCCAGGGGTGCCCGGCTCCCAGCCAGCCTGTGCTCTGGGAAAGGCACCCATGGCCTCCCTCGTCCCTCCTTCCCTCCCCGCACACACACGATGAGAAAGTCAGTGTGGGTGACTGGTCCTTCCCTCTCCAGGCTGGCCTCAGGGCATTGGGAGTCAAATGGTCTTGGTCTTTCTTTCTTTCTTTCTTTCTTTCTTTCTTTCTTTCTTTCTTTCTTTCTTTCTTTCTTTTTTTAAAAAATATATTTTATTGATTTTGTACAGAGAGGAAGGGAGAGAGATAGAGAGTTAGAAACATCGATGAGAGAGAGTCATCGATCAGCTGCCTCTTGCACACCCCCTATTGGGGATGTGCCCGCAACCAAGGTATATGCCCTTGACCGGAATCGAACCCGGGACCCTTCAGTCCCCAAGCTGACGCTCTATCCATTGAGCCAAACCGGTTTCGGCTGGTCTTGATTTTCATGACCAGTCAGCACAGTTACTCAGCCAGATATGCTGAGACCTTTTCAGTTACACACACAACAGGGTTCCCACCCCTCAGGAGTTGAAAGCTAATGAGACGTTGTAAATATGGTTTTTCTTTGCTTAAGGAAGTTGCAGATTTTAGTATGAGCAGGAGGAGTATTTTCCCTTTTCCGGGGTAACTTAGGAGGGAAGTAGACACATAGGAAAATCGTACTGATTTGCTTCACTGATTTGATACAGTGACAAAGAGTGGGGAACCTGGGGACAGTCTTCCCTTCCCTGGGTCCTCTCTCACCAACCACGTCTGAGGGATAGAGTGGCTGAGGGTGTGTGTAACCACACCTCAGCTTGGTGTACCTTTTCCTGATTATCTTAGGTTCTCATACTTCTGGGCAGGATGGGGAGTTCCTAAACCCTCCTTAATGGGGTGTCTGTTGGGCCACCATCTTTGACTTCCATATTCTTTAAGAAAATATTTTATTGATTTTTCACAGAGAGAAAGGGAGAGGGATAGAGAGTCAGAAACATCGATGAGAGAGAAACATCAATCAGCTGCCTCTTGCACACCCCCCACTGGGGATGTGCCTGCAACCAAGGTACATGCGCTTGACCGGAATCAAACTCAGGACTCTTCAGTCCCCAGGCAAACGCTCTCGACTTGCATATTCTTAATGCCTCGAGGGATCACGTTGACTTCTAAGCCAATGCCCTGAAGAAAGTGAGGTGTTCCAGGGGAAGGAGTGAGGACTGCAGCGCCCCTGTGGCTAATGGAGCAGGGACTGCGAGTCTCTGGTGCCCGGGTTGCGGTGGGTTTGTGTGTGGACGCCGGGTTTCCTGTGTGTCTGCAGGTTTTGGCGGCGTGATGTCCACCAAAGCTGAGAAGAAGCAGAAGGTGGGGGGCAAGAAGAGTGCCCGCAAGCAAGCTGCTCAGGCTGCTCCGACCACAGAGCCTAGGGAGGCCGCCCAGCCTGACAGTGAGCCGGGGCCGGAGCTGGAGGCGAGCCAGGAGCCCGAGCCCGAGCATGAGCGGGAGCCTGAGCCTGAGCCTGAGCCGGAGCCTGAGCCGGAGCCGGAGCCCGAGCCCGAGCCGGAGCCGGAGCCGAAGCCAGAGCCGAAGCGTGTCAGGGAGAAGTCTGGTGGGTACATGCTGCCAGGGGATTGGAGGGAGAGTATTAATATTCAGGAGGGCCTTAGGGCTGGGGAACAAGCAGGTTTTATTGTTTTTGGGTAAGAAGCAGGGGGGTTAGTTGAATCTCAGGCCTGCCGATGGGCCCCTTTTTGTGTATTTTCCTCCTGTAGAGCCTTATGCTTCTTCTTTCTGCCTTAAAAATGTCCCCCAGTGCACCAGGAGCTCACCAGCCAATCCTTTATTTTAGCCTCTTCCTCCTTATTCAAGTGCTCATGGTTGCTCCTACCCCACTGGAGAGGGTTTAATCTCTTCCTTTTTCCCATTTTCACCCTGGGTGGCAAAACAAATAATGTTTTTCTCCCATTAAGCCCATCACCATGGAGACAGTCTGCTTTGCCACCCTTTGAATCCTAAGCCTGACTGATGCTTTCCCCATCTGTTTGAGGCTCTGCATCTCCACCCTCATTTCGGCAGGGCCGTGGCTAAGGAGGTTCAGGTTCAGGGCCACAGGAAGAGAAGCCTGAGGTCTAGACTGAGAGAGAAAAGAGTGTAAAGAGGCTGCCTCCTGTGCTTTGATCTGAGAGGCTCTTTCCCTGTGAAATGAGCTGGGACCGATAGGGTGGGGAGGATTGTGGTAGCTGCTGCTGTCACTGGGCCGTTCCTAGGGCACAGGCCATTGTAGATCTGACTGTGAGCTAAGTATAGTCCTTTCCTTTTACCTGGGGCTTCCTTTAAAAAATATTTTTTAAAAATATATTTTTATTAATTTCAGAGAGGAAGGGAGAGGAAGAGAGAGAAGAGATAGAAACATCAATGATGAGAGAGAATCATTGATAGGCTGCTTCCTGTATGCCTCACACTGGGGATGGAGCCCACAACCGGGGCGTGTGTCCTGACCAGGAATTGAACCATGACCTCCTGGTTCATAGTTCGACATTCAGCCACTGGGGCTTCTTTACACTGCTAGCAGCTTCTCAAGATGAGAGAAATAGAATTCCTTTTCCTATTAAAGGTTGATAGATTAAGGGTGAGCAAGGAGAAAGGGCCATAGGGCCTTGCCCTAGGATCCAAAGACTAGAAATGTGCAAAACTTTTTTCTTCTGAGGGCTCTCTTAAAAAAAAAAAAAAAAAAATTTATTGATTTTTTTACAGAGAGGAAGAGAGAGGGATAGAGAGTTAGAAACATCGATCAGCTGCCTCTTGCACCCCCTCCCCAATGGGGATGTGCCCGTAACCAAGGTACATGCCCTTGACCGGAATTGAACCTGGGACCCTTCAGTCCACAGATGGAGGTTCAGAGAAGACTTGGGTCTCCATGGGAGCCCTGAGATGAACATTAATCCCCGTAATCTTTAGAGACAGAGGGGTCTGAATGTTTGTGTCCCTCTAGAACTCATATGCTGAAACCCCAAAGCCCAAAGTGCTGGCGCTGGTGGGTGGGCCTTTGGGAGGTGCTTGAATGATGAGGGTGGAACATTTAGAAATGAGATTCGTGCCTTTTAAAAGTATCTTCAGAGAGCTCCCTTGCCTCCTTCCACTATGTGAAGACACAGTGAGAAGTCTGTGACTGGGAAGAGGGCCCTACCTAGATCATGCTGTCACCCTGATCTAAGACTTCTACCCTTCGGACTGAAAAAACCCAGTCATGTGCCCTGACCAAGAATCGAACCATGACTTTCTAGTTCGTAGATCCTACGCTCAACCACTGAGCCATGCTGGCTGGGCAAAACCAGTTTATTCTTAGGATTGTCCCAGTCTCCCTCCCCTGGCCTAGTTCCTGTCTGAAGTCTTGAATGCCCTCAGTTTTCTCAAAGGGCGGTGGATTTCTTGGTCACCTGCTGCATCTACCAAAAAGCTCCTGGAATCATCTACTCCATCCCTTTTCCTGATTCCTGTCCTTGGTCTCTGTGTCTCACTCCCCTCTGAGTTTTTCTTTCTGGAAGTTGGAGTGTTGTGTTCCCCAGAGTCTTTTGGTTCCATCTCGTTGTTCCTTCCTCCTTTCAGCCATGGGAGATGGGAAACCCACCAATGTTATCCCAGGCTCCTGTTAAGCAACAGATCAGGAGGTACACCTGGGTCAGGAGACATCAGGAGAGAAACACCCTCCTGGGTTTTGATGGGTTCCAGGGTGAATGTGGCAGAAATGAGTACCCAGAAGCCTGGGTGTTTGGAAAGGGGCCGATTTCTGTGGAATCCAACTTCCCTGCATGAGAAGAGGATTGGGAGAAGAATGGAAGGCCAGAATGCTTAGAATATGCACTTAGTACTGACTGCACTTATTCCCCTGCCTCCCCTGGACCCTTCCAGCCCCAGGCAGCTTTTTAAAAGAACAGCCACTTGGTATAAATTGAGATATAATTCATTTACTATGAAACTCACTCTTTGAAGTATTCAACAATTTCTGGTATATTCACAAAGCTGTGCACCCCTCACCACTATATAATTTCTGAGCATTTTCATCCCACCCCAATAAGCCACTTTAAGCCTGAGAAATTGGTACCAGATGACCCCTACATCTTTACTTCTAAGTTGCTTCAGACCCTAGCCTTTTAGTAGTCACTCCCTATTTCCCTTTCCCCCTCAGATACTGGCAACCACTAATTACTTTCTGTCTCTATGGATTTGCCTGTGTTGGACATTTCATATAAATGGAATTATACAATGTGTGGTCTTTTTTGACTGGCTTCTTTCACTTGGCCTAGTGTTTTCGAGGTTCATCCATGGTGTAGAATTGTAGCAGAACTTCATTCTTTTTTTTTTTTTATGGTTGAGTAATATTTCACCACAGTTTGTTTTTTTTCATTCACTTGTTGATGGACACTTGGGTTGTTTCCACCTTTGGCTATTGTGAATAGTGCTGCTATGAACATTGGCACATAACTGTCTACTTGAGTATCAGCTTCCAATTCTCTTGGAAGTGAAATTGCTGGGTCATATGGTGACTATGTTTAACCTTTTAAGGAATGCTTTCATTTTTGAATCTTTATTCTTCCCAGAGCCAATTTTGGAGAAACCTGAAGTACAGGAAGAAGAATCAGAGGAGCTTGAGGTGGATGTGGTAAGTTTAGGTTTTCCCTGAGACAAATATTCCTCTCCAACAAATGGTGACTCAAAAGATTGGTTGTAGCATGATGTCTAAGGAATTCTCTTCAGTTTGTCCATTTCTTCTATATCCTCTACTGATAACCTACTCACCACAGATCCAGTTCACTCAGTAAAGGCCAAAGTTTTCCATGCCACCAGCCCTCCAGAAGAAGAGGGTTTTAAGTGAGAAACAGGCCTCTTAGCTGTCCCTTCCTTGTCTCCCCACCTTGGGTAAAAGGTCGACAAGCTTTACCAATTGTATGGGTGAACTTCTGAACAAATTGAACAAGCTGGGCAGATATTTTCCTAATTGGATACTATTAATATATATATTTTTTAAATCCTCACCTGAGGATATGTGTTTTTTTTTAAACTGAAACTTAAAAAATTTTTTTTAACAGTCTGAGGATATGTTTTTATTGATTTTTTAGAGAGAGAGAGAGAGAGAGAGAGAGAGAGAGAGAGAGAGGGACGGACGGACCAATCAATTGGTTGCTTCCCCTACATTTCATGACCAGGCAAATCAGCAACCTAGGTATGTGCCCTGCTGAATGGGATGACGCTCAAACCAACTGAATCACCTGGCAAAGGCTAATTGGATACTAATTTCTAAGACATTCTCTTTTTTCCTTTCTTTCAGTTTTTTCCTTTGGAAAAATAATTTACAGAAGCCACTTCAAGTACTTTTAGAAAGTGGCACTAAGTAACCCCTACTCCTTTATTTCCAAGTTGTATCAGAGCCTAGCTATAAATACTTGGGTTAGAAGAATGGAGTGGTGACCTTGAAATTTTTTTAAATGAGAGAAAAGTAATAACTACTCATTAAAAAAAAAACATTGGAAAGTACAGAAAAGTAAAACAAAGAAAGAAAAAAGAAAAGTCATATTATGACAGCCTAAACCACTCAGTTTTAATACTTTGGTATGTGTCTTTTCTTTCCGTATATAGGTTTGTGAGTTTTTTAAAAAAACGATCCTAGCCCTAGCTGGTTTCGCTCAATGGGTAGAGTGTTGACTCATTATTTGAAAGGGCCTGGGTTCGATTCCGGTCAAGGGCACATGCCCAGGTTGTGGGCTCAGTCTCCAGTGTGGGGCATGCAGGAGGCAGCCGATAAATGATTTTCTCATCATTGATGTTTCTCTCTCTCCCTCTCCCTTTCTTTCTGAAATCAATAAAAATATATTAAAAAATGAATAAAAATAAAAAACTATCCTAACTGGCTCTGGCTGGTGTTTCTCAATGGTTAGAATGTCAGCCTATGCACTGAAGGGTTCCATTCCTGGTCAGGGTTGCAAATTGCATCCCCAGTCCCAGTCAGGGCATGTGTGGGAAGCAACCGACCAATGTGTCTCTCACATCGATGTTTCTCTCTCTTTCTTTCCTTCTCTCTCTCCCCCATCCTTTCACTCTCTTAAACACACACACACAAAAACAGTGTGGCACAGTGGTTGAGCATTGGCCTATAAACCAGGAGATCAGTTTGATTCCTGGTCAGGGCTCATGCCCAGGTTGCAGGCTTAATCCCCAGTGAGACATGTGCAGGAGGCAGACGATCAATGATTCTCTCTAATCATTTATTTAAAAAATATATATTTTATTGATTTTTTACAGAGAGGAAGGGAGAGGGATAGAGAGCTAGAAACATCAATGAGAAAGAAACATCGATTAGCTGCCTCCTGCACATCTCCCACTGGGGATGTGCCCGCAACCAATGTATGTGCCCTTAATAGGAATCAAACCTGGGACCTTTCAGTTCGCAGGCCAACTCTTCATCCACTGAGCCAAACCAGTTTCGGCTATCATTGATTTTTTTGTTGTTGTTAATCCTCACTCTAGGATATTTTTTCATTGATTTTTAGGAAGAGTGGAAGAGAAAGGGAAAGACAGAGAGAAACATTGATGTGAGAGAAACATGTTGATTGGTTGCCTGCTGCATGAGCCCCAACCACGGCCCAGGCTGGGGAATAGTCTGCAACCAAGATACGTGCCCTTGACCGGAATTGAACCCAAAATCCTTTTGTCCACAGGTTGACTCTTTGTCCACTGAGCCAAACCAGTTAGGGCTCATCATTGATGTTTCTGTCTCTTTCTCTCCCTCTCCCTTCCTCTCTGAAATCAATAAAAACATTTATTAAAAAATCAATGGGAAAATATCCTTGGATTAGAATTAACAACAAAAAATAAAATAATCCTAACTGTACCATATATTATAATTTATTAAGCTTTCTCACAAAACATTTTATCATTTTTCAAGTTATCTATATATATAAAAGCCTAATATGCAAATTGTCTCCACGGGATATTGCTTGCTTGCTATGACATGTACTGACCACCAGGGGGTGATGCGGAATGAAGGAAGTCCCCGTCAGCAGCTGGAAGGCTCCAATTGGCCCTGATTACAGGCGAGGCCTAGGGATCCTACTCATGCATATATTTTATGCACTGAGCCTCTAGTTATAATATACTTTAAAATGTCTTTATTAATTTCAGAGAGGAAGGGAGAGAGAGAGAAACATCAATGATAGAGAATCATTGATTGGCTGCCTCCTGCATGCCCCCTACTGGGGACCAAGCCTGAAACTCTGGTATGTGCCCTGACCAGAAATCCAATTGTGACCTCCTGGTTCATAGGTCAACACTTAACCACTGAGTCACATTAGCCCAGCTACAATACACTTTTCGTAAGCACTATTTTATTATTTTTATTTTTTAAAATGGCAGTATAGTTCTTGATTAGATCTATGTATAGTTCTTGATTAGATGTATGTGCCATAGTTAAATCATGACTCTTGAATATTTTGCCATTTCTAATTTTTTTTGCTCTCATAATAATACTGTGATGAATATTATAAGTGAAACTAGCACACTTTGAAATACTTAATATTTCCTTTAGATTCCTATGTATGGAGTGACTGAATCAAAGAATAAAGAACTTTTCTCTTTTAAAAATATATTTTTATTGATTTCAGAGAGGATAGGAATATCAATGATGAGAGAGAATCATTGATTGGCTGCCTCCTGCATGCTCCCTACTGAGGATGGAGCCTACAACCTGGGTATGTGCCCTTGACCAGAATCGAGCCCTGGACTCTCAGTCTGCAGGCTACTGGTTTATACACTGAGCAAAATTGGCCAGAGTAGAACATTTCTAATAATCCTATATAATAAAAGCCTAATATGCTAAGTGTCTGGTTGACCTGTTGGCTGTTCAACCAATCAAAGTGTAATATGCTAAGGTTGCTCAACTGCTCACTATGACATGCATTGACCACCAGGGGACAGATAGTTGACTGGTTGACCAGTCACTATGATGTGCACTGACCACAAGGGGGTAGATGCTCCGACCAGTAGGTTAGCTTGCTGCTGGGGTTCTGCCGATCCAGACTGAGTGAGACAGGCCAGATACGCCCTCAATTCCTCCCATGGTCCCTCCCTGGCTGGCAACCTCCCACTTCGCTCCCAGGCTCTGATCATGCACCAGTGGGGTCCCTCAGCCTGGCCTATGCTCTTTCACAATCTGGGACCCTTTGGGGATGTTGGAGAGCCGGTTTTGACCTGATCCCACAGGCCAGGCTGAGGGACCCCACTGGTGCACGGATTCATGCACTGGGCCTCTAGTTTAATACATAATGCCAGCCAAGACTGGTTTGGCTCAATGGATAGAGCGTTGGCTTGGGGACTGAAGGGTCCCAGGTTCTATTCCGGTCAAGGGCATGTACCTTGGTTGTGGACATATCCCCAGTAGGGGGTGTGCAAGAGGCACACCCTATCTCTAACTCTCTATCTCTCTCCCTTCCTCTCAGTACAAAATCAATAAAAATATATTAAACCAAAACCAAAACCAAAACCAAAAAAAAAAAACCACACACAAAAACACACACATTATGATTAAAAAAAAAAATACATAATGCCAAACTGTTTTCCAAATGCATTGCACCTTTTGTCCTCACATTAGCAACAAACCCTTTCCAGGCCTGAGTGTTATCAATTTAGCAAGGATTTTAAAAAATGATAGGCAGTAAATGATATATCTTTGCTATTTTTATTTGTATTTCTTTGATTTCAACTGAAATTAAACATTTTTCCATATGTATTTTTTTAAGGCATGCCATGCTAGTTTACATCCCTTTGTCCATTTATTTATCAGGGTCTTAGTGTTTTTCTCACTGGTTCATCTGTGTCTTAACCATTTAACTGCCACGGTATTTTGAATTTAATTAAAACAAGATCTGCTGCTTGTGTCTATAGACATTTATGGCATACAAGTAATTAATATAGGGGAGATTTTAGGCCACTAAGTTTTCTTGACTTGGAAACTTTATAATAATAATTATTATTATGTTTAAAAATATTTTTATTCATTTCAGAGAAGAAGGAAGAGGGAGAGAGAGATAGAAACATCAATAATAAGAGAGAATCATTGATTAGCTGTCTTCTGCTTGTCCCCTACTGGGGATTGAGCCCACAACCTGGGCATGTAACCTTGATGGGATCGAACCTGGGACCTTTTATTCTGCAGGTAGATGCTCCATCCATGGGGTCAAATCAGCTAGAGCTGACCTGGAAAACCTTAAATAAAAGAAATTCCTTCTCATATTCCAGGAATATGGGAGAAGGACAGGGTGGCTTCTCAAGTTCACTCAGCAATATCTTTATATCTTTGTGTCCTTAATTTATTTCATAAAGTTTTACAGATTAATTTTTTTTCTAGTCATCAATTACACTTTCTTTCCATCTAATTGATTTGTTCTTTGGTGTTTTCCAGTCTTTTATTCTCACTTTTTCCTCACTGCTATGCCAATTGGCTTTTACCAAATATTTCATACTTATTTTGGTATTTTGAGGAGGCTGCTGCATCATGAAGAAATTGCTCTTGCATCCTTATCACTTTACCAGCTTGTCATCTCCATATTTCTTTTAAAAAATATATATATTTTATTATTATTATTATTATTATTTTTATTTTTTTTACAGAGAGGAAGAGAGAGAGATAGAGAGTTAGAAATATCGATCAGCTTTCTTCTGCACGGCCCCTACTGGGGATGTGCCCGAAACCAATGTACTCGCTCTTGACCAGAATGGAACATGGGACCTTTCAGTCGGCAGACCGATGCTCTATCCACTGAGCCAAACCAGTTTCGGCTCCATATTTCTAATTGGTTTATTTAGGCTAATGTCCTACATGTTTCCTTAATTTAGTGTGACTTTGAGGTTGAGAGTTGCTCAATAATGCATTTTTACAACCACAGGCATAAATGAAATATCTTGGGAAGAAAAGATCTCAAAGAAGGATAACCTTCTTTGAAATGAAACTAAGAAAACCCTTGGTTTTTCTCTATAATCCATTCTATCTTTACTTTAGAGCACATGTGTCAAACACAAGGCCCGCGGGCCAAATCTGTCCCGCCAGGCCTTGCAATGTGGCCCGCACCGCGCTGTCATCACTGCACTCCGCTGCGTTTCCATCACAATGACAGTTTATGACTGTTCAGTAAACCATTCGGCCCGCGATTTAGGCTGGATTTTAGATTTTGGCCCCTTCTCTGATTGAGTTCGACACCCCTACTTTAGAGGCAAGAGAATCTTACTGTCTTATTTCATCAAAAGCGAGAAAGCTATCATTCAGTTCATCCTCAGCTTTCTCTTCACTATTCTGGTCCTGTCTGACTTCTCTCATTTTCTGTGTCCTCACATGTGATTGTGGATGGGAGAAATGACTCATCCTAACAGCTGTATATTTTTTGACTCTCTGTTTTCCTTCTGTAGAAGCCCTTTTTCCGGTCTCGGATTGTGCTGACCGGACTGGCGGATGCCACATGGACAGTGGAGCATGATGCCATTCTGGAACACTTTGCCCAGGACCCAGGAGAGCCCATCCTTACCGTCTTCATTGACCTTTATATGGGGCTGAAGCTAGAATTGGGCGTGCCTATCCAGGTGGGTGCTCCGCTTCCTGATTCCAAGGCGGTCTTCCAGGGGCTGAGGGTTCCGCATATCTCTGCCATCTGTGCCCAAGTTCTGTTGCCACAGAGGGGAATGAAGCAGGCTTTTGCTTTTGATGATCTCGTGGTCTAGTGGGAAAGACAGACATATAAGAAGTATTTACAACAGATTATGTTGCATGAGCAAAACTTTATAGGAGCTTTATGGGAGCAACTAATGTGGCCGGTGGAATGCTGGCAAGGCTCGGTAATGGAGGTGATAGTTTGAGTTGAGAATGCAGAGTAAGTAGGATTTCATGGAGGCTGGGTAAGAGCTGTGTAAGTAAAGACCACTTTATGTGCAAAGAAAAGAGGAGTTGTGGGAAGTGATACTGAAGTTGGGGTCAGCTTGGAAAGGCCCTTGTATGTTATGCAAAGAATTTGGCTTCTATCCCAGGGGGACATATCGAAGGCATCCATGGATTAGATATATAAGTATTTCAACAAGGTGGGGAATACATTAGTGAAGGGTAAACCATGGGTGGGGAGACAGTTAAAATACATATAGTAAAATGTTAGTGGTAGAATATGGGTGGTAGGAGTACAGGTCATTATTATAAAATTCTTTAAACTTTGTTATATGCTTGAAAATTTTTGAAATAAAATGTTGAAAAAGAAAAAGACGATTGCTTTGCTGTTATTGCCAGTACACATACAAAAATAACAATGATAATGAAATGAGCATGACCCTGTACAATGACACAATTTGTGAAACTTATTAAGTGTAAACACAGGCTATTGATTTTCCTTATATATTGGCAATAATCAGCTATAAAACATGCAAAAATATTTTATTCACACAAAGGACAAACATTTGCAAAATATATGTAGAATTTATAGGAAAGAAAACACCTTTATTGCAGGCCATGAAAGAAGATTTGGATATAGTGAGGTATATCCTGCTTCTGAGTGGAAATTTTAATATTATATTAAGATCATTCCATCTAAAAATGTACTATTTTAATGCAATCCAATCAAAGTGCCATAGTCCTTAGATACCTTGTGTAAAGGATTTAAAAATATATCCAGAAAAATGCATGAATAGAAGAAAATGGTGAAGGAAAGTATTGGAGGAGACTTGTGAAAATGAAAATCTTTTACTAAGCAACAATAATTAAAAACAGTTGTACTGGGGCAGGAATATATATTATATAAGCTACAGTAAAGAAACATAGAAAGTACAGAATCATATATGTAAGCATTTTCTACAAAAATGGCATTTAAAATCTGTGGGGAAGGATAAATTATTCAATAAATGGAATTGGGAAACATGAAAAACAACATTTTTCCATTAAAAGGTTTACTTAGCTGCCCTGTCAGTGGCTCAGAGGTTGAGCGTTGACCCACAAACCAGGAAGTCACTGGTTCAATTCCTTGTCAGGGCACATGCCTAGGTTGCAGGCTCTGTCCCTAATAAAGGATGTGTAGTAGGCAGCTGATCAATGATTCTCTCTCATCATTGATATTTCTTTATATTGTATTGATTTTTTACAGAGAGGAAGGGAGAGGGATAGATTTAGAAACATCGATCAGCTGCCTCTTGCACACCCCCTACTGGGGATGTGCCCACAATCAAGGTACATGCCCTTGACCAGAATTGAACCTGGGACCCTTCAGTCTGTAGGCTGATGCTCTATCCACTGAGCCAAATCGGTTTTGGCATCATTGATATTTCTATCTCTCTCCCTCCCTTTCTCTGAAATCAATAAAAAAATTAAAAGGAAAAAAGATCTCTTTAGCTGAAGGGAGGGGGAAATGTGAAAATATTGGCCAAATAGGACAAGGTTTCTGACACTAAAAACAAAGGACATAAACGCAAAAATAAACAAGTGGAACTACATCAATCTGAAAAGCTTCTGCGCAGTAAAGAAAAGCAACAATATGAAAAGAAAACCTAAGGTAGGAGAAAATATTTGTAAATCATGAAGAACTCATATAACTCAATAGCAAAATGACAATCTAAGATACGGGGAGAAGAATTAAAAATACATCTTTCCAAAGAAGGCAAACCGCCGAAACCGGTTTGGCTCAGTGGTAGAGTGTCGGTCTGTGGACTGAAAGGTCCCAGGTTCGATTCCGGTCAAGGGCATGTACTTTGGTTGTGGGCAAATCCCCAGTATGGGGTGTGCAAGAGGCAACTGGTCAATGTTTCTCTCTCCTCGACGTTTCTAGCTCTCTATCTCTCTCCCTTTCTCTCTGTAAAAAATCAACAAAATATATTAAAAAAAAGAAAAGAAAAGAAGGTAAACAAATGGCCAACAGGTACATGAAAAGATGCTCAACACCACTAATCATTAGGAAATGAATATCAAAACCACCATTACCTCACACCTTTTAGAAAGGATATAATAAAAAGGATAAGAAATAACAAATGTGCATGCGGATGTGAAAAAAGGGAACCCTTATGCATTGTTATTGGGAATGTAAATTGGTACAGCCACTATTGAAAATTGTTTGGAATTTCCTCAAAAATTTTAAAATAGAACTACCATATGATCTAGCAATTCCTCTTTTGGGTATATATCTGAAGGAAGTGAAATCAGTATCTCAAAGTGATATTAGAAACCTTATGTTTCGCAGAAACCGGTTTGGCTCAGCAGATAGAGCGTCGACCTGAGGACTGAGAAGTCCCGGGTTCGATTCCGGTCAAGGGCATGTACCTTGGTTGCGGGCACATCCCCGGTGGGGGGTGTGCAAGAGGCAGCTGATTGATGTTTCTCTCTCATCGATGTTTCTGACTCTCTATCCCTCTCTCTTCCTCTCTGTAAAAAATCAATAAAATATATTTAAAAAAACAAAATAAAAAAACAAAAATAAGGTCATCAATAAAAACTTAATTCATTACAAAATAAACCAAATAAAGAACTCAGGAATAGAGAATCTATGAACATTCAGTACATTTAAATAAAGAACTAATACTAAATAAGCATGGGAATTATGGTTATGCTATAGAATGTGAATGTTATCAACTTGGACAAGGTAAAAAGAATACTGTAACAAAAATTGCAAAGTGGTGAGAAAATGAGAGGGAGTATGAGAATGTCATTGTTCTTATCTTTCAAAGCATAAGTCAATAGAATTTAAAATAAAAAGATAGTGAGAAAACTAAACTATTTTTTATAATCTCTCATAAACTTAGTAAGAGGTCTTTTATGAAGAAATATCTCTTACAGGTAAAGAAAGACTTATTTAAAGATGATCAGTTCCCTTATTATATTCACATTATTAAATTAAATTCAATACCTTTAAAAGTAACATGATCCTATTTTGAAATAACTATTTGATTTTTCTATGTTATATATTGTACCAGTGGTTGACAAACTCATTAGTCAACAGAACCAAATATCAACAGTACAATGATTAAAATTTCTTTTGAGAGCCAAATTTTTAAAACTTAAACTATATAGATAGGTACATTGTTATTAACTTAATTAGAGTACTCCTAAGCTGGCCTTGGCTAAAAACTCAAGGGGCCAAAGAGCCGCGTGTGGCTTGTGAGCCGCAGTTTGCCGACAACTGTTATATACCAATAGGAAGATGTTTGGAATACTGTTTGTATTAACAGTATTAACAGCATTGTCTGGGTGGTGGAATTTCAGATGATATTTTAATTTTAAGCATTGTTTAACTTTATGCATTATTTCACTTATTTATAATTAACAAATTATTTAACAAAAGTAATAATAGTTAAGCTTTGCCATAACTGGTTTGGCTCAGGGGATAGAGCATCTGCCTTCAGACTGAGGGTCCCAGGTTCAATTTCAGTCAAGGGCATGGATCTTGATTGCGGGCACCAAGTTCTGGAGGCAGCTGATCAATGTTTCTCTTTATCCCTTTCCCTTCCTCTCTGTAAAAAAAATCAATAAAATATATATATTTAAAAAATAGTAGTTAAACTTTTTAAAAAATAGACACAGAACCTTGGCTGGTATGGCTCAGTGGTTGAAGTGTTGGTCCTTGCACCGAAGGGTGGAAGGGTTGCAGGTTCGTTCCCAGGGCATATGTGGGAGGCAAACAATCAGTGTGTCTCTCTCACCTCGACGTCTCTCTCTCTTTCTCTCTCTCTCTCTTCCTCCCTTCTTCCCTCCCTCCCTCCCTCAACCCCTCCTTTCTACTCTCTAAAAATCAATAGAAAAATATCTTTTGGTGAAGATTAAAAAATAAATAGCAACTTTACTGTTAAAATAAAAAGACACAAAATGTCAAACTTTAATTCTGGGTAGTGGGAAGATGGGTAATTATTCATTTCTCATTTATGCTTTATTTTCAGTTTTACAACTTAAATTATGCCTGGCCTAGTAGCTCAGTTGGTCAGAGTGTCATCCCAATTGCGGGTTTGATCTCTGGTCAAGAAACATACAAGAAGCAACCAATGAATGCATAAAAAAGTGGAACAACAAATTGATGCTTTTCTCTCCTTTCCTCTTCTCTCAAATCAGTTAAAATTAAAAAATTTTAAATTATGAAGAGTAGTTACAAAAATACTAAAGGAGAGAAAAAAGGTGAATATGATTTTCAGGAGGGAATAAACTTTCTAAGCACGTAGAAGTCAGAAACTTTAAAAAGTTTTGACTATATGAAAGTTATAAATGTCTAAATGCAAACAACCAAAAAGACTCATCATAAACAAAATTGAAGGATAAGTGAAAAATTGTCAGAAAAGTATATGTAACGGAAATAGAAAATCCTAGACCACATGTGTCAAACACAAGGCCCGCGGGCCAAATCTGTCCCGCCAGGCCTTGCAATGTGGCCCGCACCGCGCTGTCATCACTGCACTCCGCTGCGTTTCCATCACAATGACAGTTTATGACTGTTCAGTAAACCATTTGGCCCGCGATTTAGGCTGGATTTTAGATTTTGGCCCCTTCTCTGATTGAGTTCGACACCCCTATCCTAGACAATTGTCTATTTCTTCCAGTCTTTTTCCTTTCTTCTTTTTCTATATCTGAAAATGCTTTATTTATTCTATTATTTTCATTCCATCCATCCATCTATCCATCCGTCCAACATTTATTGAGCAACTAATATGAACTAGTCACTGTGGTAGGTTCTGGAGCCAAGTTGGACATTCTATACAGTCTCTATCCTCAAATTATGCTCTGCATTTCCTCCCTACATCTCTGGGTGGGGACTCTATTATGTCCCTAAAAATACAATGTGTCACATGACTCTTGCATTTAGAGAAGGGCCAGGATGTGCTAAGGGAACATTACTAAGAGCTCAACCAGGTTTTCATGACAGGAACCTCAGATTCCTTTGGATATCAGGCTGGACCTGGTGACTGAAGTCTGATCTTTCACTGTCTTTCATGCAGAACCAGAACCAGATTGTGTACTTCATTCGCCAAGCACCGGTTCCCATCACTCCACAGAACTTTGACACGACTGTGCAGTTTGGGACAGTGAGGGGTGCCTACATCCCAGCCCTGCTTCGCCTCCTCACTGGTGTCTATGCCCCTCAGATCTTTACAAACACCAGCTGGCCTGAGAGCATTCGAAATCATTTTGCTTCTCATCTGCACAGGTTCTTGGCCTGCCTGACAGGTGAGCAGACAGGCTTGAGTGCCTAATGCCCCACCAACAGTAGAGCTGACGAGGCAGGTCAGAGAGTCACCCTGAGCACCTGTGTTGCATGGCTCGGTATGTGTTTGTTGAATGAGTGAAACGGGGTACAGAATGTGTCTGCCAATCCATAATACAGATTTCCGCTGTAGAATCGTTAGCCAGACCTGCTCCAACTTACAGTGGGAAATTTCCAAGAGTACAGGTGGGGTGGGGGGAAATGCAGATGCTGTGGGGGCAGAGAGGGTGTGCAGGGCATGGATCTTTGACCTTGTTTTATTACAATCTCTTATTATACCTCAGTGAAGTTTTCTTGCCTTCTGTTATTTTTTCCTCGAGATATATTTATATCAGTTTCTTCTGCCTGCTCTCCTGAAATGCATATACTTCTTGGGCCCCAGATCATCAAACAGGATTGGAACTGGGTGACATAAACTCACTCCTGTTTGTGAAGTTCTATGGCCTTATCCTTTCCGTAGATACTCGGTACAAACTGGAGGGGCACACTGTTCTCTACATCCCCGCAGAGGCCATGAACATGAAGCCTGAGGTGGTGTTTAGGGACAAAGAGCTGGTGCAGCGGCTGGAGAGTGAGTGGCTGGCATTGCCAGTGTGTTGGGGACCCTAGGGGGAGCAAAGGGGGGCAGTCCAGATGGTGAGAAAGGAGTTGGGTTTGGAGGGCTATGCAAGGGGCAGGGGAGGGGGAGGACATAACCAGGAGCAGTGTAAAGCAATGAAGAGATTTTGTCTTCTCCCCTGAAGCCTCCATGATTCACTGGACCCGGCAGATAAAGGAGGTGCTCAGTGCCCAGGAGACTGTGGAGACAGGAGAAAACCTAGGTCCCTTGGAGGAGATTGAGTTCTGGCGCAACCGATGCATGGATCTGTCTGGCATCAGTTCACAGCTGGTGAAGGAGGGCGTGAAACACATCGAGTCCATCCTGCACCTTGCCAAGTCATCCTACTTGGTACCCTTTTTGAAACTGGCCCAGCAGATCCAGGTGTGTGGGTGGACCAAAGGATGGAGGCTCAGCAGAAAGTGGACAGTGCTTGGGACAATATAGGGTGCTAAGATGAGGGAGCCATTGTAATGATCCATAGCAAAGGTAGACCAACCCAGTGTTTGGACTTGTATTTGTGGGAGAGTATAAAAGGATGGTCCCAAAGAGATTGTAGTTTAGTTAGGGAGACTACTAGTTAATCAACAAAAATACATGAGTACCTTCTATGAACCCAACCCCTCCAATCCAGTGGAGAACATAAGACTTACACAAAATAGGATTACTAGATAACAGGTGGCTCAGCCAAGAGAGCTGCAAGATAAACACTTAAAACTAAATTCAATATGGTGTGGCAAGCGTTGGGGACTCAGAAGATCAACGTAATCTGTAGAATATGGAGATAGAAGACTTCTTCCCCTAGGTGGAATTTTAAGCGAGGTGTTAAGGGAATTGAGCCACAGCCAGGTGGAGAAGTCTAACATCCTGGTTGAGAACAGGGCAGCGAGGGGAGCTATGGTGAACACTATGGGGATAAATGGGAGTGATGTCTGGTTAGTTGGTCAGCAGCTATTATGTACTTTGTGCAGAGTGCCGAGTTTAACTGGGGAAATTAGAGGAATAGACAAAAAACTCAAGTCTGGATAACTCTCTGTATAGTGGGCAAGATGGGACTCACAACATGAGCCAAGACCTAAACATACTTTTGTAGAAACTGGTAAATGAATAAAAGTCAATATTGGACCCGAGGGCTGCAGAGACCTGAAATGATTAGTACCAGGTAGGGTTGGGTTAGTTGGAAATGCTTCTCAGTGAAGGCAAGTCAGGATGGGGTTCAGATGGATAAACGTGCTTGCTTTGAATCAGTTGTTTCCAGTGGATAAATCTACTTCTGGTTTCTCTCTCCTGTCAGGATGGCTCTTGTCAAGCACAGTCCAACCTGACTTTTTTGTCAATCCTGAAGGAACCTTACCAGGAATTGGCCTACATGCGGCCTAAGGACATCTCTAACAAACTTCCTAAGTTGATCAGTCTCATTCGAATCATCTGGGTCAACTCTCCCCACTACAACACTCGGGAGAGACTGACCTCCCTCTTCCGAAAGGTATGTGTCTTCAGATTTCCTGACGAAGGCGGAATTCCTTTAACAGAAGATCTGTGATGAAGAGACAGTAAGGACCACCCTTCAGGTCAGGGCCCAAGGCTTATGGCTGTGTCATCAATGTCAGTAATGCTCTCAGAGTTGGGGCCTGGGCTGGACGTTTTGCTCCCATATGGAAGCAGCCCAGGTAGGAAGAGGAGCTTTGAGAAGAGGAGCTGATGGGGAAGAAAGGAGGGAGGCAGGAAGGACGACCCCCAGGCTGAGTTTACAGGAGGGGAAGACCCTCTTCTCATTTCCAAAGATGGAAGTTGCTGTGGGCGAGAGGTAGGTTTAGGAAGGAACGCTGGCTTTTGAGGAGCAGGACCTGGCACATTTTATCTGGGGTGACAGAACCGAAGTGTGGGAAAACGCTGAATGCTGGCTGGGCAGTGCAGCTGTGAGGCGGGCTGCTGCTGGGAGGAAGGTTCACCAGCAGGGGAGGACTTAAGCATGATGGGTATCGGAGTTAAATCAGGAAGTAGGAGGCTGAGACGTGAGGCACATCAGGGAGACTCAGAGAGGGGGGTGGGCGCAACTAAAGCTGTGAACTGAGGCCCTTGGGACTCCTTCTGCAGATGAGCAATGAGATCATCCGCTTATGCTGTCACGCCATCTCCCTGGACCGAATCTTTGAGGGATATGTCTCTTCTAGCAAGTTGGACCTACAAGGCTGCATTTCCTGTTGTCATGCCTGGAAAGACCATTACCTGCGGGCTGTGCAAATGCATACCCAGTACGATGTGTCTCCTCTAACATTCCGTAGATTCCCCCCTTCATTTCTGTAGAGCAGTGGTCAGCAAACTCATTAGTCAACAGAGCCAAATATCAACAGTATAACCATTGAAATTTCTTTTTTAAAAAAAATATATTTTATTGATTTTTTACAGAGGAAGAGAGAGAGATAGAGAGTTAGAAACATCGATGAGAGAGAGACATTGATCAGCTGCCTCTTGCACACCCCCTACTGGGGATGTGCCCGCAACTAAGGTACATGCCCTTGACTGGAATCGAACCCGGGACACTTCAGTCCGCAGGCCGACGCTCTATCCACTGAGCCAAACCGGTTTCGGCTGAAATTTCTTTTGAGAGCCAAATTTTTTAGACTTAAACTGTATAGGTAGGTACATTGTTATTAACTTAATTAGGGTACTCCTAAGCTGGCCTTTGCTAAAAACTCAAGGTGCCAAAGACTTGCATGTGGCTCTCGAGCCGCAGTTTTGCCGACCACTGCTTTAGAGCAACCTTTTTTTTTTTCTTTTTTTTTTTTCTGCCAAGGGCCTTTAAGATACTTATAATACCATTTACTAATATCGTTCATTAATATAAATTCATGTTGCTGTGAAAACAACTCCTAGATTTATTGAATTTTGAGTCCTGCCTGTGGTTGCCTTGGCAGGGCCAGATCAAATGATTGCTTGGGCCTTAGACAGCCCGCCGGCTGGACGTTCCCCACTCCTGCAGTGGAGGGTAGATTCTGACTTCTTTCACTTGCACTTATTTTTTTATTTTTTAAGTCTGTGGACTCTATTTTTCTACACCTGTGAGTTCCTACATGGATCCAGGTTTTCTCTCTGGATACAGATATTCTGGCCCCTAAGCCCAGGTTCTTTCTCCTCACTCTAGTCACTTCTCCCTGATCCTCACTCTAGTCACCTCTACTCCCTGGTCTTTTCCTCCTTTCTTGGCCCTAAAGTCTGAAATGCCATTACGTATGCACCCTTTCCTACAACTGAGGCATTTTGTCCCCTCTCTGGTAATTCTCACCTTGCATTTTCTCTCTCATGGTTCAGGAAAGTTGCTTCTTGGGGTCTCATTTCTAAGTCTCCCCCTTGAACCCAGGAACCCAGTTCTAGCTTTGCATAGGCAGGTTGGTATCTAGTGTTCCTGCTTTTTGATTTGGTCCGTCTCTCTCCTAACAGGTTCTCCAATCGGGGCTGGGTCCTAGACCAGACCAGCATATTTGCTCAGGTTGATGCTTTTGTGCAACGCTGCAAGGACCTTATTGAGGTGGGAAGACTATGAGGGGAGGAGAATCAAAGCTAACAGCAGACACTCCAGAATTCCCATCCAGGAGCTGGGGAAGATGCTAAATATAGAACTTAACCTCTTTGGCTCCTCCTGCATCCCTGTGTGCCCTGCCACCACCCCACCCTTTTAGACTCTTGCCTGTTATCACCGCCTTAGTATCTCATATCCAATTCTGCAGCTGAAATCCATCCTACTAGACTCTTGCATCTGGTTGATCCTTCTTAGTTTTTAGACATTTTAAGCCTTGGATTTGCACAGGACTTACAAGTTCAGAAAGGAGACAGGAATTCTCATGTTGACTTCTTTTTAGGTATGTGACTGTCAGTACCATTTTGCCCGCTGGGAGGATGGCAAGCAAGGTCCCCTTCCTTGCTTCTTTGGTATCCACGGGCCCCAGATAACACGGAACTTGCTTGAGATTGAGGATATTTTCTATAAAAATCTGTATATGTTGCGAGCTGTTCGTGGGGGCATCCTGGATGTCAAGAACACCTCTTGGCATGAAGACTACAATCGGTGAGAGAACCGCAGACTGACTCTGCACAGAGAAGGGAAGGGAGTCCAGGGGAGCCAAGATTAGGAGGAGTGGTGAGAGTGTACAAAGGAAAGTGGAGGTTACAGATCCGGAAAAGGGAGGCAGAACCAAATGCAAGGAAGGAGTGTCTGCTGAGATGAAGGGTCAGCCTTTTGGGGCTGTGGCCCAGTTCTGCTGCATACTAGATATGTGACAGGCAAGTTACTAGTTAGAGCCCCTGTTCCCTCATCTGTGAACTAAGGTTAGTGTTAGAACCTGTCTCATTGCCTCATTTTAAGGAATAAGTCGATTAATGCATGTAAAGCACTTAGTACATAACTTAGGATTCTTACTTAGGGGGTGTACTTGGGGGCAGGCACAGGCACCCACTTTTCCACATGCCTCTCTGATATGCAGTTTCCGTGCTGGAGTCAAGGACCTGGAGGTGATGACCCAGAACTTGATCACCTCTGCCTTCGAGTTAGTTCGCGACGTAGAGCATGGAGTGCTGCTGCTGGATACCTTCCACAGGCTGGCGACCCGTGAGGTGTCACTGCCCTCCTGCTTCCTCCACCCCGGCTCTCCTGTGCTTCCCATCTGTTCCTCATGAGCCTTCCAGACACCACCCGCCTCCAATCACGCTTTTTCCCGTGTCCCAAATTGCCAGTGTCTCTTTTCTTCCCTCTGTGGCCCTGGTCTCCGGATCACTAAGGAGTGTGACCCCAAAGCAGGGTGTAGCTTTCCTTGAGGGTGGGTAACTGGGGGAACCCATGTCCCCAGGACATAATGTCAGCTTCTCCCTCTTCTCCGTTAGGCTATCAAGCGCACATATGACAAGAAGGCGGTGGATCTCTATATGTTGTTTAATAGCGAACTGGCCCTTGTGAACCGCGAACTGAACAGGAAATGGCCGAACCTGGCGCCCTACATGGCCCACTATTCTGGACAGGCGTACTGGGTGCGGATCCTGCGGCGTCGCATCGACAGGGTCATGAATGTAAGTGCCTGAACTTGGCTAAAACCTGCCACATCCTGGGAGCGTCCCGTCCAGAAATTCCCTAGAGGGTTTTCACGACCAGAGACCAAGTCTACTCAGGGGAGGGGCAGATGCAGCTCTGTGTGAGGCAGACCATGGCCTTGGATTTGCAGCAGTGGTGAGTGCGGTTGGTAGAACATGGGCGTTTCTTTTCTTTCTTTCTTTCTTTCTTTCTTTCTTTCTTTCTTTCTTTCTTTCTTTCTTTCTTTCTTTCTTTCTTCTTTTTAAAAAAAATATATTTTATATATTTTTTACAGAGAGGAAGGGAGAGAGATAGAGAGCTAGAAACGTCGATGAGAGAGAAACATCGACCAGCTGCCTCCTGCACACCCGCTACTGGGGATGTGCCCGCAACCAAGGTACATGCCCTTGACCGGAATGGAACCTGGGACCTTTCAGTCCGCAGACCGACGCTCTATCACTGAGCCAAACCGGTTTCAGCAGAACATGGGCGTTTCTATCAAGGTGGAGAGGAGGAATGGGCCGGCATCTGAGAAGCTGGGCCAGCAGAAGAGTAATACGACCTCAAAATCCAGAGAACTGGATAGGTGAGACCCTAACGGGCCTGCCTGCTTGCCTAGAAGAATAGGCACAAAGAAACAGAAAGATAAAACGTAAACTTTTGGGGAATAGAAGGTTGAAGCTATCTACCTGTCTTCTTCTAATTGGTTCTGGGAGAGAATAAGGCAGCTTACAGCAGCTTAAATCCTTCACCTTCTATAATTTATTTCCCCCCCCCCCCAGCTTTTAAAAATTTATGTATTTTTATTGATTTCAGAGAGGAAGGGATAGGGAGAGAGAGAGAGAAATATCAATGACAAGAGAGAATTATGGATCGGCTGCCTCCTGCTTGCCTCCTCCTGGGGCTTGAGCCCGCAGCTCGGGCATGTGCCCTTTACCAAAATCGGGTCTGAGACCCTTCAGTCTGCAGGCCGACACTGTCCACTGGGCCAAACCAGCTAGGCCCAACTTTCTTCTTGAACTGAATCTTTGTGCTTCTATTTCTTTATTTTGACTCCATTTCTTCATGGTTCCTTGGTCTCTTCTCACTCTTTTTTGTTTGTTTCACCTTCTCTCTAAATAAGCAATTTTTAACCTTCTTCATCTCATGCCACACACAAACTAATTATTGAAATTCTGCAGAATACACAAAAAATGTATTTTTTGCCCAGCCGCCAAAAAAAATGTACAATTTTGATTTATTCACATTGGACGATTATTGTTGTATTGGCTGTTGTCATTTTTTAAAAATATGGAACGAATTTGCGTGTCATCCTTGCACATGGGCCATGCTAATCTTCTCTGTGTCGTTTCAGTTTCAGTGTGTGTGCTGCTGAAGCGAGCACGGCTGTTGTCATTTTTCAATTTGACAACCTAAGGGAAAAGAGGCCAGTGCCCCTGACTACTTGTCAGGTCTGGCATGTTTTAAAAATTCTTGTAGCACACCAGCGTGCTGAGGAACACTGGTTGAAAATTGCCGGACTAAGTAGTTAAAATCAATCTCTGTAGCAAGCCTCACACGTATTGCTGGCGTGTGTGTGTGTGTGTGTGTGTGTGTGTGTGTGTGTGTGTGTGTATGTGGTCTCTGGGAGATGGTCACATGGAGGAATGTGGTAAGTAAACCATTCGTGTTCTTCCTCAGTGTCTTTCCAGTGCTCATTTCCTGCCCCACATTGGGACCGGAGAGGAGAGTGTACATACCTATCAGCAGATGGTGCAGGCCATTGATGAGCTGGTTCGAAAAACCTTCCAAGACTGGACAGCAACCCTGGACAAGGACTGCATTCGGCGGCTGGATACACCGCTGTTACGCATCAGCCAGGAGAAGGCGGGCATGCTGGATGTCAACTTTGACAAGTACAAGACCCACCCCATTCCTTCTGCCTTTATCGGACTCCTTCTGCCTATTTCGTCTCTGGTGCCATTCCCTCCCCCAGTTCTCCCAGGATTTAAAAAAATATATATTTTATTGATTTTTTTTTTAGAGAGGAAGGGAGAGGGATAGAGAGCCAGAAACATCAATGAGAGAGAAACATCGATCAGCTGCCTCCTGCACAACCTCTCCTGGGGATGTGCCCACAACCAAGGTACATGCCCTTGACCAGAATTGAACCTGGGACCTTTCAAGTCTGCAGGCCAACGCTCTATCCACTGAGCCGAACGGTTTCGGCCTCCCAGGAGTTTAATGCCCATCTCCTAGTGTTCTCTCTATCCTCTCTAACTCTCTCTCATACTGAAATACGTTTCCTATCACTTCCTAATTTTAATTTTATAATTGATCTTTAAAAGAAATGGTTTAAAAAAAGAAACCCCACTGACCTACTAGACCAGTGATGCAGGTGCTCTGCCACTAGATGGCCACGGCGGCTCAGCTAAGTCACCCAAACCAGGAGCCATGGTGGGGCTTTCCTGAGAACTGACGGGGCTGAGAGTATTCCTCTCCTACAGGCTTTACAACTGTGACTTTTCCCACACAATTATTTAAAATGTAATCAATTCATTTACTAGTTATTTAACAATATGTAGTGAGTGCCTTCCATGTGCCAGGAGCCAAGATAGGCACAGGACATTTATATGATGGGGAAGCCCCTGCCTTCTGTCTCCCTGGGATGAAGGGTTATATCTACTCTGGGAGCGGTACTTCCTTCCCATAGAAGATGCAGGAGAGAAGAATGAAGAAGGAGCTTTGTGAGGCATCTGTGTACAGAGATTACAAACCTTCTGGTGACAGTTTTTTCCTGATTGGGAGGAAATGACTTTTTACTTGATTGGTTTTGGCTCCCTCTTGTCATCAGCTAGGCCCTGTAAGAAGAGGTATTTCACACATTTCTAGGCTGTTGCTACTAGCATTGGCTTTAACTCATAGAACGCATTTCTCTGTTGGGCAAATTTAGAAGGGGTTTTGCCAGAGAAGCCTGTGCAGAGATGGAGTCTGAGGGACATATGAAACCGAGTGTGCCTGTCCTGGGCAGCTGAAGGCAGCCTCCCAGGGGAGACGACACGCATGGTTGAGGAAGGAAACAGAAGGATCAAGGTGGACAGTCAGGCCAGAGGGGTGGGGCAGAGGCATTAGTGAGAAGGACAGAGATGTTGAAGCCACACGGATAAGGAAGCAGCTGAGAAGATAAGGGGAAGAGGTTTTCGAAAAGTCTTTGATCAGTGGCGGCTGTCGGAGCCCAGCTTTGATGGAGTTCATGGGTTTTTGAGGTATGGCTGAATAGGATCATATAAAAATGGCTTTATAGCCAAAACCGGTGTCACTCAGTGGATAGAGCATTGGCCTGCGGACTAAGGGGTCCCGGGTTCAATTCCAGTCAAGGGCATGTACTTTGGTTGCGGGCACATCCCCGGTGGGGGGTGTACAGGAGGCAGCTGGTTGATGTTTCTCTCTCATCGGTGTTTCTGACTCTCCATCCCTCTCTGTGGAAAATCAATAAAGTATATTTATTTTAAAAAATAAAACAAACAAACAAACAAACAAAAATGGCTTTATAAACCAATAATAAGATTTTGGAGAGACATACGACTTAGGCCAGTATTGCCCTAGCTATGACATTCACAAGCACATAATGGAGTTGACTTTGCAAGACATATTCTCGCATCAAGCTGGGCATCCCCAAAAGAACTGGGTTTGGGAGACACCCAGACACACTTGTAATAATACTAATATGAGCACCCAGAGTCCATCAATTGCCCTTTTCCCATGAGCAAAAGGACAGTATTCAAATAACAGAATTTTATTAAACACCAGTGGTGGATATTCACATCTTGAGTATGAGATAAAACAAAATTTGAGAAAGAGGAAAGAGATGCTATAAGTAAGCACTGGGTGGTGGCTGCTTCCTCTCAGGGTCAGGCAGTGAGAGTGAATAAGGCAGAAGCTGCAATGCCGGACAGACCAGAGTTTGAATCCTGGAGTAGATCTGTTTTGCCATGTGACCCCAGGCAAGCCGCTGAATTTCTCTGAACCCAAGTTTCCTCAGCTACCTAAAACATTCTTTCCCAAGGTTGTCACAAGGCAAGGTAATATGTGTAAAAGTCCTCACAAAGAATAAACAAATCAATAAACATTATTTTATCTTTTAAAAAATCACCTCATAAAACTTGGTAAACATGGCATTTTTCAAAAACAAATTTAGGCTGAAACCGGTTTGGCTCAGTGTAGAGCGTCGGTCTGCAGACTGAAAGGTCCCAGGTTCGATTCTGGTCAAGGGCATGTACCTTGGTTGCGGGCACATCCCCAGCAGGGGGTGTGCAGGAGGCAACTGGCCGATGTTTCTCTCTCATCGACATTTCTAGCTCTCTATCCCTCTTCCTTCCTCTCTGTGGAAAATCAAAAAAATATATTAAAAAAAAAAACAAAAAAATAAAACAAAACAAAGTTAGGCCCTCGCTGGTTTGGCTCAGTGGATAGAGCATTGGCCTGAGGACTGAATCCGGGTTGGATTCCAGTCAGGGACACGTGTCCGGGTTGCGGGCTCGACCCCCAGTGGGGGGTGTGCAGGAGGCAGCTGATAAATGATTCTCACCATTGATGTTTCTCCCTCTACCTTCCTCTCTGAAATAAAAACATTTACAACTTTTAGAAAAAGTAATATATGCACGTTATAAGATTCAAAGGGAGAGAATGAAAATCTTCCTCCACTGCTGTGCCCAGTGACACAGTTTCTCTCTGGAGGAAGAATCAATGTTGCCCGTTTCTTGTGTAACATTCCAGAGGCGAGTATAAAAGCCTAAGAGACCCGCTGACCGGCTGGTAGCTATGACACACACTGTCCACCAAGGCATGCAGGAGCTGCCAAACAACAGCAACTTTGCAGAGTGCCCTCTCACACTCTGGACCCCTCGGGGGATGTGGGACTTTCAGTTTTAGCCGATCCCTTCAGGCCTTGCGGAGGGACCCCACCTGTGCATGAATCAATGCACTGGGCCTCCAGCGTCTACATAAGTACATTAGGCTTTTAATATAAATAGTAGTATACTACGCACACTGTTCTGTACTTTCAAAGTCTTTCAAAATTTTTTCCATTATGCCAGTACCATGCTGTTTTGATTACTATAGCCTTGTAGTATAGTTTAATATCAGATAGAATGATACCTCCAACTTTGTTCTTCTCAAGATTGCTATGGCTATTTGGGATCTTTTGTGGTTCCATATACATTTTTCGATTATTGTGCTAGAATGTTTCAACCAGACTTCTTATTATCTTGTTCCCTTCCCTCCATAGTGATATATTTACCTAATGTTTGAACTTATACTCATCTAGTTAGGATAAAATTAAGATAAAATTTTCCTGTCTGCCCTGGTCATCTCAAGGAATACATCAGATATTTATCTAAAATTCCATTTGCATAATCTTTATAGTAGAGTTTACAAGGCAACTTTGAGCCAAATATATATGGCTTGGGTTTAACTGAAACCCAAATATTAGCTAGACACTTCTTCCAGAGAGAAGAAATGCTCCTATCCTTTGGCAGTTGTTTTCTAGAGAGTCTGTTAGAAGCTGCTTTACATTTTTGTGGTTTTAAGGTAAAACTGCCTCAATCCAGTAAATAATTTATAAGGGGGCGGGGACCATAATCATAGGGAAGGATATGAAAAGTCTGGGCTCATCAATCCAGTAAAGAAATCCAAGACAGTTCCAGCTCTTCCAAAGCCTAGTAAAACTCCAAGGAGGTGCAAGTTACTTTTATCTATTTATTCTTTGTGTTCAATGTCTAGATAAATCTTGAAATAAGCGTACTTTTCAAATGTGCTAATTGTCCCTAGAATTACCTGAGTCTCCCTTAGTCACGGAAGCCTTCCAGTCCCTAATAGCACCTAGTTTATCTCACAAGGGCTTTTACTATCCCACCTCATATCCCAAACATTTGAACTCTGAAGTCCAAATTGGCTTTTACCACATTTTATGGCCAGCCCAGCTTTACTGATTGCCCTTATCACAAACATATTCCAGATGTTGTCTGTACGCTGGCTGAGAAGAGCTGTTACAACTATGTAGATAGCAGATTCCTCTGAGCAGTGGAATTGTCCAGAGCAGGCTTGGGGACTGGCCTCTGTTTGTTTTTTGTGTCTGGGGCTTGCACTTTCTCCTTCCTCCCAGGCCTATAGCACTTCCTCCACTGAGTCAGTTCATCCTGGGTTGTCAGCACTAAACTCAGCTCACCTTCCTACCGCTGCTGCCTCACCGCTTGTCTGAGGATAATTATAAAAATATTTTGCAAAAATAATTTCCCACATTTATTGCTTCTTAAAAATTATACTTTTATTGATTTCAGAGAGGAAGGGAGAGGGAGAGAGAGAGAGAGAAACAGCAATGATGAGAGAGAGTCATTGATCAGCTGTCTCCTGCACTCCCCACACTGGGGATCAAGCCCACAACCCGGGCATGTGCCCTTGACCGGAACCAAACCTGGGACCTGTCAGTCCACAGGCCAATGCTCTATCCACTGAGCCAAACCGGGTAGGGCCACATTTGTTTCTTTTCATATAGTATGCTTGTCAATACAATACAATTTTTACTCCAGAAATTTATTGACAAACTTCAGGCAAAACCTGAACAGCATTGTGAAAAAAGTTTCTCATGGAGTTTTCAGCTCAATAGCAGGAAGGTATTATATTATCCAAATCTGTGCTTTTGGCTGACAAGTTTAAGTTTCACTCCTGTGAGCTTTACTGCAGGCTGATGAGGAGGAGGGGGTGCTGCTTCGTTTCTCATCTTTCTCTGCCTCAGCACTGCCCAGCCCTGCTCTGCTAGGTCTGTTGCTGGTGCTTATGCCCACAAGCAGTACCTTCAGCTGCTTTGCTTTTTTTTCTCCACAAGGTCTCTGCTGATTCTCTTTGTGGAGATTGACTACTGGGAGCGGCTGCTGTTTGAGACGCCCCATTACGTGGTGAATGTCGCTGAACGTGCGGAGGATCTGCGTGTTCTTCGTGAAAATCTGCTACTTGTTGCTCGAGACTACAACAAGTAAGGCCCCGTCCTCATTGCAGTCCTTCTGCGTGCTTTTCACCTCCTTTTTTAAAAAATATATTTTATTGATTTTTTACAGAGAGGAAGGGAGAGAGCTAAAGAGCTAGAAATGTTGAGAGAGAAACATCGACCAGCTGCCTCTTGCACACACCCCCACCAGGGATGTGCCCGCAACCAATGCACATGCCCCTGACTGGAATCGAACCTGGGACCCTTCAGTTTGCAGACTGACGCTCTATCCACTGAGCCAAACCAGTTTTGGCTTTTTACCTCCTTTTTGTTGTACCTGCTCCATGAGGTTCTTTCCCTGTGGTATCCATCCTTTACATTCTGTCCGTCTCAAAAAGATGTTTTTTGTCTCTATGGCCCTACAACTATTCCCTTGTAATTTTGTCTTCTAGCTTTAGGGTAGAGAGCAAAAACAGCCAGGTCCTCTTCCACCCCATAGGGCCATATATATAACCCTGGGTCACCTCTCTAGGAATGAAACTGGCATTCAGATTATGGACACAGCATATCATCAGATTCATTGAACCAAGGCCAAGCAGTCAGTTCTTCTCTTAATGCTCTTGGTACTCACTTCTGGAGTGAGGCTTTGTTCTAGGTCGGGTCCCTTTTTCAGCCCAGTTAAAGTCCAAGGGGTGGAAGCAGCAGTCTCTTTTGGGTGTCTATCCATTGTGGTAGCCACTAGCAGCATATGGCTATTTCTATTTTAACTACTTAAAATCCAATAATTTTTTTTAAAATTTGGTCACTCATTTGCACAGGCTACATTTCAGATGCTTCATAGCCACACGTGGCTGGTGGCTATTGTATTAGCACCGAACAATGTAGAACATTGCCATCGCTGCAGAATATTTTATTGGGAAGCACTATCTAGAATTATGAACTTTCAGATTTCCCCACCGAGTTTCTGGTGTGGAGGAGAGGTCCTCAGAGCTTGTCCCCACCAGCTAGCAGTCTGCTCTTGTACACAGGATTATTGCCATGCTGTCCCCAGATGAGCAGGCCCTGTTCAAAGAACGCATCCGATTCCTGGATAAGAAGATCCACCCTGGACTCAAGAAACTGCACTGGTCCTTGAAGGGGGCCAGTACCTTTTTCATCACAGAGTGTCGTATACATGCCAGCAAGGTAGGCCACGGTCATTAGACGGTAAAGGCGGAGCAAAAGGCTGGTGCATGGGAGGTTAATACCTGAATCTTAGGTAGTGGTGGAGAGCCAGGGAGAAATGGGAGATAAACGAAGCATGCTTGGGGAAGGGCAGAATTAGGCCCAGAGGGTCTCTTCCGAAGCTGAAGCCCCCACCCTATGGGGGCGTGTCTGAGTCCAGGTACAGATGATTGTGAATGACTTCAAGGCATCCACTCTGACCATTGGCTGGCGAGCCCAAGAGATATCAGAGACACTGTTGGTACGCATTAGTGGCAAACGGGTGTACAGGGACCTGGAGTTTGAGGAGGACCAGAAAGAGCACCGGGCAGCTGTGCAGCAGAAGCTGGTGAACCTGCACCGGGATGTGGTGGCCATCATGACCAACTCCTATGAAGTCTTCAAGAATGACGGCGCTGAGGTAGGGGTCCTGTGGCCAGGGGCTTTGTGGTTGGGGAACCCCCAGGCTCCTATCCCATCAGGCCGTTCTCTTGTGTTTTTGTGGGGTTTTTTTTTCAATCTTCCCTCCCCACCCCCGCCCCCATCCCAGTATGTGCTTCTCAAACATCCTGCTCTATTCTTGGATTCACCCAACCTTCAGTCTGTCAAACCTTCCTTCTGGACCCAGAGCCCTGCCTTTCTGTTTAACCAGCCTATTTCCATCCCCATTGGCCAGACCTGCCATCTTCCCTGAGGATTCTCTTTCCCTTCCCTCTTCCCACCAGATTCAGCAGCAGTGGATGCTGTACACGGTTCGGTTGGACCACATGATGGAGGATGCCCTGCGACTGAATGTGAAGTGGTCACTGTTGGAACTGTCCAAAGCTATCAATGGGGATGGAAAGACCTCCCCAAACCCACTCTTCCGAGTCCTTGTCATTTTGCAGAATGACCTGCAGGGAAACGCATCACAGGTGGGGACCACTTTGCCCCCAATACCTGAAAATGATCATACTTTAATCTCCAGTCGCCCTCAATCCTTAAACTTGACCCTTGACCTTGAGTTTATCCTTTGGCCTCCAGATCTGGTTCTGAGGTGTTCAGCCTTACCAGTCCGGAGGCCTGTCTCCTCCGTGGCCCGTGCGAAGGTGCTCTCCTTGTGTCCCCACAGGTGGAATTCTCACCCACTCTGCAGACTTTGGCAAATGTGGTCAATGACATTGGCAGCCACCTTTTCAACACCATCTCTGTCTTCCGCCACCTCCCTGAAATTCTCCTCAAGCGCAAGTTTTTTCGTGACCCCATTCATTCGATCGTGGGTGAGTGGGCAACAGGGAGGGAATTTAGTGCAGGGACAGCAGAGGCTTAGGAATGAGCAGAGCTAGGAGGAGAGACCAGGGCTGTTTCCAGGCATACTGGGTCAGTCATCTCCAGTACGGATGGAAAATGCAGGTCAGGGGGCTAGATTGGGGAAGGAAGCAAAGGCAGGGATGGAGGTGAGAAAATTAGGTAACAGATGCTCCTGGGATTTGGGATTCAGGGTGGGAGATTAGGAAGGAGAAATTTAGGCCTGGGTCTCGGATATAACATGATCAGATACTAACAGAGGATATATCTGAACTCATAGATTAAATTCATACTTAGACTTTCTGCCTTCTCCTTTATTTTCTAATGCTCATGTTTGAGTCTTATTCCTTTGTGGAGGTGACATTAGAGTGAGGATCTGGGGCGGTGGCCGAGGGCCAGGCTGGAGTTTGGGTTGAAGTGAAAGTTAATGAGAAGCATTTTGCCGGGTCCTGCAGAGCATGATGAGGACATCAAGAAGATCCAGGCCCAGATCAGCAGTGGAATGACGAATAATGCCAGCCTGCTGCAGAACTATCTCAAGACCTGGGATATGTATCGGGAAATCTGGGAGATCAACAAGGACTCTTTTATTCGTCGCTATCAGCGTCTCAACCCCCCTGTCTCTTCTTTTGATGCAGACATTGCCCGGTAAGCAGGGCAGGTGGATGCGAATGTCTGTCTCTAAAGGTATAGACTCTCAGGAGGCTAGAGGCTCAGAAGGAAGGCTGGGGCAAGGAGAGGTGCAGAAAGTGTGTCCTCAGCTCGAGGAGAGAACGGGGCCTCGGGCGCTGGACCTTTGCTTCTCAGGGGTGGAGATCAGATCAGAGCTGGATAAGATTTAGGGAAAAGGCCGTTTGGTGGGTAGTACCCATAGGGTCCTGTTGGAAAGAAGGAAATGCTTGGGATTTAAAGGATGAGAGAAGTGAACACTTCCATTTTAAGAAGGTAGGTTGGAGTTCATTTGAAGAAATTGCTTAAATTCTAAAGTCAGGAAAAGATCTCCCATCTCTTTGTTCTCTGGTTAGTCATACATTTATTTTATTTATTTATTTACTTACGTACTTATTTATTTATTTATTAAAATATATTTTATTGATTTTTCACAGAGAAGAAGAGAGAAGGATAGAGAGTTAGAAACATTGATGAGAGAGAATCATTGATCAGCTGCCTCTTGCACACCCCCTACTGTGGATGTGCCCGCAACCAAGGTACATGCCCTTGAACGGAATCGAACCTGGGACCTTTCAATCCGCAGACTGACGCTCTATGCACTGAGCCAAGCCAGTCCCGGCAAGTCATACATTTATTAAAGAAACCACCACTGTTCTCTGGATCCTGAGGAATAAAAAGAAATGAACAAGTGTTTTCCACCTGAGGGCTACAGTGCAGTAGGGAGGATAAAGAACAGGGCTTGGGCATCATAGGAACTGGTGAAATCCCAGCTCTACTGCTTTCTAGCTGTGGAATCTGAAGGCACTTAGATTCTCCAGGCCTCAGCCTCCTGTGAAGCAGATATTACACCACTTACCTTACAAGGCTGTGAGATTATTCAATATTGGCACACTTTAAAGTACCGTCCTCATGTACTTGCTATTATACAAGCTTCAAATGTGAAAAGTATATAATTAAGGTTTGCAAGGTCCCAGGGCAGTCAATGGGAGGACATAGGAAAGGCTTCATGAAAGGAGCAACTATGGGGCTGGGCTTTATGCAATGGGTAGGATTTCAACAGGCGGAGGTGGGCACTGGGAGGGCATTTCAGGGAGAGAAAATAGCATCAGCAAAGGCATAAAGATGGGAACATATAAGCATGTTCGCCAAATAGTGAGTATTTGGAACATAGATACACAAAAGGGAGGGTGCAAAGGGATTTACATATATCAGCCAACTTCATTCTCTCCACACCTTGTGAGGTAGGGCCTGTTTTTGTCATCATGATACAGGAGAGGAAACGGAGGCTTCCAACAGTTAAATAACCTGCCTGAGGTCATAGAGCTAGTGAGCACCTATGTGAGCTCAACCCAGGCCTATGTAATGCTAAAGACTTGAATGCCAGACTGAATCTGAAGGCTATCCGAAGGTAGCGGCTGGGAAAATGACATGATCACAGCTGTGTCTGGAGTGGGCTGACTTGAGAGACAGTGGGGTGTCTCTTTGGAGCTGCTGCATAGGTCTGGGTGGCAGGAAATGAGAACTTGAACTAGCATCAGGGCAGTGGGCAAGTCTTCAAAGAAAAAAACATGCTAGCAGGAATATGGGCCTTTCAGCTACACAGAGGTTGCTAATAACGTGCAGAAGGAGGAGACAGTCCTCAACATCCAGTTTGTGCTGCTGGACTGCTCGCATCTCAAGTTCTCGCTGGTGCAACACTGCAACGAGTGGCAGAACAAGTTCACGACTCTGCTCAAGGAGATGGCAGCCCGGCGCCTCCTGGAGCTGCACACCTACCTGAAGGAGAACGCGGAGAAGTACGGGGGGGGGGGGGGGGGGCCCCCCCGCGCGCATGGCACAGCGGGGGAGAGCCTGCCCTGCCCTGTCTCCTCAACTGTGCTCTCTGCCCGACTGCAGGATAAGCCGCCCTCCCCAGACGCTGGAGGAACTGGGGGTCAGTTTGCAACTCATGGATACCCTGCAGCACGACTTGCCCAGCCTGGAGACCCAGATTCCTCCCATCCATGAGCAATTTAACATTCTTGAGAAGTACGAGGTGCCAGTTGGGGACAGTGTGAGTTCCAGTACTGTTTGGTCCATTCCCGTTGAACCCATGCCAGCAGAGGTAGAATGGGAAGCTGATCTTTCACATAGTAGATCCCCCTGCTGTTAGGAGGGACAGCAGACGTGTGTGTGTGTGTGTGTGTGTGTGTGTGTGTGTGTGTGTGTGTAGTAGGGTGCAGGGAGAATGTCGAAGGTTCAAAAGCCATTGAGAGCCATAGCTAATTCAAATGGTATTTCTGGTTAGTTTATGGAGTTCTTTTAAAGTTTCTTTTGTTTTTGTTGTTTTAATCCTCACCTGAGGATATCCCCCCCTCCCCCGTTGACTATTTTTTTAGAGAAAGTGAAAGGGAGAGGAAGAGAGGGAGAGCGAGAGCGAGAGCGAGAGCGAGAGCGAGAGAGAGAGAGAGAGAGAGAGAGATCAATGTGAGAGAGACACATCGATTGGTTGCTTCCCACATGCGCCCCAAACAGGGGGATCAAGCCTGCAACCAAGGTACCTGTTCTTGACTGGAATTAGATCCAGGACCCTCCAATCCTTGGGCTGACACTTTGTCCACTGAGATAACCCACCGAAGGCTGTTGATGGAGTCCTTTTAGGCCCAGCAACTCACAGCCTTGTTTCTTGGGCCTCTTTGCACGTGGAACTTGGCCCCAGACTCCGCTCTGGAAAATCAGAAAAGAGTCCCTAAAGGCGTTGGTGAGAGGTGGACAGAACTTCCACCAGAAAAGAGTCCCTAAAGGTGAGAGGTGGACAGAACTTCTGCTTGAGGATCATCCTCCCCTCTCTGATGTCCCCAGGTACTGGAGATGCTGAACAGTCTCAATGGGGAGTGGGTTATCTTCCAACAAACTCTGTTGGACAGTGAACAGATGCTGAAGAAGCACAAGGAGAAATTCAAGACAGGCCTTATTCACTCAGCTGATGATTTCAAGAAGAAAGCCCATAATCTTCTGGAAGAATTTGGCACCAAAGGTACCCCTTTCGTATCCTCTCCTCCTTCTTTACCGTTGTTGTGACCCAGTCTTTCAAAGCTTGCAGTGGAGGGAGGTGCGAACAAGGATGAGTGTGGGAAGGACTGACTGGGCAGGAAAAGAGCAGTGGCACCTCTGTCAGCGGGTTAGCCCCACCATGGTCTCTGACCTTTGGTCAAAAGACAGCAGCCCAACTCACATTTCTAGTTTTCTTATACCCACCTCCTGAGTTCCACCTGTTTCTGATTCTTGAGCCACGTATAGTGGTTTAGATAAGCTTAATCATCATTCTTTCCATGCATTTTACCTTATTTTCCTTTCCTCCCCTCTCTCGTGTGAGGAAGAGGTGAGATTTACCCACAAAGAGGTAGGAGAGCGATGGCAGTCCTTCCAGAGGACTGTAACCGTGAGTGGGAATCTGAGCTTCCTCTGGGATTTCCCACAGGCCCCTTCACCAGCAGTGTGGGACATCAGGCTGCTCTCGATCAGATCGCCCAAATGCGGTCCATGCTGAATGCCATGAGGGAAGAAGAAAACACTCTCCGTTCCAACTTGGGCATCTTCAAGATCGAGCAGCCAGTCTCCAAGGACCTGCAGAACCTGGAGAAGGTGGGGAACCGAGCTAGGCCCTCGTGGTAACTAAGGATATGGGGCAGGGGACAGCTGAATTTACCCTAAGCACCTGGGAAAACAGCTGGGACCAGGAAGATGGGTGCATGAAGAGCTTTTTTATTTTATTTTACTGTATTTTAAAAAATATTTTTTAATTGATTTCAGCAAGGAAGGAGAGGGAGAAGAGATAGAAACATCAAAGATGAGAGAGAATCATTGATCAGCTGCCTCCTGCACCTTCCACTACTGGGGATTGAGCCTGCAAGCCTGGCATGTGACCTGACCAAAATCAAAAGGTGACCTTCTGGTTCATAGGTCGATGCTCAACCACTGAGCCATGCTGGCTGGGCATGTGTAGCTTTTTAAAAAAATTGATGTAAAATTCAGAAAACAAAAGAACCAGCTAAAAGTGAACAGTTATTCAGTGGCATTTAGTATATTGACAGTGTTGTGTATCCATTACCTCTAGTTTTAAAACATTTTCATCACCCCAAAAGGAAACCCTTATCCACAGCAGTCATTTCCCATCCCATCTCTCCCCAGTCCTGTTGGCCACTAACCTATTTCCTGTGCATGTGGATTTGCCTATTCTGAACATTTTATTAAATGGAGTCATATAAATGTGTGGCTCTTCGTATCTGGCTTCTTTCACTTAGCATGATATCATCAAGGTTCATCTGTTTGTAGCATGTGCCAATCAATGTTTCATTCCTTTTTGTGGCTGGCTAGTATTCTAGTGTATGGATTTACCACATTTTGTTCATTCATTAACAAGTTAATGGACATTTGGGTTGTTTCCACCTTTCAGCTGTTGTGAGTAGTGCTACTCTGAACATGTGTGTACTTGTATTTATTTGAGTCCCATTTCTTGTGGGTATGTACCTAGGAGTGGAATTGCTGGATCGTATGGTGATTCTATGTTTAACTTTCTGAGGACTTGCCAAACTATTTCCCACAGCAGCTGCACCATTTTACACTCCCACTAGCAATGTACGAGGGTTTCTGTTTCTCTGCATCGCTGCCAACACTTACTCCTCGCCCCCCACTTTTTTTTTTGGTCCTAGCCATTCTGGTGGGTGTGAAGTTGAGTCTCATTGTGGTTTTGATTTGCATGTCCCTACTGACTGATGATGCTGAATATACTTTCCTGTGCTTGTTACTTGAGGAGCTTGTGAGGCAAGAGAGTAAAGAAAGAAATCTGAATTGAGGAGGCAGCTCTATTGCCTGGAGGGAAAAACTTTTCAGATGAGAGGAGCAAAGAACCTGAGTGTTTGTCAGGAGGAAAGAGGGCAAGAGTCATGTTACTTAACACATCTTTCTGCTCTCTGCCATGAAGGAGCTAGACGCACTCCAGCAAGTCTGGGAGATCACACGGGACTGGGAGGAGAACTGGAACCAGTGGAAGACTGGTCGGTTCCTGAACCTGCAGACAGAGGCCATGGAGACCATGGCCCATGGGCTGTATCGTCGCCTTGCAAGACTAGCCAAAGAGTTTAAGGTGTGTGGAGAAAGGAGGGAAGCATAAGATAAGTCAATTGATGAAGGGGAGCTGTGCAGGGGAGATTGTCAGTTCTTCTGATGCTCCCCACTTCTGCTCAGGACCGAAACTGGGAAATTATTGAAACCACTCGAGCAAAACTCGAACAGTTCAGGAGGACCATGCCGCTCATCTCAGACCTACGAAACTCTGCTCTTAGAGAGAGGTAAGTCTCCTCCGCTCCTGGGGTGACCATCTAGCCTGTGCTGCCATCTGATTTCTCTCAGTTGTCCCCTCCATGGTGATCATAGCTCTCTGTGCCCCTCTGTCCACACACACACATCTGGAAGAAACCATCCTTAGAGCCTGCCACTGTCCTCTGTTTTTGCACTGTCCTGGGTTCTCCTGTATTCCTTCTCTGCTTCCTTCCCCCTCTGTCTCCTCTCACTTTATGCCATCTGTCTTAGCTAAGCTGTATGCCTTCTGCCATACAAAAGTTATTTTGATGTAGCCAAAAGTATAACTTACTTTCTTTTTAAAAAATAGTTTATTGATTTTTTAGAGAGAGAGGAAAGGAGAGGGAGAGAAACTTTTTAAAATATATATATATATATATTTATTGATTTCTGAGAGGAAGGGAGAGGGAGAGAGGGATAGAAACATCAATGATGAGAGAGAATCATTGATTGGCTGCCTCCTGCACAGCCCCGCACTGGGGATTGAGCCCTGGGCATATGCCCTGACCAGGAATTGAACCGGTGACCCCTTGGTTCCTGGGTCAACGCTGGACTGCTGAGATACACCGGCTGGGCAGGGAGAGAAACTTCTGTGTGAGAGTGTAACATCCCTTTGCTGTCTCCAACATGCCCCCTACAAGGGATCAAGCCCACATCCAGGGCATGTGCCCTTGACTGGGAATCGAACCAGCAACCTTTTGGTGCACAGAACAATACCCAACCAATGAGCCACACTGGCCAGGGCAACAACTGTCTTCCTTTATGGTTTTTGCTTCTGTGCCTTGTTTAAGACCTCCCTTACCCCAGAGTTAAAATTCATCCTCTGCAACTTTCTTCTAATTCTTTATACTTTTGTTTTTCAAGTTTAACTTTTGTAATACATCTGGCACTTATTTATGATAGAAGGGTCCTTTGAAACCATTGAATATAGAATAAACTATTTACAAATGGTGTTTTAATAATTAATTACATATCTATTTAGGAGGACATAATTTTACTTCTTTTGCGTTGCCTCCAGTGATAATGTTTTTGGCAATGTTTCACCATTAAGTATGTGGTTAAGTATACCCTAACTACTTATTTACTTATTTAATCTCTCTAAGCCTCAGTTTCTTCATATATAGATGGAATGACAATAATTCATCATTGATAGAGGGGTGTGGAAACTTTTTTTCTACCAAGGGCCATTTGGATATTTATAACATCATTTGTGGGCCATGCAAAATTATCACCTTAAAAATTAATCTGCTGTCCTAATCGGTTTGGCTTAGTGAATAGAGTGTCGACCTGCGGACTGTAAGGTCCCAGGTTTGATTCCGGTCAAGGGCATGTACCTTGGTTGTGGGCACATCCCCAGTAAGAGGTGTGCAGGAGGCAGCTGATCTATGTTTCTCTCTCATCGATGTTTCTAAATCTCTATCCCTCTCGCTTCCTCTCTGTAAAAAAAAAAAAAATCAATAAAATATATATTAAAAAAATTAATCTGTTATATTTAACATTTAATCAGCTCACCCAAAATGCATTGGCAGGACCAGACCTAATGGTTTTTTGGGCCTTATATGGCTTACGGGCTGGACATTTCCCACCCCTGACATATAGAGTGGTTGTGAGAATTAAGTGAGATGTTTCATGCAGGGCACTTATCCCAGCACAGAATCTATAATAAAACTGTAGTAATCCATCTTAACTCCCTCTCCCGAGAATCAGCACACCAATCTCTGTATCCCCCACAGTGCCTGAGTTGTATGTTAGAGCCTCTTTAGTAAATAGAGGTAAAATCATGAATAAATAAATACTCAGTCATAATATCCCAATGGGAGGAAGCCTGGGGAGTGATGCTAATACTTTTCAGTAGGCCTGGTGTTCAGCCTTCTAAACTGACCTCCTGTCCCTGGCCGCAGGCATTGGGATCAGGTCAGGGATGAGATCCAACGGGAGTTTGATCAGGAATCTGAAAGCTTTACTCTGGAGAAGATTGTGGAACTTGGAATGGATCAACATGTGGAGAAGATTGGGGAGATCTCTGCCTCAGCGACCAAAGAACTGGCAATAGAGTTGGTATGACAGAATCCTCTCCCATACTCCCCCACTTCCCAAGCCTGGAGCAAAGGCTGCCAGCTTTGTATCATCTGATGGCTTCTTGCAGCTCCTGTTCCCCTTGGGGATTAACAATCTGATTGTTCTGTGCCTGCCCCCCCCCCCCCCCCCATTTCTTTCCACAGGCATTACAAAACATTGCCAAGACTTGGGATGTGATTCAGCTAGACATAGTACCCTACAAGGATAAGGGCTATCACCGACTCAGGTAGTGAGGGCCTCGGGGAGCTAGAGATGGGAGGGCTGTGTGACCTGGGCTGCAGAGCAGGGACCAAGGATTGGCAGATGGGGAAGGAACATGATTTTGATGCTTTTCTTCCCAGAGGCACAGAGGAAGTGTTCCAAGCGCTGGAAGATAACCAGGTGGCTCTGTCTTCCATGAAGGCATCTCGTTTTGTCAAGGCCTTTGAGAAGGAGGTGGACCACTGGGAACGCTGCCTCTCCCTCATCTTGGAAGTTATTGAGACAGTGCTCACAGTACAGCGTCAGTGGATGTACCTGGAGGTCAGGACTCACAGCCTGAGCTCTTCCTATACCCTGTTATTACTCCCTTATTTGCATAGGACCTAAATATTCACCCCGTTATCAGCTTCATTTTCCCACTTCTACAGCGATTCTTCATTCAGGACCCATGCACTAGTTGTTACCGCTCATCATCAGTTCCCTCCCTGAAAAGACTTGTTCTCCTTTCACTATTTTTCTTGGACCCAGATATCTGACCTTTCTGACCCTTTGATTCTACTGCTCCTTATCTTCTACTCAACTATCACTCGTGGTCTGGGAGCAGGGAGCAGAGTGTGGAGAGTATGTGAGAAACGCCTCTCACTCCAAAATTCCCGGCCCTTCAGAATATCTTCCTAGGAGAGGACATCCGAAAGCAGCTGCCGAATGAATCAGCCTTATTTGACCAGGTCAACAACAGGTGGAAAACCATCATGGAGCGGATGAACAAGGACAACAATGCTCTCCGGAGCACCCACTACCCAGGTCTGAGCTCCCTGGCCTCTTGCCCTGACATAACCTCAGTTTGTGTTGTATACGTGTGAAGTCATGGCCACCTCGTTCACTTACTGAAAGATGACTATTGTACCTGGCTGCCATACCATCACCATTGCCACTTCTAAGCATTAAATAATAGTTCAGTAAATTCAGTTCAATAAATGTTTGAGTGGAGTACAGTGTAATGGTTAAGAGAATGGGATATGGAATCAGACAGAGAAGTTCAAAATCTGACTGATGCTTTACTGATTGTATGCTCTTGGGCAGCTCACTCCCTCCATACCACAGTCTCCTCACCTGTAGAGGGAGTTAGTGATAGCTATTTCTCAGGGTTTACAAGGGTTATAAAGGAGTATGTAACACTACATGCCCCCTAACATGCCCCCTATTGGGGATTGAGCCTGCAACCTGGGCATGTGACCTGACAGGGAATCTTAACTGTGACCTCCTGGTTCATAGGTTGATACTCAACCACTGAGCCACACAGGCCAGGAATGAGGGCTTTTTTCTTCTTTATTTTTGTTGACATTATTACAGATGTTCCCATTCCCCCCCCCCACCATTTGCTTGCTTCCACCCAGCCCCACCCCTTCTTCCCCCTGGCCATCACCACATTGTTATCTGTGTCTGAGTTATGCATCTATGTTATTTGGCTAATCCCTTCAACTTCCTTCATCCAGTCCTCCCTCCCCCTGCCTCTCTGACAGCTGTCAGTGTGTTCCATGTATCCAAGTCTCTGTTTCTGTTTTGTTGGTTTATTTAGTTTATTAGATTTCACATATAAGTGAGATCATATGGTATATGAATTTGTTTCTCTTTTGATTATCTATTTTGTTTTTTTAGATTCCTCATAAGTGAAATCATTTGCATTTGTCTTTCTCTGTCTGACTTATATTACTTAGCATAATACCCTCTAGGTCTATTCATGTAGAAAATAGTTTATTCTTTTTATGAGTGAGTAATATTTCATTGTATGTGTGTACCACATTTTTTCATCCATTCAGCTTTTGATTGGAGCATTTAATCCATTTACACTTAAAGTAGTTATTAGTAGGTATGTAGTTATTGCCATTTTATTGTTTCCTGATTGTAGTTTTCTGTTCCTTATTCTCTTGCTCTCTTCTCTTGCAGTCCTCTCTCTTGATTTCTGTGGATCCCTTCTTCTTTACTTCTTAAACATCTTGGATTTTTAGTTTGTGGTTGACATATTTATAGGCATTTATTTGAAGTTGCTGGTTGCTTAATTTCAAACACATTACTACCAGTTTTACCTGATCCCTCCATGGTTGTTTTTGTCATTTTTCACTTTTTGCGTATGTATGTTTGTGTATCTCTTAATTTGCTGTTATAATTACACATAATCTTTCTACTTTTGCCTTTTAACCTTAAACTAGTTTTAGTGTTGGGTAATCTATGACTTCTATTATGTGTTTGTTTGCCTTTGTCATTGAGAATTTTTTTTGCGATATGTTCTTACTCATATTTTTTCTTCTTCTTCTTCTTCAAGAAGTCCCTTTAACATTTCTTGTAATACTGATTTCATGGTGACGAACTCCTTGTCTGGGAAGCTCTTTATCTGTCCTTTGATTTTAAATGATAGCTTTGATTTTAAAAGATAGAGTAATCTTGGTTGTGGGCCCTTGCTTTTCAGCACTTTGAATGTTTTGTGCCAATTCCGGTTTAGTGCTCTTTTCACTATATTACAACTCTCGTGGCTATAGACCTCTTTTATTGTGTGCATGAGTAAGTATTTGATTCTAATGATTTGACTTGTTAGGTTGTATAAGTTTAGAACAATCTCTAATTTTCAGACTCTTGGGGTGACTGGCAGAGCCCCAGTTCTTTGGTGAATGGAACTGTTCCAAAGACTGAGCAGAGATATAGCACATTAATGGAATCATATGTGGTGTATAATAATGCATAATGTATATTATATACAATAGTGCATAATGAATATTTAATAAATTAATAGAGAATTGGATAAGCATGATTGATTGATTGGGGATACTTCTCTGCTTCCTAAAACAATTATGACAATCTGTACTCTAACATTCAAGAACTGGCAGAGTAGATATAGTTGGATACTCTAGATCTACTCAGAAGAGTGGTGAAAGAGCCATCAAATGTCTTTTATTGCTTTTCTTCCCAGGTCTCCTGGACACATTGATAGAAATGAACACAATCCTGGAAGATATTCAGAAGTCTCTGGATATGTATTTAGAGACAAAACGCCATATTTTCCCTCGCTTCTACTTCCTGTCTAACGATGACCTCCTGGAGATTCTGGGCCAGTCTCGAAACCCAGAGGCTGTGCAGCCACACCTCAAAAAATGCTTTGACAACATCAAAATGCTGAGAATGCAGAAGGTAAATAGAGTTGGCTATAATGAGATGAAGGGCAGGGGAGGATGTTGAGGTCAAGGTATTCAAGGCCTTGAAGGAGACAATGTCCTCCCAATGGGAGGGGGATATTAATGATTCAGGATTATGTGAGATAGGATTTTTTATTTTTTCAAATACTAATTTTATTTAATTAATTTATTTATTTTAATATTAATATATTTTATTGATTTTTCACAGAGAGGAAGAGAGAGCAATAGAGAGTTAGAAACATCAATGAGAGAGAAACATCCGATCACTGGGGATGTGCCTGCAACCAAGGTACATGCCCTTGGCCAGAATCTAACCTGGGACCTTTCAGTCCACAGACTGAAGCTCTATCCACTGAGCCAAACTGGTTCTGGCAAGATAGGACTTTTTAGAATTGGCATTATTGAGGGAGAGGAGCTGAAATTACTCTCAAAAGGGCGCAACACCTCCTAGGCAGATTCTAGGAGTAAGCAGTCCAGGCCATTAATAGGTTCTTGTTTCTACAGATTGGGGGAGCCAGCAGCAAATGGGAAGCTGTGGGGATGTTTTCAGGTGATGGTGAATATATTGATTTCTTCCACTCAGTGTTTTTGGAAGGGCCTGTGGAGGTGAGTTGTGGCAAAGGGTAAAGAATCAAGTTGATCGTATTCCCTTTAGGAAGTTTGCTTGCTCTGTGAGGAGAGAACATCTCTGTGAAGGGACATTAACCACGTTTTGCCCTTCCTGAAAACTATAATCTAAAAATCTGTCATCTGTCCTCCATGTCCCCCCGGGGCCCACGCCAGATACTGCCCAGGTTCTACTTTATCTTTGGTTCATGCCCTGTAGTTCTGTTGCTTAAGCACCTTTCCTGTGGGGACTCTTGTCTTGGGCTCTGAGGCCAAGCCTTCCTGTTCTCTCCCCTCTCCTCAGTCCTGGCTTGGCGATGTGGAGCGGATGATGAGGGTAACCCTACGGGACCTTCTCCGGAACTGCCGTCTGGCCCTCAAGAAGTTTCTTAACAAAAGGGACAAATGGGTGAAGGACTGGGCTGGCCAGGTGAGCTCGGGTCAATAGAAATGAAGGAACAAGAAGCATTAGGCTGAAAGGGAGCAGCAAAGGTAAAAACAAAATCTTAAGTATGAAAGTGCTGGTTTAAAAAAAATGTGGTTTCTCGTGCCCCTGCTCGGGGCCATGGCCCTGGAACCCTGCATGCCAGACCCTTAGCTCCTCACTTTAAGCATGTGCCCCACCCTTCAGAACAGATTAGCGAATTGAGAGTAGCCCTGGTCCCTGGATGTGGGAGCTGGGCTGTGTGGGTGGCCAGGGACAGGGTTTTGGGATATAGCCTCTGTACATGCCGCAGGTGGTGATCGCCGCCAGTCAGATCCAGTGGACGGCTGATGTCACCAAGTGCCTGCAGACAGCTAAGGATCGGGGAGACAAGAAAATCCTCAAGGTCATGAAGAAGAAGCAGGTGGGGAACCCTACAAGTACAGGATAGGCCTGGAGTTAGACTTGGAGGGAGGGGGTGATAAGTTGGTGTCAGAAGTAGAGATGAGCTGGTGGGAAAGGGTCAGAATGAGGGTGCTTTATGAGAGAAGTCCAGCGAGAAAAGTTTGGTGGAATACAAGTACCTTTTTCCTATGCTGATATTGGGTATCTGCATTAGAGTGGGATTAGGATTAACTTGGGGTTGAAAATTGAGTTAGGCTGGGATGAGGTTGGATTGACTTCGAACTCATTGATCCATCTGCTCTCTTCCCTGCCACCCCATTCTGCAGGTGTCAATACTGAATAAATATTCAGAAGCTATCAGGGGGAACTTGACCAAGATCATGCGGCTTAAAATTGTGGCTCTGGTGACCATAGAAGTTCATGCCCGAGATGTGCTGGAGAGGCTTTATAAGAGTGGCCTCATGGATGTCAGTGCTTTTGACTGGCTCAGCCAACTGCGCTTCTACTGGGAGAAGGTGCAGGTGGGCCAGCTCCCCACTCTTGTACCCTAAACCCAATCCTAATGCATTAACTAAATTCCTGTTCTCTAAATACAATAATATTCCAATCCAAGCCTTAGTTCTATTACAGTGCCCTAATCCAGTTCTTAACTCTGTCACAAGTCTCTTAAATCAGAAATGGGAATCATTTTCCAGTTGGTATTCACTGTGAGTGTCACTTGACCAGAACTAGAAAGACTGCTGCAATGAACTAGGGTTGACATGCGATGAACCCTGTGTCCATCTTGGCTGTAAACTCTTCCTTCTTTCTAACTCTAAACGGAACCCCTCATCTTCTAACTCTGACCTTCTTGCATCACCAGTCCTACTCGCAGGACTTTTCTAACTCTTTCTCTAAGCCGGCCTCTCTCTTACTCTGCCATTTCTCCAGGATCTCGATGACTGTATCATCCGCCAGACCAACACACAGTTCCAGTATAGTTATGAGTACTTGGGTAACTCTGGCCGGCTTGTCATCACCCCCCTTACAGACAGGTCAGCCGTGTGGGATGAATAAGGTGTTTGGGTGGGGGCAGCGAATGCTCAGGGAAGGCTTCCAGGAGTCTGACTTGAGTCCTGTCCTAAATTCTCAGGTGTTACATGACGCTGACTACAGCATTACACCTGCATCGAGGGGGCTCCCCCAAAGGTCCAGCAGGCACGGGAAAGACGGAGACTGTCAAGGACCTGGGCAAGGCCCTTGGCATATATGTCATCGTGGTCAACTGTTCCGAGGGCCTGGACTTTAAGTCCATGGGCCGAATGTACTCAGGCTTGGCCCAGGTCAGCATCCTGCCATCCTGTCCCAGAGGTCCCTTAAACATCTTTAGTCCCAGAAAATCAGCTGGAACCCAAATTTGATTTAGTGCTTTGTAACTTACAGCATTACATCCCCTCAGTTCTTAAAATTGTACCTCCCTAAATTGCACTTTGCTTATTGCAAAATCAGAAGATTCTACAAGGATTAAGTAAGTTAATGCCTTTAAACTGGTGCATAGTGTATGCACTCAATGTTCCCAAGTTCTCTACCCTAGTCTCTTTTCAACTCACACCTTTCCTAGCATTCCCCTGGACTGTCCCTGCCTGATGGAAAGCTCCAGAAACTACAACAGTGCTATGCTCCCACTGCCCTCTTCCCTGCCCCCCTCCCTACATTTTGGAGGCCACCTCACCTGTCAAAACCCTCCAGGCAGGACTATGTTAGTCACCCCTTCTAGTTTCTCCCAAACTAGAAATCTATTTCCCCAAGAAAAATAATTGGGGAAAAAATCATTTCCAGTGAATCTGCCTCCCACCCTACAGACAGGTGCCTGGGGCTGCTTTGATGAGTTTAACCGCATCAACATTGAGGTGCTGTCAGTGGTGGCCCAGCAGATCCTGTCAATCCTCTCCGCCCTGGCTTCCGGCCTCGCTCGCTTCTACTTTGAGGGCTTTGAAATAAATCTGGTGTGGTCCTGTGGGATCTTCATCACCATGAATCCTGGTAAGGGCCAGGGAATAGATGGGGCTCCAGGGACAGGGGGAAAACTGGGTGTCCAGGGCAAACAACTGTGTCCTGCCAGGCCCGTGTATTTAGCCAAGTAAAATATGGCTAAAGACACCGAAGTGTGAGACAAGAACAAACATGACTTTCTGGGAGAAGGGGCGGCTTCGTGTATAGAATGTGAGGCAAAAGTAGGTTTATAGTTGTTAGCACACAAAATATAGAGTTTATCCTCACATTGTTATTTATTAACTAGAGGCCCAGTGCACAGATTCGTGCACATTGAAAGGAAATTAATTAGAAGGTGGCCGGCGGGACGGGACTGGGCCAGAAGGGCGTCTGCAGAGTGAATGGGTTCCCTCCAGCAGGTGGGGTCCCTCAGTCTGGCCTGTGGGGATGGGGCCGGAACCAGTAGTCCAACATCCCCCAAGGGATCCTGGAGTGTGAGAGGGCACTCTGAAAAGTTGCTGTCGCTCAGCAGGCTCTTATGTTGAGCGTCTGCCCCCTGGTGGACATTTCACATCATAGCTACTGGTTGGATAGTCAAATGGTCAGACTGTTGTTTAGGCTTTTATACATATAGATTACAGTATTATTTTCCAAATGAACAACTGTAAACCTACGTTTGCCCCACCCTGTATATGTATCCCTAGGCTTTGAAAGTACTTAATTATTTTCTCAGGAATTCTATCTGCCATCCCTTTTGAAAATTGGAGAATCTTCCCAAAGTGAGGCATTAGGGTCTCTGATCACTGTTCCCTAAGAATAACTCTGACAGAAGGATCTAGGCAAAAACAGGAAAGGGTTTAGCTACTGAAAGAATCAGAGATGCAGCTGTGATTTCTATTAGGACTGACATTATAAATGGAACTTGGAGAGATGGGAAATTGGCAGCTCTGTGATTTGAGTTTAGAATAAGGCCACCCAGAAAGTAGGGAAAGGCCCAGAGATAGGAAAGAGGAGCAGATTGGTATAGGAGGAGCCAGGGCCAAGATGAGAATGGAAGAAATCTTGGAGGTGGAGTTGGGGAGAAAGCTAGGGATGGAGCGAGGACAGGGGACATGGGGTAGGTTGGGAAGGGAGTCTTTGGGAAGCAGTATAGATTCTAAACCAACGGCTCTGTTTTCCAGGCTATGCTGGTCGGACAGAGCTTCCTGATAATCTTAAATCCATGTTCCGCCCAATTGCCATGGTGGTGCCTGATTCAACTCTTATTGCAGAAATCATTATCTTTGGGGAGGGCTTTGGCAACTGCAAGGTATTCCAACAATCTCTTTTCCCCCAATTATTTTCCTTCCACGATTATTCCCGGGGCAGAAGAACTTCCTGAAGGCCCCACAGTCCGTTTATCCTATAAGGAATGCACTATCAGTAGGATAGGGGGACAGAAGTACTCAGAGGTCTCCCCTCTGTGTGAAGTTACAAGTCCATGATATGCAACTGACACAATCTCATTAGGATTGTCCACGGAGCAACTCCCAGCTGTTTCAAGTCCTGGGACTTAGCTTCTTGTCTCTGTCACTTTTCCTAAAGAAGCAGAGGGGTTTGTAGAGAAATAGGTTGTTTCCTCCTTTGTTTTCATTCCTCAGATTCTAGCCAAGAAGGTGTACACACTGTACTCCCTGGCTGTGCAGCAGCTCTCCAGACAGGACCATTATGACTTTGGCCTGCGTGCCCTCACCTCCCTTCTGCGCTATGCTGGCAAGAAGCGCCGTCTGCAGCAGGATCTGTCTGATGAAGAGGTAGATCAAGGACACGGCTCTTGACACCTCCATTGTCACTGGTCCTATGCACCTTCGCTAAAGTTTTTCAGATCCTTTCTTCCCTAGATTAGGATTCCCACCTTTCTTCCTGCCCCCTGTGTTGCCCAATTTTACCTGTCACATTTTAAAAAATAAGTTTTTATTGATTTTTAGAGAGAGACGAAGGGACAGGGATAGAGAGAGAGAGAAACATTGAGAGAGAAACATCATCCATCGGCTGCCTCCTGCACTCCCCTTACTGGGATCAAGTCTGCAGTATGCCCTGACTGGGAATCAAGCCAGTGACCTCTTGGTTCCTGGGTCAACGCTGGCCAGGTTACCTGTCATATTTTAACGCCATTTTTATTCTATACCCGTGTTCCTTCTTCACTTCCTATTTCTTTATTTTTACAGTAGACCCTTTAGCATTTCTTGCATTGCTGGTTTGGTGGATATAAATTCCTTCAGTCTCTTTTTGTCTGTGAAGCTCCTGATTTCTCCTTCAATTTTGATTGATAGCTTTGCTGGGTACAGTATTCTTGGATTCAGACCCTTCCTTTGCATGACTTTGTATATTTCATCCCATTCCCTTCTGGCCTGATATGTTTCTGTTGAGAAATCAGTTGCTAGTCTGATGGGGGTTCCTTTGTATGTCACTTTCTGTCTCTCTCTGGATGCTTTTAAGATTCTTACTTTGTCGTTGTTGTTTGCCAATTTAATTATAATGTGCCTTGGCGTCTGTCTTCTGGGATTTATTTTGCTTGGGACTCTGCGAGCATCTTGGATTTGTGTGGGTTTTTTCTTCTCTATCTCAGGAAAGTTTTCTGTCATTATTTCTTGAAATACTTTTTCCATGTCTACCTCAGTTTCCTTTCCTTCTGGAACCCCTATTATTCAAATATTATTTTGTTTTGTATTGTCCCAAAGCTCCCGTAGGCTCTCCTCCTGCTTTTTAATATTTTTTTCTAGAAGCTGCTCTAATTGGGTATTTTTTTCCATCTTGTCTTCTAGCTCACTGATGCGGTCTTCTGCTTCATCTAGTCTACTCTTGATGCTTTCTATTGAGTTCTTCATGGTAGTGATGTCATTTTTCATTTCTTCTTGGTTCTTCTTCAGTTCCTCTTGGTTCTTCTTCAATTCCTCTTGGTTCTTCTTCATTTCTTCTTGGTTATTGTCAAACTTCTCTTCCATTCTTTTTAGCCATTATTCATTATTCTGAATTCTTGCTCTGGTAGGCTGCTTGCCTCTGACTCCTTTACTTCCTTTTCTGGTGATGCCTGCTTTTCTTTCATGTGCGGGCTATTTCTTTGTCTCCCCATGGCCTCTCTTTTCAGGATGTCTGGCTATGTGGTGTTTCTTCTTCCTTTAGATTTCCGCTGTCCCTCAGCTGCCAATCAACTTTCCCTGAGCGACTCAGACGCTGCTTTTTTCTGTTCTGGGACCGGAGTCAGAACAAGTCTGTCTGCTCGGTCGCCATCTTCAAGCTCCGCCTACCTGTCATATTTTAATTTAATTTAAAAAATATTTTTATTGATTTCAGAGAGGAAGGGAGAGGGAGAGAGAGAAACATCAATGATGATAGAGAATCATTGATTGGCTGTCTCCTGCATGCCCTCCACTGGGGATCCAAGCCTGCAACCTGGGCATGTGCCCTTGACTGGAATCGAACCAAGAACCCTTCAGTTTGTAGGCCAACGCTCTTTCCAATGAGTCAAACCAACTAGGGTGTGTCATTTTTTTAAAGACTAGCTCAGATAGAGCCATTGTTCTTGGTTCTTGCCCCTCACCCTTTGGAGAGGAAGTACTTAGTGAGTACCTAGGTCCAAGCTCCTCCAGCCTGAGTCTTTGTCTTTTCCCACCCAGGTTTTGCTGCTCTCAATGAGAGATATGAACATTGCCAAGCTGACTTTATCCGACGTGCCGCTATTCAATGCCATCGTGCAAGATCTCTTCCCCAGCATTGAGCTGCCTGCCTTTGATTATGGCAAGGTATGTGTTCCTCAATACGCTTCATGGCTTCATATGTGAATATAAATCTGGAAACATGATACTTGGTTCCCAGGTCTTGTTCTGCTATTCGCTAGCTGTTAGCTGAGCAAGACAGTTGGCCTCTATAAAAAGGTGCCGACCTATTCAAACATTCTACTCTCTCACCACAACTCCCTATTTCTCCCCAAATCCCAACTCACTGGCTCAAGTACTTCCACTCATTGATACTTTGGCTTCATTGAGATCTCAAATCCACTGGCCTTTCCACTTTCTCCATACCATCTGCCCTTTCCTGACTCTACTCCTCCCCTCATTTAGGGAGTTTTGAGGGGAGACTGCTAGGAACTGTTTGAAGGTGAGAGCAGTGGAATGGAAGGAGGGTGGTGGAGGAGGATTTTAGAAAGTACAGAAAAAAATCAAAAAATATATATATTTTTAAAAAGTAGAAAGTACAGAAATTTTCTTTTCTGGCAGTAGTAGTTTAAGCATCCTGAATTATCCTTTCCATTGGAACCACTAAAATTCTGGATAAAAATATAAGAATACATATTTTTAAATACATTGCTAAGTTGGAAAGAAAGAAAATATTCTGGGATGGGGAGAGGAAATAAAAGCAGGAAGATAAGTGAGTGTAACAGCTGGCTTTCTTGTTGAATTTAAGGAACTGGGGAGAGGAGAGAAAGTAGCCCAAGTTTGGAGGTATTTTAGAAAACCCAGTCCTGCATGACCTTCAGTCTGTGAGGGGAAACACCCTCAGTAAGTGGAAAAACGAGAAGCCCACCATTGAAAAGGGTCCATTCAGTAAAGATATTTGCTTGTTTTGGTAGATAATGGGAGGAGAGGGCACACTTTTTGAAACTTCCTCACTGAAGGCCAGCCCATACATAGTTTATGGTCATAATTTATTCTACTGTGTAATCCCAAAAGTCTTAAACTTAAAGCTTAATTTTAAGTAGTTCTAGATTGTTAGCTTCCTCCAGGTGCCTGGCAGAAGCAAAAGTAATTTATTTATTTATTTTTTTTTTAAAATATATTTTTATTGATTTCAGAGAGAAAGGGGGGGGAGAGAGAGAGAGAGAGAGAGAGAGAGAGAGAGAGAGAGAGAGAGAGAGAGAGAGAGAGAGAGAGAGAGAAAGAGAAATATCATTGATGAGAGAAAATCATTGATTGGCCACCTCCTGCATGCTCCCTATTGGGGATTGAGCCCACAACCCGGGCATGTACCCTTGACCAGAATCGAACCTGGGACCCTTCAGTTCTCAGGCTGACACTATCACTGAGCCAAATTGGCTAGGGCAGCAAATACAAATTATTTATGGAAGAGGAGTTTCTGGAATCCTCAAAGAATTATCATAAAAATTCAGGATAGAAGTCCAAGAAAATGAACAACTTCTGGTAAAAAGCCACACAACACACAAGGGGAGAAGATACCATGAGTGGAAAACAGAAGAACAATGGTACAGCTGAATGAAATCCCCAAAGACTTCAGGTATTGAAATGATCAGCACAGAATTCACAAACAACTAAATTTAATGTTTAAAGAAATAAAAGCTTGAAACTATGACTCAGGAACAAGAGACTTCTAAATTAAGTTGATTTGAAAAAGAGCAAATAGAATTTCTATAAATGAAAAAATATTATAATTGAGATTTAAAACAACTACTCAATATATAGAGTACTTCTAGGTAAAGAAGGTGGATTGAAAACAATTTTGTTACCTTTTGAAAATCCACTACAATACTCTAAGGAGATTTTTTAAAAATAAGGCATCTTATATCCAAAAGGATGGTGAGGATGGGAGAAATGGAACAAAAATTTTAGACATAAGAAAGAAATGGAGCCCTAGCAGGTTTGGCTCAGTGGATAGAACGTCGGCCTGTGGACCTAAGGGTCCCAGGTCCAATTCCAGTCAAGGGCACATACCTTGGTTTCAGGCTTCTCCCTAGCCTGGGCCCTGGTCGTGGCATGTGCAGGAGGCAGCCAACTGATGTGTTTCTCTTCCATCCATGTTTCTCTCTGTCTTTCCCTCTCTCTTCCACTCTCTCTAGAAATTAATGGAAAATATCCTCATGTAAGAATTAAAAAAAAAAAAAAAAAGAAAGAAACAAATGAATAAGTTTTAACTTAGCAAGCTGAGAAGGCTGGAAGTGGGGGAAATTGAGAGGCAGTTCTCCAAAGGCTAAGCTTTTGTGGTATTAGATGCCTCTGTAAGTAGGAAATAAAGGAGACATAGCTAAAATAAGAAGGGTTGGAGGTAAATTGTCTTGGAAGATCTCTAGATCTTCCCTTCTGTGTGACCCCTAATGACTAGGTCTCTCCCACTTTGGCAGAAGATTAGAGGGTAAAATAGTAGGTCTCTGGACGGGGGACAGATATAGTTCGGGGCATGAGTAAACCCTATTAAAAATGGGAATTTCGCCGAAGCTGGTTTGGCTCAGCGGTAGAGCGTTGATCTGCGGATTGAAAGGTCCCAGGTTTGATTCCGGTCAAGGGCATGTACATTGATTGCAGGCACATCCCTTTCTCTCTCATTGACGTTTCTACCGTAGTTCTCTATCCCTCTCCCTTCCTCTCTGTAAAAAATCAATAAAATGTATTAAAAAAAAAAAAAAAAAGGAATTTCCCTGGCTGCGTGGCTCAATTGGAGCATTGGCCTTTGCACCAAAAGGTTGCAGGTTCGCCGGGTCAGGGTGCATACCTACCCTGTTTCCCTGAAAATAAGACAGTGTCTTATATTAATTTTTGCTCCCAAAGATGCGCTAGGTCTTATTTTCAGGGGATGTCTTATTTTTCCATGAAGAATATGGTACACATTTATTGTCAAATGAAAATAAAGGAAATTTATTACCTATATACGGTACAGTAGTTGTCAACACAAACCAGACAAACTGTGAATCCTACAGTATCAAGAATTAACTCATTTATTTAATGACAATCATGTCATCATCTTCTGGAACATCATCATAACAATCCAATTCCTGAATTTTCTGGCGAATTTCTTGTGACTCCATTTCTTTCAGAATCAGTGAACCAAATCTCTCATGTTTAGCTTAGGGGGGGCCCTTATTTTCAGGGGGATGCCTTATATTTCACTCAGAAGGAAACCTGTAAGTAGGTCTTATTTTTGGAGGATGTCTTATTTTCAGGGAAACACGGTAGTTTGCAGGTTTGATCTCTGGTTGAGGGTATACAGTAGGGGTGTCAAACTCAATCAGAGAAGGGGCCAAAATCTAAAATCCAGCCTAAATCTCGGGCCGAATGGTTTACTGAACAGTCATAAACTGTCCTTGTGATGGAAACGCAGCGGAGTGCAGTGATGACAGCACGGTGCGGGCCACATTGCAAGGCCTGGCGGGACGGATTTGGCCCGCAGGCCTTGTGTTTGACACATGTGGTATACAGGAAGCAACCAATCAATGTTTCTCTCTCTTCCCACCCCCTCTCTAAAATAAAAATAATACATCCTTGGGTGAGGATTTAAAAAAAGAAGAGGGGTGGGCGGTATGAAGTGAATGCTTATACATTGATTACTGAGACTGTCTTCTTTCATATCTCAGCTCCCAGAATACTGGCAGCCAGACAGGAAATTGGAAGAGTTTTCTCTGGAGAATCTGTCTAGCCTAAGAGGAATGATCAAAACATTGAGAATAGTACTTTTCCAGTGCAGTTCTAGAAAAGTCATCGGCAGGGATACTCACAGTCTACAAACCTCGCTCACGCTCGGGCTTCCATTCAGTGTCTAGTTCTCCACCCTTATATAAGAGCAGAGTCACACACTGCTGAGGAAAACCTCTAATAAGAAAGCAGCCAAAAAAATAGGAAAAAGCAAAAAGGAGAAAATAGGTAGTGCAGAGAAAAGTTAAAAACAAACAAACACATTGTAGTCTCAGTGGTTAAGATAAGATTAAGATATTGTCACCATGATATACTATTACAAAAGAAATGTTTCAGAAAATAGAGCAGACAAAGGGGAAAAGAAGTAAGCTTCAAAAGCCACCAGGAAGGACAACAGCCAAATCATAGGAGTTCCAAAAAGCAGAACCAGAGAAAATGGAGAGGGAGCAGGATTGATAGTGAAATAATCAAGAAGGACCCCCAGAACTAAGTTTCCAAAATGAAAGAACGCACAAACATATAACAGACGCAATGGATAAAACCCTTACCAAGGCCCCTCATTGTGAATTTTTTTTAAATCCTCACCTGAGGATATTTTCCCATTGATTTTAGAGAGAGTGGAAGAGAGAGAGAAAGACAGAGAAAAACATCGTTGTGAGAGAAACACATTGATTGGTTGCCTCCTGAGCAGGGCCCAGGCGGGGGAAGAGTATGCAACGGAGTTACATGCCCATTGATCAAACCTGGGACCCTTCGGTCAGCAGGTCTATGCTCTATCCATGGAACCAAACTAGCTAGGGCCACATTGTGAATTTTTAAAAAATATATATATATTATTGATTTTTTACAGAGAAGAAGAGAGAGGGATAGAGAGTTAGAAACATCGATGAAAGAGAGTCATCAGCCGAAACCGGTTTGGCTCAATGGATAGAGCGTCGGCTTGGGGACTGAAGGGACCCAGGTTCGATTCCGGCAAGGGCATGTACCTTGGTTGAGGGCACATCCCCAGTAGGGGGTGTGCAAGAGGCAGCTGATCAATGACTCTCATTGATGTTTCTAACTCTGTATCTCTCTCCCTTCCTTTCTGTACAAAATCAATAAAATATATTAAAAAAAAGAAAGAAAGAAAGTCATCAATCAGCTGCCTCTTGCACACGCCCTGCTGGGGATGGGCCCGCAACCAAGGTACATGCCCTTGACTGGAATCAAACCCGGGACCTCTCAGTCTGCAGACTGACGCTCTATCCACTGAGCCAAACCGGTTTCGGCCACAATTGTGAAATTTTAAAACGTAAGTACAAGGAGAAGATTTAACAAGCGAGAGAGAGAGAGAGAGAGAGAGAGAGAGAGAGAGAGAGAGAACATGCAAACGATATCAAGGGCTTTTCAATAGTAATACAGAATTTATAAACAATGGAGCAGCTTTAACTCCATTCTGAAGGAAATGATTTTCAACTTCAAATTCTATTCCCAGCCTGTCACATGAGAGGCTAGATAAGAGATATTTCAAACATGCGCACTCTCAAGAAATGTCACCTGCAATAGAAAGCTCCTGGAAAGTACTCTACCAAAATGCTAGAGCATACTGAGAGAGGGAAGCGGAGGACAGGGAGGAGGGCTGTGCCCTGACAGAGAGAAGCCGGTCTAGATGGGAGTGAATGGAATGCTTCAGGAGGACTTCTGAAAGAAGAAAAGCATGCCTAATGTGACGAAATGTTTTGAGAGATTTAGTTAATTGTCAGAGTTTGAAATCGAATTAGAGATTAGTATATTAAAAACCAAGCAAACAAATTACAGCAGCAATTAACCTCTAGGGAAAACAGAAAAGTTGTCCAGGAAAGGGAAAATAGTCATACACTGAATAGTAGACAGTGTTATACTAACCTTTAAAACATAAAGACAAAGGGTTGAGGGTCACAGAATAGAAAAAGACATCTCAGGCAAATACTAAGCAAAAGAAGGCTGAGGTAGAAATATCAGGCAACATAGATTTTAAGGCAAAAAGCATTACTAGAAATGAAGAGGGTCACTTAATAATGAAACATCTCTCATCGATGTTTCTAATCCCTCTCCCTTCCTCTCTGTGAAAAAAACAACAAAATATATATTTAAAAAAATAATGAAAGGTCCAATTTATCAGGAAGATAAAACAGTTCTAAATTTAGAGGCACCTAATAATATAGTCTCAAAATAAACAGCAAAATTTTGCAGAATTTCAAAGAAAAAGATAAATCTAGCACTGTGGTGGAGATCTTAACATCTTTCAGCCTGGGCAGCGTGGCTCAGTGGTTGAGTTTTGACCTATGAACCAAGAGATCACGGTTCGATTCCTGTGCAAGGCATATGCCTGGGTTGAGGGCTTGATCCCCAGTGTGGGGCAGGCAGGAGGCAGCCTATCTATGATTCTCACTCATCATGTATGCTTTAAATACATACAAACAACAACAAAAAACATCTTTCCTAACTGATTTTTCATCTGCTTGGTCTAACTAACAGACCAAGCAGATGAAAAATCAGTTAGGAAAAAAAGAAAAAGAAAAATCAGTTAGGATATACCATAGAAGATTAGAATAACATAATCTTGATTTAGTGAACACCTATAGCAGTTGCACTCAATAATTGAAGAATAATCATTTTTAAGCATACATAGAATATTTAGAAAGGTTGACCATGTAAAGGCCATAAATCTGCCTCAAAAACTTCAAAAGAATTTATTCAAAACACTTTCTAATCACAAGCATAACTCTACTGGTATCAGACTAAGTTGACTTTCTAATTTCATAATTTAAAAGGGTCCATATCCCAAAATATATAACAGTTCTAAATTTGTATGCACTTAATAATATAGCCACAAAATAGATAAAACATCTTAACTAAACATCCACAACTAAAAGGAGAAATAGATTAAACCACAGTCCTTTAGAGAAATCTTGATAAAGCAAAGATTAAAAAAATCCATAAAGATATAGATTGGAATGCTTTTAACAGGTTTGATTTGACACATATAGAACATTGTATGCAATAATTGCAGTTACATATTCTTCTCAAGAGTGCATGGAACAGCCGAAACTGGTTTGGCTCAGTGGATAGAGCATCGGCCTGCGGACTGAAAGGTCTCAGGTTCGATTCTGGTCAAGGGCATGTACCTTGGTTGCAGGTACATCCCCAGTAGGGGGTGTGCAGGAGGCAGCTGATTGATGTTTCTAACTCTCTATCCCTCTCTCTTCCTCTCTGTAAAAAATCAATAAAATATATATATATATTTTTTTAAAAAGTGCATGGAACATTTACCAAAATTGACCATGTGCTAGTTTATTAAGTGTAGGTCTCATAAATTTCAAATGATTGAAAATTATACAGAGCAGGATCTCTGACCACAATAGAATTAAATGAGGATCAGTAACAAAATATAATTGTAAAAGCCCAAATGTTTGAAAATTAGGCAGTAGAATTCTAAATAATTCATGTGTCAAAGAAGAAATTAGAATTTTTTGTTATTGTTTAATCCCCACCCAAGGATATATTTCCCATTGATTTTTTTTTTTTTTAGAGAGTGGAAGGGAAAGGAGGGAGGGAAACATCCATGTGAAAGAGACACATTGATTGGTTGCCTCCCTCACGAGTCCTGACCAGGTCCCTGGATTGAACCTGCAACCCAGGTACATGCCCTTGACTGGAAATAGAACTCAGACATTTTGGTATGTACGCTGCTGCTCTAACCACTGAGCAAACGGTCAGGACAGAAAAAAAATTTAATTATAGATTTTGGAGAGAGAAGAAGGGATTGAGAAAGAGAAAGAGAAAGAAACATCAATGTGACAGAGAAATATCAATTGGTTGCTTCTGTACGTGTGTGTTCTGACCGGGGATCAAACCTTTTTGACGTATGGGACAATGGTCCAATCAGCTGAGCCACCGGCCTAGGGCAAAAATATTTTTAATTTAATTTTTTAAAAATGACATCCTAAATTTGTGGCATGATGCTAAACATGAACACATGCAAGTGTGTAAGGGCCAATACACGAATGGCCAAACAAAGCAGGCAACTCCATAGAATAGAACAGGATTCATTATAGGGTAATTTACTCACAGGAATGTGGAGTCAGAGCAGACAGAAGACTCAGCAGTTTGGTACAGTACTGTTTTTTATAGTCTACCTCAGGTTCTGATGATAAGACAAAGAATGCAGCATGTGCCAGGGGCCAGGCCTTCTGGTAATCTTGTGATAGATGACTGTTTATAATCAATACTATCACCAGTTCCTATTTATCTTGGTTATCATGCCATTCCAGCCATTACTAACAAAAATATTTATGGCTACATTTTAAGGAACACAGATAACATCAACTGGGGGCTTTGCTTTGCCTTGCTAAAGACAAGAAGGTTCTTCAAAGACCACAGCACAGCATGAAAACTCCAGGATACAAAAATGGAGTTGGTTTTTTTCACATCTATATTTATACAACATGCAAACATACTAATAAAACTAATTCTCAAAAAAACAAAACTAATTCTCAGATAGTGGGAGGAAGTAGTAATGAGGCCTCTTAGTGGTATTTGAGAGATACAAATAGAGATCTTGCATCTATTTGAAATTATTTGGTTGCATTGGCTGTATTATTTTAAAATGTCACACTATTCTGGGACTGATCCATATGGACATGGTTCTATAAGCATTTTTTTAAATTATTATTATTTGTATTGACCTTTGTTGCACAAGACCAAAGAAATACCAAGCCCGCTTCTTAGATAAAGGGAGGGACCCCGTTTATCAACACCAGTGGACTCGGGCATAATTTCCAAATCAGAGTGAGGAAACAGGCTGAGGGCTTCACTTTTTATAACCTTCTGGGGTCTTTGTCCTGCAGATATGGTCCCACCTCCTTTTGTGGGCTTACAGGAAGGCCCCCAGGTGTTGGGGGTCCCCAGGCCATATCTGATGATCATTGTTCACAGTTTTTATGGCCTGACACACCTTGTAAGACCAGTTTCCTCCTCACCTTCAGAGAGAGAAGGGAGAAGGAAAGGAAGAGGGAGAGAGAAAAGGAGATGGAGAGGGAGAGGAAGAGGGAGGGAGAGAAATATCAATGTGAGAGCAAACATCAATTGGCTGCCTCCTACAAGCCACTTACCAGGGATCAAGCCTGCAGCCCAAGCATGTGCCTTTGACCAGGGATCGAACCCACAACCTTTTGGTGCATGGGATGATGCCCAACCAACTGAGCCACAGGAGCCAGGGATATCAGCTTTTTAAAAAAATATATATTTTTTTTTTGATTTTTTACAGAGAGGATGGGAGAGAGATAGAGAGCTAGAAACGTCGATGAGAGAGAAACATTGACCAGCTGCCTCTTGCACACCCCCTACCAGGGATGTGCCCGCAACCAATGTACATGCCCTTGACCAGAATCAAACCTGGGACCCTTCAGTCTGCAGACTGACGCTCTACCACTGAGCCAAACCAGCTTCGGCAATATCAGCATTTTTAACTTAGGTGATGATTTGTTTAATGTCTGGTTCTCCCACCGACTGTGAGCTCTGCAGTAGGATGAACTCGACTTTGTTCTCAGCATCAACATACTGAGGCTTAATCAATATTTGTTGAATAATATTACAAAAAATGTATACAGCACATGTCAGACACCTTGTGTGTGTGTGTTTTCAATCCTCACCTGAGATTATTTTTTTTCCATTGATTTTTACAGAGTGTGGAAGGGAGCGGGGAGAGAGGGAGGGTGGAGAGAGGAACATTTGTGTGAGAGAGACATTGATTGGTTTCCTCCTACACACCCCTGAGCAGGACTGGGGATCGAACCTGAAACCCAAGTATGTGCCCTTTTGGCGCTCTGACCACTGATCAACACAGGCCAGGGCAGACATTGTGTTATATATTAACTATTTTATCCAATACAACAACCTTATGAGAAAAATACCGCCATTACTCCTGTTTAACAGATGAGGAAACAGAGACTCAGAGAAGTGACTTACGTTCACCCAGCTGAGCCCAATCTCTTAAGTCTGCAATTGGTCAGCTTCCCAGGAATGAGCAACTGCCAGAGTGCAAAGGGTTTTGGTGCCATTTTAAATAGTTTGAACATTGTCCTCCAAGGTGTTGGCAAAATTTGAAAGTCCTTTGCAGTCCTCTCTCCCTTGTTTTCTACTTCCTGTATTTCCCCTTCTTTCAGCTGCGGGAGACCATCGAACATGAAATTCGAGATATGGGCCTGCAGGTCACACCATTCACTCTCACCAAGGTCACCCAGCTGTATGAAACCAAGAACTCCCGCCACTCCACCATGATTGTGGGCTGTACGGGCAGCGGCAAGACCGCCTCCTGGCGAATCCTTCAGTCCTCCTTGTCCTCCCTGTGCCGTGCTGGAGACCCCAACTTCAACATTGTTAGGGTAAGGGTTGGGACTGTGAAGTCCCTGGCAGAGTAGCAGGAACATGGTGGAGGCTGGGGGCAAGGATGCATTGGGTCAGGGAGGGCAGGCCAGGACAGGAGGAAGTATCTGGGTCTGAGGAGGCCTGGGAGAGAGGAGAGAGAGAAGGGGCAAATACTGATCCCTGGACATAAAGGGAGATCTCAGGATTTGTGTCTGCCAGCAGCTCAAAACCCTTTCCTGTGCCCTTTTAGGAGTTCCCTTTGAACCCTAAGGCGTTGTCCCTAGGGGAGCTGTATGGGGAATATGACCTTAACTCTAATGAATGGACAGATGGCATCCTATCCAGTGTCATGCGGATGGCATGTTCAGGTACCCAAAGGATCATGGGGTTAGGAGAACAGATGCACACATTTCCTAGGGGGTGGACCTTTGGGGACGGGACGCTCCGTTTGGGACGAAAGTGCTTGGAGAATGCCGAGGCACAAGGAAGCATCGGCTTGCCTCCGCGGGGATGAGGGCGGGGGGCTGCGGGAGGAAGCTCTGGTTTCCTTATTAACCACCTTCTACCAAGATGAGAGGCCGGACGAGAAGTGGATCCTTTTCGATGGCCCTGTGGACACACTGTGGATCGAGAGCATGAACTCCGTCATGGATGACAACAAAGTGCTGACCCTCATCAACGGCGAGCGCATCTCGATGCCTGAGCAGGTATGGGCCCTGACTACTGAGCCCCGTAGCAGAGGAGGCTGGAGGCGCGAGGCCCGGCTAAGGGGGAGGGGCGGGGTCCTGAGAGAAGAGGAAGTTCTATAGGAGAGCGGTGAGGAGGAGGAGGAGGCCTGGATTCAGGGGAACTTGTGACTGAAGAGAAAATGCCCGTCCACCATGGGTGTGGGGAGCCTGTGCACTGGGAAGCCCCGCGGAGACTGCGCAGCCTCCTCACGTTCGTTTCCACTGACGTGGCGGGACGACCCTCACGGTGCACCTGGGGTGGTGAAGCCCACCCTTCCCGCCCACTCAGACACTGTGAGCGAGAGGGCGGTTTTTATACCGATAACCTTGAATAAGCTTTCTTTCTCTCAACAAGCAAATCGCTTCTAAACCTTAGATCTATTCACCTGCCACAATTGGTACTTGACAGCGTCGTCTCGGGGCTCCCGAGGAGCCAGTGGCAAGGTTGTGACAGAGTCTATCCTTAGGTGTCTCTGCTGTTTGAAGTGGAGAACTTGGCAATGGCCTCTCCAGCCACCGTGTCTCGCTGTGGGATGGTGTACACTGACTATGCTGATCTGGGCTGGAAGCCCTACGTGCAGTCCTGGCTGGAGAAGAGACCAAAGGTGTGAGGGGAACTGAGGAGAAGGGCAGTAACCAGCATGGCCTGTGGGACATAAGATTGAATAGAGACACTCCCTATTCAACTCCAGGCTGAGGTGGAGCCCCTTCAACGGATGTTCGAAAAATTTATCAACAAGATTCTGGCCTTCAAGAAGGATAATTGCAATGAAGTGGTGCCTCTACCCGAATACAGTGGAATCATCTCCCTCTGCAAGCTGTACTCGGCCCTGGCCACGGTGGAGAACGGGGTAAGGGGACCAGGCAGGACAGGCTCATGACTTCCTGGACAACTGCAGGGAAATAGTGTGTCTGAGAATTTGAACCCCTGGTTTGAATGGAACAGAGATAACAAGGGAAGGATACACCCACCATAGACACAGTGAGAGGTGTGAGCACACGTGAGTGTGTGTGTGTGTGTGTGTGTGTGTGTGTGTGTGTACACATACGCACTGGGAGGTTGAACTAAGATCTTTAAGTTGGATATTGTACACAATGGGTCTCACAATAATTTCTTCTGCATATTTTGGGAACTGTGGGTAGTTCATGTGGTTCCTCATTTCTCTATCCTTTCTAAAAATAAATATTAAGTCTTGGGATACTCTTTCTGCTAGAAGGAGCCCCCAACTTAATCTGATGAAGGGTTTTAGAAATTTTCAGATTAATTGATACATAAGAAAAATTTTGTTCCATTTAGAATTATGGAGTAAGGACCAAAATTATATTTTCTGTTGACATTAAATCACTGCTCAGAAATGGTTCGTATCATTTTTAAAGACACTGTCAGATAATTAAACTGATAATATAAAATTACATAACAATCAAGATCTGTAACAGTATACGTCATTCCTGATACAATTAATGTAACTTAAAAACTATATTTAAAAAAATATGTGAATGAACTCAAGGTAACATATAGGAAAAGGACAGTAATATAGTATCAGTGGCTCCCAGGTGCTAAGGAGGACTGGCCAGGGTGGGGCCTGAGCAGAGGGAGAAGCGAGGAGTAAAGAGAATGGCCTTCACAAAAACACAGACACCAGAGTCAGTCCCTGCTGGCACAGAAGGATGGGGTCGTGTTTGCATGCAGACCCTGCAGTGTAGCAGAGACCCCAAGAAGAGGATGGTGAGATGGAAGGACAGACTGAGGATTCTAGATGGATTATGGTAGACAAGAGAGTCTCAACACAATTTCCTACCTATATTTTGGGTTGAACAACATCCTGTATGTCATATTACTTGCAGTGTTAGGTGTTTTATTTTATTTTTAAAACATGTTTTTATTGATTTTTAGAGAGAGAGGAAGAGAGAAGGATAGAGAAATAGAAACATTGATGAGAGAGAAACATTGATCGGCTACCTCTTGCACGCCTCCTCCCAGGGATTGAGCCTACAACCATAGCATGTGCCCAAACCGGGAATTGAACCCATGAACTCTTGATTCATGGGTCGATGCTCAATAACTGAGCTACAAAAAAAAGGACATATGTAACTCTCAATAGGAAATTAAAAAATAAAATAAAACAAACAAACAAAAATAAGAGCCATACTGGCCGGGCAGTGTTAGGAATTTTAATTTAGAACCCATCCTCAAGAGCTCCCCACCCCTGGGTCTGTGGCTGTGTCACAGTCGGTTAGAAATTATCATGGGAATGCCAGGTTACTCTCTATTGGCCCTTTTCCTCAAGGAGTCCGGTGGAGTTTGCACAGCCCACACGGCACCGTACACCCTATCAAAGAACAGCATCTGCACGTGCCCTTTGGGCTGGGGGTTGAGAGCATGAACTATAAATATGCTATTTTTGCTGTTAAGTTGGTACATTTTAAATTTTAATTACACAAGTAACAATTGAATCTAGTTTTTTTCCTAAAAATTACAATTTTTCATGCAGAGCTAAAGTTATTTTTGATCCATCCTCCCAGTCCTGGTCTATTCCCTTCTCCACGAAAGTAACTTCTGTAGTGTGTTTATCTGTGTCATTCCAGGTCTTTAAAAATACACATTTAGCTGAAACCGGTTTGGCTCAGTGGTAGAGCGTTGGTCTGCGGACTGAAAGGTCCCAGGTTCAATTCTGGTCAAGGGCATGTACATGGGTTGCGGGCACATCCCCAGTAGGGGGTGTGCAAGAGGCAGCTGGTCGATGTTTCTCTTTCATTGACATTTCTAGCTCTCTATCCTTCTCTGCTCCTCTCTGTAAAAAATCAATAAAATATATATATATTTAAAAATACTCGTTTACATAAAAGCACATAGGTATCCATAAAAAACGAGGCATTTAAAAACGCATCATGCTCTATACCACACTTGCAATATGGTCATTAAATCAACAGTATGTTTTTGAGTTCTATGCAGCGACATGTAGATTGATTTCATTACTTTTCACTGCTATACACTAACCCAGGGTAGAACATGGCATTTTACTTTTCTATTCCTCCATGGGTACACAATTAGGTCATCTCCAATTTTTTGTAATTACAAAGAAGTCACCACAAATGCCCCTGGACCTGCTTCCTTGAGTATCTGTGGGCACTCCATCAGGTAGGCGTGGAGTGGCTGGGCCCCTGCTGTGTTTTATAATTAACTCAGGGCCATTTCTGGGCTATCAGGAGTTACATGTTTATTTAAATACTAGAGGCCCGGTGCATAAAATTCATGCATGGAGTGTGTGTCCCTCAGCCCAGCCTGCACCCTCTCCAATCTGGGACCCCTTGAGGGATGTCCAACTGCCCATATAGGCCCAATCCTACCTCAACGAGCAGTTGGACATCTCTCTCACAATCCAGGACTGCTGGCTCCCAACTGCTCTGCTGCCTGCCTTCCTGATTGCCAAACCGTTTCAGCCTGCCAGCCTGATTACCTCCTAACCATTCCCCTGCCAGCCTGATTGATGCCTAATGCTTCCCTGCCAGCCTGATTGCTCCCAACTGCCCTCCCCTGCAGGCCTGCCCCCCCCCCCCCCCAACTGCCCTTCTCTACAGGCCTGGTTGCCCCAACTTCCCTCCTCTGCCGGCCTGGTCACCCCCAACTGCCATCCCCTGCTGGCCATCTTGTGTCCACATGGGGCAGACATCTTGTGTATTGGAATGACTGTCAATTTGCATATTACTATTTTATTAGATAGGATTTTAGACTTAGGTTTGTCTGCAATATAGTTTTCCAAGCAGATCCAGGAAGGGAGGAAAACTCTAAGCCTTTGTGATGATTTGCCAAAGTAGATCCCTCCATCCCTTATAGATTTAGGATATTTCCCCTCTTCTTTTTCCATCCAGGTGAACCCGGCCGATGGTGAAAACTATATCTTCATGGTAGAGTTGACATTTGTGTTCAGCATGATCTGGTCTGTGTGTGCTTCTGTGGATGAGGAAGGCCGCAAGAAGATTGACAGTTACCTCCGAGAGATTGAGGGCTCTTTTCCTAATAAGGTCGGGCCCCCAACTAGCTGTTGTATTTTTCCAGAACCTGCCTGTATCCCCGATTCTCACACTCTTCTTGAGTTTCAGCCTGCCAGCCCAGCTCTCTTTCTTTCACTGGTGGTCTGTGAGCATTTTTGCCTGGGCAGGGAAGAGCTAAAGGAAGACTTGTACCCTGACACACATTCCTTCTTCAGGACACGGTGTATGAGTATTTTGTGGACCCCAAGATGAGGAGTTGGACATCATTTGAGGATAAGCTCCCTAAGAGTTGGCGCTACCCTGCAAAGTGAGAGGCAGGCCTTGAGGGGGGTGCAGACTTGGGAGTGGTTCAGACTTGGGGCTGCAGTTGGGGGGAGATGTGGTGAGAGAGCTGGGGCATAGAACAAAAGTGAGCTATATAGAAAAGACAGTGTGGACCCCAGAGCAGAGATGACTCTTAAGTATAGGAAATGGGGTGGAGGGGAGATGGGACAGGATCCTGAGGAGAAGGTCTGATTCCCAGGCTTCACAGGAGGCAGGGTTGGCGAGCAGAGCATAGTGATGCCCGAGGAAGATAAACACAGGAGGCAGGATGAAGGGAGAATAGAAAGGAGTGGGCCAGTGGTCCCTGAGACACAATTGCTTTCCTCCCTAGCTCCCCCTTCTATAAGATCATGGTGCCTACTGTCGACACTGTTCGCTACAACCACTTGGTGAGAACCTTGGTGGCCAACCAGAATCCCGTCCTGCTGGTGGGTCCCGTGGGGACCGGGAAGACCTCCATTGCCCAGAGTGTTCTGCAGAGCTTGCCCGCCAGCCAGTGGTCAGTGCTCACTGTCAACATGTCTGCACATGTATGTAACAGGTTCCAGCCTGCCCACTTCCCACTCTCTCTTCTCCTCCTCTCTTTTGGGATCCAAGTATTTGGTTGACACTCCTCTCTAACCCGTATTTCTCTTGGAGGACCTGCGCATTCATTCTGTGCCCTTTTCACCAGACCACATCCAACAACGTGCAGAGCATCATTGAGAGCAGGGTGGAGAAGCGAACCAAGGGTGTCTACGTGCCAGTTGGGGGCAAAAGCATGATCACCTTTATGGATGACCTAAATATGCCAGCTAAGGACATGTTTGGGTCTCAGCCACCCCTGGAACTGCTCCGCCTCTGGATTGACTATGGCTTCTGGTACGATCGTTTGAAGCAGACTGTCAAGTACATTCGAGTAAGCATCTGCGGTATATGTTCTCTTTTCCTCCCATGACAGTCTCGGTCCCCCCTCCACTGGGATGTCAGGATAGAATACCTTAATCTTAAGTTCCTTTCTACAGGAATAGCCTGTCTTTCTCAGGACTGAGATAACTGGCTCCTAAATTATTAGTTCCTGTTATTAACTCTCTTCATTGACTCTGACCAAAGGATATTCTCCTCTAACTTCCACTCCTTTCCCAGGCCTCTTATATACCGTGCTTACATGCCAACCTGATGCCACCCAGACTGTCTAGGTGCCCAGGGTTACAACTCCCTCTCCAGGCCTTCTCTGTCTCCCATTGCTGTATAAACAGCCCATGGTGTCAGTTCTCTGCTCCCCACCCAGGATCCAGGCAGCTTCCTTCAGTCCTGGCTCTTCTCCCATGGGATTCTGGGTATCTTGTTTGTTTCTTTTTTCTGAATCAAGGGACAGCAGTCATTCCACCTGATTTCCAGTGGTCATCACCTGGCATTCAGGGCCAATAAGTAACATATTCATATGTTTCTTTTTTTTTTAAATGTTCTTTACTTATTAAGGTTTTACATACGTGTCCTTATCCCCCCATATGTTTCTTTTTTAAAAATTTATTTATTAAGGTATTACATATGTGTCCTTATTCCCCCATATGTTTCTGAGAACATATACATGCACACATGTGGATAAATATATACACTTAAAAAAAGTCTAGAAGATATAATTAAATGTTGGTTTATAACTTACCTCTATTTTCTAATTTGGACACATGCATTATCATTATAATAAACAAATACATCACTTTAATAATTCTAAAACAATGTCCCTAATGCCTTTCTTCACTTTGCCCTTCCCTGCCCCCAGTACTCCATGTTTCTTCCAGCTGATTCTGTCCCTGTCCCTCTTCCCGTTTGTCCCTCCGTGGACTCTCTTCCTCTGGCTCCTTTTACATTGTCCCTATTTCTTTGCCTCCTCTCATCCCCTCTTTTCATTTGTCTCTCTGTCTGATCTTGTCTTTTCTCTCTAGGACATGTTCCTGATGGCTGCCATGGGCCCTCCCGGGGGCGGACGAACTGTCATCTCTTCAAGGCTGCAGAGTCGCTTCAACATCATCAACATGACCTTCCCCACAGTGAGGGCAACTGGGACTAGCAGAGGGGGACTGTAGAAGGCAAAGCCATCTGTGTGCTAGAAAATGAGGGGCAGGTCAAGGAGGGGGCTTGGAGACCCCTTGAGCAGAGCTGTATATATATGGATGTAATATAGGGGGCTGTAATATATGGATGGGAAGACTGCCACTGTAGAAACCTCCGCTTCTCCGCTGGAGAGCCACAGGATGAAGGTGTAGCTTGCTGGCTCTGGAATGTCAAGCCTCATTGTCCCAGTGGACAGAGAATGCAGGGGTCCAAACTGGGCTCAGGAAGGTTAATCCTACAAGGCTGAGAGCTAGAGCATTGCCAGGATTAGGGTGCAGCCAATGAGCACTCAGGGGCGCCAAAAATATTCAGTAATCAAGATAAATAACATTTTAATGCAATTAAAAAAAATTAAGCCCAAGACTTTATTATGAACAAAATACAAAATTTTTAAATAAATACAAGATTGGCACAGTACCATGCCGAGCCATATTGGAGCCTGAGGCAAAAATAAAAATCAATAAATACTAATCCCATTTTTATTTAAAATGTTGGTATTTGTTCATTATAGGTATTTTGTATTAATTTTTATTTTTCACATCATTTTTAAAAATTTTCAACTACAGTTGAAATACAATATTATAGTAGTTTCAGATGTACAACCCAGAAATTATTTAACTTACTAAGTGATCATCCTGACAAATCTTATACCCACTGACACCATATGTAGTTATTAGAATACTAGAAGCCCGATGCATGAAGATTTGTGCAAGAATAGGCCTTCCTTTCCCTAGCTGCTGGCACTGCCTTTGTGCTCCGACCCTGCCTTCCCATGCTTCCCAGAGATGCTGAGTTACTGGGGTAGTAAAGAAATGCCCCCAGCCGCTTGGCACCTGCATATTCAAATTAAACCAGCATATCTGTTGGGCTAATTTGCATACTTGCTTCTGATTGGCTGGTGGGCATTGCGAAGTTACAGTCAATTTGCATCTTTCTCTTTTATTAGTGTAGATTGTTGACTATATTCCCTATACTGTACTTTACATTCCCTTAACTATTCTTTAACTACAAATTTGTATTCTAAATCTCTTCATCTTTTTTTACCCATCCTCCAATCCTCCTCCCATCTGGCAACTGTCAAAATGTTCTTTGTATCTGAGTCTATTTCTATTCCACTTGTTCATTTATTTTGATTTTTAGATGCAATTTTTGATAGATATGTATTCATTGCCATTTTATTCATATTTTTAATCTTTTTTTTCTTAAAGAAGACCTTTTAACATTTTATGTCACATGTGTCAAACACAAGGCCCGCGGGCCAAATCCGTCCCGCCAGGCCTTGCAATGTGGCCCGCACCGCGCTGTCATCACTGCACTCCGCTGCGTTTCCATCACAATGACAGTTTATGACTGTTCAGTAAACCATTCAGCCCGCGATTTAGGCTGGACTTTAGATTTTGGCCCCTTCTCTGATTGAGTTCGACACCCCTATTTTATGTAATAACGGTTTGGTGGTGATAAACTGTTTTAGCTTTTTCTTGTCAGGAAGCTCTTTATTGACCTTCAATTCTAAATTTCTGAGTAGAATAATCTTGGTTGTAGGTCCTTGCTCTTCATCACTTTGAATATTTCTTGCCACTCCTGTCTGGCCTGCAAAATTTCTGTTGAGAAATAAACTGACAGTCTTATTGGAAACTCCCTTGTAGATAATTAACTGCTTTCCTCTTGCTGCTTTTAAGATTTAATTATGATGCATCTTGGTGGGAGACTCTTTGGATTCATCTTGTTGGAAACTCTCTGTGCTTTCTGGATTTGTAAGTCTATTTCCTTCACCACATAAGGAAAGTTTTCTGACATTCTTTTCAAATATATTTTCAATTTCTTGCTTTCTCTCTTCTCCTTTCGGTACCCCCATGATATGAATATTGGTATTCTTGAAGTCCCAGAGGCTCCTTATGCTACTTTCATTTGGATTCTCTTTTTTTCTGTTCTGATTGGGTATTTTTTGTTTGCTTAAATTTCAAATCACTGATTTGATTGTTGGCATCTACTCTGTTGACTGTAATTTATTCTTCATTTCAGTTAGTATATCCTTCATTTCTTACTGGTACTTTTAAAATTATTTCTATGTCACCAAAACCAGTTTGGCTCAGTGGATAGAGCATCGGCCTGCAGACTGAAGGATCCCGGATTCGATTCCGATCAAGGGCATGCACCTTGGTTGTGGGCACATCCCGAGTAGGGGATGTGCAGGAGGCAGCTGATCAGTGTTTCTAACTTTCTGTCCCTCTCCCTTCCTCTCTGTAAAAAAATCAATAAAATATATTTTTAAATTTATTTATTTTTTAAATATATTTTATTGAATTTTTACAGAGAGGAAGGGAGAGATATAGAGAGCTAGAAACATTGATGAGAGAGAGGCATCTAAGTTCCTTGAGCATCCTTATAACCATTGTTTTGAACTGTGTATCTGGTAGCTTGCTATCCTCCATTTCATTTCATTCTTTTTCTGGTGATTTATCCCTTTCTTTCATTTGGGACCTGTTTTTTTTGTCACTGAATTTTGGCTGCTTCCCTATATTAGGTACAGCTGCTATGTCTCCCATCCTTGGTAGAGTAGCCTTGTGTAGTAGGTATCCTGTAGGGCCCAGTGATGCAGCCTCTCTAGTCACCCACGCTGGGCACTCCAGGTGTGCCCCTGTGTTGGCTGTGTGCACAGTCCTGTTGTAGTTAAGCCTTGATTGCTGTTGGCATCACTGGGAGGGATTGATTCCCCCAAGGCCAATCAGCTGTGAGCACTGGCTGTGAGGACCAGCTATAACTACAGTGGAGGAGCTATTGTGCAAGAGTGAGCTCTATGGAACAGGACTTACTTTAGTAGGGCTTTGGTGCTCGCCTTGTGTATGGAGATGGCAGGGTTATAATCTGGTGTGGTCTGAAACTGTCTACCTCGTGGAGGCACAAAGTCAGCCATTGCCTGTGTCCTGCCCAGAGCCTCCCACACAAACTAATCTGAAGAATGCTGCTACTTGTATTGTGCTTGGAGGTACCCAGGAGAGGCCAAGCTGTGAACCAAGACCGACTTCTGCTAGTGCTGGGCCTGGAGCCACTTATCAAGTGGTAGGAAGTACACAGAAGCCAGATGCTGCTTGTTTGAGAGATTTTAAGAAAGTCTGAAGCATGAGGCAAGAGGCCAGTAGTATGGGAAAGACACTGGGAATTGTTTGGGTGGACCTGCAAGTTGGGTGGGCCAGTGTCTCAGGAAATCACTAGGGCAGGGCAAACAGTGTGAACCAAGTAGATGGAGATTCAGATATGGCTCCTGTCTGTCAGCCCTGTGTGTGTGTGGGGAGGGGGGTCTCAGAAAAGGAATGATGGTCTCTGTCAGCATTTCATCTGGCAGAAAGCTGCTCCCCTCCAGTTCTTACCCTGATGCCAGACATTTTAGTTCCTGGTTCCTTTCAAGCTGCTATCTCAGCACTGGAGCTCAGAGGGAGTGAGTCCAAGTAAGTCTGTGCTCGGACCCTTTAAGAGGAACTGCCTGGAACTCCAACAGCCTTCCATTTCTCTCAGCCTCAATATCCACTGGTTTTTACAGCCAGAAGTTATGGGGCCTTGTTTTCCTGGCACTGGAACCCTGGGCTGGGGGAGAGAGGTTGTCAGGTATGGGTCTGGAACCCCTTGCTCCCAAAGGGGAACCTCCACAGCCAAGATATCCCTCCTGGTTTTAAACCACCATACATGATGTGGGAACAGCTTATTCCGTGTCCTGCTCCTACCAGTCTTGATGTGGCTTCTTCTTCAAATCCCTTGTTGTATGACTTCCATTCAACTAGATTTCAGGTAGTTCTGAATAATGGTTGTTCTGTAGTTTACTTGTATTATTTATGTGATTGTGGGAGGATTCAATTACAGCATTTACCTATCCTGCCATTAGGGTGTTCTAATTTTGATTTTTGTTTGTTTGTTAATTCTCACTTGAGGATATTTTTCCATTGATTTAAAAAAAAATTTTTTTTAGGGACAGTGGAAGAGAGAGGGAAAGACAGAGAGAAACCTCTATGTGAGAGAAATACATTGATTGGTTGCCTTCTGCACAAGCCCCTCACAGGGCCCAGGCCTGGGAGGAGCTGCAACCGAGGCACATGCCCTGGATCAGAATGAAACCTGGGACCCTTTGGCCCAATGCTCTATCCATTGAGCCAAACGGAGTAGGGCATAATTTTGATTTTTTTTTTTTAATCTATATTGCTGAAACCGGTTTGGCTCAGTGGATAGAGCATCGGTCTGCGGACTGAAAGGTACTGGGTTCGATTCCGGTCAAGGGCATGTGTTGCGGGCACATCCCCTGTGGAGGATGTGCAGGAGGCAGCTGATGGATGTCTCTCTCTCATCGATGTTTCTGGCTCTCTGTCCCTCTTCCTTCGTCTGTAAAAATATCAATAAAATATATTTAAAAATATCTATTTGTATTGATTTCAGAGAGGAAGGGAGAGGAAGAGAGAGATAGAAACATCATTGATCGGCTGCCTCCTGCATGTCCCCCCCCCCCCCCCACTGGGGATGGAGCCCACAATCTGGGCATGTGCCCTTGACTGGAATTGAACCTGAGACCTTTCAGTCCGCTGGCTGACACTATCCACTGAACAAAACAGGATAGGGCTGATTTTCAGTATTGCATTCAATGTTATTTCTCTTGATTTCTGAGGAGGTTTTTGTTTTGTTTTGTCTCTTGGTTTTTTGTGTGCTTCTTAAATCCTTCCCCAAGATGAGTGCTTCATTCACTTCACCCTGTTGCAGTCCTGGCTCAAAAGCCAGGAACCTGTGAACGAATCAGAGGCTTTTTTTCTAGGAGTCTCAGATCATCCGAATATTTGGTACCATGATCAATCAGAAGCTTCAGGACTTTGAGGAAGAGGTGAAGCCCATTGGGAACGTGGTGACTGAGGCCACTTTAGATGTGTACAACACTGTGGTGCAACGCTTCCTGCCCACACCCGCCAAGATCCATTACCTCTTCAACCTTCGCGATATCTCCAAGGTAAAACTCCATCTGACTTGCCCCTTGTGCTTGGCACAACTTTCTTACAGGCATTCTCTTCTCAGAGTAAGCCTTGGAGCTCAGCAGCATTGATAGACCCAAATCACCTGCATCCTCGAATGCTGCATTCTCTGACCTGACCTCTAAAATTTCTGAAGGAAACATCTTTTCTCCCTCCATCCCACTGGTATGCCTCTTCCCCAGGTATTTCAGGGCATGCTCAGAGCCAACAAGGACTTTCACGACACCAAGTCCAGCATTACACGGCTCTGGATCCATGAATGTTTCAGGTGAGATGTGCGTGTCCCTCCGGATCCAGATTTCAGCAGCATTGCTCCAAGCCCTGCTTCTAACCCTGCCCTGATGCTCCTTTTCCTAGGACCAGTCTTCTTATTCCTAGATCTCACCCCAAATCCCTCCCAACAGAGTCTTCTCTGACCGATTGGTTGACACGGCAGACACCGAAGCTTTTGTGACTATCATAAGTGACAAACTCGGCTCCTTCTTTGACCTCACATTTCATAATCTTTGTCCCAACAAACGTCCTCCTATCTTTGGTGAGCTGGGAGCTGTGCTACCATGGCCTGGAGATGGGATAGAACGAGGGTTGGGCATGGAGACCTGATGCTTAGGCCTCTTTGGGGAAGTGTGGGGAAGACCAGGCATCTGAGACTCTGGCCCCCTCTTCCTGTGACCCAGGGGACTTCTTGAGGGAGCCCAAGGTGTATGAAGACCTAACCGATCTGACAGTCCTGAAGACAGCCATGGAGACGGCTCTACATGAGTACAACCTGTCACCTGCTGTCGTGCCAATGTACCTGGTACTCTTCCGAGAGGCTATTGAACACAGTGAGCATGTCCTGTTCCCATCTCCTTCCCTGGCATCCCAATGTATGTGATATTTCCAAGGAAATAAGGATTCCTTCTCAGGTCTCTTCCAGAAGTTACCTTCCTTCCTGGCTCCAGATGTCCTTGTGGCAATGGGTGGGGCTTTTTCTTAACAGCGCTGTCTAACAGACACGGTAGAGGTTAAAAGTTGAATTGCCACCAAGGCTTCAGATACTAACCTCCTTCCACACCCCTTGGTCCCTCTATTTCAGTTGCAGGTATCCCAGTCCCTAGTCTAGGGCCTGGAGGTCCCCTGAGGTTGCTCAGCCAACTCATTGCCCTTATCCCCTACCTCCCTAACCCCAGTCACAAGGATTGTGCGGGTCATTGGACAGCCTCGGGGCAACATGCTCTTGGTGGGCATTGGGGGCAGTGGGCGCCAGAGCCTGGCCCGCTTGGCCTCATCCATCTGTGAGTACATCACCTTCCAGATTGAAGTCAGCAAACATTACCGGAAGCAGGAGTTCCGAGAAGGTATGGCTGGGTTTCTGAAACAGGAGGGGGTTTGGGGCTAGGAGTGAAAGACCAGATGCTTGACTTTCTGCAATGACAAGACAGAGGAGGGATGGAAGCCAGATAGTGAGCTGTATCAGGCCCATGTGGAGTATGGAATGATGTGTGTATGTGTTGAAGGCTGGGGCATGATACCTAAATCTTAGAAGAGGAATAAGAGATGGGCGGGTGAACCTGAAGAGTGTCTGTTCCCTTTTCCTTTTCTCATCTGGCCCAGATATCAAGCGTCTGTACAGACAAACTGGGGTAGAACTCAAAGCTACATCCTTCCTTTTCGTGGATACTCAGATTGCTGATGAGTCATTCCTAGAGGACATTAACAACATCCTCAGCTCAGGCGAGGTCCCAAATCTCTACAAGGCTGATGAATTTGAAGAAGTATGATTCCTTTCATGCCCTCACCTTATTGTTTGACCATCCTGATTAACCCAAAGAAGCCCAGATCCCAGAATATGCTTCTGCGCCCTCTGTCCACACCTTCTCCCAGTTAGCTGCAAGAGCTGTTTCTCTTCAGTCATCTTCTCTCTAGAGACCCTATTGGGTGGAGCTGCTTGAAAACCTACACCCTGTCAGCTCAGCCTCACCTTCTGCCCCCTCTGGTTCTGCCATTGAAACTGCAGCCCTCAGCTTAGCCAGCATGGCTCAGTGATTGGACATATCGATAGATCTATGAACCCGGAGGTCACGGTTCAATTCCTGGTCAGAGCACATGCCCAGGTTGCAGGCTTCATCTCCAGTGTGGGGCATGCAGGAAACAGTCAATGATTTTCTCTCATCATTGACGTTTCCCTCTCCCTCTCCCTCTCCCTCTCCCTCTCCCTCTCCCTTTCCCTCTCCCTCTCCCTCTCCCTCTCTCTCTCCCTCTCCCTCTCCCTCGCCCTCTCCCTCTCATTTCCTCTCTGAAATCAATTAAAACAAAACAAAAACAAAAACAAACAAAAAACTGCAGCTCTCTGACGCTATGTGGCTTCTGTGCAGATCCAGACACAAATCATAGAGCAGGCGCGGTCAGAACAGGTGTCAGAGTCCTCGGACAGCCTCTTTGCCTACCTCATTGAGCGAGTGCGCAACAACCTGCACATTGTTCTCTGCCTCAGCCCCGTGGGCGACCCCTTCAGGTGACTCCTGTTTTATAGCTTCCCCCTCCCTCCCTGTGAGCGCCCAGCACCCTTCCTCCCGTTTTGGCCTCCATGCCTCTGGGAGTGAGTCCCAGGAAGAGTGCCAGTCTCTACACCCTGCACGCCCCCTCTCCTTTCCATAGAGCTGGCCTTTTTCCTGGAAGTCCCTGCTACTTACATAGAATCGTCCTCTTGGTGTGGATTGTGTGTTTTTATTGTGGGGGGAGGGGGTAAGAGAGTGATTTTTTGTTCTTAAACTTTTAATTGTGATGAAAACTGCATAACATAAAATTTAACATCTTAGCCAGTTTTAAGTGTACAGCTCAGTAGTGTTAAGCATATGCATTGTGGTATAACAAATCTCTAAAATTTCTCATCTTGCAAAATGAAACTCCACACCCACTGAGTGACTTCCCATTTCTCCCATTCCCCCATCTCAACCACCGTCCTACTTTCTGTTTCTATATATCTCATATAAGTAGAATCACAGAGTCCTTTTTTAAAATTATTATTATATTTTATTGATTTTTTACAGAGAAGAAGAGAGAGGGATAGAGAGTTAGAAACATCAATGAGAGAGAATCATCGATCAGCTGCCTCCTGCACTGGGGATGTGCTCACAACCAAGGTACATGCCCTTGACCGGAATTGGGCCCAGGACCTTCTAGTCTGCAGGCCGACGCTCTATCCACTGAGCCAAACCGGTTTCGGTCACAGAGTCTTTTTGTGACTTGCTTAGTTCACTTAGTGTAATGTCCTCAAGGTTCATCCATGTTGTAGCATGTATCAGAATCTCTTTCCTTTTTAAGGTTGGATAATATTCCATTTTATGTACAGATCACATTTTCTTTGTCCATTCTTGTTATGACTAGATTTTTAAGAGCATTAGAAAGTAGAATGAAGACAGAACTTGTACAGACAGGCAATGTGGGTTACCATTTTGTTTACTTCTTTTCTAGTTATGGTATATGGTGTATTTGCCTTGTACCAGGCACTGTGTTTATGTCACCTCACTGAATCTCCTAACATCCCTAGTTGGTATGCTTTGTTATTCCCATTTTAGAGACTAGAAAGCTGACATTCAAAAGATGATTAGTTCCCTTGCCCAAGATGCACACCTACCAGTAAAAATGTGAATCCGGCTTTTCTGGCCTCAAAACCTGTTTCTAAATACTTCACCGAACTAGTTCTGAGGGGAGCAGAATCTGGACAAGGAGGTACAGGAGCACTCAGGTTCCTAGAAAGTAGGTGGGCCTGTGACAAAGCCAGTAGCTGGAGGCTGACTCTGCAGGTGGACTGAACGGCCTCTCCAAACCCCTCGCCAGGAACTGGATCCGCCAGTACCCAGCCTTGGTGAACTGCACTTCCATCAACTGGTTCTCAGAGTGGCCCCGGGAAGCCCTGCTGGAAGTGGCTGAGAAGTACCTCATGGGAGTAGATCTGGGAACTCAGGAGAATGTGAGACCCTCTTCCCCATCTCTCCACACCCCTGGCTCTCTTCCATCTCGTTCTCCACCTGCCGTCACTCTCTGTCCTGAGCCCCTCCTCTGGCCTCAGATCCACAGGAAGGTGGCCCAGATCTTCGTCACCATGCACTGGTCTGTGGCGCAGTACTCCCAGAAGATGCTGCTGGAGCTGCGGAGATACAACTACGTCACACCCACCAACTACCTGGAACTTGTGTCTGGATATAAGAAGTATGAAGAAGAGTAGGCGACAGAGAGGGCAGGGAGCTTGGGGTCTTTGGAGGGCAATTGCTGAAATGATGTAATGGAAAATGCCTGGGAGCTGGCCAAGGGGATTGGCTCCGGGACCGGGGCATGATGTGGAATCGTGGAGAGGCGAGGGGTCTTGAGTTTGCCCAGGAAATGAATGAAGGAGAGATGGGTCTTCCAGGGGTGTGGCTGTCGCTAGAGCCTCCTTCACACACTCTTTGTCCTTATTTTCTGGAATGATGTTTCTTTTTCCAACCACAATACAATGGCGACGCTGCCATGTATACCCGTAATATATACACCCAGTCTTCTCCTCTCGCCTTAAATATCTTCTAGAATTTCCACCATTCCTAAGAATTAAGTATTTATTTATGAAGGTGTACTGAGTATTTTCATGTGCATAACACAACAATAATTTGTTTTGAAGGATATAAGAGAAATGTAAAATAAAAAACAACAACCCTCATTTAGTGGATTCAGTTTTTTAATCAAGGTGAAGAAAATGCCATTTGTAATAATAATGATAGTCAAAATTTAATCATTAATTAAATATGTGTTGTTGGGCATCTACTATGTGCCAGGCATTATTCTAGATTCTTACAACAGTCCAGCTAACAAAATCAAGTCCTTGCCTTTCGTAGGTCATAGGCTTATATTGCGCTTACTATTTGCTGGTTACCACACTAAGTCTTTATATGCATTTTCTTATTTAACCCGGAAAACAATCCTGCATAGACAGTTTTTATGGCTTGGACAATGTTAAAACGTTTTTTAATGAGGTGCCAACATTTAAAACTTGAGAGCCTTAGAAAAATCCAGATTTCCAATTTCTCTCTGACAATTAGAAATTTTGGCAACACAGAGCCCACATTCATTCCCAGGCCACTCCCTTGGAACAGGTTTGTTTTCTAGTTCACAGCAGCCCCTCTGCTGGCTGCACACTGGGGGACATGGCAGATACCCAGCAGGGAAACGGGGTAGTGAAAACGGTGACCAGCAAGCCGAGAGGTAGAATAAATCAGAGGGATGAGAGCGGAAGCACAAAGACCAGTTGGGAAGCCGTTAGCTATGATCCAGGAAGGAAAGAATCAAAACCTGACCAGAGTGTGGTGGCAACAGAAAGAAAGACAGGGAGCTGCGACGGGCTGGGAAGTGAGACTGCCTAGGGAACCCCCTTCTGGGAGTCCAGCCTCTCCACACACCTTGACACTTTGTCTCTCTCTCCCCCCCTCCCCCCTGCAGGCTGCTGGCAGAGAAGCGGCAGGAGCTGCTGGACCAGGCCAATAAGCTGCGGACAGGATTGTTTAAGATCGATGAGACGAGGGAAAAGGTGGAAATGATGTCTGTGGAGCTGGAGGATGCCAAGAAGAAGGTGGCTGAGTTCCAGAAACAGTGCGAGGAGTACCTGGTCATCATCGTGCAGCAGAAGCGGGAAGCGGATGAGCAACAGAAGGTGGGGGCGCCGGCGGTATCCTGCCCCCCCCCCCCCCCCAGGCCCTTTCCCACAGGGCTCGGCAGGCAGAGGCTTCCGGCCTCCCTCAGCCGCTCTGTCAGGATGCACGTTCCGTTCCTGCAAGCTGCTCTAGCATTATCTCCCGTGTTACCACCGCCACCGCCACCCCCGGGTCTGCCCAAGGCGGAGACAAGCCCCTCACCTCTTTTTTTTTTTTTTAATATATTTTATTGATTTTATACAGAGAGGAAGGGAGAGAGATAGAGAGTTAGAAACATCGACGAGAGAGAAACATCGATCAGCTGCCTCCTGCACACCCCCCACCGGGGATGTGCCCGCAACCAAGATAGATGCCCTTGACTGGAATCGAACCCAGGATCCCTCAGTCCGTAGGCCGACGCTCTATCCACTGAGCCAAACCGGTTTCAGCAACCCCTCACCTCTTTTCCTTCCCAGGCCGTCACAGCCCACAGCGAGAAGATTGCGATTGAGGAAGTCAAGTGCCAGGCGCTGGCTGACAATGCCCAGAAGGATCTCGAAGAGGCATTGCCGGCGCTGGAAGAGGCCATGCGGGTATTGGGGGTGGGGGGTGGGGGAAGACCCAGGAAAGAGCCTCAAAGCCCCGGGGGAGTGGGAAGAAGCGCTGGGCTCTGTCCTCATAAAGGACCTGTCTTGCCGCCTGAGCTGACTTTGGCCCTGCCCCTAAGCGAGCCCTTTCCACAGGCTTTGGAGTCTCTGAACAAGAAGGATATAGGAGAGATCAAGTCTTACGGACGACCCCCCGCCCAAGTGGAGATAGTGATGCAGGCGGTCATGATTCTCCGAGGCAATGAGCCCACTTGGGCAGAGTCCAAGAGGCAGCTCGGTAAGCCAGAGAGGGGGAGAGGATGAACACCAGTTCATTCAACATTCATTATTAATCATCTGCGCGCCAGGCACTGGAGGGACAGAGATGAATGAGGCGCTGCACTGACCCTCCAGAGCATGCAGTCTGGTGGAAAAGAAAAGACATAAACACCAGTTAGGATTCTTTGGTTGTAAGTAACAGAAAACAACTCATCTTGAATTAAGCAAAAAGAAATTATTGTAAAGATTTGAGATATAGGAATATATCTCAAAATCCAGGGGCAGGAGTGGCTTCCCCTCCACCTCCCCAAAGGGCAAGACTCAAAACATGAAAAACAAGAGTCTTGCTGTTTCATTCTTGTGGTTTTCTCTGCTTTGAGTTCTGTTACAAGGCACATTTGCCTCTTACATGTCTTGGTAGAATATAGCCTGCAAGCTTGAAAGAGGGATGGTTCAGGTGAGATTGTTCATAGTAAGTGATGTGAAGTGAGGCCGGGAAGATTGTGGAGGGTCCTGGGCCCGTGAGGTTCCAGAGGAGGGAGCCAGGTCAGCAGAAGGAACGTGGGCTGAAGTCAGTTATTCTGGCCTTGGGCCCCGAGCTGAGGGAAAGCATGGCCTAAGTGGTGGAGATGCAACCTGGACAAAGAGGGTGGGATTAGGCCTGTGGCTGAGGCCCTGATTTGCATCCCACAGGGGAACAGAACTTCATCAAATCACTGATCAACTTTGATAAAGACAATATCTCCGATAAGGTTCTGAAGAAGATCGGGGCCTACTGTGCCCAGCCTGACTTCCAGCCTGACATTATTGGCCGCGTCTCCCTTGCTGCCAAGTCCCTCTGCATGTGGGTACGGGCCATGGAGGTGAGCAGGAGTGGGGGGGTGGGGTGGGGGGAGCAGGGAAGCGGGCCTGGGAGGAGGGGGATGCGCACAGGAGAAAGCTGGGGGAATGGAAGGCCAGGTGGGAAGGAAGGACCACTGGTGGGTTAGTGGGTGGGTGGCGCCCCCACCGCCTGGCCGTCTCCCTGCAGATGTACGGGCGGCTGTACCGGGTGGTGGAGCCCAAGCGGATCCGGATGAACGCTGCGCTGGCCCAGCTTCAGGAGAAGCAAGCAGCGCTGGCGGAGGCCCAGGAGAAGCTGCGGGAGGTGAGCCTCGTGCCAGTCTTTCCTGCTGTGGTCCCTCTCCCGATTTCAGGGATGCTCCATTACCATTCATCTCTCCCCATGTAATTCTCCCCCTCTCCCTTCCTGCTGCCCCCCACTCTGTGCCCTGTTAGATGGGCTGCCTCTGGCTAAGAAAGCTAAGCCTACCGCAGAAGGTTACAGAGGCACAGAGGGCACTGTCCCTTGAGGAGTCCTTGCAAAATCTCACTTGGGAGTTGCCTGTCTCTGTCATGGCCTTGAACATGGGCCCTGAGATATTAACCGATGAAATCTGTGTGGCAAATTGGCCTTTGCTGGGAAGGGGGATGCGGAATAGGGCAAGAGTGTTGGCATCACTGCTGTGGACGGGAAGACTGTGGACTGAGGGTCTGACAAATACAAGGAGGGACAGTGTTGTCCCAGAGGTAGAGGCGCTTAGTGTGAACAGTTTAGACAACCAAGTAGGTGATTTCCTGTAAGATATGTGCACAACTAATTCTCAAACAAGGCAGAAGGTACAGCACTATTATCAAGAGTTCAAAATTCTTCTAGCCTATCATTTAAATTTTCTATCATTGATTTAATAGGCAATACAATCACATGGTTTAAAATTCAAATTTTGGGGTATAAAATTTTGGGTATAAAAGAGTAACCCAATCAGAAGTCTCCCTCTCACCTTCTGCTCTCTGTCTACCAGCTCCCTTCCCTAGAAAGCAACCAATGTTACAAATTCCTGTTTATCCATCCAGGGGTGTTCTATGCTTATATAAACAAATACATATTTTTAATCTCTTACATTGTATATTCTGTTCTGCACCTTCCTTTTTTATTTGTCTATACATTGAAGATTGTTTCATGTTGATACATGAGTTTCTGCTTTCTTTTTACCACTGCATGATATTCCAGTGGATGGCTATACATCATTTACTTACCTATTTCCTTTTTGGTGGGCATGTTCATTGATTCCAATTTCTTTTCTTTTCTTTTTTTTTACAGAGAGGAAGGGAGAGAGATAGAGAGCTAGAAACATCGATGAGAGAGAAACATCAATCATCTGCCTACTGCACACTCCCCAAAGGGGATGTGCCTGCAACCAAGATACATGCCCTTGACCGGAATCAAACCTGGGACCTTTCAGTCCTCAGGCCAACGCTCTATCCACTGAGCCTAACCGGTTTCAGCTGATTCCAATTTCTTGTTTAATTTTTTTAAAAAATATTTTATTGATTTTTGTACAGAGAGGAAGGGAGAGAGATAGAGAGTTAGAAACATCAATGAGAGAGAGTCATCGATCAGCTGCCTCTTGCACACCCCCTACTGGGGACATGCCCGCAACCATGGTACATGCCCTTGACTGGAATCGAACCCGGGACCCTTCAGTCCCCAAGCCAACGCTCTATCCATTGAGCCAAACCAGTCCCAACTGATTCCAATTTCTTGATCTACACTTGTCCTCAAACTTCGTTGATGCTATCTTGAACTATATAGAAGTTTTAATTTTTCATGTAACCGAAGCTGGTCATACTGTTTCAAAATGTTTTAACCAAAACCAACCATGGAAATAGCCAGGCCCAGGCCCAGCCTCTTCAAGTCGGATGAGTAGCCCAAGGGTTAGCGAGATTAAGCGACTTGCTCATCACTGACAGAGCTGGACTGCAACCTGCATTTCCGGACTCCACAGCCATTGCTCCCACAGTCAGCCCAGTCGCTTCCTGTTGCAGCATCTTTGCTGTTGGGAGTGAAGCTGCCTTGAAGCTGGGGCAGGCAGGCTTCTGTCTGCACATGCTCCTCCACTGCCCCATTCCTGCTGCCACTGTCACCTCCCAACCTCACACAAAACCTTCCCTCTTTTACTCTTTTTCAAACATGAGTAATCACAGGCGTGGCAATCTATTTGGAAAGGTTTCTCACCTCTGGATGAGTCATATCCTGGGCCAAATGATTAGGGATTGCTTCCTTTATATGTTAAAATGGCCTCTGGGGTCAGCTGCCAGCAATATCATTCATTAGACAAATATTTATCCTAATGTGAGGCCTCCTGAGAGCCCCTACTTGATAAGAGTAAACAGACAGGGGCCAGGATTTCTCCTTTGTTGCTCTGACATAGGCTTTGACATGTAAGAGCCAAACGCACATGCTCAGTATCAGACACTGTACCACCCACTGCAGAGAGCACTGTGCTGATTCTGGGCTCCACCACCGGCCAAGGATGTGCAAACCTTCGGTCCTCAGTGACCTTCAGAGCCTGGAAATCGGCATTTTGAAAGATTTCTTGTCAGAGCCAGCCAGCGGTGGGAAGCCTATACATAGATAGGCTCTAGGGCCAGAGGGCTGATGTGCATGTCAATCCAATTCTTGAGTAAGCAGTTTTAACCATTACTCACTTGTTTGGGGCCTGAAAATGTATGTTCCATAGCCCGATCCTAACACACAGCAGGGTTAGGAACCACTGGCTTAGAAATTGCCCTAGCAGGCTCTGAAATGGGTCTAGACAGAATCTTAATCTACTTTAAGGTAATTGTATATTCAATGTTGAAAATTCACTTTCTTTCCTATTTTCCATTCCAAGTTATATCACATTTCAACATAGCATATTGGAGGTTATGTGGTAAGATTACATGATAGCATTAAAATGCTACAATAATAATAGTATAGTACACAAAAATCCCACCAATTTGACTATAACCCTCAGGGAGAAATTAAATTTCAGAGATGAAATCTTTGTAAACTAAAGTCCAAGTAAATTAAAATCTGAAATCAAATTATCTTGCCGAAACCAGTTTGGCTCAGTGGATAGAGCGTCGGTCTGCGGATTGAAAGGTCCCGGGTTCGATTCTGGTCAAGGGCATGTACTTTGGTTGCAGGCACATCCCCAGTAGGAGGTGTGCAAGAGGCAGCTGATCGATGATTCTCTCTCATCGATGTTTCTAACTCTCTATCCTTCTCTCTTCCTCTCTGTAAAAATCAATAAAATATATTTAAAAAAAGAAAGTGAATCAATTAATACTTTAAAAAATTATCTAGATTTTTATGAGTTAAAAATCTAGAAGCCAACATTCTTTTTTTTCTTCTCTTTTTAAAAAAATATATTTTATTGATTTTACACAGAGAGGAATTGAGAGGGACAGAGAGTTAGAAACGTCGATGAAAGAGAAACATCAACCAGCTGCCTCCTGCACACCCCCCACTGGGGATGTTCCCGCAACCAAGGTACATGCCCTTGACCGGAATCGAACCTGGGACCCTTCAGTCCACAGGCGACGCCCAGCTGCCTCCTGCACACCCCCCACTGGGGATGTTCCCGCAACCAAGGTACATGCCCTTGACCGGAATCGAACCTGGGACCCTTCAGTCCACAGGCCGACGCTCTATCCACTGAGCCAAACAGGTCCTGGCTAGAAGCCAACATTCTTAAGTCCCCAACCCATCCTCCCCAATTTCTTATTCCGCTCAGTCTCCACAGAGGGATTCTCGGGATCAGAGTCTCGGCTCCTTCCATTATAATCAGGTCTGTCTTTCACTGGGTACAACGTGGTGCCTCAGGGCTTCGGAGGCTACTCTCATGAGCATTGCTTGATTTCATGTGGCACTCATGGCTTCCATATAAAATTATGTCCCAGGAAACCATGACCCGTGAATGTAACTAAACTGGGAGAAACTTCCAACAAGAAATTCATGTCAGAGAGATAATGCAGTCACTAAGCATTTCCTGTACTGGGGGGTGATGGAAATCCACATGTGTATATCTTCATTTTTGAAGGGAGGTTATTGTGGTAAAATACACGTAAAATTTACCTTTGTCACCCTGTTGTGCAGCCGTCGCCATTGTCTGTACATTCACCAGAACTGTTCGTCACTCCAGATGGTAACCCTGTGTACATCCTTTCAGTTTCAGCTCCCCTGAGCTCGGGGTTCCCCGCTCTGTGTGTGACCAGTGGCTAACGTTGCTGCTTTCTTTGTGGCATTGCTGAGGTCTTTGAAAACTGCCTTTCAGGAAGGTTTCACCTCGTCCCCATTCTTATTCTCACTGGAATATCACCGTCAGCACATTCCTGAACGGAAGTTGCTGCTGATGCTGCTGCAGCCCGTGCCCTGGCGCCTTGTGGGGAACAAGTCCTCTGCCACTCATGTGCCACGTGTGGCTTTGCTCCTTTTTGAATCCCCTATGTTCCCTTAAGCTGTAGGTAATACCTGCATGCCTACTGCCCTACCTGTATCACCTGAAATCGCAGCCAAAACAGCATTCCCAGCCCATCTACCCGTAGACAAGCCACACGGATTCCAGCTAGTCCCCATCATAACTGCCTCCTTCACCTGGATAGAAGTTGAATAGCAGGACTGCTGATCTAGTGCCGTCTACCTGGGCCTGGCGATAACCACTTAAAGCTGGAGCCGGTGGCACCCACAAAACCTAATGCCTTGCAGTTAAAAACCCTCAGACCTGATCATCTCTTTTTCACAACGCGTTTGCCGCCAGAACATAGGTGTCAGAAATACCACAACTAAAAGCCAAAATGGGAAAGGAAAAGCCCCCTACCAACAGCGTCATCATCGGACGCAAAGGTCCTGTCAAGTCTTCCACTGTTGGCCCCCTGATTTACAGGCGTGCTTGGATTGACAAAAGAAACATTGAAAATTTGAGAAGGAGACTGCTGAGATGGGGAAGGGCTCCTTCAAGTATGCCTCGGTCTTGGATAAACTGAAATCTGAACATGAATGTGTGTCACCGCTAATATCTCTCTGTGGGAATTTGAGACCAGCAAGTTTTATGTGACCATCGCTGATGTCCCAGGACACAGAGTCTATATCAAAAGCCATTGCTTTTTAACTGGCAAGGCATCAGGTTTGTGTGTACCACAGGTTCTGGCTTTAAAAGGCTACGGCACATCACAGGCTGTCGGTGCTGTCCCGATTGTTGCTGCTGATGTTGGCGAATTTGAAGCTGGCATCTCCAAGAATGGGCAGACCCGTGAGCATGCGCTTCTGGCTTACACTCAGGGTGTGAAGCAGCTGATTGTTGGTGTTAACAAAATGAATTCCACTGAGCCACCCTATGGCCAGAAGAGATAAGAGGAAATTGTTCAAGAAGTCAGCACCCACATTAAGAAAATTGGCTACAACCTGACATAGTAACATTTGTGCCAATTTCTGGTTGGAACGGCGACAACATGCTGGAGCCAAGTGCTAACATGCTTGGTTGAAGGGATGGAAAGTTGCCCATAAAGATGGCAATGCCAGTGGAACCACGCTGCTTGAAGCTCTGGGTTGCATCCTTCCACCAACTGGCCCAACCGACAAGCCCCTGCGCCTGCCCCTCCATGGCGTCTACAGCTCTGGTGGCCTGGGCCCTGCCCCTGGGGGCCGAGGGGAGACTGGTGTTCTCAAGCCCGGCAGGCGGCGACTTTGCTCCAGTCAGTATTACAACGGAAGGGAAGCCTGTGGAAATGCACCATGAAGCTTTGAGTGAAGCTCTTCCCGGGGACAATGTGGGCTTCAATGTCAAGACATGTCTGTCTCCCTAGTCAGTTTGGCTCAATGGGTAGAATGTCAGCCTGCAGACTGGAGGGTCCCAGGTTGGTCGGGGGCACGTGCCCAGGTTTCAGGCTCGCTCTCCAGTGGGGGATCGTGCAGGAGGCAGCCGATCAATGATTCTCTCTCATCATTGATGTTTCTATCTATCCCTCTCCCTTCTTCTCTGAAATCAATAAAAAATATATTTAAAAAAATTTTTAAAGAACATAACATACCCCTTAGCATATTAAAAAACTTGACTGTCAAAGATATTCATTGGGGCAATGTGGCTGGTGACAGCAATAATAACCCAGTAACGGAAGCAGCTGGCTTCCCAGCTGAGTTGATTACCCTGAACCATCCAGGCCAAATCAGTGCTGGATCCACACCTGTGCTGGATTGTTGAGCTGAAAGAGAAGATAGATCGTCATTCTGGGAAAAAGCTGGAAGATGGCCCAAAGATTTGGCAATCTGGTGATGCTGCCATTGTTGGTATGGCTCCTGGCAAGCCCACGTGTGTTGAGAGCTTCTCTGACCCTCTGGGCCGTTTTGCTGTTTGTGACATGACAGACAGTTGTTGTGGGTGCCATCAAAGCAGTGGACAAGTGGGCAGCTGGAGCTGGCAAGGTCACCAAGTCTGCCCAGAAAGCTAAACGAGTATTTCCCCCAATACCTGCCAGCCCGTCTTCCTCAGGGGTGGAAGGAAAGCCTCAGAACGTGTGTCTTAACCAGCCATTTAAGTTTAATAGTAAAAGACTGATTAATGATTAATGCATCGTAAAACTTTCAAAAAGGAGAATGTTTTGTGGATCATTTGGTTTTTATGTGTGTGTGGCAGTTTTGAGGTTATTAGTTTTTAAAATCAGTACTTTTAAATGGAAACAACTTGAGGGAGGGGGGCAAAAAAAATCAATAAAATAAATAAATAAATAAATAAATAAATAAATAAATAATAAATTTTAAAAATAAAAAAAATAAAAAATAAAAATAAATAAATGGAAACAACTTAACCAAAAAATCAGTCACAGAATTTTGAGACCCATTAAAACAAACTTTAATGAGAAAAAAATTTGATATTCTGTCCATTAGTGCTAAAACAACCTAACCCCACTTTAACCTAGTCGGCAGTACTAGTGTTGTAGCTGTAGCGGCCTTTATCCTGAGACCACTGCTATACCTTGTTAAGGCCGTCCTTGAAGCCCTATTTTAAACAGTCCTGCTTCTGTAGAAACAGCCTTTCGCCTATGGACAAAGACACAGTCACCTGCCAAGGTCAGAATAATTCAGGGTCGGCTTAAAGCCTTTCACCCAGGCAATAGCAGTTAAAAGTCAACCACACACCGAAACCAGTTTGGCTCAGTGGATAGAGCGTCGGCCTGTAGACTGAAAGGTCCCGGGTTCCATTCTGGTCAAGGGCATGTACCTTGGTTGCGGGCACATCCCCAGTAAGGGGTGTGCAAGAGGCAGCTGATCAATGATTCTCTCTCATGGATGTTTCTAACTCTCTATCCCTCTCTCTTTCTCTCTGTAAAAATCAATAATATATATATGTTAAAAAAAAAAAAGTCAACCACAGAAGTGTAAAAACCTTCAGGCCTAACATGAACCTCTACAAATCACCCTAGTCAAAACACCTGTCCATACCTCAGAGGCTCTCATGAAACCCTGAGCCCCACCCAAAGTTTTATTTTTATTTTTTATTGATTTCAGAGAGGAAGGAAGAGGGAGAGAGAGATGGAAACATCCATGATGAGAGAGAATCATGGACCAGCTGCCTCCTGCAAGTTCCCCTCTGGGGGTCAAGCCCACAACCCCGGGCATGTGCCCTTGACCAGAATCGAACCTGGGACATTTCAGTTTGCAGGCTGACACTCTATCCAGGGGTCCTCAAACTTTTTAAAGTGGGGGCCAGATCACGGTCCCTCAGAGAGCTGGAGGGCCAGACTATATGAACTACTAATTCCTACTGTAACACCTCGGCTGCGCTCACTGCCCAAAAAGCCTGGCGGGCTGGATCAGACTCCTCTGCGGGCCGCATGTGGCCCGCGGGCCATAGTTTGAAGACGCCTGCGAGCCAAACAGGCTAGGGCCCACCCAAAGCTTATTAATAGGTTTTCTGGTTAAAAGTCAAATATACTCTTGGTTGGGTCCCAGAATTAGCAGCCTTCTTCTATGCCTGGGTTTTAAACAAGAAATAAGAAGTCCAAAATATTACTTTTAAAGACTAAGTTGGAGACTGTAGGTGAGTTGGCCCCATAGTAGTAGCCCTGTATTCAGACGGATTTTCTGGGTCTCGGGCATTGCGGGCGGGCACAGTGGAACTTGCGCTCACTCTTACAGGGAAAGGGCCTGAACTCCGTTGAGCACTCCCAGTTGATTCTTTCCAATTTTACCAATCAGGTCAGTCACATACCTCCCCTGGAGAAAGGGTGTGTAAAGACCTGCAAGGGAACCACCAAGATGAAAAATTATAACAAAACATGAACCTGAAGAAAAACTAAATCTAGAGATTATTTGGGTTGGAGAGAAGAACTTCAAAAGCAAACCTAAAGAAGAAATGACATCCACAAAACAAAAATAAGATGAGAAGAGAAAGAGTTCAAATAGAGAAAAAGATTGGGGGAAATTTTAAATTGGTTAAAGTATGACATTCATTCCATAGAAGGGCAGGAAGATAGAGTCAAGGAATATAAAACAAAAATAAAAAGTCTGAACCAATAAGAGAGATATTACAGCCACAATCCAACCAATTAGGATTTCTGAAAGAGAAAACGTGCAATCAGCAGGAACAGAAAAATATTTCACGACCAGTTCAACATGCACAGTGAGTGACCTATCAGAAGGTGCCTTAGCCACAAGCAGCACACCAGCCACCAGTTCACACTGGGCACCAGCCCAGATCATATGTCGATGCTGTTCATGGTGTTTGATCTTTATAATCAACCTAATGACAAAGCACAGAAGACTGTGGGTTCTGAGTAGGAATGCTGTTAACTTCGACAATGTAAAAACAAAGGCACCACTAAAATAGTTGGGAGGTGAATGTGGGTGGTGGGCTGAGAGAAAGGTCAGGCAATGCTTTCACAGATATTATAAAACGAGGTTTCAATATGTTATTTAAAGTTATATGTTATATAAAGTTAAAACTACTAGAAATAAAGAGAAAAGGGTGGTGATGTGTAGGCATAAGAGATTAAATGGTCATTTATCATAGCATAAAGTCAATCTATAGAGTCCAGAATGGTAATCCAGGAAACAACAGTGTAGAATGCACTTTATGTGGAGATAATGCCCCTGGTTGGTTATCCGAGCAACATGTCACATTGGATGTCTTGAGAAGAGAGTGGGTGGATGGAGAGCAGGGTTGGGAGGCAGACTTCTCATGACCTTATGTCTTTTGCATTTTTAAGTTGCTCATTCACAACGTAAACAAAATTAAGATAAAAAATAAATTGCATCAACATGTGCTTATGCCCCTACAAGGACATTCATTGCAGCACTAATAGTAGAAAATGTTGGCAAGACACAAATGCCTATCGGTAGGAGACTTGTTACATAGAATAATGGTTCAATCATACACAAGATTCTTTTGCAGCTTTTAAATATGATTATTCCTGGCTGGCATAGCTCAGTGGTAGAGCGTTGACATGTGAACTGCCCAGGTTGCGGGCTTCATCCCCAGTGAGGGGCCTGCAGGAGGCAGCCGATCAGTGATTTTCTCTCATCGTTGATGTTTCTATCTCTCTCTATCCCTTCCTCTCTGAAGTCAATATTTTAAAACAACCAAACAAACAAAACCCCCCACAATTATTATTTGCCCGTCAGGCACACACAGGTCCCTGGAAGAGGCTGATCGTCCTCTACTTCAGATGTAAGGGATGTATTTCAGCCTCAGGAGAGCCCAGAGGGTGGTGGTGAATTGAGGGAGGCTTCTCTAGCAGGTAAAGCTCTTCCAGGTCCCTGTCTCTGGGACCTTGGACCTGGGACTTGTCCTTGAATGGACTCCTCTTTCTCTCTCCAACAATCCCTGAGTTCATTTCTAGCTTTTTTTCTCTCAAGATCATGTCTCGGGTATGGCTCCTGGAATGGAGTGGCAATCATTTTTGTGTGCTCTGATCCTCTCTGGCCAACATATCTGTCTCATTTATTATGCTACAAGAGGTTAGTCTCCTACCCAGCTTTGAATTTCATTATTAAGTAATTTCTGGGCTTAAGGAAAGAGTGGTGGAGGGAAAGAAAAGAAAACTCATCACATGTATTTTATCTTTTTTTTTCCCCCTCCTTACAGCAACCCTATAGGGAGGTGTTATAATTCTTATTTTCACAGGAGCAAACCAAGACTTGAGATCAGTTTACCCAAGGTCATGCAGCCACAAAATAGCAGATTGGTGATTTGAATCCAGAATAATCTGCCCCAAACCCTGTGTTTGATTCCTATCTCTGATCACTCCCAGGTGGCTGAAAAACTGGATATGCTGAAGAAACAGTATGATGAGAAGCTGGCACAAAAAGAGGATCTTCGCATGAAGTCTAAGGAGATGGAGCTGAAGCTGGAGCGAGCTGGGATGTTGGTGTCTGGGTTGGCTGGCGAGAAGGCTCGATGGGAGGAAACAGTAAAGGTGAGATCAAATGTACCACCTGGCTCTCCTTCCTCCCTGCCCACTAGGAAATTCCAAGAGCTCCCATCCCCTTTGGGTTAGGGGACAGCCAGGGAAAATAGGGACAGCTGCGTGTGGGGACATCCAAAATCAGGGTGTGGGAGTTCTTCCCTCCCTTTCCTCACATTTGGTGAGAAGAGTGAAAGGAAAGATTTTCCGTACCATTAGGGATCTGCTTCCATGTTTAGGCTGAGCTACAAAGCACACACGAAGACCCTTTATACAGCACACTGACTGGAGAGAAATGGGATGCATCTTGTCTGTCTATCTTCAGTGAGCTCCTGGTTTCAGGAAAGTGTTAGTCCTTATCACCAGAATGTAAACAGAATTGCTGTCAAAGATGGGGAACTGAAAAGTAATTAGAACCAGGCTAGAGTTCTCAGGGCACCAAGGGTTAGGAGAGGGAAATAATCTCTCTAATCCAGATAGTGTTCAGAGGAGAGTGCCTTCAAAGCATTCCAGTCTCTCCCAGTGCTGGGGGCCCCGGCAGGCTTACTCCCCCTCCTGTCCTCCAGGGCTTGGAAGAGGACCTGGGCTACTTGGTGGGGGACTGTCTCCTGGCATCCGCCTTCCTGTCCTACATGGGACCCTTCCTGACCAACTACCGGGATGAGATTGTCAACCAGATCTGGATCAGGAAGGTGAGACTCAGGCGTGATGAGTGAGGTCCTGGGCTCTGTGACCAGGGCCTTTGGGAGTAATAAGAGATCAGAAAAGGGCAGGGTTGCTGAGCTCAGATCTTGAGGGAAATGTGGGGCTCTTCCCTGCACAGATTTGGGAGCTTCAGGTTCCTTGCTCACCTCGCTTCACCTTTGATGATTTCCTGTCCAATCCTACCAAAGTTCGGGACTGGAACATCCAAGGGTTGCCCTCAGATGCCTTCTCCACTGAGAATGGCATCATCGTCACCCGTGGCAACAGGTAAGGATGCTGCTGGGAGTATGAGGAGGAGTAACGCAGAGCCTGTTTTCTGACGGATGCTTCCTCCTTCAGGTGGGCACTGATGATTGATCCTCAGGCCCAGGCCTTGAAGTGGATCAAGAACATGGAAGGAAGCCAGGTATAAGGCTGGGGGTAGTTTATCTCCGTAGGAGATCTTCCCGTGCCTGTCTCTTCCTGAGTCCTGCCCTTGGGCCATTTTTTCCTATGAATCCCTCCGTGTTCCTTCCATCTTTTTTCTTGCTCTCTAGGGCCTTCAGATCATTGACATGCAGATGATTGATTACCTTCGAGTCCTAGAAAACGCCATCCAGTTTGGATACCCAGTGCTGCTCCAGAATGTGCAGGAATATCTGGACCCCACACTCAACCCCGTGCTCAACAAATCTGTAGCTCGAATTGGTCAGGGCCCAGACTTATTGTGTGGATGGACTGTGGGACAAGGACCAGCCAAGTAGAACACTGGGGAGGAAAGGGCTGGCTCTTTGGCTGTGTCCTTTATTTACTAGTACCTGTCCCTCTATTCAGAGAGCCCTGGGCTGGGGCCATTAGGACAGGCTGAGTCACTGCCACTGGATGCTGGTAGGGGAAAGAACGGGTCAACCCACTCTTGGTCAAATGGGGTCCTTGCCCTTGACCCTCTTGTGGGTACAGGTGGTCGGCTGCTGATTCGCGTTGGAGATAAGGAGGTAGAATACAATCCCAATTTTCGTTTCTACATCACCACCAAGCTCTCCAACCCCCACTACAGCCCAGAGACGTCAGCCAAGACCACCATTGTCAACTTCGCAGTCAAAGAACAGGTGGGCGGGGCTGATGCTTAGACTGAACCAGGGTGAAGCAGGCAGGGCTGTAAAGTCTGGAGTCCGGCAGGATCAAGAAAAAGGCTAAGATTGGGAGGTGTAAAGGGGGGAGAAGGGGGAACGTCACTGGAGTGACATTCTCCCCATGAGTCCTGGTGTGCTTCCAGGGCCTGGAGGCCCAACTCCTGGGCATTGTGGTCCGGAAGGAGCGTCCCGAGTTGGAGGAGCAGAAGGATTCTCTCGTCATCAATATCGCTGCTGGCAAGAAGAAGCTCAAGGAGCTGGAGGATGAGATCCTTCGGTGCGACCTTCTCCACCCTCCCTGGTCCCCTCACTGGCACAGCTGGCACGGGGGGGGGGAGGGCTGATAGAGTCCCTGGCCCTCCGTCCATGTGCCTCCTGACTTCGCTCCAGGCTGCTGAATGAGGCCACAGGCTCCCTGCTAGATGACGTCCAGCTGGTGAACACCCTTCAGACTTCCAAGTTAACTGCCACGGAGGTGACGGAGCAGCTGGAGACCAGTGAAACCACGGAGATCAACATTGACTTGGCCCGTGAGGTGAGCTCCTGTGCCCTCCAGCCCAGCCCCCACCAGCATCAAGACGCAATTCTAATAAGCGTGGCTTGAGGAACCTTCCGTCCCTGAGCTCCTGCCTCCTGCTATGTCCCTGTGTGGCCCCTGACTCTGGCCCCTCTGCAGGCTTACCGTCCATGTGCCCAGCGGGCATCAGTCCTGTTCTTCGTGCTCAATGACATGGGCCGCATCGACCCCATGTACCAGTTCTCACTGGATGCCTACATCAGCCTCTTTATCCTCAGCATTGATAAGAGCCATCGCAGCAACAAGCTGGAGGACCGCATTGACTACCTGAATGAATACCACACCTATGCTGTCTACAGGTCTGAGGCTCCCCCCTACCTGCCCTAGGCAGGCGGCCAGGTGACTGGCTCAAACGTTGACCCTTCCTGCTAATTCTGCCTTGGTGCTTTCTCAGGCCGTCATATCCTCATACACCTTCACGGTCCAACCATCACCTGCAGGCTGACTGCTCAGTGTTATGTCTTTAGCTCTCCCTGAGTGTAGGACTCCTGTGTACAACTGCCTACTATACCTGCACTTCTCAAATAGTAACGTGCTTATAAAGCACAGAGAATCTTGTTAAATACAGGTAAAGATTTAGTAAGTTGGGGTCCTGTATGTCTAATGCTTTTGGCCTATGGGTCACACTCTGAGTAACGAGATACTTGATCTCTCTACATGGACACCCCCCTGACCCCTCAGGTTCAGCTTGTTTCAGGTCAAACTCATTATCTTACCCTTTTCAAGGTCCTCACCCCTAACTGGCACCAACATTCACTTCCCAGTCACCCCACCCAGAAAGTGGGAGAGTAAACGTTCCCCTTGACTCTCTCCTCTCAGATCAGTCACCAGGTTTTGCTTGTGGATCTTTCTGAAAACTGCCCCCTCCCAGTGGCTACAACTGCACTTTAGCTCAGACCTTCATGATCTTCCTTTTGAATTGTACAGCCATCTCCTAACAGGGCATCCTGCATCCAACGTGGTCTCTCTCCAATCTGTCCTCCTGTAGCCGCCCACAGGAGCCTTCCAAACACAAATCTGACCGCGCCGCTCCTGGCTCACCTGGTGGAGCCTCTCATGACTGTCCTCCACCTGCTGTTCAGCTTCACCTTCCCCCACTGTCCGATGCCCGAGCAATGCTGACTGCCTCCATGTCTGCTTCCCCACCCCCTTGACTACATTTGCTTCTGCTCTGAGCTCTCCCTGCAGTCTTCCCCTCTCTTCCTTTTCTGCGTCACTCCATGACTCCGCTGCACCCCAGGGCAACTTCTCCAAGATACTCCCCCTGTGTCCACTGGGCATGGTGGGTGCCCCATCCTGTGACCTCTTAATGGCACTGTCACCCGTACAGAACACATCATGTCCTTGCACAATCAGTGGCCTCTCTCACCCACCTGCCTTTTCACACTACCTGGTGTCCTCCAGATAGGCACTCTGGCACATTCATACTTGTGTCTTCAGGACCTGGAAGAGTGCTTGGCGCATAGGAAGGGTCCAGTCAGTGTTTGGGGTGTGTGTGTGTGTGTGTGTGTGTGTGTGGTGTGTTTAATCTTTACCCCAAGATATTTTTGCCATTGATTTTTTAGAGTAAGTGGAAGGGACCGAGGAAGGGAGAGGGAGAGAAGGAAACATCGAAGTGAGAGAGACACATCAGTCGGTTGCCTTCCAAACTTGTCCAGACTGAGGTGAGGAACTAACCCACAACCCAGGTACGTGCCCTTGACAGGGAATCGAACTCGAGATCCTTCAGTCTGTTGGCCGACACTCTAACCATTGAGCAACACCTGCCAGGGTAATGTTGGCTGTTTTTTTAATAGAAGCAAATGATTGCTTTTACCAGTGAACTCTGGGAAAATCATGTGCTCTCTTTCTCTCTTAGGTCCCTGAGTGCTTGGCTGTTTATAGGAGGTTTGAATTAGATGCTGATGAGGGTCCTTCTGTGTCAGACTCTGATTGTATGATGTTCGCTCAGTAGGTGTTCATATTGAGTGTCCTGCCTCCTCCACCCTCCCTGTCCCCTTCTCCCAGGTACACCTGCCGCACCCTTTTTGAGCGCCACAAGCTACTATTCAGTTTTCAGATGTGTGCCAAGATCCTGGAGACTTCTGGCAAGCTCAACATGGATGAGTACAACTTCTTCCTCCGTGGGGGTGTGGTGAGTTGGACAGAGGGCACATGGAGTGCGGGTGGTCACGGTTGGGGATGGTGGCAGGTCTGGAGAAGCCTCCAGGCCCCAGGGGTGGGGCCCAAGGCTCCAGCGAGGGAGCTGCCTTGCCGCCAGGAGCAGGGTCCCGGAAGCTCCTTTGGGCTATGGCAGTGACCTGCACCCCCTTGCTCACATTACAGGTGGGACTTGGGGCCCCTCTTACCTGTGACCCACTGCCTCTCGAGCCATTCCTTCCCCAGCCTGCAGCATGTTCCCCTGACACAGTTTTCCTTGCGACTACCTTAACCCCACCCCCCACCCTTCTCCCTGTGTTGCGTTTACTTGGCAAACTGCCACTCTGGTTAGATCCAGCTCCACGGTCCCTGTGTGGCCCATGCAGCTGAACCTGGCTGAAGAAAAACACCCACTCGAACCTTGAGTGGGCCCTGGAACTGACCGACACCGACACCACATTTCCCTGGGCGAGTCATGCACTCATCCTCTGGACCACAGTTTCATTTGTCTTGACACCTTTACTTCTAGAGTTTAGCAATAATCTCCCAACGCTCCCCACCCGTGGCCTCTCAACATGGTGACAAGATTCTTTTAGGATGGATACTACAATATTACTGATGTCATCTCCCCGGTCCAGCTCCTCGAATCACTCCAGCTGCACAGGCCTCCTTGCTGTCTGTGACAAGCATGTCCCACTTATGGCCTTTTGTTCCTTTTCCCAGAAAACTACACCCTCAGTGTACATACATACTTGCCCTCTTTCTCACATTCTCCAATCTCACCTTATGAAGACCTCCTGACTAAATATATCTTTATTAATTCCAGAGAGAAAGGGAGAGGAAAGAGAGAAACATCAATGATGAGAGAGAATCATTGATTGGCTGCTTCCTGCACGTCCCCTACTGGGGATCAAGCCCACAACCTAGGCATGTGCCCTTGACCAGAATTGAACCTGGGACTCTTCAGTCCGCAGGCTAATGCTCTATCCACTGAGCCAAACCAGCTAGGGCAGGGTCTATGTTTTCATGGCACTGGGAAAATCTTTGATATACTAGATAATTTTGGTTCATTATCTGCTCTTCCACATTGGAAGAAAACCTCCTTATAGGCAGAGACATTTGTCCTTTTGGTTCAGTGATGTATCCCACATACTTAAAAAACTTACAGTTGATGAATAAGAAATATTTGTTAAAAAGTGACTAAATGAGCCGGGACCGGTTTGGCTCAATGGATAGAGCGTCGGCTTGGGGACTGAAGGGTCCCGAGTTCGATTCCGGTCAAGGGCATGTACCTTGCTTGTGGACATATCCCCAGTAGGGGGTGTGCAAGAGGCAGCTGATCGATGACTCTCATTTATGTTTCGAACACTCTATCTCTCTCCCTTCCACTCTGTACAAAAATCAATAAAATATATATATATTTTTTTAAAAAGCGACTAAATGAGTGAAGTAATAGTTTGAGCTTCTTCAAAGGGTGAACCTACCTGTTGATAATATGAAGTGAGAGGCAACCACCAGAGGGCGCAAGCTCCCTAAATTTGAACTGTGATCTCTGCACAGTGTCTGAGAGACTAAAACCCCCACATTTATTTCCCTAATAAAGGTGGATCCCAATCTATCTTGGATTCGTATATTCCTTTTTTTTTCTTCTCATTCTGTTTCATGCAAGACTCATCTTTGATTTTCCATGTATTTTTGTGTGTGTGTGTGTTTTTGTTTTTTAAAGGTAACTCTTTTTGGGAGGTGCTCCTGGTCAATCTCTTTCTCCTGTCTCCTTCCCCCCAGGTTCTGGATCGGGAGGGCCAAATGGATAACCCGTGTACTAGCTGGCTCGCAGATGCCTACTGGGACAACATCACGGAGCTTGACAAACTAACCAACTTCCATGGGCTCATGAACTCCTTTGAGCAGTATCCTCGGGACTGGCACCAGTGGTACACCAACTCCACCCCGGAGAAGGCTATGCTGCCAGGTGCCCAGGCATTTGAGCCTCCCCACTCCTGCCTCTCTCCTTCCCTCCATTCAGCCCATGTGTGTGCCCTTCCCTTTGTTCTCTATTCCTTCTCTCTTCTCTCGAGTTCCCCTCAGCCAGCTGCCTCCTGGCAGAGCACTCCCCGCAGGTGCCTCTTTGTTTAGATCCCTGCCCTTCCAGACGCTCCCTGCAACCACTCCCTCCTCCCCAGGTGAGTGGGAGAACGCCTGCAACGAAATGCAGCGGATGCTGATCGTCCGCTCCCTGCGCCAGGACCGGGTGGCGTTCTGTGTCACCTCTTTCATTGTCTCCAACCTGGGCTCCCGCTTCATCGAACCGCCTGTGCTAAACATGAAGCTGGTCAGTGGCTTGGTTTCCTTGCCCACATCATCCCGGGTCCTCCCTCTCCCCACTCGTCAACCACATGCATTTCCTCACTCTCTCCCACTCTATTACATGGCCTTCTGCTGAGGCCACACCCTGTGCTCCCGGCAGGTGTTGGAAGATTCAACCCCACGCACACCGCTGGTGTTCATCCTGTCCCCTGGCGTGGACCCCACCAGTGCCCTGCTGCAGCTGGCAGAGCACACGGGCATGGCGCAGCGTTTCCACTCACTGTCCCTGGGCCAGGGCCAGGCCCCCATCGCTGCTCGGCTCCTCCGGGACGGCATGTATCAGGGTCAGTGGCATTCTTGTTCTTCTACCCCCATCCTTGGCCCTGGTCCTACTTACCAGAGCCTCCAGCCTCCGTCACACGACCATAACCACAGCTTCCACTTTTCCAGGAGGTCCCCGGAGTGGCCCACCTGAGCACTTTGACACCCCTCCCCGCACACATACAATGAGATGGACAGTGTGGGGACAGATGGGGCTTAGGGAGTGGTCCCACTGAATCCAGTGCCTCCTTGCAGGACACTGGGTGTTCCTGGCTAACTGCCACCTGTCACTGTCGTGGATGCCTAATCTGGACAAACTGATAGAACGACTGCAGGTGGAGGATCCTCACCCTTCCTTCCGCCTCTGGCTCAGCTCTAGTCCCCACCCCGACTTCCCTATCTCAATCTTACAAGCCAGCATCAAGATGACCACAGAACCACCAAAGGTATGGGCGGCTGTAGATAGCCAGCATCAATTATTCCATCTGGTCTGCCTTTCCTTCTGCTAGCATCCAAGAGAGGGCTTACCCTTAACAGCAACACATTTTTATCCTACTGCCTGTAAAAAATATTGTGCTAAACTCTTAGAACATAATAGTAATATCTGATTTTCTTGATTGTTATTATGTGCCAGGCATTGTTCTAACTGATTTACATTTATTAATTCATTAAACACTAGTACACACACACACACACACACACACCCTATCAGATAAGTGTTATTACCCCATTTTACAGGTAGGAAAACAAGCCACTGAAGAGTAAATTAGTAGTCCACAGAACCTTCCTGTCTCCCAAAATGTCCATACATTCTCTCCCTATTGTCACATTTGCTGGGCTCCCAGTCCTTTTCTCCTTCCTTCCCTCCAATTCTATTGAAACTTTTTAAAAAATATATTTTATTGATTTTTTACAGAGTAAGTGAGAGGGATAGAAAGCTAGAAACATCGATGAGAGAGAATCATCGACCAGCTGCCTCCTGCACACCCCCTATCAGGGATGTGCCTACAACCAATGTACATGCCCTTGACCGGAATCGAACCTGGGACCCCTCAGTCCACAGACCAAAGCTCTATCCACTGAGCCAAACCAATTTTGGCTCTTTTGAAACTTTTATCTCCAATATTACAAGGTCACCATTGAATGCAATCATACTCATCTTTTAAAATCTGACCATGTTGTCTGTACCTGCCTTATTTTTGTTCTGTCTGTTACTTTTTGTTCTATATCCTACACATGAGTGGAATAATATAGTTCTTGTCCTTTTCTGTCTGACTTATTTCACTTAGCATAATACTCTCAAGGTTCATCCATATTGTCTCAAATGGCAATACTTCATTTTTAATTGAAAAAAAATCTGATCACGTTGGTACATCCCACCCATTTAGCCCCTGCTTAAACTATTTGAGTAGCTTTTCATGATTTTAGTCAAGATAAAAACCGTATTAACATGGCCTGTGTGGTGGCTCGGATGGGAGAGTGTCCCTCTGGCTTTGAAAGGTTGACCCTCCTTGCGACCTTCAAACGGATCTACCAAATCTTCAGTAGAAGAAGGACATTCAGCGTTTACTTGGCGCTAATGGATTTCTTTTGGAAGCTGACAAAGAAGCCAGTATTTTAAGGTTTTTTTTAGTATATATTTTTTAATTTAGAGAGGAAGGGAGAGGGAGATAGAAACATCAATGATGAGAGAGAATCATTGAATGGGCTGCCTCCTGCACGCCCTCTACTGGGGATTGAGCCACAACCTGGGCATGTGCCCTTGACTGGAATTGAACCTGAGACCCTTCAGTCCGCAGGCTGACGCTGCTCTATCCACTGAGCCAAACCGGATAGGGCAAGGCCAGCTGAAATATTTTATTTGAAAATTATTTTTTAAAATATATTCTTATTGACTTCAGAGATGAAGGAGGAAGGAGAGAGAGATATCAATAATGAGAAACATGGGGATCGAGCATGTGCCCTGACCGGGAATCAAACTGTGACCTCCTGGTTCCTAGGTCCGTGCTCAACCCCTGAGCCACAGCAGCAGGGCTGTGCACCTATGTCTTGTTCAAGAAATCTTTGCTTACTCCAAGGTTAAAAAGGCGCTCTCTCTCTTTATAAAGGCACTCTCTTATGCTTGTCTTGAAAACAATTTTATAATTTGACTTTTACATATAGGTTTTTAGTTACTTCAAATCTATTTTGTGAGTGTGAATAAGGTAAAGGTCTAATATTTTCCACATGGATAACCAATTCTCCCAGTACTATTATTGAAAAGCCCACAATTACCCTTCTGATCTACAATGTGTCTGCTCAGCCTTAGATCATGTTTCTCTGTATATATATATATATATTTTTTTTTTCTGGATCCTTTATTTTGTTACTTGATCAAGCTGTTTATATTGGGGTCACTATACACTGTCCAATTTGTTTATATTGGAATCACTATAATGGTCTTAATTACCATATAGCTCTTTAATAATTCTTGGTAGCTGGTAAGGTAAGTCTCCTTACCTTATTTTTCTTTAGACTACTCTCCAACATAAATTTTGGAATTAGCTTGTCAAGTTCCACAAAAAAATCCCATTGACTAATTTGGAAGAAATTTAAATGTGTACAATATTGAGCCTCCCAATCCATGAGAATAGTATGTCTCTCTGTTTATTCTTTAGTTCAATAAGTTTTATAATTTTCTCTATAAAGATATATACATTTTTATTAGATTTATTCATACCTTACATATTTTGATATTATAAATGGCATTTTAAAATCATATTTTCTTCCAATATTCTTACAGATTCTATTCTGTCTATCATAGAGTCTTCTTAAGACACTATTTCAACATATCAATGTTCTACTCAAGACAGCAAATATCTCCATGACTCCTGGTGAATCAAGTCCAGATGACTCAGACTGTCATTCTTATTGTACCTCCATCTGTTAATGGCCCTTCTTACCCAACCCGAGCACTTACACTTGACTTCAGTTAGGCTCATTTTCTCACTTATTCTCCCCTTTGTGCCTTTTCCCTTCAGTTCTTTTCCTTCTTTCTTTCTTTCTTTCTTTCTTTCTTTCTTTCTTTCTTTCTGGTGTGTGTTTTGTTTTGTTTTGTTTTTAAATAATTTCAGAGAGGAAGATGAAGAGAGAAACAGAGAGAGAGAGAGAGAGAGAGAGAGAAAAATACCAGTGATATAAGAGAATCACTGATCGGTTGTCTCCTGCACACCCTCCACTAGGTCGAGCCTGCAACCTGGGCATGTGCCCTTGATAGGAATCGAACCCGAGACCCTTCAGTCCAAAGGCTGATGCTGCTCTATCCACTGAGCCAAACCAGCAAGGGCTTCCCTTCAGTTCTTTCCATCTCCTGGAAACCAAGGCTCTCCACTCAGCAGTCATATCCTTCCCAGTTGTAAGACTTAGCCCAAATCCCATCTTATTCATGAAGCCTGATAAATCCAAGCACTAGAATGTTCCCCCTTGATGATATACTATGGCCCTTTTAATCTACACTGAATCCTTACACATAATATCGTGTACATTTTGTTCACTACCAGTTGCATGTTTATCTTTGTCTTTGTTCCTATTTTCTGGTACTTACAAATTGAATGGCCTATCCATCATTTTTAACTGAGAGGTTCAAAAGTGGGAGAACAAGAAGGTAGGGCTGCCACTAGCCCATACAATGCCTTATGTGAATCAGAGAGGCACCAGCCCTGTGAACAGGTGCACATGCTGGCATGCAGATCAGGACTAGATTTCAGCCTCCACCCAGCCCTTCAGCCAGGGCCCTGCAGCGAGCACCTCCACAGCTGCACACGGTGGTGCTAGTGGCAGAGCAGAGCATGCTGATGTCATCCCCTCTCTGTACTTCATTGTCCCCAGGGCCTCAAGGCCAACATGACCCGTCTTTACCAACTGATGACAGAACCACAGTTTTCCCGCTGCTCCAAACCTGCCAAGTATAAGAAGCTGCTGTTTTCTCTCTGCTTCTTCCACTCTGTATTACTCGAACGTAAAAAGTTCCTGCAGCTTGGCTGGAACATTATTTATGGCTTCAATGACTCCGACTTTGAGGTTGGTTCTAACCAGGGGTCCCTTATCCCAGCCCTGCCTTCCTGTCCTCCTGGTCCCATGGCTCCCCGTAGGAAAATCCACTTACAAAAGCCTGTTAAAGCTCCGTGGGGGGAGCCCCACTGGAAGAGTTCCTACAATAACTGTGTGTGGGGTTTGGGCCGGGACCACCCACAGGTGTCAGAGAATCTGCTGAGCCTCTATCTGGATGAGTACGAGGAGACACCCTGGGATGCGCTCAAGTACCTCATTTCCGGCATCAACTATGGTGGGCACGTCACGGATGACTGGGACCGGCGCCTGCTCACCACCTACATCAATGACTATTTCTGTGAACAGGCTCTATCCATCCCCTTCTACCGGTGAGGGGGTGGGGACACTGAGCACCTACTGGTGAGGGGTTGGGGACACTGAGCACCTACCGGTGAGGGGGTGGGGACACTGAGCACCTACCAGTGAGGGGTGGGGACACTGAGCACCTACGGTAAGGGGGTGGAGACCAGAGGACACAGGGACACCAGGTGGCAGAGGGTAGGGGAGGTGTTTGAGGAGAGAATGTGAAATTGGAAGAAGGCAGAGTGTGTAGGATTGGCAGGAAGAACAAGAACAGAGTTGGACAAATGGGACATACGTAGGGACTTGGATCTGGCCCGGTTTGAAGCCCGGAGTGCTCACAATGTGATAATCATGCTGTGGCTCTCCAGGTTGTCAGTACTGGAGACTTATTTCATCCCCAAAGATGGGAGCCTGGCCTCTTACAAGGAGTACATCAGCATGCTGCCTGGCATGGACCCCCCTGAGGCCTTTGGCCAGCACCCCAATGCGGACGTGGCCTCCCAGATCACGGAGGCACGGACTCTCTTTGAGACCCTGTTTTCCCTGCAACCCCAGATTACACCCTCCAGGGCTGGAGGCCAGAGCCGAGAAGAGAAGGTAAGAACAGAAGACGCCTGGGGCGGGAAAGCCATCAGAAAGAGGGCTGCGCTCAGAGCTCTGCCTCACCAGGTCCTTGAGTTGGCCGCTGATGTGAAACAGAAGATCCCTGAAATGATCGACTATGAGGGGACCCGGAAACTGCTGGCTCTGGACCCCTCCCCTCTCAATGTGGTCCTTCTGCAGGAGATCCAGAGATACAACAAGCTTATGGAGACCATGCTGTAAGATGGAGAGAGCTCTGCAGACTGGGGAGGGGGGGAGAAGAAAAACCTTCACCTCCTGCCTAGAATGAGTCTTACAGGCCCATCCCATCGTTAACCTCCACCCTATTTGTTCAGGTCCTCACTGACAGACCTGGAAAAGGGCATTCAGGGTCTCATCGTCATGTCTACAAGCCTGGAAGAGATTTTCAATTGTATCTTTGATGCCCACGTCCCTCCACTCTGGGGAAAGGCAAGATTACACCACTGTTGATCCTACTCCAACAGTGAGCTCTCCTCTCCTCCCTGTGCCCTCCACCTCCTGGTTCTTGGTAGGCAAACAGCAAAACGCAATAAGCCTGGGCTTTGGAGCCAGGAGGTTCCGGTTGAAATCTGGCTCTGCCATTCATTGACTGGCTTTGCATGAGATATTAACTCAGGACAAGTTATTAACTTGAAGGATGTTTCCAGGATTCCCAGTTCTGTGCATAGCACTTAGTAGGTGCTTCAATAATGGTGACTGGCTACTATGACTGTTGCTATTGTTGTTAATAGTTGTCATCTTTTGTTTCTTTTCTGGGGGTTGGCTTTTGGAGTGCTTTACCCAAAGTTGGGGAACAGGGGCTGGCATCACACGTTCTTCTCATGCCTGCTCCGAGGGCTCAAAATAAGGACTTGAATGTAAGAGTAAGTGAATGAATGAGCACACACTGTTGCTCCTCCAGGCGTATCCCTCCCAGAAGCCACTGGCTGCGTGGACCCGGGACTTGGCCTTGCGCGTGGAACAGTTTGAGGTGTGGGCTAGTCGTGCCCGGCCTCCTGTCATCTTCTGGCTGTCTGGCTTCACCTTCCCCACCGGCTTCCTCACCGCCGTGCTGCAGTCTTCAGCTCGCCAAAACAACGTGAGCCTCGTGGAGAGGGTGGCAGGGCCTGGGTGCTGGGGACATGTATTTACTCTTCGGGGGGCCTCCCTTACTCTCACCTCCAATCCCAGATTTCAGTGGACTCTCTCTCCTGGGAGTTTATCGTTTCCACTGTGGATGACAGCAACCTAGTGTATCCACCCAAGGTAGGAGCCAGGCGTGCTTGGGGCTCTGAGCAGAGGCGGGAATGGGGGAGGCGCGTGCCGGGAGCAAAGGTGGGAAACAATGGGTTGAGTAGGGAGGAGAGGTGGCAGGTGAGGGGTGCTCAACTTCCCATAACCTGCTCCCATGTCTCCCCAGGATGGTGTCTGGGTTCGAGGCCTGTACCTGGAAGGTGCTGGCTGGGACCGGAAGAGCTCCTGCTTGGTGGAGGCGGAGCCCATGCAGCTTGTCTGCCTCATGCCCACGATCCACTTCCGGCCTACAGAGAGTAGGAAGAAGAGTGCCAAGGGTGGGACACTCCTTCAGACCTCCCTAACCCATCCTCTGCTGCCCTGTTTTCCCAGAGGCTCCGGGTCTGATTCCTTCTCTTTTCCCTCAGGTATGTACTCCTGTCCTTGCTACTACTATACCATCCGGGCAGGCAACTCGGACAGAGCCTCCTTTGTCATCGGGATCGACCTGCGGTGTGGCACCATGACATCTGATCATTGGATCAAGAGGGGCACTGCTCTACTCATGAACTTGGACAACTGAGAAGGCCTCCTCTTCTCCCCACGAGAGAGGATCGGGGACTCTAAGAACCAAAGCTGACGGTGCACCTCAGGCCGAGCGAGGCTGGACCTCCCTCAAGTCTTGACCTTGGTTGAATGTGTTGTGTGACGGGGCCCTGGAGATACCTAGTGTGCTAGACACAAAGGCTAATAATTGTATTGGAGTTCAGTGCAGTAAAACACCGTGTCTGCAAGTCTCAAGTTTCTCAGTGGGACGTTGGGGTTTGAGGAGGAAGCCTTACTGAGGACCTGGGAGCTCCTGTGAGCGCCGCTGGATGGGGAAAGAAGCAAGGGAAGTGGGAGGCCTTGAGACAGAGGCGTGGCCTCGAATGAATGGGCAGAGCGGTGGGGCCTAAGAAGGCGTGGCTAGGTCTAAGTGCCGGACTAGAACGGGGGCGGCAGTTACTTCGGAAAGGCGCGTGATCCAAATGGAATAGGGGTTTGACAGACGAGGGTCGGGGCTGGACCCTGCACCCTGTACCCTGAAGCCCGCAGTCCACGTTTGGCACACTTTTCGGCCCTTGAGCTGAGGCGAAAGGGACCAGCAAGAGGCGGGGCGGAGCCGAGAAGGGGGCACTTTGGCGCGAGGAGGGGCGGGGCCCCGAGCAGGGGGCGGGGCGGGGCGGGGCGGGGCTTGTGTTGGAAAATCCAACTGCGCCACGGGGCGGAGCGGCCCCCCCAGCCCCGACCTGGGAGGGGGGGGCCGCTCGACCCCCTGGGAGACCTTGGGGAATCTGCACACCTGGGACACCTAGGATCAGGTAACCGGGAGCCGCGAGGGCGTCTCGAAGGAGGGGAACCGTCTCCTCTCAGGGGGGCGGGACGCCGGAGTCGCAGGCAGAGCAGAGCCGGGGATGGACATTTGGGTCTCAGCAAAGGCTTTGGGAAGAAGACTGGGGCGCAGGACACCCAGGTGTCCTAGAAAAGTGCAGGGCGGGAGCGGGGAGAGCCGAGAGGCGGCTGGCTTGGCTCCGGATGTTGTGAGGGGCCTCCAAGCACTCGCGGTCCCTCTTGGGCTGGGATTCCCCTTCTCGAGAATGGGGCGGGGCGGGCCGCGGGGCCCTAACGGCAGGTCAGAGTTGGCAGGTGGGTCAGTAAGATGGCCTTGGCGGTCGGACGTGGTTAAGCAGGGTTGTGTCTCCGACCCCGGGGCCACTTGGAGTTTCTCCCCGGTACTTTTCATGAATGGGGGGTTTTGTCTTCAACCCTGACCCTCACACCAGGAGCTCCGATTGCCTCCACGCTGTGGCCTCCGCCTCATCTCCCCTCCCTCCACTCGGCCCAATCCCGCTGATCTCTTCGCGGATCCTGCCTCGCTCTCCCTTTCGCGTTCCTAACCCTCGCGGGGCTCGGGCCATTCTTTGTGCTTGACCTTCCCGACGTGGCCACGAGGTGGCGAGGGCGAGACGCGTTGCCCAAGCTGAGGGGGGTGAGGTGGGCACAGGGCCTGGAGGGCAGCCGAAGCCCCCCGCCCCAGCCGGAGGGAAAGGTGGGCTGAGGTGCTCTTTGGGTTTCCTGTCATCTCTGCCCCGGCTCGGGGCTCAGTCTCCGCCCCCCGGGGCTCGGGTACATACCGAGGAGGGGGCACGCGGGTTGGTTACTAAGCAACTCAGATCCGCTGCCAGTCGCTGCGGTTGGTGGCTGTGTCCTGGGGTGGGAGTCGGCGAGCATGAGGGCCTGGGGGACTGGGAAAGGTCGAGGGCAGGATGCTTGATTCTCGGGAGGGACAGCCAGAGTTTGGGAGGAAGGAGGGGAGGCAGCGAGTTGGCATTAAGATGGATCCGGCGGCTGTCAGGTGGGAGCGGGGACCCTTCTCTCTCCGCCCCCTCGGCCCCCCGCCGTTGCTTACCCTGTTGCCAGAGTAACTGGAGAGCCAGACTACGGAGCCAGATTCCCGAACTCTCGAGTCGGCCCAATCCGCTCCGGCGGACGGCCCTGACGTCAGATCCCCGGCAGCCAATGGGGAGCGGCGTCGTGCGGCGACAGGAAGCAGGAGGGCGGGGGGAGCGGCCGGGCGGCGGGGGCCTGCACGTGCACTCCCACACGCTCGCGCCCCCGCCCCGCCCCCCGCCGCACGCGCCGGAACCCGCCCCCCGCGCCTGCGCCCCGGGCCCGCTCGCCGCCCCCAGGCCCCTTGGGACCGTCTGCGGGGTGTGCGGGCCGGGGCTTCCCCGCAGGGCCCTCCCGACCCAGACGTGTGGGTCCCGCTGCCCTCTTCCTCGAGGTCTCGAACCAGTCATGCCCAGTCCTGGGCGGGATCGGCCGGCTACCTGTCTCCCACCCCCTCCCAGCTGGCACCCGCCCTCCCAGGTGGCGGCAGGGCGGAGCTGCGGTTTCCGGCCCCACAGGCTCCGCCGCCGCCTTCCCGGACTTTGGCTTTGGTTGCCTCCGCAAGAGGAACCGAACCGGTGCCAGCGCCCCTTCCCGGGGCTTCGGTCGCTCAGGCCCAGCTGCTGTGGCTGGTGGCGGGAGGGCCCTGCGGGGAAGCCCCGGTGACTTCCCGGGCCAGCGCGTCCTTTCTGCGCGTGAATTCTCCTTCCTTGAGCACCAGAACCCTGCCCTTCTCCACCGGCCTCGGGGCGCTTTGCACCTCCCTCGCCTCCTGTCGGGCCGTTGGTGCCCGTTTCCACTCGCCCTCCCGGCTTCTCCCAGTTATATAACTCTTCCTCTCGCCGTGTCCTGGTTTCAACTCCGCAGACTCCGCCCTGGAGCAGCGCGGGGAGGGGCAGGGGAGGGGGGACCCAGACAGACTCCGGCTGGCGGCCTCCCTGCTGGGAGACAGATCCCGCGGGATCCGGCGCCTCCGCCCCACACCGCCCGCCTCCCACCTCCCCCGGGATCTCCGGGGAGCGAAGGCACGGTATCTCTGAGAGGCGTGTCGGGACTCCGGGACTCCGTCAGAAATGTGGGTTGGGAGGTCAGGGCCGGAGGCGGAGAGGTGGAGCCGAGAGGCCCGAGTCCCCGGGGTTGGAGCCGAACTGAGGGTAGAAGAGAGAAAAGCAGGAGCAGGATGCTAGGGTCCAGCTTCCACCTGCCTCTCCTTTTTGGGTTCCCGGGATTCCTAAAGCTATTTTCCAAGACGCTTAGCCAGCGGCGCCTCTTCCCCTCGAGGTGTCAAAGGTCTGCGTTAGAGATGGCCCGGGATGATGTCACCAGCGCACGTGCCCGGAATTGTTGCCAGGCAATGAGTCCTCCTCCCCTGGCCATTCCGGCCCCCCACCTCTGCCCCAATTTCAGATCCAGCCCCGTGCCATCTTTTCCCCCTTTCCCTTCCCTGCGCCTTAGCATCCAGCAGGTGGGAAACTCTGGCCTGGAGTTTTGGAAGGGGGCGGGCGCGGGCGTGGTGTGGTGCAAAGACCCTTTGCTGGGCTCGGAGAACTCTCGGTCACGTTTCCCTAGATTGGCACCGGCGAGCTTTCCCCCCAGTCCCTCCTCTCTTGGAAGAGCCTCCAGATGTCCTTTTCCTTCCCATCTCCCGCGTTGCCCAGGGTCCTGTAGCTCCGTGTTCATTCTGTGTTGAAGTGAGAGTGGTGGCAGGACAGCTGCCCCTAGGAGAGCTGTGTGTGGTGTGGAGGATCCACTTGTCACCAGCTCTGTCTGACCTTAACCAGTGGCACCCCCACCTCCACCCTCAGCGTGAGGGGGAGGGCCAAGAAGTAGTACTAGAATGAAAGGTCAGTGTGTTTATCTCGTGGAGGTGGGTGGGTCTTTCTCTTAAGGGAGGACTCAGTTGATAGCTATGGGGTTATTAAGTCCTGGGTCTGTTACAGTACTGGGGAAAAAAATGGTTTCTCTTTTTATAAACCTTATATACCTTGAAGCGTGGGCTGTCAGGTCAGACTTCATTCCATAGGCACTTGGAAAGGTCACAACACCTCTGAGCTTCATATTCTTAATCTGGAAATTTTAAATATCCATAGAGCACCTTCCTTCTAGGCAGTTGGGAGAATGAAAAATGAGATAATTTATGCATAGCATTGAGCACAGTGCCTGGCATAAACTGCACCCTGAATGAATGCTTGCCATGAAATGGCTAAATAATGTGAGTTACTATTTTTATTATTCACGTTGGTAGGCCAGTGCCTGAGGATTCTTCGCAGAGCGGTGGTTTGTGTTAATTCGGTGGTGGTGGTGGTGGTGATTAGCTTCCACTGCTTTGTGCACTTTATTTGATGAAGGCTTCAGTCAGATTTGTTTTCGCTTTCTTTAGGTTTATTTTTCCTCCTCGTGGAGAAGAAACAGCTAAGACTATTCCTCTGGCTGCGAAAATAAAATAATTGTGTTGTGGTTCTTGACTTTTAAGCAAGACCCCAGTCCCCTCCCTGTGCTGTTCTCTGGAGCCTTTCGATTTGCAAAGGAACTCCACAGTTTCCTTTCGGGGACAGGGCTGGGCGAGGGTGTGTAAAATGTTGGGGTGGGTGAGCGGAGAGAGACTAGTGCTGGGGGCTGGAGGGGGGGCGGGTAGTTAAAGGAAGAGACCGGAAGGGAGGAGGGAGCCTGCTGGTGGGGAGGGAGGGAAGGGAGGAGGAGGTGGAGGAGGAGGAGGAGGAGGACGAGGAGGAGGAGGAGGAGGAGGGAGGGAGGGGGTTGGGGAGAGCCTGCTACAGTTCTTTGTTTGACTCCGGGACTCAGGGACGGGGAGGAGGAGGGAGGGAGGCAGAGGCTGCTAGCGCTGGGGCAGGCCCAGGAGGCAGAGGAGGGACCATCGCCCCCGCCCCCCAGCCCCCACTCCCCCCCTGCTGCTCCCCCCTCCCTACCCGGACTCCGGGGGCACCGCCGGGGGACAGACACCCAGCAGGTAACCCAGGCCTGACTTGCCCTCTCCTCTCTGGTTTTCCTTCGCTCCTTCCCGGATGACCCCTTTCCCCGGTTCCGTCTCCCCGCTCCCGGCCATGCCTCTTTCTCCGCGGCCCTCCCCGCTCCAGCTCCCCGGCCTGGGCTGGCCGCCCGCTGGCCGCGCCGCGGTCTCGTGCAGCCCGACTCCCTTCCCCGCGTCCGACAGCCTGTGCGCCCAGGTCTGCCCGGGCACCTTCTGGGGCTCCGTCTCCCTGCTCCTCCGGGCTCCGCTTTCCTTCTGACCTGTCCCCTGGGCTCTAAAGGAAGGAGGGGGTCCCTGTCTTTTTCTTGCTCCCCCAATTCCCCGCCCCCAACTCTGGCCCCCCTTTTCCTTCTAGCAATCTCCAGGGGTGGGGAGAGAACCGGAATTTGGGGGGCCTTTTGTGGGGGCTGTGTGTCGCTCGGGAGAGGGGCTGTGAGTGTGTGTGCGGGTTGAGGGGGTGGTTGGCAGCCCGGCTGCCTCTGTTGTCCCTTTAAATGGTCCTCACATTTCTGGGGACTCTGGTGGGGAGGGGTGCGGGCTGCTTGCCTGGGGGGGGGGGGGGTAGGGGCCTGGGTTAGTCCACACAATCAGGGGTGGTAATGATTTAAAGGGACAGTCTTGGTGTGGCCGCTGCCACCCTGTGCCAGCAGGAAGGGGAGCTGGGAGCAGGCAGGCCCTGTCTGGAGAGGCTGGGCTGAAGAGCAGGGCATTTGAGGCTGAGGCTGCTGTGGGGCCTGTCAGGTCTGGGACGGCTGTGGCTGGGGAAGTGCAAGGAGGGCTGACAGCTTGCCCTGGGGGGCATTCATCCTGGGCTTTCTCCAAGACACACTTTGGGATTCATGGACTCCTGGGCCAAGAGTCACTGAGTCCAAACTGCAGAGCCGGTCGGTCACCAGGTTAGGGCCCCGGGCGGGTCTGCAGGTCAGCAGCCTGGCTCCGGCACACGAGCTGGCCCTTCAGCTTCCCCTTTTGTTGTTTGGCTCTGTGCACGAGAGAGCCCAGCCCCTCCCCCAGCTCCCTCTCCCAGTCCACATGCCCCCCCCCCCCAAACACACCCACCCCAGCTGTTGGACAGATGAATTACAGCCTCCGGCTTCAGGCCAGGGCTGGTGAGGGATTAAAGCTCTGGGGCTGGCCCTTTAAATGGCTGTTGGCCCCTCCCCCACTCTGGTGTCCAGACACCCCATACACCCACCACTGACCCCCTTGGCTGCCCCTTACTCCTCCTCTTAGTTTGTCCTAAGGCCTGGCACTCCTTTTCTCCAGACTAGAGCCTCCCAGCGTCCCCTTCCCCCCTAAAACCACCACATACACAGCAGTACAGGCCTCTGTGTGTCTGTCTGTCTTTCCCCCCACTCTCCCTGCTTCCACAGTCTGAGTGACCCTGTCCTGGAGGGTTCCAGCCTCAAGCTCCCTTCTCCAGCAGAAGCAACCTGCCAGCCTGGCCTTTCCAGACTGCCGCTGACCACTGCCCTGGGGCAGCAAGGGGCTTGCTTGGGTCAGAAATAGCACCTCCCCAGGGGCAGTGTCATCAGCAGCCCAGGCCGCTTGCAGCACATTGCATCATGGAGGCTGGGGGCTGGCAGCAGAGTCTCTGGGGCAGGGGAAGAACGGGGGCTGGAAGGCCAGGGAATGGAGAGACTGGACTGAGAGCCCAAGTACCTGGGGAGCCTAGGAATCTGGGTCCTTAAGGGCAGAGAGCTGTGGCTGAGGGAACAGGAAACAGATCCCTGAGGAGTTTGAGGTGAAGAGAGACAGGCTTAGGTCTGATCCCTGGATGGACCCCTGGTTCTTGCTTAGACTATGCAAACGGACATGCTAAAAGACGCAGCCGTGTCAGGGTTAGGGGAGGAGGGGGAGGCCTCTGTCCCCTTCCTGGGCCACACAGAAGAGGAAGGAGGTGATGGGGAAACAGGATATGGCCTGGAGGGGTGGGATAGAGGGAGGCTTGCAGCAGAGGCCACTTCCAGCCCCAGAACCAGAGCCACAGTCCTGGCTGAGGAGGAAGGCTTCTCCCTGCTGGGCCTGTTCATCTCGTCTGGCCACCTGTGCTGCTCAGGAGGCCTGCCTGTGCCCGCCTGGGGGGAGGAGAGGGGGCAGAGTCCAGAGGGTGGGGTTGACTGGTGTCTTGATAAGGTTAGGGAGGAGACGGAGCTGAAGGGAAAGGATCAGCTTGCCTGGGGCCAGGATTGAAGGTGACTAGGATGCAGATGTCAAGGGTAGCCAGGCCTACTCCGGGCTAGGATTCTCAGCAGGAGAGTCCGAGATCTTGGGTTGGATAACCACTTACGCAGATACTATAGCATGCTCCCTTCACCCCCAGTCCAGACTGCTTCCTAGAGGGGAAGGCTGGAGGACCACTTTGGCTATGGCATTTCTGGTTGCCATGGGAAACAGATGCTCCCATCCCATCTGATCACCAGAGCCAGGTTTCTCCTCACTAAGGGCACAGAGAGCAGAGAAATGCTGCAGACTGGGAGAGCCCATCTTTAACTGGCTTTTTCTCTTTTAGGTTCCCCCAGGCACCATGCCATCCCCATAGTACCACCCGCCTCACCCACTGTGGTCTGCTGCACCCCACTTTTGGGGCACTGATTCCAATGAGACAGGACACACCAAACTCCATCTGGTAAGTCCTATCCCTGAGTACTACACCCCATCCTACTCCAATGGTCCATTTGCACCGCATGCTCGAAGGATAGTGGTATGATCTGGATCAGCGGTCCCTACCCATGGCCCGCAGACCACTGGTGGTCCGTGAGGTCCGAAAGATGGGCGACCACTGATCCGGACCATGCCCACTCCTCTGAGCATCCCCTGCCTATGGTGCTCCAGTGGTTCAGCCTTCTATGTATGGAGCTCCCCTCTGTTGCCTGTGAATGGTTCAGCCCTTTACTTCCCAGCCTCTCCTTTACCACCGATAGTCCTCCCCCAGGTGCTGCAACTCAGTTGCTGATTGAATTGCATTAAGCTAGGCAGGGGTCTTCAAACTTCTCTCATTATGAGAATCACCTGGTGGAGGTGTTAAAACACAGATTCCTGATAGCACTTCTTATAGTTGGGATCCGGGAATCTGTGGTTTAACAACTCCACCAGGTGATTCTCATAATGAGAGAAGTTTGAAGACCCCTGAGCTAGGGTTTGCGAGCTGGAAAGTAGAGGGGAGATACATTCGCTGGAAGGACTTTGCTTGGCAGGGGGAGGACAGGGCTGTGCCCCTATGAGAGTGGCGGGTTTGGAGGGATACTGGGGGCCATTGCTACAATAATCTGCTCTTGCTGTGGCAGTCTGGGCCTCTCACCTTTCCTTCCAGATCCTCTTCTGTTCTCTTCCCACTACACTACGGCATTTGCCCCGACTCACACACACCCTAGCTTCTACTCCTCTGCTGCTGGCTTCTCTCCTTCTGCCAGTTCTTGGCCTGAGGTCCTGACCCGTCTGCTGTTCCTCCGTAGGAAAGAAGGTAGTGCCGATGGCAGGGACTGAAGTTCTGTGAATGGGCGTTGCTCTTCCCCATTACTCTGACTTGTTGAGTGGGACTGTTTGTCTTCTGTGTCTCTGGCAAGGTGGTTTGCACATTGGTGTACCTCAGTGGCATTGTGTTGAGAGAATGTGTTAACCGAATGAGCGTCACGGCCAGGAAACCTATGGCTTCTGAGATCTGTTGCACAGCCACCTCCCCACACCTTCTGTAGAGGACAGGAGGCACTTGGGATGGTGATCTGGGAGAGAGCTGAGGGGCAGGCTGCCCCCGGAAATGGCCTGTGAGGATAAAACCAACAGCGGGAGGATAGGACAGAGGCATGATAGGAGGGCGGTAAGAACGAGGCTCTTGAAAGGAGCCCAGCTCTCCCACTCTCTTGCAGAATGACCTGGGCCAAGTTACCTAACCTTCCTGAGCCTCAAGTTCCTCATCTGAAAAATTCGTAATATAAGTAATCAGATTTTGGGGAAGACTTTTAAAAATGTATAGAAAGTGCCTCGCATGTAATAAATACTCAGTAAATGCTAGCAATTATTATCAGAATGGGAGCCCCAGGGGGCTGGAGGATAAGCAAGGATATTGAGGAATAGGACAGAACTTGATAGAAGGCAGACAGCCACCTAATAAGATACTTGTCAAACAGAAGCATCACTGATCCTGCAAGATGTTAGGATTCAGGGAAGTGAGGAGTCAACAGGGCCAGTCTGCGCCAGTGTTTCCCTGGCTGCTCAGGAACATGAAGGCAAACACTGAAGGGTATGTGCAGAGACACACGTGATCAGGAAAGTGATGCAGAGGCAGACCCAGACAAAAGACCGAGCCAGGAGCCAGGCAGACACACAGACAGAGACAGCTGCGGAGTCCTGTAGACAGGCATAATGACAGGAGCGCTCTGACACAGGCTCCGAAGACAAGATGGACAGATATGCAGGTGCACAGACACACACCGGGACCCACACAGAGCCGGCCTCACTAGACAGGCTGGTGCGCACAGCGGGCCGGTCCGAGGCAGACACGGGCTCGCAGTGACACACGCCGGGCCGGCCGCACTGTCACTCCTCGGTGGGGGCGGGGAGGGGCCAGCCGCGGGGGGCGGGGGGCGGCTGGGGAAGGGAATCCCGAACGGGCGGCCTGCCCGGGGCTGAGTCACCGCCGAGCCCCAGCCGGCGGCCCTCTCCCCCGTCTCCCCTCCCCCTCCCCCAGGTAAGAAGCGAGCCCGAACCCCCTCGCTCCCGCCGGGCAGAAGGAGCCTCGGCTGGGAGCGGGGTGCGGCGGGTTCCGGGACGGGCACCCCCGCGCGTGCGGCGTGTCTGCCGCCTGCCCGCCGGTGCAGCCCGTCTGCGGTCCGTCTCGGCGGCGGCACGTGAGTCCGTGGCCCATCGGCGCGGCCGGGCGGTGCGTGGAGGGGCTGCTCGGGACTCAGGGCCGGAGGGAGTTAAGTGGGTGTGATTGATGGAGTGGGCTTCTCTCGGGTTTAGGGGGAGGGGGTCGGTTAAAGTCCCCAAGTCCGGAGCCCGGATGGAGGGGGCGGAGCCAGGCTTAGCCGGGAGTGCCCGGATGGAGAGGGCGTGGCGTCGCTGGAGAGGAATTAACCCTTTGTGAGCGGCCGGCTCCGGGGCCGTGGGTCCGGCGGGGAGGCTGGAATGCCTGCCCCCCAGCTCGCTGTACCCAGCCTGGCTGCGGCCGCGCGTCCGCCTCTCACCGTGGCCGCGGATCCCGGTGTCTCTGTGGCTGTCCCTCCCCCGGTTAGTACGGACACGGGAGCCGGGCGGGCTGGTCCCGCCCGAAGCGAGAGTGGAGGTGAGAGTGGACGGCGCGGCGCCGGGAACAGGTGTGAGCGGCGGGGCCGGCGGCGCGGGGGGGCCGCGGGGAGGCGGGAGGGAAATTCCGCGGCCCCGCGGCGAGCGGCGTGTGGGCTGAGTTGTGTCTGCCAATGACTGTGTGTCTGTGTTTTCTGGGAGGCGGGGGCTGAGTCAGTGGGAATAGGGGGAGGTTTTCAGGGTGACTCACGGCCCCCCACCTCAGCCTGAATCAGACCCCGAGGGAGGGCTTCGAGGGAGGCGGCGGGGAGTCGGGCGTCGGGTCCCGGTGGGCGCCGGGATCCACGGGGTGTTAGGACACAGGAAGTTTGCCCTCCGCGAGGGCTGTTGTGTTTTGAGTTCCGGCAGACGGGCGGGTGGGGGTGGGGAGGGCAGGGGTGGGAAGGGGCTGGAGGGACCGGACTCCCTGATTTGGGGAAAGCTGAGTCAGTTCCCCGTGGGAAAGGGGAAGTGGTGGAGGGGAAGTGTCATCATCGCCGGAGGGGAAGCCGCGTTTCCTGGTAACTGGGTAGCGCCCTGGGCACCACTTCCCAAGCGGGGTCTGTGCCTCACATCGGGACCCCCGGTTCTCCGTTTCCTTGTCTGGGCCTTGGTCCCTCGACATGGAGGAGGGGCCGCCGGCAGGCTGTACTTGGCCGCAGTGAAGGCAGTGCTTGTCCCAGAGCCCGGGAGCTGCAGGGAAGGCAGCGGTGGAGTGAGCTCCGGCAGAAACTCCACGGGAACTGCGGAGGGTCCGCGGAGCCCAGGCCCCGGCCAGCATGGCCCGCCGGGACCTGTAGGGCCCAGGCGCCTGCCTGCAAACAGACGACCTTGCCCCGTGGAGGGAGGACCGTTTTAACCAGAAACCCACTTGCCCTTGTGGGCTGGGTGGAAATTTCCCCGCAGCGCAGGCTCTGACAGCGAGGTGAACTTTCCAGCCGCCCCCAGCCCCTCGCCGCCGCTCCCCCGGCTTCCTGCGCCCGGGCTCCAGCTGGAGGCTGGCCCCGCCCCGCCGCTTTGTACTCCACTCCAGCTCTTTGTACTCCAGACTCTCAATGGGCCGATCGGGAGCGAGCCGGCTCCTACCTGAGGGAGCGAGGGTAGGAGAGGAGGCGGCGCGGGGACGAGTCCTGGGGTCTGAGAGGCGGGCAGGAAGGACTGAGGCTAAAGGGAAGATGCCCGGGAAGGGTAGCACCGCGTCCTTTGTGGGTCGAACCGGCACGGACGGGAAGGGATGGGGGGGGGGGGGACCGCCGTGAAGGAGGAAGTGAAACTGGCTCTGGGTTCTTTAAGGGAGTGGGTGGTGAGAGTGGGACAGGGGTGATGTCACCGCCGGTCGGGCCCCGCCCTCCTCCCTCCCAGAGGACCCCCCCAGTACTCTTACACACGCCGCTTCCGCTGCGCAAGTGGCCACGTCACGGGCAACCCCCGAAATCCCCCCTCCCGTGGGGGGCGGGGGCCACGTGGGCCGTGGGGAACCGCGTGGCCCCGGCGGGGAAGGGCACAGAGGATCCCGGAGCCACGCGAGAGGCGCCACCGGGGACCGTGGTGCGTGACTTTTCAGAAGTTGGTTTGGTTTTGGGGGTCGGTGGGTACTGAAGACAGCTCAGGGGAGTGGAGAACCCGAAGGTACTGGGTTTGAGGCTGGGGGCCTGACCGGGTTTGGGAAGGGTCAGGCGTGGGGAACGGGCGCGCAGTCCGCGGCGCGGGCGGGTGTGAGCGCCGTGGAAGGCAGGCGCCGTGACGGCCCGGCAGCTCGGGGCGCGCGGGTGGGAGGCCGGGCTGTGGGCGCGGGGAAGTGCGGGGGGCGGGCGGCGCTTTGCGTTGTGATCTGTCAGCGGTCCACCGGCCTCCCGGCGGCGGGGCGGGAAGCGAGCATCTCGGGCGGACTAACAGGGAGCACCGGCGGAGCTGTGGGTGCGTGGGACCTGCGGGGAGCGCTGTCTCCCAAGCCGGCCCGGGCGTGCGCCTCGCCGCCTTTACCCACGCGGTTACAGCCCCGCCGGCTCCGAGCATTCAGTCCGAGATGGAGACCAGGTAGGTAGCCGCCGGGTCACGTCGGGGTCATCCGGGGCCAAGCCTGTCTGTCCAGCTCCGCCGCCCCTCTCCCCCCCGCCCGCAGCGGCCAGGCTAAGCTCGCTCCTATTGGTCCCGAGCAGGCTGTTACTGAGGCGGAGACGTGCGTTATGATTGGCTCTCTGAGCAGAGAGGAAGTCCTGTGATTGGCCAGATTCCTGGAGCTTGCCGAGGCTGTCAGAGGACGCTCCCACGGAGGCCGGGTAAGCAGCTGCTGCGTTGCCTGTTGGCTCCCGACTGACCATCCCGCTCCCTGCTACTCATCCCGGTTCGGATTCACTCTCCTGGGCCCCTAGGGGCTCCTTAGCCCGGTGGCCTACCCTCAGGGAAAGTCAAGGCCTGGTTTCCTACGCAGGTGACAGAGCTGAACCTAGCCCCCGAGCTCCCACTGTGTTCTCGCCGCTAACGTCACCCTTTGCTTCTTCTCTGTAGAATTGGCTGTGAAAGGCCCTGGTGGCCCTCGAGGGCAGTGGGCTCTCCTGTCAGAGCGGTTGGAGTTGGGACCATCCCCCCAGAGAGCTGGGGCAGGGGGCTGTGCCCGATCTCCAGGGCTCCTGGGGCCACTGCTGACCTGGTAAGGGAAAACTGCGGCTGGGCTGGCAGTGTGTATACAGGCAGCTCAGGCTGTGCCCCTAGTAAGACCATCATCTCTTCCCTGACGCAGGCTGGATGCATCGGGCAGTGGACCCTCCAGGGGCCCGCGCTGCACGGGAAGCCTTTGCCCTCGGCGGCTTGAGCTGTGCGGGGGCGTGGAGCTCCTGCCCGCCCCATCCCCCTCCGCGTAGCGCATGGCTGCCAGGAGGCAGGTGAGAACTCAGGCCATCTTTCTGTCTCCAGGAATTTGTCTCTCCATCTCCGGGGCCCTCAGTCTCTTTCCCTCTCTGGGTTCTGCCATTCTGTGGGCCTCAGGGCGGGTCTCAGCTGCCTCTCATCCCCCCTCCCCTCCTTCCTGGGTGGGACAACACTGCTCCGTCTTCTGTTAACGGGCACCTTCTCTCTCCAGGTGCTCTGCCAGCATCGGGCAGTCCCCACTCTCTGCTCCCCTACCCCCTTCACATGGCAGCAGCTCTGGGCACCCCAACAAACCATATTATGTCCCAGGGTGAGTGAGGACTCAAAGGTGCCGGGATGGATGGTAAGCCTGGGGTTTTTAAAGAGGCTTCAACCCTGACCACTCCCCCTCTCCACCCCCTTCCGCTCTGCAGGACACCCACTCCACGGCCCCTCCATGGAAAGCTGGAATCCTTGCACGGCTGTGTGCAGGCACTGCTCCGGGAACCCGCCCAGCCAGGGCTGTGGGAGCAGCTTGGGCAGCTGTACGAGTCAGAGCAGGACAATGAGGAGGCCATCCGCTGCTACCACAGCGCCCTGCGATACGGAGGAAGCCTGGCCGAGCTGGGGCCCCACATCGGCCGGCTACAGCAGGTGGGATGAGGCAAGACATAATAGCAGGGACTGTGCCTCTGGCTCAGCGCCCTCATCTTATGCCTTCTTCCGTCCTGTCTCCTGTCCCCTCCCCCACCTCTCCAGGCCCAGCTCTGGAACTTTCATGCTGGCTCCTGCCAGCACCGAGCCAAGGCCCTGCCCCCCCTGCAGCAAGTGTGGAACTTGCTGCACGTTGAGGTGAGGCCAGGGCTGGCGGGATAGGGAGGAGGGTTGGGCCAGGTGTGCACCTGAGCCATTCTCTCTTTGTCCTCAGCACAAGCGGAACTATGGGGCCAAGCGGGGGGGTCCCCCAGTGAAGCGAGCCGCTGAACCCCCAGTGGTGCAGCCTGTGCCTCCTGCAGTGCTCTCCGGCCCTTCAGGGGAGGAGGGCCTCAGCCCCGGAGGCAAGCGCAGGAGAGGCTGCAGCTCAGAGCAGGTATGGCTGGGTGTGGGCGGATGGGCAGGGGGTGGGAAGACCGGGGCGAGGAATGGGATCCTCACACCCCCTTTTCTTCTAGACTGGCCTTCCCCCAGGGCTGCCGCTGCCACCACCGCCATTGCCACCACCTCCTCCACCACCGCCGCCGCCACCCCTGCCTAGCCTCGCCACCAGCTCTCCATTTCAGCTGACCAAGCCGGGGCTGTGGAACACCTTGCATGGAGATGCCTGGGGCCCTGAGCGCAAGGGCTCAGCACCCCCAGAGCGCCAAGTGAGCAGCTGTCCGTGGACCTTCACCTCTTTCCTGCAAGTACCCGTGTCCCCCAGTCCTCATTCGTGTCCTCGTTTGTCTTCACAGGAACAGCGGCACTCGCTGCCTCACCCGTGTCCATACTCAGCTCCAGCCTACAACGCGCAACCCCCTGGGCACCGGCTGGTCCTGGGTACGCCCCCAGGCCCAGGTCCCCGCCCCCCAGGAGCAGAGAGCCATGGCTGCCCGCCTGCCACCCGTCCCCCCGGAAGTGACCTTAGAGAGAGCAGAGTTCAGAGGTCGCGGATGGACTCCAGCGTTTCACCAGCAGCAACCACCGCCTGCGTGCCTTACGCCCCTTCCCGGCCCCCCGGCCTCCACGGCACCACCACCACCAGCAGCAGCAGCAGCAGCAACAACGGTCTCCGGGGCATGGAGCCGAGCCCAGGCATGGTGAGTGGTGGCCTCAGCGGGAAGACGGAGGGGCGGTCAGCGGGAGCTTGTCTAAGGTGACAGCAGGCCTCTGACCAGTCTCCTCCTCCACCGTAGCCCGGCGCTGACCATTACCAAACTCCCGCACTGGAGGTCGCTTCTCACCAAGGCCGCCTGGGGCCCTCCACACACAGTGGTCGGAAACCTTTCCTGGCAGCGCCTGCTGCCACTCCCCATCTGCCCCTACCACCCGGCCCCCCCTCGCCTCCTCCACCCCCCTGTCCCCGCCTCTCACGCCCTCCACACCCCCCTGCCTGGCTGAAGGGCCCGGCCTGCCGGGCGGCCCTGGAGGATGGGGAGACCTTAGAGGATCTCTTCTTCGGGGCTGAGGGACGCCCTCGCCCTCACCCACTCCCCTTCCCGCACCGTGAGGGCTTCTTGGGGCCTCTGGCCCCCCGTTTCTCTGTGGGCACTCAGGATTCGCACATCCCTCCTACTCCCCCAACCACCAGCAGCAGCAGCAACAATGGCAGCCACAGCAGCAGCCCTACCGGGCCTGTATCCTTCCCCCCACCTCCCTATTTGGCCAGAAGTATGGACCCCCTTCCCCGGCCCCCCAGCCCAACACTGAGCCCCCAGGACCCACCTCTTGCACCCCTAACTCTTGCCCTGCCTCCAGCCCCTCCCTCCTCTTGCCACCAAAATACCTCAGGAAGCTTCAGGCGCCCGGAGAGCCCTCGGCCCAGGATCTCCTTCCCAAAGACCCCCGAGGTGGGGCCGGGGCCGCCCCCAGGCCCCCTGAGTAAAGCCCCCCAGCCTGTGCCGCCAGCGGTCGGGGAACTGCCAGTCCGAGGTGCACGGCTCTTTGATTTCCCCTCTACCCCGCCGGAGGACCAGTTTGAGGAGCCCGCTGAGTTCAAGATCCTGCCTGACGGGCTGGCCAACATCATGAAGATGCTGGATGAATCCATTCGGAAGGAGGAGGAGCAGCAGCAACAGGAGGCAGGCGGAGCCCCTCCGCCCCCCTTAAAGGAGCCCTTTGCGTCGCTGCAGCCTCGGTTCTCCACTGACACAGCCCCAGCCACCACTGCTGTTGCCACTGCCGCCGCCCCTGCCGCCACCACCACCGCCACCGCCACCGCCACCGCCACAGCCACAGCCACCCAGGAACAGGAGAAGAAGCCACCACCAGCTCTGCCACCACCACCACCATTAGCCAAGTTCCCTCTTCCCCCCCAGCCACAGCCGCCGCCACCACCGCTCCCCCCAGCAGCCAGCCCAGCCAGCCTGCTCAAGTCCTTGGCCTCTGTGCTGGAGGGACAAAAGTACTGTTACCGGGGGACCGGAGCGGCCGTTTCTGCCCGCCCTGGGCCCGTGCCCAGCTCTCAGTATTCCCCCAGCCCCCCATCAGGTGCTACTGCCCCGCCCCCCACCTCAGCGGCCCCCAGTGCCCAGGGCTCCCCACAGGCCTCTGCTTCCTCATCATCTCAGTTCTCTACCTCAGGCGGGCCCTGGGTCCGGGAGCACAGGGCAGGCGAAGAGCCAGCCCTGGGCCCCACGACCCCCGGCCCACCGCCCCCACCCCTGCCTCTGCCCCCTGCTCGCTCTGAGTCTGAGGTGCTAGAAGAGATCAGCCGGGCTTGTGAGACCCTGGTGGAGCGGGTGGGCTGGAGTGCCACAGACACGGCAGGCCCGGCGGACAAGGCGGACCCTGTGGACACGGCGGACCCAGTGGACAGCGGAACTGAGCGACTGATGCCCCCTGCCCAGGCTAAGGAGGAGAGTGGCGGGGTGGTGGCGGTCACAGGACCAGGGAGCAGTAAGCGGCGGCAGAAAGAGCACCAGAAGGAACATCAGAAGGAACATCAGAAAGAGCATCGGCGGCACAGGCGGGCCTGTAAGGACATGGTGGGTCGGCGGCCCCGTGAGGGCAGGGCCAAGGCCAAGGCCAAAGCCAAGGCCAAGGCCCCCAAAGAAAAGAGCCGCCAGGTGCTGGGGAACCTGGACCTGCAGAGCGAGGAGATCCAGGGTCGTGAGAAGGCCCGGCCTGATACTGGGGGGGCCTCAAAGGCTAAGCCACCCGCAGCTCCGGCCCTTCCGCCCGCTCCGGCACCCTCCGCGCAGCCCACACCTGCGCCGTCAGCCCCCGGCCCCGGGAAGAAGTCCCGGGAGGAAGCTCCAGGGCCCCCGGGCGTCAGCCGGGCCGATATGCTCAAGCTGCGATCACTTAGTGAAGGGCCCCCCAAGGAGCTGAAGATCCGGCTGATCAAGGTGGAGAGCGGCGACAAGGAGACCTTCATCGCCTCTGAGGTGGAAGAGCGGCGGCTGCGCATGGCGGACCTCACCATCAGCCACTGCGCTGCTGACGTCGTGCGTGCCAGCAAGTGAGTGAGGCGCTGTCCCCCAGGCTGCTGGCCTGGCCCGGGGGAGGCTCCCTTCCCCCATCACCCCGTTTCTGTCCTCACTTCATTGTCCTCCCACAGGAATGCCAAGGTGAAAGGGAAGTTTAGGGAGTCCTACCTTTCCCCTGCCCAGTCTGTGAAACCGAAGATCAACACAGAGGAGAAGCTGCCCCGGGAGAAGCTCAACCCCCCCACACCCAGCATCTATGTATGTGCGCCCTCCAGGGGAATGGCAGGGTTGGGGGCTGCTGGGGTGCTCTGAGCCTGAGACAGGCTTCTGATCTCGCCCTGTCTCCTGGTTGTCCCTCAGCTGGAGAGCAAGCGGGACGCCTTCTCACCAGTGTTGCTGCAGTTCTGTACAGACCCTCGAAATCCCATCACCGTGATCCGGGGCCTGGCAGGTTCCCTGCGGCTCAGTGAGTGTGGGGGACAGAAAAGTGGGGGAGGGATGCAAGGGTTTGGGGTTTGGGACTCAGAGAGCCCCCACTCTTACAGACCAGGAGAGTGGCCATGGCGAGCTTCCCTTAGTCACAGGGAGGCTGCATTGAAGGGAGCTCTGAGGGGTGGGTGAGCTGGACTCAGGCTTTTCTCCCATCTGTATCCAACAGTAGGCAAGTGGGAAGGGGCTGTATCTCAGGGTCTGGTTAGTCACTTTTAGTTTTCTTGGTGATTAAGGATGAGAAGAAGACAGATTGTAGAGTGTCCCTGAAGACCCCTGATTTGAGGCTTTTCTTTTCCAACCTTTATTGTGCAAATTTCAAACACACAAAAGTAGGTGGATCCATATAAAAATATAGAAATCAATCTTGCTTCTTCTGTACCCATATATTTTCCTTCTATTGAGTTACTCAAAGCACATTCGAGGCTTTCACTTAAGTCTTTCATTACATCTAATGATAGCTTAAAGAACCTGTCACTCATTAAGCACCTGCTGTATGCCAAGTGCTGTGCACATGCGCCTCCTGCATACCTGCGGGCTCTGGTGGAGGAGTTGAAGCCAGAGCAGCAGTGGGGGAGGGGGTTGATGAGGGATGGCCGACCGCCCCAGCTTCCTGTGCGGCTGGGGTTCTGCCTATTCCCTCCCTGGCTCTACCTCTGAAGCCAGTGTCCAGCCTGTCGGAGGCTTGGGGAGTAAGAAGGGACAGAGAGAGTCGGGTCCTCCATCCCTCCCTCTGACTCTTCCCCGACACCCTGCTCCGCCTTCCCTTGCAGACCTGGGCCTCTTCTCCACCAAGACCCTGGTGGAGGCGAGCGGTGAGCACACTGTGGAGGTGCGCACCCAGGTGCAGCAGCCCTCCGATGAGAACTGGGATCTGACAGGCACTCGGCAGATCTGGCCCTGTGAGAGTTCCCGCTCCCACACCACCATTGCCAAGTATGCACAGTACCAGGCCTCGTCATTTCAGGAGTCCTTACAGGTGAGAGGCAAGCGCAGGGAGGCAGGGGTGCGGATCGGGGGGCTTGGAGGGGGGCTGCTGAGGGGGGGCTCCTGGAAAGTGGCTGACTCAGCCTGTGGCCAAGCAGGAGGAGAAGGAGAGTGAGGATGAGGAGTCGGAGGAACCGGACAGCACCACAGGAACCCCTCCTAGGTACCGGACAGTATGCCCCTTCCTTTCGTGACTTCTGCCCTCCCTCCCTGTGTGTGCTCTCCACCAATGTGTGCTCTCCGCCCCACAGCAGCACACCAGACCCGAAGAACCATCACATTATCAAGTTTGGCACCAACATCGACCTATCTGATGCCAAGCGGTCAGTGGGGTTGAGGCCAGCAGACCTGGGGCAGGACTGCTGATGGGTCTGCGGGGCGGGGATAGCTTCTCGCTTTTATTGACTCTCTCACGGCTGCAGGTGGAAGCCACAACTGCAGGAGCTGCTGAAGCTGCCCGCCTTCATGCGGGTAACATCTACCGGCAACATGCTGAGCCACGTGGGCCACACGATTCTGGGCATGAACACCGTACAGCTGTACATGAAGGTCCCGGGCAGCCGAACGCCAGGTGCAGAGTGCGCGCGGGGCGGGGCCGGGCCGCTGCTTTCAGCCAATGGGGGCCAAAGGGAGGCCTGGGGAAGGAGCTCGGTCTCGGCTGGGCCAGCAATGCGTTCTCTATTGCCCCCTGCAGGCCACCAAGAGAACAACAACTTCTGCTCTGTCAACATCAACATAGGCCCAGGCGACTGTGAGTGGTTCGCGGTGCATGAACACTACTGGGAGACCATCAGCGCTTTCTGCGACCGGTGCGCCCCTCTTTCCCCCCAAACACACACAGTAGGCCCACCCCCCATGTCCCATCTCTGGGTCGCCAGGTTTCCATCTGACCCTATGGCCACCCCACAGGCACGGTGTGGACTACCTGACAGGTTCCTGGTGGCCAATCCTGGATGATCTCTATGCTTCCAATATCCCTGTGTACCGCTTCGTGCAGCGTCCTGGAGACCTCGTGTGGATTAATGCGGGGACCGTGCACTGGGTGCAGGCCACCGGCTGGTGCAACAACATCGCCTGGAACGTTGGGCCCCTCACCGGTGAGAGGGTGGGGTGTGAGAGGGTGGGGTGCAGAGACACTCAGTGGTGAGGGAGGGGGAGAGGAGGAGCCAGCTGTGTGGGAAGGGGCTGGGGTCCAAGTAGGTGGGAGATGTGTGAGAATCCCGTCATGACTGCTTCTGGCCCACAGCCTATCAATACCAGCTGGCCCTGGAACGATATGAGTGGAACGAGGTGAAGAACGTCAAGTCCATTGTGCCCATGATTCACGTGTCCTGGAACGTGGCTCGCACCGTCAAAATCAGCGACCCCGATTTGTTCAAGATGATCAAGTGAGGGTCCTATTTGAGGGAGCTCATTTCCACCAGACCTGGGCCCACTCTTGTTCAGCCTGTAGAATGCAACCCCATTCTCCATCTTCCTCTCCACCCTTTACTCATGCGCCCTGCCGTGTTACAGTTCGGAGCAGGTGGCAGGGTGCCTGCTCCAAGGAATTTTATTTGACGGTGGCCCAAATAGAGAAAAACCCACGTGAAATTTTAACGGGGTCTAGTAAATGAGGGCTACTGCGCCGCCTGGCTAGCAGCCCTACCTCACACCACTCGCCACCCCCACCCCAGGTTCTGCCTCCTGCAGTCCATGAAGCACTGCCAGGTGCAGCGGGAGAGCCTGGTGCGGGCCGGGAAGAAGATCGCCTACCAGGGCCGGGTTAAGGACGAGCCTGCCTACTACTGCAACGAATGCGACGTGAGTGGGCGGCTTCCCCCTTCCCGGGAGCAAGGAGCCCCAGGGGCGTTCCTCCCGCTGACGGCCCGCCTCCCCGTCCCAGGTGGAGGTGTTCAACATCCTGTTCGTGACGAGCGAGAACGGCAGCCGCAACACGTACCTGGTGCACTGCGAGGCCTGCGCCCGGCGCCGCAGCGCGGGCCTGCAGGGCGTGGTGGTGCTGGAGCAGTACCGCACCGAGGAGCTGGCGCAGGCCTACGACGCCTTCACGCTGGTGAGGCGCGGCGCCCGGGGCGGGCACGGGGCGGCCGGGCGGGCCCGCAGGGGCGGGCTAACGGGGCGCCAGCCCAGCCTAGCCCTGAGCCCCGCTCTCTGCTCTCCCGCAGGCCCCCGCCAGCACGTCTCGATGAGGCCGGATGCCCCGCCCTCCTGCCGCCTGCAGGGCGCCGGGGCCACCAGCACACGCCTGGGCTGGACCTAGGTCCCGCCTCTGGCCGGGAAGGGGGACGGGCATGGCCCTTCCACCCATTGGCAGCTCCCCTTCACTTAATTTATTAAGAAAAATTTTTTTAAACAAATACGAGGAAAAAAGGAAAAAAAAAAAAAAGGGAGACGGGGGAGGGGGCTGGCAGCCCCTCGCCCACCAGCGCCTCCTCTCACCGACTTTGGCCTTTCTAGCAACAGACACAAGGACCAGGCTCCGGCGGCGGCGGGGCTCACATACGGGTTCCCTCACGCCTGCCCGCCGCCTGCCCGGCGCAGCGCACGCGGCTCGTGTATGTACATAGATGTTCCGGCAGCCGAGGATTTTAATGAGATTCTTTCTATGGGCTTTACCCCTCCCTCAGAACCTCTTTTTTTTATTCCCAATGCTAGCTGTGATCCCTGTACATGTCTCTTGTTTATTCACTTCGTTATGATTTGTATTTTGTTTTTCTTTTTGTTTGTTTTTAATTTATAACAGTCCCACTCACCTATTTATTCATTTTTGGGAAAACCCGACCTCCCGCATCCCCAAACGATCCCACCCACCCCTACAGGGCCGCCCGCCGCAGGCTCCCCTGCGCCCCAGTGTGCCCGTCCCCGCCCGCCGCCCGCTCCGGCCGGCTCTCATGGTGCTCAATCCGCTCCCCTCCCCGCCGTCCTGCACTTTCTTGGACCAGACCCCCCTCGCCCCATCCGACCCCACCCCAACCCTGCCTGAGGGTGAGCGACTCCTGTACTGTAGGGGAAGAAGTGGGAACTGAAATGGTATTTTGTAAAAAAATAAATAAAATAAAATTTTTTTAAAGTTTTAAAGAACTATGAGGAAAAGGAACCCCATCCTTTCCAGCCCCGGCCAATTTTAAAAACACGGACCTTCCCCTCACGCCCCCACCTTTTCTTTTTAAGTGTGAGCAGCCCAGGGCCAGGGCCTCCCTGGGGCAGGGACACCGGGAGGAATTCTCTGGGGCTTTGTCGTCGTGTTGTCAGTTTCTTTCCTCAGCTGGGGCTGCGGAGGGTGGGGGTCACAGTCCCGCCCCCTCGCACTGCACTGTCTCTCTGCCCCAGGGGCAGAGGGGTCTTCCCAATCCTACCCCTATTTTCGGTGATTTTTGTGTGAGAATATTAATATTAAAAATAAAACCAGGAAAAAAAATCCTGTTTTTAGTGTGCTGCTGATAGGGAGAATACCGGGAAGAAGGGCTGCGAACCGTGATTGATGGGGAGATTGGCCAGACCCCGGCCAGAGGGAACCCCTCCCCAGAGGCGCCTGTGGAATGTCCAGAGCTCTGGTCTGGGGGGTGCTACTCCTGGAGCCGCATTCCAGGATAAGGGGGGCGGGCTGGGCGAGGCCGGACGGGGGAGGGGCAGGAAAGAGGCTATAAGGCCGCTGCCCGGGCGGCTGGAGCCAGGCAGGCCATGGCGGATGTCCTCGGGGCGCAGAGACCGGTTCCCAACGGCGGCCCGGAGCCCCGGGACCCGCTGGACTGCTGGGCCTGCGCCGTGCTGGTCACCGCCCAGAACCTGCTGGTGGCCGCCTTCAACCTCCTGTTGCTGGCGCTGGTGCTGGGGACCATCCTGCTGCCGGCGGTCACCATGCTTGGCTTCGGCTTCCTCTGCCACTCGCAGGTGAGCGGGCGCCCCGGGTGTGCGTGTGGGGCCGGGGGCGGGGTTTATGGGCCACAACTTCTTGCCCGGCTGTTGGCGCGGGCCTGACACCCGTCTGCAGTTTCTGCGCTCCCAGGCACCCCCTTGCACGGCGCACCTGCGGGACCCGGGCTTCACGGCCCTGCTGGTCACCGGCTTCCTGCTGCTCGTGCCGCTGCTCGTCCTCGCGCTGGCCAGCTACCGCCGCCTCTGCCTGCGCCTCCACCTCGCCGACTGCCTCGTGCCCTACAGCCGAGCCCTTTACCGGCGCCGGCGCTCCCCGCAGCTGCGGCAAATCCGGGCATCCCAGGCCGTCCCCACATCAGGAAAGGTGTGGGTGTGAGGACCCTCGAGTCAAGAACAACCCCGACGAATGCCCTCTTTTTCAATCCGCCCAAGGACATGAAGCCTGGGGGTCTCCCGACCTGCCCTGCCCCATCCCCACCTGAGCCCCCTTGGCGAACTGCAGCTTCTGTGGACCCAACGTTGGTGAAAACTCGCCACTCCAGAAAACCCCTTCTTTCTACTACCCGTATCTGAATCCTGAATATCCGGGCTGGACCCTGCACCTACACTCCCGCCCCATCCCCCACCTGTGAATAGGACAACGGAACCTCACTGTGCCCTCCTTTCCGGGCAGCTCCTCTAGAATTTACAGGCTGCTGGGGGAGGTCGGAGGGGAAGGAGCGATCACACATTAATAAAGAATTCATGAACTGAACGAGCTTCTTGGATCCTGTGAACAGAGGGGTGGTACAAATACTATCACTACTGCTATGTGCCCAGGAAAAGGAAACGGGAGGGGGGTGTGGCTCCAGTGTGCAGACGGGAGCATCCCCCAGCCTCTAGGCCTTCCCTTATCGCATTAGCCTGTTCTTCCTGACCAGCCCCAGGCTCTGTCCCTGAACCCAAAGTCACCTCCCACCAATAGAGTGGAGAGGGCCTGGACTTTGACGCTTGCCCTGCTCCCCTTGGGGACCCGAGCCCGTTCTCTGACCCCAGCTTAGAGGAACTCAGTGTTGCCAGGCCAGGAAGGGAAACAATGGGCCTTCCGGAGCAGGATGACACCCCCTCCCGCCGCAATTCTGGAGCAGCAGCGTGGGAGGGAAGATGGAGGGGTCCACCCTGGGACCTGTTGGTCCGAAGCGCAGCCTGTCCCCCATGCCGCCCGCGAACCTGAGGTGCTGTGGCACTCCTGGAAGCCTAGTCTGTGGGAAGTGGGACCTCTGTCCGGACATCCCAGTTACACACATACAGGCCACTTGGGTTACAGGTTTAATGAAGTCTAAAAGGCATGCGCGATCATGGTTAGAGATAGGGAGGCCCCGCCAGGCTCTCTCTTTGCACCTCAATGGAAACGATGTGGTGTCCGGGTACCATGGCCAAGCCCAGCACACGGGGTTCCCCAGCAGAGAAGGAATCTGGAAAGGAGGGTCAGAACATCAGGGAGGCAAGCCAGCGTCGGCCCCGCCCCTTTTGAGCCACGACTGCCAGCCTCCCAAAATGAGGGGGCAGCCAGGCTCTAAAGGGGAAATGCCTGAGTGAGGCTCCACCGCATTCCCGGCGGTGCATTCCCCAGCACTGACCCGACGGCTTGAGGAACTCCTGCGCCGAGCCTAGGATAACATTGCAGTCGCGGTCGGTGCAGAGGAAGCAGCCGACCAGCGTCCGTCCATCTGACATACGAATGCGCATGGTCTTGTTGAGCAGCGCCTGCAGCTGCTGCCGGGCGCGCGCAGCCGGCGAGTCCTCGCGCTCTCCGTCTGAGTCCTGCGCGGGCAGGACACGCGCTCAGACCGCGCCGCCGGGGCCGCTGCCCGCCCGCGGAACCACAGCTCCCGACAGCCCGCGGGGCGCTCACGCTAATCCTGGAGGCTGCCGGGAGCTGCAGTCCCCCCCGCCCCATCACCCCCTCCCCCCCATCTTGCTCCCCGACTGCCCCTCAATCTCGGAACCCAAGCCCGCGCTAACCCCAGCGCTGGAACTGCTTTGACGCCGGCTGCAACAGCCATTCTCCTCCCGAAGCAGCATGGTCGGCCCAGCTCCCGCCATTTGTTCCGGGGCCTCCTCCAGGCCCTTCAACTCCCTAAGAACCTTTCGGGTCCGGTGGTCTGAGATCTCGCGAGCTCTGCCGGCACCTTTTCTTTCGCGAGATCACCTCGCCTCTTCGGCTACTGCAGTGATCTCGCGAGCTTCTACTTTCCAGTGCTGTGGCTCACTGAGTTCTATTATGCCGGATGTATTAAGATATCGCGAGAAACTTTACCTCTAATTTTTTTTTTAACATATTTTAAGAACCCTGGAATTTAGCAAGGATTTTTTTTTTTTTTCCAAAATCGCACAATTCCCCCCTTTTTTCTGACTCGCGAGAAAGTCTGTCTTAAATATCCCCTATAGCCCAGGCCACTCCGAATTCTCCCCGGAACTCCTGAGGACATAACTCAAATATTTGAAAGCAGAAATCAAACTACGTTTCCCATGGATCGCCGCTACTCTTTGCCCACCCAGCGTTTGATCTCTGTAGACGGTGGCTGAAAAGGGACAATGGTTTCCATGTCAGCGAATAAACGCTTTGGTCTTAGCTCCAGGATGGGGGAGGCTGTAGTGATGAGCGAGGAAGAAACTTGAAAGGAGCCGGCGACTAATAGAGCAAGAGCCATGCCACGCCGGGGCCTCGTTGCCGGGCCAAACTTTGAGTTTTTCCGGCGTCGGTATTTCACGCCGATTGAGGTGGCTGAACATAACCAACCGGACGACCTCTGGGTGTCTTACCTGGGAAACGTATACAACCTAACGCCGTTGGCACTAGAGCACGTAGGTAAGGGCCACACTGGGGGTCCGCTTCGGGTGTGTTTTGTGGGTGCCTGGTTTTGGGGGCGGCTAGAACTGACGGCGGCTGCCCCTTTCCAGGAGACCTGCTGCTGAAACCCATCTTGGAAGTTGCGGGTCAGGACATCAGCCACTGGTTTGACCCAAAGACCAAGGACGTGAGTTCTGCCTCGTGCTGGGTGTGTGTGTGCGGGTGGGGTGGGAGAGCATTGGAAAATGAGGATGGGGAGGAAAAAGAGGAGCTAGCCAGAGCCCGAGAGGGTGACTGCTCCCATCTCCTCCCCCAAATCCTGCTTCGAAGATCCGAAAGCACATAGATCCGCTGACTGGTGCCCAGAGGTACCGCACCCCCCGGGGCCGCTTTCTGCACGTTCCGCCTCAGCTGCCTCGTTCCGACTGGGCCAACGATTTCGGGAAGCCCTGGTGGCAGGGGTCGCGTTATGAAGTGGGTCGGCTGTCCGCCAAGACTCGGAACATCCGTATCATTAACACACTCACGACGCAAGAGCACACACTGGAGGTGAGAACTGATGCCCCGGGGCAGGTTAGAGGGAACTGGGAATCCCAGCAAATCTCCAAGCAGAGAGATCTTAAGGCCATCAACTCTCCCTAACCCGTGGAAGCTGTATTTTCACCCCCTTTTAGATGCAAGCCAGAAAAGCAGACCACTTAGGTCCCCAGTAGACTCCTTTATAAGGTCAGGGCATCAATTTATGTATCTTAGTGCTGGTGGTCCATGGAAACTCTTACATGCTGTGTTTTGGACAGCAAATGCAATTGGACTCTCAATAGTCTATTGTGGGAATGAAGTTACCAGGCAGTGGCTTGACTTTGACCTGTTAGGCCATCTGTTAGAAGTGGCCGCCACACTGACAGGTCGGTCTTTAGTGCCGTTCATTGCATGCTGGAGCTCCACCTTCATTTCTGGGGCTGTGGAGTATCTGAAACTATCTGCCAAGGGAGGCACTCTGATCCCAGCTCATTTTTGGGGCTCTTGGCCTTTTGCTTGGAATGTGTGTGTGTATGTTCCACCCCGAATTCTGAGAGCGGGATGCTTTTGTGTTCTAGGTGGGGGCCCTAGAATCAATGTGGGAAATCCTACACCGCTACCTCCCCCACAATGCACATGCTGCCAGCTACACATGGAAATACGAAGGGAAGAATTTGAACATGGAATGTACCCTGGAAGAGAACGGGATCCGGGATGAGGAGGAAGAATTTGATATTCTCAATATGGATGATGCACTCCACACACCTGCAATACTGCTCTACTTCAACGATGACCTCACAGAGCTGTAGGAAAGGAGATGTATGCTCATGTAGACTCAAGACACATTTTGAATCTGGCTGTTTCTGTACCTTGTAGGAAAAGAGATGGGGATGGGGTGGGAGAATGCCTGGACCTAGACTTACTTCCTACTCTGGGAATTGACCTGTGGTTCCCATGCCCTTATGAGATATAAAGGTCCAGTTTCACAGGTCCATTATAATTTACTGAGGAAATTAGGGAGAATGTTAGAAGTTAATTTTTTTTAAATGATACGACAAAATATCTTGGACTAAGGAGATGTAGAAGAGGATAGAGTTCAGATAGAACTTTAAAAATATATTTTTATTGATTTCAAAGAAAGGAGAGGGAGAGAGAAACATTAATAATGAGTCATTGATTGGCTGCTTCCTGCATTCCCCCACTGGAGATCAAGGGCACAACCTGGGTATGTGCCCTTGACCAGAACTGAACATAGGACCCTTGGGTCAAAAGGCTACAGCTCTCTTCCCTGAACCAAATCAGCTAGGGCTCAGGTAGAACTTCTTGATAGTAAGAGAAAGAGAAATCCTATACAGGGATGAGGGATGGAACGATTTTTTTTTTTTTCAATGATGGAAATGGGATGGCTGCAGGAAGATGGTATTTACAGAGACAGAAATAGTAAATGTCACCAAAACCGGTTTGGCTCAGTGGTAGAGCGTCAGTCTGCGGACTGAAAGGTCCCAGGTTCGATTCCAGTCAAGGGCATGTACGTTGGTTGCGGGCACATCCCCGGTAGGTGGTGTGCAAGAGGCAGCTGGTCGATGTTTCTCTCTCATCGATGTTTCCAGCTCTCTATCTCTCTTCAATAAAATGTATTTTTTTTAAAAAGTAAATGTCTATCATTGGCCATACAAAACTGGCTAATCTCCCTTCTGAATAGTATTTGCCAGCTGAAACCCAAGGGAAAGAAAGGAAGTGAATGGTTACCAGGTAATTCAGTTTAGATATTATGTGCTTTATACACTGTTTAGTATGACTACCCATTACCACTATTTTACAGATAAATCTTTTGAAGTTTAGCAAGATTTAATAGAACTAAGGCAGACTAGTTAGTGATCCAGGAGGTAAACCTAAGTCTGCCCAAAGTCCATATTCTTTTCCTTGTAAAGGAAATATCTCAATGTTCTAGGCTCATTACGCAATGCCTGTAGGCTTATTGTTCAGTCAGCTGTTTTTTTTCTGCAGCTATTAGCAGAGGTATGCAGAGACAAACAGGAGTTAGTGAGGTTAAGTATCAGCTGAGCAATAGCTATTGAGACTACTTCGTGGTTAATCCCATGGCAAAATTTTCTCCTGCCATTTTCCAGGCAAAGAGGTGGGTATATGCCGGTTCCAGGAAAAACTAGAGTTGGGCCTTTGGAGTGGGCCACTTTGGATGCTGGAGCAAAAGGGAGGCAGATAGCACAGTATGGGCCTGCACCTCTTAGGGAGTGTGAGGGTGCACGGTTGACTTTGCAAGATATTTTTTCTACAATAACAGGCTTGACGGGGATAATGTAAATAGAGGAGCTAATTAAGTCAAAATTCTTGAGGACCAAAAGAGAACAACTAGATTTGGTCCCATTTAACGTTAGCAGGGAAGGAGAATAACAGGTGAATTTCCTGATGGTAACAGGCAAACTATCCCCTTTGTGCATCCTCCTGACATGGGCCCAGAGCAGAAAAAGTGGCCTCTGTGAGACATTGGGTGGGCTGCATAGGAGTTGTGTTGTTTTTTTAAAATATATTTTTATTGACTTTAGAGAGGAAAAGAGAGGGAAAGAAACATCAGTGATGAGTCATTGGCTGCCTCCTACATGCCTCCTTCCTGGGGACTGAGCCCACAACCTGGGCATGTACCCTTGATCAGAATCGAACTCAGGACTCTTCAGTCTGCAGGCTGACCCTCTATCCACTGAGCCAAACAGCTAGGACCATAGGAGTTTTTTGAAGGGCATGGACGAAGGGGAGACGTCTGTATTGGCTTTGGCAGAACCTGAACACAAGGTGAGAATTGAGGGATTCTTTTAGTCCCATGTATTGCAAGAGTCCATGAATTACCAGAATCATTTTGATGTTTAATCAACTCTACAGTTGTTTTGTGTGCATCTTGTTTGTCCAGTTAAATCCTAAACTCTTTGAGAACCATGTGCATCCTCAGGACTAAGCCTATGGGATCTGTGCCTCTTCCAGAGTCTCCTACTTTTCAAGACCTGTTGCCAAACACACATCTCTCTCTCTCCTCACACATCCAATCACTCTCCAAGTAGACTATAACTTCTAAATATCTCTGGAATCCATCTTTTTTCCAAGCTATCATCACCTCTGTGTTAAATTACCGATATAATTGGCTGGCTGGCTGCTAGATTGTATCTCATTAAAGCATTAATCATGTCCCAACTTGTTTCTTGCTGTATTCCAAGTGTTAGGCACACAGTTGCTGCTCAATAAATTTTGATTGAATGAACTCAAATGTTAAGTGAATTCATTTGTTTATATTAACCAATGTATGGGATGTTGTGTCTTAGGAGACAAGGTGAGACCAAGAAATAGGATGTCTGGATCCTGTGCCATAGTCTCTATCCACAGGTCTCTCTCTCCTTGCTCTCCATAGATCCAAGACCAAAAATTATCCCATGAGGTTCTTCCTCTCAAAGATTTTTGGAGCAATCTGTCATTTCCCCATTTGGCCACTAGGTGGCTGCAACTGCCTACAAAGTCAGGGAGGGGACTAGAGGAGGGAAAACACTTTCAAATTCTAGAGGTTAGGATTAAAGATGGCCCCTTTGAAATTTATAGGTGGGAGGGAAGGATCTGAAAAAAAGGAAGAACTACAAGGCCATTATTCTATTAGCAATATGTTTGTTCCTGTTTTTAGTTTTCCCTGCAGGCACCCGCCAGGAAAGGAATGTAGTCTGAGAAAAAACTCAGCCCGGACCTGCCGAGGTACAGGTCCCATTCCTGGCCAGGGGCGTCTTGTCAAGGGCCTGGGCCTGGGTCAGGACATGCAGAAAGCAACACCAGATGTTCCTCTCCCCTCACCGCCGCCCCTTCCCACTCTTTCTAAAGGTCAATGGGAAAGATATCCTGGGGTTGAGAATGAACAAAACAAAAAAAATTTAATTAATGTTTAAAAAATCATGGGAAAAGCAGAAGATCTGATTACAGGTGTGGGTGTGTGTGGGGTGAGGCATGGAGCTACGGAAGGAATAAAGAAGGAATAAAGAAGGAATAAAGGTTTTTAAGATAACAGAGGACATTTATTTATTAATATTGACTGTTTGGGGTAGAGGGCTATAAAGCTTTCCACTGGGCACTACTTTGTTTCCTAAATATCCAAGACTGGATATTTGTATGAAGAATATGTAAATAATGCCTTGGCCTAAAACTTATAAACAGAACATGAGTGTAGGATCTCTTTTGTTCTGGAGGGAAGTGGGGTGGCAGAATATTGAAAGCTGCCTTTTCACAGTAAATCATAGCAGCTTCAAAGGACTCAATTGGCAAATATTCAAATATTTTCCCAAGTCTCGACCCTATATACATATAATACATCACTAGAGGCAATAAAAAGATTTTTGGGTTTGTTTTTTTAAATATATTTTTATTGATTTTGTACAGAGAAGAAGGGAGAGAGAGAGTTAAAAACATCGATGAGAGAGAGTCATCGATCAGCCGCCTCTTGCACACCCCCTACTGGGGATATGCCCGCAACCAAGGTACATGCCCTTGACGGGAATCAAACCTGAGACCTTTCAGTCCACAGACCAACGCTCTACCACTGAGCCAAACCGGTCTTGGTGGTTTTTGGGGTTTTTTAATTGTTGTTTTTTAACGTTCCTTGCAGGAAACTTGCCTGCTCAATGGGATAAAACACATACACACAAAAAAAAAAAAAAAAAAAAAAAAAAAAAAAGAAAGAAATGAAAATTGTTCCTCATAAAGGACCAAATTATGTTATTGAAAAAGTTTCCACCCTCAAGGCAAATCACAGGAGGATTCTTAACCTGGACCTGCAGAAATGGTTTCTAAATATTGTATATGTGGGGGCACATGTGTATTATTTTGAAGAAAGGTGCTATAATTTCCATCAGTGTCTCAAACTGGATCAACCTCCTGCCCCTGAATAGTACACACACACACACACACACACACACACACACACACAAATATATTAAAGACACCTTCCCCATCCCTCCAGCCCTAGCTGGTTTTGCTCAGTGGATAGAGCCAAATGGCACACGTTACCCCCTCTATTTAAAATGTCTGAACTCAGGAGCCAAATAGGTTTAGATAATGTGGTATCCATTGCTATTTGCCCTCTCTCACTATTTGGAGGATCTGAGGAGATCTGAATAATATCATTTGTGCTGGTAAATTCTTCTAATCCTTCTATGGAATAGTAAGGAAGATGAAATATTCCCTTGCACTTAATAAACAGCCTAGAGGGTGGGTATTACCCCATCATAGTATATCAGCTGAGAATGTATTTGGTTTCAAGTAACAGAAGGCTGACTGCTGGGCTTACCTGCAAGGGGTAGTTCTCCTCACACAGAGTGTTTGTGGTACAGGGACTCCACAGACAGTTCATTAATGTCTCAGGAAGCTCCTGCTTTTGTTCTCATGTGTATGGTCTTTGGTGCTATCCTCCTTATAGCCCAGATTTTGGGCAGGAAAGAGGAAAAGAAGAAGAAAGAAAGGGCGATGCCTATATTAAGCAAACAATTTCCCAGGCATCCCTAGCAGACCTTTGACTGACAGGAAATACATTACACAGTAACCCTTAGCTGCAATGGCCTCTGGGAAGGGATTTTATATTGAATCCACAACAAAAGCAGGGGCCACTGCTGCGGAAGGAGAGAACGGATACTGGGAGGAACCAGCGAGGTCTTCCACAAGAAGTGCGAACGTGCTATTCTGTTCACTCATCCACTAACAAAACAGTTATTAAGCACTTGTGCTAGGCACTGTTCCACTTACTGGAAATACAGCAGTGAAAGTGACAAGTCAGTCTCCTGCTTGATTGGGACTTATACTCTGGTGGGGAAACAATAAACAAGTAGACATTTCAGACAGTACTGAAAGCTATATACTATATTTGTATATGTATATACATACATATGTAAACACACACACACAGACACCCACATATGTGTATAAATGCCAAAAGTGCTATACAGACAAAAAACTAGAATCCCATGAGAAGAATTGTGGAACGATCAGAGGCTTGTCTGAGATGATGACAAAGATTGCTCTGTATTACCTGTAGATCTGCATTTACCTGCATTATCACTTAATCCTCACAACAAACTTAAGTCCTATTTTATTGACACTGAAAAAAGAAGGAAATTGAAGCACCGAGAGGTTAAGTAATTTGCCAAAGTTCATACAATTAGTAAGGAGCAGAGATGGGCTTTGAACCAGACAGGCATAGGCCACACACAATTATAATGCACCACCTCCCTGCATTACAAACACAGGATGCTGGTCCAGTAACCTAACCTGCTTAACAAAACCATCTTAAGACTTAATGGCTTAAAACAACCACCATCATTTATTTTGCTAATGAACCTATCATTTGGGCAGGGTTGGATAGCTCATTTCCACTCCAAAAGGTGTCAATTGGGTAGATTGCTGGAAGCTGGAGGATTCACTTCAAAATCTCTCGCTCCCACGGCCAGTTGACATTGCTATGGGTTCTTTTCCATGTGGGCCTCTGTGGGGCAGGGTGGGCTCCCTTAGACCATGGGGGCTGGTTCCCAGAGCAAGTATCCAAGCAAACCAAGAGGAAGCTTGCCTCAAATCCAAGGGAAGAGAACTAGACTTCACTCCTCAGTGGGAAGAGTGTCAAAATTAGTTTGTAATAAGAGCATTTTGGATGTTGAATATTATGATGGCCATTTTTGAAAAATATAATCAACCAGATGCATTGGAGGCAAAGGGAGGGATATCCAATTAGTCTTGGGTGTGGACGGAGAAGAAGGAGGTGGGGATACCTAAGTAGAGCCTTTTTAGAAAACCTAAGTTGGAATCCTGACCCCACCTTCCACTTAATCAATTCATTAATATAAAACTGAGCATCAGTGTCATGCAGTGCTGGAATCTGTGAATACACTAATTAATAAGACAATTTCTGCCCTCAAGAAGCTTATACAGGCAGTCCTCCGGTTACGTCGGGCTTGACGCACATCATTTCATTGTTTCGTTGCCATCTCCCATTTATTTATAAAAGAAAAAGTTCCATCATTTTGATGCATGTACATATGTGCTATGTGTTTTTTATTATTTATTTACCATAAGTAAAGGTCAGGAATTGTTATCTTTCTTTTGATTTTTTTACTGTTTCACTTCATCACTGCTGTGTGTGTGCTCCCTGTGAGTGATGTAGGTGCTTATGTAGGTGGGCTCCGACTCACGGCGGAAATCGAGGCCCGCCCACCGTGCTGCAGGATGGACAGGAGGACTGCCGGGAGTTTAGTGGAGATTCAGAGAAATCTGTGAGCTTCTTGTCATCTTGCTTTCACTTGTACACAACAGCCCAGAAAAGCTCTTAAAGTTCTCCTATTTAAAGTCTGCCAAGGCTTCCTCTTCCTCTTCCTCTTAAAAGGATGTTACGGACACACTGACTGCCATCCACAGTGTGATGATTTGCCTCTTCCAGCTCTTCTTGGTCTTCCTCAATGGCCTTTAAGGTCCAGCTTTCTCACACGCTGTTCCTCTCCAGGCCACTCATCACTGCCCAACTCCTGCTGCTTAAAGTCTTTGCTTAAATGGTACTTTCTCTGAGAAGTCTTTCCTGATCCCTCATTATAACAAATCTTTTACCAGACCCTCTCAGGCTGCCCTAAAACATCATAAGTTACAATTCAAATATTTAGCTTTTTGCTTTTTCTTTTGTATTTTTCCTTTTTTAAAAAAAACAACACACACACACATATTTTTTATTGATTTCAGAGAGGAAGGTAGAAGGAGAAAAAGAATGATGAGAGAGAATCATGGATCAGCTACCTCCTCCACACCCCACACTGAGGATTCAGACCCGACCAGAATTGAATCATGACCTCCTGATTCATAGGTCAACGCTCAACCACTGAGCCACACCAGCTGGGCTTTCCCTTTATTTTATTATTATTTTTCCATCGCCATTTATTCCCCATAAACCCACCTCCACCTCCTCCCCTATCTCCCCCCCCCAACAGTCACCTCACTGTTGTCCGTGTCCATGAATTCTTTCTTTTTTTCCTCAAATATTTATTTTTTTAATATATTTTATTGATTTTTTACAGAGAGGAAGGGAGAGAGATAGAGAGCTAGAAACGATGATGAGAGAGAAACATTGACCAGCTGCCTCCTGCACGCCCCCTACTGGGGATGTGCCTGCAACCAAGGTACATGACCCTGATCGGAATCGAACCTGGGACCTTTCAGTCCGCAGACTGATGCTCTACCACTGAGCCAACCCGGTTTCGGCTCAAATATTTAATTTATTGTTTATTGTCTATCTTCCTTCCTTCTGAGACTTTAAGTTCTAGGAGGGTAGAACTTTTCAAAAAAGGCTCTAGTTATACATCCCTATCCCAGTGCCCAGCCCAGAGCAATTAATCAATATTAATAAAATTAACAAATATAATGTGAATGCTACAAAAGGGCTAAGTATAAAATGCCTCTGAAATCAAATCTGAGGTCCTGGAAGGCAGGCAATGAGAGACTTTAAGGTCAGACCAGGCCAGGGGAAGCTTAGTAAACCAGGTTGTTCTGTGTGTTTTTTAAAATTCACCACTTTATAGTATACAATTCAGAGCCAAGAATTTTACAGAGAATGGCATGGTAATACGTGCATTTTTAAAAAGTGACTTGACTATATAATGTCAAGAGAATGAATGGGGGGGGGAAGAATGTGGAGACAGAGACTAATGCTAGTGCAGCAGTTCAGGAAAGCAATGAAGTAGCTGGAACTAAGTTAGTGGCAGTGGGCTTCAGTGAATATGAACTGAAGTTGAGAAAGAATTATACCACTCAATAATTTACTGGGAGGGAGTGTGGGACATAAAGCGCAGTCAAGGATGACACCCCCGTTTCTGGACAGCATGACTGAGAAGATGATAAATCCACTGATGGAGAAAGGGACTGCCAGAGAGGAATCTGACTAGAGAGGAAGATGATCTATTTTTAGTTAGCTGTAGGAAGTAACTTTGGGCGTGCAAATACAAATTCTAGATCTTATTGGATATATGACACTAGATCCTGAAGAGAGCTCTGGTCTAGAGTTATAAGTATGTAAATTATCAGCAGAATAATTAATGCTCAAGTCAAAGATAAGATCACCGCAAGAATGAAGTGTGATCTGAGTAGAGGGCCTGGGAGGAATAAGATCTTAAAGAAGAGGAGGCCGATACTGGTTTGGCTCAGTGGTAGAGTGTTGGTCTGCAGACTGAAAGGTCCCAGGTTCCATTCTGGTTGAGGCCATGTATCTTGGTTGCGGGCACATCCCCGGAGGGGGGTGTGCAGGAGGCAGCTGGTCGATGTTTCTCTCTCATTGACGTTTCTGGCTCTCTATCTCTCTCCCTTCCTCTCTGTAAAAAATCAATAAAATACATTAAAAAAAGAAGAAGAAGAAAAAGAAGAAGAAGAAGAGGAGGAGGAGAATCAGAAGGAAAAGCCAGTGGGTGAGAAAGACCCAGGAAAATGGTGCCATGGAAGCCAGAGAAGAGGGTATTTGAGCTGACAGAGTGGTAAACAGTGTGAAAAGTTACATAGAGGTCAAATAAGGTAAGGACTTGAGTTTCCATAATTCAGCGAACAGCAAAATGGTGGTGTATTAGAGCTGTAGCTGGATGGACATGAATGGGATATTCCCTGAAGAAATCCCACTGCAGAAGCGAGGGGTTTTCTGGCTCTGGAGCCACGCACAGATCCTTTCCTCCTTTAGTTTCCACATAACAGAAGAACAACGTCACTAAGCACAGGTATAAACTGGGATAGATCACTTAAAAAGCAGCAGCCTCCAGTGTTGTGAAGATTAAAAGAAGATAGGGAAATGCCTGGTCCTTGGAACAGGCACAGGAAAATTTTAGTTTTCTCTTGTTCTCCTGTGCTAGCCGCTAACGAATGCTTTCCTTGGGATATCCCAAGACTTGTCATTATTAGGCATCCAGGTAACATTTGCCGTAATTAGAAAATCAGTAGGCCATATCTGTGATTAACATTTGGTTTTCTGATCTAACAATAGTCTTTGTGGCCCTGCGGGCATAGCTCAGTGGTTACGCTTCAACCTATGAACCAGGAGGTCAAGGATCAGTTACTGGTCAGGGCACAGGCCCCGGTTGTGGGCTCAATCCCCAGCAGGGGGCGTTGCAGGAGGCAGTCGATCGATTCTCTCTCATCATTGATGTTTCTCTCTCTCTACTTTCCTCTCTGAAATCAATAAAAAATATATATATATATATTAATTGTTTGTGCCTTCATTAGGAAAATTATTTGCGTTCAGTAAAATGTGATTTGTTTCATATCATGCTGGAGTTTAGTTTATTTACATAAACTAAAGCAAGGAAAGTGGCTCAACTATTGGAATAAGAGTAACTAAATTCAGCACTTTGCTTCTTCAATTTAAGGTGCTGTCATAACTCTGATCAGAATTCCCTCACCTTACTATTATCTTAAGTGAATCTCTAAGTTGAGAAATGGCTAATAGTAAGTAAACTTGTTTAGAATAATGGCTACCAATTATTGAGTGCCTTATAGTCTTTTATGTAAGTTAGTTCAGGTGTTTTTTAATCTTTGCCCACGGATACTCCCGTTGATTTTTAGAGAGAAAGCAGAGAGAAGTATCGACGTGAGAGAAAGACATCGATTGGCATCCCAACTAGGGCTCAGGCCAGAGAGGGTCTTGCAACTGAGGAATGTGTTCTTGATGGGAATCCAGCCTGGGACCCTTTCGTCCACCGGCCGACGCTCTATCCACTGAGCCAAACTGGGTAGGGCTAAGTCAGTTCAGTCTATCCTCACTACAGCCATGTAAGATCGGCGTTAATATCCTCGTTTTACAGATGAGGGAATAGAGCTTGCCCAGGTTCACTGTTAGTGACAGAACTTAGATTCCAGGTGCTACCAGCCTCCAAAACTAAAACTCTCTAATGGAGTGGGTAACTTCATTATTTGGCTTTGGAATACAATGTAGGAGTTACACAATTTTGGAATATAGTCTAAAAGTTCCTTCTTTGGAGGGCTAGATGGTGAAAGGCCCAAGAGAAAGCAGAAGCTCAGTTGGTTGGGTGTCGTTCAGGACACTAAAGGGTTGCTGGTTTGATTCTGTGTCAGGGCACATACCCAGGTTTCCGGCTCTATCACCAGTGGGGAGTGTGTAGGAGGCAGCCAATCCAATGTGATCCAATGTTTCACTCTTCTCTCTCTCATCTCTCTCTTTCCACCCTCTCTTCCATTCTTTCTTTAAAAATCAATTAAAATTCTTTTAAAAAACAAAACAAAAACCACTGCAGTTCAATCCCTGGTCAGGCACATATCTGGGTTATGGATTCAATCCCAATTGGGGCGCGTATGGGAGGCAGCCGATTGACGTTCCCCCTCCCCACCTTTTCCTCTTTCTCTAAAATTAATTAAAAATACATATCCTTGAGTGAGGATTTTTTAAAAAGTAGCAGTTACAAGGCAATGTCTAAAGGGGAAAATGGCTGGTGTTTGCCAAAAGCAGAAGGAGAGAAAGGTTTCTGGATATGAAGTTGAGAGCAGGACTAAACCAGGTGTCAATTTTCAATGAATGGGTGGAATGCTCAGGAGGTAGCAGATGACAGTGAGAAGGGTATACAGCGAGCCTTTTCACACAAAATGGGGGAATGTGGAAGCAACCCTGGAGAGAAAGAAATTCCTTAGGAACGTGGTCTGTTTCCAGGGTTATTTTCCATATTACTTTAAACTATCTTTTTAGGACTACCCAACTTTATGAACAAATATTTGATATTCACTATCTACATGTGTCAAACACAAGGCCCGCGGGCCAAATCCGTCCCGCCAGGCCTTGCAATGTGGCCCGCACCGCGCTGTCATCACTGCACTCCGCTGCATTTCCATCACAATGACAGTTTATGACTGTTCAGTAAACCATTCGGCCCGCGATTTAGGCTGGATTTTAGATTTTGGCCTCTTCTCTGATTGAGTTCGACACCACTAACATAGTTCTCTTCCTGTATATTTTTAAATTAATTTTCAAAACATTTTTTCTTTTTACTATAGAATATGTGCTCTTCGCAAAAAATTCCAAGTAGAGAAGCATAAAGATGCACAACAAAAATAATTCTTATTCCTATCACTCAGTAGAAACAACTATTAACATTTTTTTAAAATAAATTTTTATTGATTTTTTTTTTTTTTTACAGAGAGGAAGGGAAAGAGATAGAGAGCTAGAAACATTGATGAGAGAGAAACATCGATCAGCTGCCTCCTGCACACCCCACACCGGTGTGCCCACAACCAATGTATATGCCCTTGACCAGAATCCAACCTGGGACCCTTCAGTCCACAGACTGACGCTCTACCACTGAGCCAAACCGGTTTCGGCCAACTATTAACATTTTAACCAAATCTTTTTATTATTTTCCTGCATGGTTGAGATTATACTATATATATAATTTTATATTATTTTATGCAATTAAAATTAAATCAAAAGCATTTGCTCATGCCATTTTACCAACGTGGCAAAGTTTAACAATCAGATCAGTTAATTTAAGTGAAGAAGTTAAATACAGGAGGGGCAGAAGTAGGTTTACAGTGTGAGTATGTGAAGCAGTTTATTCTTATATTACTATTTATTATTATACTAGAGGCCCAGTGCATGAAAATTCATGCATTGGAGGGGGAGGTCCCTCAGCCCTGCCTGCCCCCTCACAGTCCGGAGCCCTCAGGGGTGGGAGGCGATCAGGGGAAGGTGACGCCCCCATCACACCTCTGCTGCTGCCACTGCCAGCAGCACAAGTCTTGGCCGGCCCTGGTTACCTGAGCCTCAGGTGGCCCTAGGTGGCTGGGCAGCCACCAGCCAAGGCTTGCCTGTGCCTTGGGAGTTGGCTGGGCAGCTGCCATCTGAGGCTTGCCCGTGTCTCAGGCTGGCCCTGGGTGGCGAGGGGGCTGAGGGTGGGTCCACCTGCACCGTGCACCAGACGTGCCCCCTCTCCCCTCCCCGGCTAGGTTGAAAGTATGTGGGACTCGGTAGCAGGCTCAGTAGTGGCTGGACCCGCCTGAGAGCAGGTCCCGCTGCACCGCACACCTGCTCCCCCACAAGGCTGAAAGGACTGGGGAACTCCGGCAGGGCAGAGGGGACTGGGTGCCGCCATCTTTGTGATGGCATGACAGTCAATCTGTATATTCCCTCTTTATTAGATAGGATTATTTTCCACATGAACAACTGTAAACTTACTTTTGCCCCACCCTGTATGGGTATTCATTATAGTCCTTTAAAACAAATTTTTTTTTAATTGATTTCAGAGGGGAAAGGGAGGGAGAAAGAAAAACATGATGAGAGAGAATCACTGGTCAGCTGCCTCCTGTATGCCCCTACTGGGGATTGAGCCAGCAACCCAGGCATATGCCCTTGGCTGGAATCGAACCCAGACCCTCCAGTCTGCAGGGTGATGCCCTATCCACTGAGCCAAACCGGTTAGGGCTCATTGTAATCCTTCAACTTTTCTATAGGTTAGAAATATTTTTTAATTAAGAAGTTACAGATGAGAAGGGAACTAACCTCGAAGAAAAAGCAAAAGAATGAGAACACAAAATTTAGGATACTAGCTGGATAGGAGCAGGAAAGGAATGTGGAATATGGAAGATCATCTGAGGCTCTAAAGATCTTACTACTGTTATATTTATTAAACCAGATGATGGGTACATGTGTTCATTTTCATATTCTTTGTGGTTGATCTATGCTATATATATTATTTGAACCTAAGAAAAGGTCCCAAATAGATGAGATTTTTAGTTAAAAACCTCGATAAGCAATATTTTACTTGTTTCTCTTAACTTTCATTGCTATGTAACTTCCTCACCCAAACAAGCTGCTAAATATAATACTTTTTCAGTTTGCAGTTTCTTTTTTTGAGATACAATTCATACACCATAAAATTCACTACTTTAAAGTGTACAATTCAGGAGTTTTTAGTATATTTACAAGGTTGTGTAGCTATCACCAATACTTAATTCTAGAATATTTCATCACTGCAAAAAGAAATCCCATACCCATTAGCAGTCATTCTCCATTCTCCTCTCCCCAGTCCCCTGACAACCAATTATCTATCTATTTTCTATCTCTGTAAATTTATTCTGGACCTTTCATATAAATGGAATCATATAATATGTGTTCTTTTGTGTCTGGCTTCTTTCACTTAGCATGATGTTTGCAAGGTTCATCCATGTTGTAGCATACTAGTACTTCATTCTTTTTATGATTGAATTGTATGGACATACTATATTTTTGTTTATTCCTTAGTTGATGGACATTTGGATGATTATGAATAATGCTCCTATGAAGATTCATAGACAAGTTTTTGAGTATGTTTCAGTTCTCTCAGGACTGAAATGACTGGGTCATATGGAACTCTCTATTTAACTTTTGAGGAACTGTCAGTTGGAACTCTTCTTAGCCTCCATGAAGCATCTAGCATCAATTATTATAACTTTTCTCTGGACTGTCTTCTTGCTTTACCACAATAACACAAGCTGGTGTACCTACCACTCTGACAATTTCCATATTTTTCTTTGGCTTCTCTTCTCTCCCCTCCATTTTTCAAAGTTCCTCCATGGTTCTGGCCTCTACTCATTACTTGAGATACTAGCAATCCTCATCCGTTAAAGAGGTACCAACACCTTCTATAACTTTCTATCATAAACTTACCACTCTAGTCAGATGAGGTCCACATACTACTTGCTAAGTATTTTCTTACTCAACCCAGACTGCCCTCCTCTCTGCTATATAAATCTTATTTATCCATTGGGACCTACTTCAAATACAAGTTCATATGAAAATTCTTCACTTGTTCCTCTTCCCCCTACAAGATTTCTCTTCTCTGCATGCTCAGATTTTACAGCACATAGCAATCATCACTACCACATATTGTTTAACTTTCTGTGTGTTTCTATGTCTGATCTCAAAAAGTGTCTCTCCTCTTTCCACCTAGCTAATCCTTTGGTCACTAAAAAATTATATAGCCCTAACTGGTTTGGCTCCATGGATAGAGTGTCAGCCTAGGAACTGAAGGGTCCCAGGTTGATTCTGACCAACAGCACACGCCTGGGTTGCAGGCTCAATCCCCAGTAGAGGGCATGCAGGAGGCAGCGAAACAATGATTCTCTCTCATCATTGATGTTTTTGTCTCTCTATCCCTTTCCCTTTCTTTCTAAAATCAATTAAAAAAATTTTTTTTAAATAACTTTCTTCTCTACCAATCAGTCATATGGTATTTTAATTCTTTTCATTTTTTGAAGTACAGGAATATAGCAAAAGGCACATAGTGGGACCCACATTGAAAATGACAGGGAGGGAGACAAGCAGCTGGCACACAGGCACAGATAAAGGGCCTAAGGACAGACAGAATAGACAGGAAAAAGAAATATAGAGGAACCTGGAAACATAGAGAGACACAAGAACAGAGCAGATAGAGAAGGATAGCAGAAAAAAAGACAGATTAGCAAGGAAAGAAAGGAGCTGACTGACAGAGAGGCAGGCAAGATCTCCAAGAGGAACAGAAACAGAAAAACAGAAAGGAGTAGAAAGAAAGAAGGAAGAGAAAGAAAAAAACAATAAGAAAGAAGACATGACAATATCTTATACTACCCAGTGCTTCATAATTTAAAAAATGCTATCACGCTGAAACCAGTTTGGCTCAGTGCAGTGTTTCCCAAACTTCTCTCATGATGAGAATCACCTACCTGTCTTAGAGCACTAGTTAAGTATACAATTTTATCTATATGTTCCCAAAAATTCTAGTTTAGCACTTCTTAGTTGGGATTCTGGAATCTGTAGTTTGACAACTCCACCGGGTGATTCTCATCATGAGAGAAGTTTGGGAAACACTAGCTCAGTGGATGGAGCGTTGGCCTGCGGACTGAAAGGTCCCAGGTTAGGGGCATGTACCTTGGTTGCGGGCACATCCCCAGTGGGGGGTGAGCAGGAGGCAGCTGGTCGAAGTTTCTCTCTCATCGATGTTTCTAGCTCTCTATCCCTCTCCCTTCCTCTCTGTAAAAAAAAATCAATAAAATATATTTATTTAAAAAAATAATTAAAAATAAAAAGTGCTATCACATATATTATTGCAGGCAGACAGAGAGAACCCAGCAGACAGATGGGGTGATGGAGGGATAGAGGTCAATCAGGCAGAAGAGAGGGAAGGTAACCAATCAGAAAGAGAGGCTAGAATGGAGCCCAAGACAGATAGTTAAGAGGAGAGACAGAACCAAGAAAAGAGAAGTGAGAGAGGGAAAGACAGGCGAGAGACACAGAGATGGAGGCTGAAATTGTTCAATTCAGGAATACAGGCAGGAAAAAGCAGAAATGAAAGAATAGAGCATTGTTATAAAAGGTTTACCATCACCTTTTTGAAGAGACTTGGGTAGAAGCTATATCTTTGTTTCTCCCAATGAGCTATGACACCTCCAAGATGGCATGTGAGAGGAGGGAGTCAAAGGGAGGATGAAAAGGGAGAAAAGTTTTAGTAAAAAGCAAAGTTTTTTAGACGAGGAGGAGGACAAACTTCTTGGGCAGGCCTAGATCAACAGCCAAAAAGTACTGCTAAAGCTAAAAGGAGCTAGACCATATACCTTTAAAAGAATTACTATAGACATGGAAAGGGGAGCAGGCCTGTATCTATTCTGTGGACATGTAAGCTCAGCTTACAAACTGTACTTATTAAGTTGTACCCACATTTGTATGGTATTTTTCAATACTACCAGTGCTTTTCTCAATTAATATATATACTTCAGTGATGAAAAGACCAGCAGGGGTGGCTGTCACCAAGACAACTTATTATGTAGTGTAGAGCCGGCGATGAGAGAGCAAGCCCTTCCTAAGAGCCCCTCAGGAACTGGTAATAAAAGCACGTAAATAGCAACCAGCCAATAAAAAAGACAAATGCCACCCAGCTGGCGTGGCTCAGGGGTTGAGCATCAACCTATGAACCAGGAGGTTATGGTTTGATTCCTAGTCAGGGCACATGCCCAGGTTGCGGGTTCAGACCCCAGCCAATCGATGATTCTGTCATCATTGATTTTTCTCTCTCTCTCTCTCTCCCTTCCACTCTGAAGTCAATTAGAATACATTTTTAAAAAGATAAGTGTCATAAAGTAGAATAAAAAAGACAAGAGGCAAGAGATGGTAAGCCCAGTGAAATAGGAAGCAGTACTGACAGGCTAACAGAGGAAGAAGCAGTCAGTAGAACTAGGAGAGAAGTAGGAAAGAGTGTAGCAAAAAGCAAGTAGACATATATATGTAGACTCTTTTCTGAAACAATATCTAAGAAATGTGAAGTAGTGAGCATCTCTGAGGGAAGAACTAAAGGTAGGGGGAATAGCAAGAGAGGCTTACTCTTCACAGGACATTTTTAGTGCTTAAAACATTTTATACCATGTGTATGTACTGTCTATTTAAAATAAGAAGAAAAATGCCAAAACTGGTTTGGCTCAGTGGATAGAGCGTCGGCCTGCGGACTGAAGGGTCCCGGGTTCGATTCCGGTCAAGGGCATGTACCTTGGTTGCGGGCACATCCCCAGTAGTGGGTGTGCAGGAGACAGCTGATCGATGATTCTCTCTCATTGATGTTTCTAACTCTCTATCCCTCTCTCTTCCTCTCTGTGAAAAATCAATAAAATATATATTAAAAAAAAAATAAGAAGAAAAAGGAAAGCAAGCAGAGATGTGGACAACAGAGCCAGCAAGGCAGAAAGACAGCAAAATGGCAGGAAGACTTAGGCAGGCTGACTGAGGAACCAGAAAGACAAAAAGAGACAAATGAAATGGAAGTAATCAATGAGAGAAGGCAAGGAATATGGCAAGAAGGACGATAAGACTTTGGAGTAATGGGTTCACTGAGAGGTTTGGGGTAGAAAGCCCATCATCACTGATGGGATGCCGAGATAGAGGAAGCCAAGGGAGAAAAAGCTGATAAGCAGGTAGACGGAAAAGATACAAGCATTGCCCTAGCCAGTTGGGCTCAGTGGATAGAGTGTTGGCCTGTGGACTGAAGGGTCCCAGGTTCAATTCCGATCAAGGGCACATGCCCAGGTTACAGGCCTGATTCCCAGTAGGAGGCATGCAAGAGGCAGCCTATCAATGAACCTCTCCATTGATGTTTCTCTCTCTCTCTCTCTCTCTCTCTCTCTCTCTCTCTCTCTCTCTCTCTCTCTCTCTCTTTCCTTCTCCGTTCCTCTCTGAAATCAATTAAAATCTATTAACAACAACAACAAAAAGAGATACAAACATTAAACAGTGGGACAGCAGCAAGCAAGTAGGCAAGAAGACAGACATAAAGGGAGGCAAAAAAAAAAAAAAAATCATGAACTTAACAGGCATAAATAAAAGGAGGAACAAGTAGAAGGGTAAGATTGAGACAAACCAATACAGGGAACCATGGCAAGGCCTGGAAGGTAGACAAACCAAGACTAAAAAAGTGATAGAGACAGGCAGGCGGGGAGACAGATGGCTAAAGAGAAAGTGGTGGGCAAACAGCCAGAGAAGCAAACAGACAACCAGGGAGAGAAATAGGCTGGCAGCCAGTCAGGGAGGAGCAGATCGGCAGGCAGGCAGACAGACACCATAATAGGAGTAAGCAGGTAGAGAAACAGGCGGAAACAAGGACAGAAGAAGAAAAATCAAGAGAGTCAGTAGGGAGAGAAGAGAGCAGGAGAAGCAGGCAGGAAGAGGGGGAGATGGAGAAGAGGAAGAATCAGGCAAATTAACAGATCTATATGCACAGCACACTCGTGAGAATGATGAATGTTTGTACAGGGACACACACAGCCGCCTTTAGCCACCCCACCTGCAGCTCATGACACATGTGGCCTGATCCCCCGCAGAAAGAGGCGCTCAGCACGGAGGGAGAGGGCACAGAGGCAGAGACTGTGGTGCACATGATGTGTAGGGCTGTCAACAGACACATGAGGACACTCTTCCCAGGCTCACGCAGAGGAGCCAGAAAGAGGGGGGGAGTCAGGCAGACATAAGGAAGAGGCACATGCAGTCAGATCCTGGAAGACAGAAGTAAACAGAACGAAGACAGACATGGATAACTGTTCAGAGGTATAGAACCTGAGGGTCAAAGGGATGAGTGAAAAATAAAGACACATCCCGAGAAGCCCATATTCAGAAAAAAAGGGAATACTCAGACAGTCTAGGGGGAAGAGAGACTAAGAGGACATAATACAATCGAATGAAAGAGGGATAAGAGTTAGACTCACAGGAATGATACGGGAGCAGAGGCAAGATAATCCCAAAGGCCAGCTTAAGAAAAAGATGGAAATCAATGCTCAATAAAGTACATTAGTGTGTGTGTATGGGGGAGGGGGGAGCGTGATACATCAATAAAGAACATTTTAGCCTCTTGAGCAAAAATCTGCAGTGTTCCTTGTCACTGATACTTTGTGGTTGCTGCCTACTACCCCTCTCTCTAAAAGTGCTCCTGAATACTGCAGAGTTGCTGTGTCACTGGCACCCATATTTAAGATCCAGGGAAATAACCCAGAAGAGAAATGGTTCCATAGACATAGGATGGGAAGCAAAGGGCAAAATGAGGTGAAAAGAATAAGAAGGAACTAGAGTAAGAAAAGGATGACAAGAACAAAAAAGCTAGAACCGAGCTGTTTGCCCTTGCTTTGCTCAACTGGCAAATTTTATTTTACGACTTCTCCGATCAAGCCTCTGGATGAGAAAGCTACTTTTGACTCCTTTTCAATCTTCCATTTGATTCCTGATGCCATTTTAAAGATAAACACTGGGTACAGTTAAAAATCAAGGGTCAGAATCAGATGAAAATGGGAGTATAATCCCCTACCTCTTTTTTTTCTCAGTTCCAGCTACTTTTCTCTGTCATGGTTACGTTAGTTTTCTTTCACTTTATCAGTGTTGAGATCATGGAAGAAAGGAAATATACTGAAAAAGGAGAAAAGAGAAAATCATTTCACAATCTTCAGACCTGATTATTTCCCCTTTATTCTAAAAAAAAAAATCCGTTCAATTTGCCCCTAAATTAATTTCCTAAGTCAGATGAATATTATACTCGGGGAAGGGAAGGGCAAGGTAACGGAGAAGAGTGAAGGTAAAATATACAACAATATTAATCACTGAAAAGGCTGGGCAAAGGGGAGAATCAAACATGGACTCCTTTAAAAAAAAAAAAACAACACCTCAATCATTGTATCTATTCATATCTCTTCTCCCAAAAGTCACAAGGATTTCTACCACTTTTTAAAAGAAAAGAAAAATCCAGTATCCCTTCTCACTTAAAAGGTATGTGCACGATTAAACGCGTTTTGACTCCAATGAGGTATGTAGAAACAGTTAAATATAAACATATATTTCATCTTTTTTCCTTTTCAATGCCTGAAGGGAAAAAAAAAAAAAAACCTTCACATCAAACCACTCCCTTCTGAAGTATTCAGGGAAGAAAAAAAAAGCGCTTTTCTTTAGAGAAGGGAGGTGGGGAGGAAGAGACTAGTAAAGAAAAGAAGAAAAAAAATTTAAATGTAGTTGGACTAGTATCTAACTAGTTAACCTTTAACAATTTATGCTGATGTCAGACTGAGCATGAGTACTGATTAATGCCCCCCCTCGAATATTTTTATGAGGGGGAGTTAGTCACAGCAGCCATTTTTGTTTTATGCAGAAATCCTTCATGCCCCCCCCCTCCCTGCGCGCACACACTCCCTCACACACACACTCAGTACACAGGAAAATATCTCTATTAATCTGTGCCCTAATCAGTTATGAAAAAAGGGAGAAATCTGCGGGTTTCTGGGTAGAAGCTGGGAGATGGGGGTGTAGCAGGGAGGAGAAGGGGGCAGGGGTGAAAATGAAATATTAAGCCAGCCATCTTGTTTGAAAAGGGGATTTTCCCCCCTCTCCCTTTCTTCGTGGAGGGGGTGGCGGTGCTGCAGGGGGGGCTGTTTTAAAAATAATTTCAAGGCGGCCATCTTAGTGCCTCAGCTCTGAGAAATATTTCTGAGCGCCCCCCTCAGAATTTAAATATATTGAAAGTCACGGAGAGGGGGGCAGAGAGAAGTCGAAAACTTTTATATATATATTTATATATTTTTAAAATCCTCCTTTCTTGTTCTCTTGGAAGGCGAGAAGAAAAAAGTCTCTCCTCAATTTTTTTTTTTTCCAAGAGACAATTTCGGGGCGGCTTGGCCCCCCTCCTCAGACGGCGGCCCCGAGGGTGGGGGTTTCGGCGGGGGGCGACCCGGGGGTTTGGGGGGCTGGGGGCGGCTGAGGAGGAGGAGGAGGAGGAGGCCGCCGCCGAGCAGGAGGAGGAGGAGGAGGAGGAGGAGGAGGTGGTGGTGGTAGCGGTGGGGGAGGCGGGCGGGCGGTGGGTGGGGGGGTGGTGGGGGGGCCAGAGCCACAGGATGGCTTCCCCTCTGAGGGACGAGGAGGAGGAGGAGGAGGAGATGGTGGTGTCGGAGGAGGAAGAAGAGGAGGAAGATGAGGGTGACGAAGAGGAGGAGGAGGTGGAGGCGGCCGACGAAGACTACGAGGACGACGACGAGGGAATCCTCGGGCGCGGGCCGGGCCACGACCGGGGCCGCGACCGCGACCGCCACAGCCCCCCCGGCTGCCACCTCTTCCCGCCGCCGCCGCCGCCGCCCCCGCCGCCCCCGCCGCCAGGTAAGCGGCCGCCGACTCACCCCGCCCCGGCCCGAGGGAGCCGCCGCGCGGGGCCGGGCTGGGGCGACGCACCCGCCGCGCGGCCGACCCGAGGCGAATCCGGGGCGCGGGGCGGCGGTCCGGGCGGTCCGGGCGGCGGCGGCCGCGGGGCCAGGCCTCCTCCCTCCGCGCCCCCTCCCCCTCCCGCCGCCCGGGAGCGCTGGGCGCGAGCTGCGCGCGCGGCCCGGGCCGCTCGGTCGCGGCTTTCGGGGAGGAGGCGGAGGAGGTTTTTTTCCCCTCGGCGGGGAGGGGGCAGGCAGGAAACGGCCGCGGCGAAGCCAGGGCCCCCTCCCTGGCCGCGCGCGGGGCCGCGGAGACCCCGGCGGCCGGGCGTGGGGGAGGGGCGTGGGGAGGGGCGGCCGCGCGGGCGCCCCGCGGGCTCCGGCCCGGGTGGGGGAGGGCTGAGGTGAAGTGGGGTTCCCGCGTGTGGGGCGGCCCGCGGCCCTCACCCTCTCCCCTCAGGAGCCGGGAAGGCGGCCGGGGGGGGGGGGGCGGTGTCCGTCGGGACCTCGGGCTCCGCCACCTCAGGGCGGGCGGGGGGGGGGGGCGCGTGTCTGTGGGCCGCGGGGGACCGGGCAGGTGGCGGCCACACTCCCCGCAGCCACTTCCTGGAGCCGCAGCTCGTCCCGGGGAGACCAGGCACTCAGAATAGGGGCGGGGGGCCGGGGTCTGGGAGTGCAGATGCCCCGAATTCCATCCCCTCCGCTCAGGGCTCTTTTGTGTCAAGTGCGCAGCCCCCCGCCCCCCCGCCCCCCCGCCCCCCTGACCCTGTCAGTCTGCGGTGGCCGCGCTGCCCAGCCATGACTCTCACGTGGCTGCCACTCACTGTCACTCTCGCTGAAACCACCCACACCCTGACCGGGTTGGGGGTGTGACCTGCCCACCCCTCGGCTCGGCGGCCCGGCCCGGCCGTCACTCAGCACCCCCCCCCCCCCCCCCATGACAGGCCACCGGCGCTCCGGGCAGCTCCTCCGGCTGCGGAGGGAGAGGCCGCAGCTCGCACCCGGGGCCCAGCCACCGCCCCCCCTCAGCCCGCTCCCCCGGGGGGTGACTTCTAGGCGAGCACCTTTAGGGGGTCCACACCCTCTGCTGGGGGAACGAAAGGGGGTGTCCACACCTAGCACCAATGCACCAAACTTCAAAACACCCAACATCACGCTCTTTGTGAAACTGTCACATCGATCCGTGTGGCGCCTGTGGCGGAGCTCCCTGGGGGAGGGGAGGGGAGGGGAGGGGGCTTCTGTGAGGGCAGGAGGCTGCCTGTCCGGTGGGACAGGATAAAGCCCTTTCCGCCACCGCCAGGCTTCTCTGGAAAAGGGAAAAGTTTTTACAAAGTTACCCAGGGAGCCCCTTGGTTTGCTGGAGGGAAAGGGAATAAAGAACTCTGGGGAGGGAAGGGGCCCCCCCAGCAGCCCCAGGGGCCAAGAAAAGGGGGAAAGAGGACGTCAGGTAACGATGGGGGACTGGCAGCTGTCACCTATTTGCATTTCGGACTTGGAGTGTGGTACTGGGGGTTTTTGACCGCGGGTTTAGGTGTGTGAGAGGAGCAGGAGAGAACCTGAGGTTGCGATGGGTCTTTGTGTCAGCGCTCCCTCCCCTCCCCTCTCTGCTTTCTGAATAGAACAGAAGAGACGTCAGATGTTTTTTAAAATTCTTTATTTGAATTGAAAATCCACCTCCTCTTGTCTCCCAGGGCAATTTTCTCTCCCTTTCAGCCCTCCTCGTCACATCGGTGACCCGAGGTGACTTTCTGGGGTAAAACTTTGGGGAAATATTTTTAGTCTGCTCCTTCTTTCTGCCTTTCTGAGTGTGGGCACATCACCCTCCTCCGAGGAAGTGTGCTCGGGCCGCCCTCCCTCGTCCTTTTCTCTGCGCGTCTTAGAGGTTTCTATTGTTTTTCGTTCTGACTGCTTTGATTCTCACCATTTTGTCTTACATTTTTACCCAGGACCAATGTTATCCCTTCCCCCCTCTCCAGCCTCCTTACATTGTTAAGCGTTTAAAATAATAGCACTCGCATTGGTGGGGGAAGGGAGCAGGAAGCCCAAAACTCATTTCTTCTCTCCCTCCCCCTTCTGGCAAGTCTGGAGAAATAATATAACATAATATATAGATGCGATTCCTCGGGGTGGGGGTGGGGAAGGCTTGTGGGTGGTGCGGAAAATTCTGGTAGTTTCTTTGCAAAAGGTCTGAAGATACAAACCCACCCCCTGCGTGCAATACGCATGTGCAGCAGACCTATTATGGTGGTTCGTGGTGGGGGAGGGAAGGGAATTTGAGAAAAAAATAAATATATGTGTGAGAGATTGATGGTGAGATTAGGAGAGGGGCGGGCGAGAGGCGAGGCTTGCGGCGAGGCTCCGCCCGCTCCCTCCGCCGCCGCCGGGCCCCGCCCGCCCTCCTCCCCTCCTCCCGCCGTCTTCCCGCGATCCGAGCCGGGGCCGGGGCCGTGGAGAGTCTGGGCTCCGGGCCAGCATTGAGTGGCTGGTGAGACAGAGGTTGGGATTTAGATCTGCCTTATTGCCCTCCCTTTCCTTTCCTAGCCATACCACCTAGCCTCTCCCCACCGCCGCCTTCTTCCGAAGCCCGGAAGCCTGCTGGGCTGGGGATTGGCCGTGACTGGCGGCGAGGTCCCAGGGCGCGTGCCCCACCCCCCGCTGGTGGTGACCCGGGCGGCTTCCCTGAGCCTTAGCCAGTTGGCCTGCTTTTGCCACTCGCCCGGCGGCAGCCCCGTTTCCATGTTCATATTAATCTCAGTCCCTGGGGTTAGGGAGCGCTGACTGCTGAGGCATAGCGACTTACTGACTTCCTATTTCCTATTACAGTTTTCACTCTGCCCCCCACCCCCCAATCCCCGGAGGGCGGGGAGCTTTCTGCAGGAACTCTCCCTCCCCTCCCCAGCCCCCCTAATTCCTAGAATGTCTTCCTGCAGGAGAGGACACAGAATCCAGGAGTTAGGAAGAACAGCATTGAAGGGATTCTGAGGCAATGGAAATAGGCCTCCAGTGTTAATTGTGGCTAATTTTCCCTTGGCTGCTGTGGGAGGAAGGATTGTGTGTCCTGGAGCAAGGGGCTGGGCCAAGCGCTGCTTGTCTCCAGCACAGCCACCTCTGCCTGACAAGACAGGTCTGGCTGGTTAGTCTAATGCTTGCTGTGGGAGCGAAGCCAATCAGGGCTTCATGTCTGTGTAGCATCAGTGCCTTCCTCTGCACGGAGTAACTCTGTCTCCTAAGCCTCCACAGACTAGCAGGGGGAAAATCAGGGAAGAACCAGCCCCTGCCTCTCTGACAGACATGTGGAGAGAAAGTTAGGGAACCTAGTAGCCCTGCTGAAAGCAGGTACAGGCTATTCTCCATGTGTGCTTGTAAGTATGAGTGTATGCTTGTGCATATGATAATATAATTGCAGGGTGTGTCTCTGTTATCTTTGCCTGGGCCTCCCATACTGTTTATTTATGAATGGTCAGGATGTCTGGAACTAAATTTGGAAATGAAGGGTGAGACCAAGGGACAAAGAATAGGGCCCTAGAGTTCCCAAAGGGATCAGGAATATAGAAATAGATTTGAAGGCAGATTCCAGGCTGCTTAGGAGGAGGAGGAGGAGGAATTCTATATAATAAAAGCCTAATATGCTAAGAGTCCAGTCATCCAGTTAGCCGTTCAACCAATCAGAGCATAATGTGCTAATGATATCCTAAGGATGCTCAACCTCTCACTATAACATGTACTGACCACCAGGGGATTAGCTTGCTGCTGCTGTCCCGCCAATCGGGACTGAGCAAGAGGGGCCGGACACGCTCTGGAACCTACCCACGGTCCCTCCCCGTCTGGCCAACTTCCTGTGTCCCTCCCTGACCCTGAGGCCTTGATCGTGCATAGTGGGGTCCCTGGGCCTGGCCTGTACCCTCCTGCAATCTGGGACCCCTCAGGGGATGTCAGAGAGCCGGTTTTGGCCCCATCCTACAGGCCAGGCTGAGGGACCCCTCTGGTGCACAAATTCATGCACCGGGCCTCTAGTCTATATGCATATAAAAGACTAATATGAAAAAAAAAAAAAAAAAAGACTAATATGCAAAGTGTCCCCTTGGGAGTTTGGCCAGAAGACTGGGAGTTCGATCACTATGATGTGCACTGACCACCTGGGGGAGGTGCAGAACGAAGGAAGGTTCTGACTGGCAGCTAGGAAGGGAGGCCCCAGCCAGCAGCCAGAAGGAAAGCCCTGGCCAGCAGCTGGAAGGCCCCAATCGGCTCTGATCGCTGGCCAGGCCTGCGGACCTTACCCGTGCATAAATTTCATGCACCGGGCCTCTAGTATTTAGATAATTATGGACACTTTCTACTGTAGGGTTTGGGTGTGATGAAGGAGCCAGAAACTGTGAACCTGTGAGCCAGAAGTGAAAGTGACCAGCTGATAATGTCTTTTCCTCCAGGCTGTGTTGGGGTGACGGGAGGCTGGGTGATCATCTGCAGGAATATAGAGGCCTCCCTCTTCACAAAAAGGATGTGAAGGGCCCCGGGGTGTTAGAGTGAGAACCCAGGTGTCCACCTTTGGCTCTCCCTTCGCAGCATCTGGCTTCGGGAGCTGCCAGCTTGTGTCTCCCCACTCCAAGTGCTGGGGTCGGGCCAGGCCAGCAGCTGGGCATGGCTTCCCCAGTTCCCGGGCAGGACGCCAGCTGGCGAAGAGAGGTTCTGGAAGGCAGGAGGAGCCCTGGCGGCGACTGAAAGGACCTGCCACAGTCGGAGCCCATGACCTAGAGCCTGGTCCCTTGTTAGTAGGAGGGGAGAGAAGGGAGTGGTTTGGCTGCTCTTTTCTTCTGACCCTTGACTTCCCTCCAGAGTACTCAAAAGACTGTTTGCATCCAGTGAAAACAGTCAAGGTTTGGAGGAGTTAACGCTGGGGTTCCTAAAAAGTGAGAAGTAGGAACTAAGGAAGGAAGGGTGAGGTCAAGGGGCTGTCTAGACTGGGAGCCCAGAAGCTTAGGTTTTCTGTTACTCTCTGCTCCAAAGGGAAGGATGACATTCGACTGCTGCCTTCGGCATTGGGTGTGAAGAAGAGAAAACGGGGACCCAAGAAACAGAAGGAGAACAAGCCAGGAAAACCCCGAAAACGCAAGAAGCTTGTAAGTGTTAAAGATTTCTGTCTCTGCAATAAGGTTCAGGAGACCCATTCCCAGAGACCTAAATTGTTTCTGGTCCTGCTTCCCCCCCACCCACACACACACACCATCAACCCTACACACACACACACACACACACACCATCAACCCTACACACACACCATCAACACCCCCACACACACACACACACCATCAACCCTACACACACACCATCAACCCTACACACACACCATCAACACCCCCCCCACACACACACACACACCATCAACTATACACACACACACACCAACACCCCCCCCCACACACACCATCAACCCTACACACACACCATCAACACCCCTCCACACACACACCATCAACCCTACACACACACACACACACACACACCATCAACCCTACACACACACCATCAACACCCCTCCACACACACACCCCCACACACACACACCATCAACACCCCCCACACACACACACACCATCAACCCTACACACACACACACCATCAACACCCCCCCACACACACACCATCAACACCCTCCACACACACACCATCAACACCCCCCACACATACACACACACCATCAACCCTACACACACACACACACCATCAACACCCCCCCACACACACACACACACCATCAACCCTACACACACACATACCATCAACACCTCCCGCACACACCATCAACACCCCCACACACACACCATCAACACCCCCACACACACATACACACACCATCAACCCTACACACACACACACCATCAACACCCCCCCCACACACATACACTATCAACCCTACACACACACACACACACACACACCATCAACACCCCCCCACACACACACACCAACACCCCCCCACACACACACACCATCAACCCTATACACACATATACACACCATCAACACCCCCCCACACACACACACCATCAACACCCCCCCACACACACACCATCAACCCTACACACACACATACCATCAACACCTCCCGCACACACCATCAACACCCCCACACACACACCATCAACACCCCACACACACACACACACACCATCAACCCTACACACACACACACCATCAACACCCCCCCACACACATACACTATCAACCCTACACACACACACACACACACACACCATCAACCCTACACACACACCATCAACACCCCTCCACACACACACCATCAACACCCCCACACACACACACCATCAACACCCCCCCCACACACACACCATCAACCCTACACACACACACACCATCAACACCCCCCCACACACACACCATCAACACCCTCCACACACACACCATCAACACCCCCCCACACACACACACACACCATCAACCCTACACACACACACACACCATCAACACCCCCCCACACACACACACACACCATCAACCCTACACACACACATACCATCACACCTACCTCCTCCCGCACACACCATCAAACACACCACACACACCACCACACACACACCCCCACACACACATACACACACCATCAACCCTACACACACACACCATCAACACCCCCCCCCACACATACACTATCAACCCTACACACACACACACACACACACACCATCAACACCCCCCCACACACACACACCAACACCCCCCCACACACACACACCATCAACCCTATACACACATATACACACCATCAACACCCCCCCCACACACACACCATCAACACCCCCCCACACACACACCATCAACCCTACACACACACCATCAACACCCCCCACACACACACCATCAACACCCCCCCACACACACACACACACCACCAACCCCCCGCATCTCTTGCTGGCCTGTATCTCGTGTGTCTGGGACCCTAACTTCACTTACTACAACAGTGAAGAGCCTAGCTTTCTATGTAACTTGCCTTAGCAACAGAGAGCAGCAGTTGAAAGCATAGGCTCAGGACGTAGACTGCATGAATTTGTCCTCTGGACAATTTATTCAGCTCTCTGTGCCTCAGTTTCCTCATCTGCAGAAACTCACAAACACAAACGTGGATAAAAATAGGTTAGTTACTATCTCAGGATTGTTGTGAAGATTAAAAGAGACAATATGTGTTATGGGCTAAGAACGGTTCCTAGCACGTGGTAGGGCTGAAGGACTGTTGTTTTTATTTCTCTCCCTTAGGACAGCGAAGAGGAATTTGGCTCTGAGCGAGATGAGTACCGGGAGAAGTCGGAGAGCGGAGGGAGCGAATGTGGAACTGGACCCGGTCGGAAGCGGAGACGGAAGCACCGAGAAAAAAAGGAGAAGAAGACAAAGCGGCGGAAAAAAGGGGAGGGAGAGGGGGGGCAAAAGGTGAGTAGAATTAGGGAGCGAGGGGGGGAAATTAGTAAAGACAGATGTGAGGAGGGAGAACCCCAAAGGGGGCTTTTGCTACATGGAGAGGCGATAATGGGGGAGAAGAGGGGGCTGGGCTGGAGAATGGAACATGAAGCAGGAGACCCAGGGAAGCTGGTGGAGGGAGGGCCCACCAGCTTCCCAGGCCCGGATGGGGCCTGGAGGAGCACGCCCCGCCTCACTGCAGCCTGCTGTCTCCCAGCCGGTGGAGCAGAAGTCATCAGCCACTCTGCTCCTCACCTGGGGCCTGGAGGACGTGGAGCACGTGTTCTCGGAGGAGGATTACCACACACTGACCAACTACAAAGCCTTCAGCCAGTTCATGAGGTGCGCTGGGCCTGGGGAGTCCTCGGGAACAGATCTTCTTATTTTGGGGAGGCCCTGGCCCCTCTGAAACTGATCTCCAGAGAAATTCACAGCACGTACACAAAATTCCAGTGTAATTTTAGGGAATCCCTAGACTTCTAAGGATCCAACGACCACAGTCTGGAACCCTTCACAGGTGGGGGAGGGTCCCAGTTCCAGCACCAGGTTAGAAAATGCTCTAGTGACAAAACATAGAGAGGGGCTGGCACTCCTTCTTGCTCCAAGAGTTCCAGCTTCTCCTGTATGACTTCGCTCTAGACGGCAGCTGAGAGATAGCAACTGCATGCCTCAATTTTCTTTGCTCCGTTATCCGGTCCTCTTCCCCTACCTTGGGCCCTGGTAATAATGAAGGGTGCATTGCAGGCAGCAGCACCTGAGCTTCTATGGCTCCCAAGTAGAGTATAGCAGAGATCCTTTTAGGGCGCAGGCACTGTGACATAGCAGGTCAGTACTCTGGAGGCAGCCTACGGAGGTTCAGGTCCTGGTGTTGTGGGCAAGTTACTTCACATCAGTAAAGTAGGGATGTGATAATATGTAACTCATAGGGGTCTTGTCAGGATTTGATGGGATGATGATTGGAGAGCTCAGTACAGTCGGTGCCTGGCTCCCAGGGAGCATTCAGTACCTGGTAGCCGTTATTAAGTACTATTGTCTCACCTCACTGCTAAAGAATATTAAATCAATTGAAAGGATATTAAAGTCATCCAGATCCCCAAAAGAGCATGGCCCATCAGACTCCATCAGATGGCATCCTTCATCAGGGCTCATGGAACTTGTTAGAACACTCAGAGAATCATGGCAACTCAGAGTATTATTGTGAGGATAAAGTAAGGTGTAATGGCCACAGCCGATTTGGCTCAGTGGATAGAGTGTTGGCCTGCAGACTGAAGGTCCCAGGTTCGATTCTGGTCAAGGGCACATACCTCACTTCCAGGCTTGATCCCAGTCCCTGATTGGGGTGCATGCGGGAGGCAAATGGTCGGTGTGTGTCTCTCTCACATCAATGTTTCTCTCTCTGACTCCTCCCTCCCTTTCACTCTTTAAAATAATCAATGGAAAAATGTCCTCAGTGAGGATTAACAACAACAACAAAAAAAGGTGTATTATATATTTAAGTATTTTATGAACTGTAAAATGTTCAAAAGTAAAGCACTTTTATTGATGTCACTTTTAACCTTTTTATCTTCTGTGCATTTAAATGTTTTTTCTATTTTTAAAAAATTTTGTTTTATTTAACCATTTTTTTTTAAACTTTTTATTTTCAAATTGATGTTATTCTTTTAATTTTTTAAAATTTATATTTTCATTGATTTCAGAGAGTAAGGGAGAGGGAGAGAAAGATAGAAACATCGATTATGAGAGATAATCATTGACCGACTGCCTCCTGCATGCTCCCCGCTGGGGATGGAGCCCCACAACTCGCGCATGTGCCCTTGACCAAAATGGAGCCTGGGACCCTTCAGTCCACAAGCCAATGCTTTATCTACTGAGCCAAAGCAGCTAGGGCAAATTGCTATTATTCTTAATAGGACATACTGCCGCCACTCAGGAATCCTAGCTTGTACATAGACTTAGTTGATAAGGGGAAATGGCAGTGTTCCCAGAACATCTGTAAAAGATCTGAGTCTTCTGCTTCTATGTTTACAGGCCCCTAATTGCTAAGAAGAATCCTAAGATCCCAATGTCTAAGATGATGACCATCCTGGGGGCCAAGTGGAGAGAGTTCAGTGCCAATAACCCCTTCAAGGGGTCAGCAGCAGCCGTGGCGGCGGCAGCGGCGGCAGCGGCGGCAGCTGTAGCTGAGCAGGTGTCAGCTGCCGTCTCATCGGCCACGCCCATAGCACCTTCCGGATCCCCTGCCCTTCCACTCCCACCTGCTGCTGATATCCAACCCCCACCCATCCGAAGAGCCAAAACCAAAGAGGGCAAAGGTGAGAAACCCTCTTTGAACAACTGTCACCCCACCCTCCAAACCACATGTTCTCAAATTATAGTCTAGAACTCTCTTATCCTCTCAGTCCTGATTGTTGCGGGATAAGTGTTTTCCAAGAAGCTTTCTCAGTGAAATCACAGAAAGGATCTCTGTGGCCTCTGTTATCCCAGGATGTCATGACCTCTGGTTTTTCTCCCTCGTGCCACTCCTCATTCAGGTCCGGGCCATAAGAGGCGGAGTAAGAGCCCCCGAGTGCCTGACGGACGCAAGAAGCTTCGGGGAAAGAAGATGACGCCACTCAAAATCAGGCTAGGGCTTCTGGGCGGCAAGAGGAAGAAAGGCTCCGTGAGTGGCCCTTCCTTGTTCGCTATCCACTTTCAGGGAGTCAAGGTTTTGGGGGGGCGGGGCGGGTGTCCAGACAGAGGGTCTTTGAGGGAAGCTGGAGTGGGAGCCAGAGGCCTGGGGAGGGAGTGAAATCAAGTCCACCTCTCTGACCGCCACGGGGCTGTGGGCAGTATGTTTTTCAGAATGACGAGGGCCCCGAACCAGAGGCTGAGGAGTCAGACCTGGACAGTGGCAGTGTCCACAGTGCCTCAGGCCGTCCTGATGGCCCTGTCCGCACCAAGAAACTAAAGAGAGGCCGGCCAGGAAGAAAGAAGAAGAAGGGTACGGGCTGTCAGCTGTGTGTGCTTTCCTTTCACTCCTTCTTTGTCTTTCTTAGTTTCAGTTTTGACTTCTTTATTCAAACCCTTCTCTGTCTCCCTCTCTCCCTTTCTCCCTCTTTCCTTCCCTCTTAATCCCCCAATCCCCCCCTCCCCCCACCCTGCTCCCCAACCCCTCTTTCTTTCTCTCTGTTCCTTGGCCTCCACCGGGGTGTATGACAGTCCTGGGCTGTCCTGCAGTGGCCGGGGAGGAGGAGGTTGATGGCTACGAGACGGATCACCAGGATTACTGTGAGGTGTGCCAGCAGGGTGGGGAAATTATTCTGTGCGACACCTGCCCTCGTGCCTACCACCTCGTCTGCCTTGATCCTGAGCTTGACCGGGCTCCTGAGGGCAAATGGAGCTGCCCCCACTGTGTGAGTACCTGGTGTCGGCATCTCAGGGACCCACCTGTCTTTTCCTCCTTGGTTTCAATTGTCCCCTTCTTATGCCCAGATGCCTGGGCTTCTCAGTAACACGTTTAAGTGACCGAGATTCTAGTTTGTTTCTCTCCCCATCCCTTTGCTCCCCAAATCAACATTTATAGAAACGTAGACATCCTGTTTTTTTGTTCCCACCAGTCTTCCAGGCACTTCTAGGGTGTGGGTGTCCTGTCTTTGCTTCTATCTTCCAATCTCACTCCTGTTTCCTTTCTTCTGTCTGTCTCTGTGTCTTTCCTTGGCCTCCCAGGAGAAGGAGGGGGTACAGTGGGAGGCCAAGGACGAGGAGGAGGAATATGAAGAGGAGGGAGAGGAAGAAGGGGAGAAGGAAGAAGAAGACGATCACATGGAATACTGCCGTGTGTGCAAGGATGGTGGGGAGCTCTTGTGCTGTGACGCTTGCATCTCCTCCTACCACATTCATTGTCTAAACCCACCCCTGCCTGACATCCCCAACGGTGAATGGCTGTGTCCCCGATGCACAGTGAGTGTACCCATCTCTCAGCGTTTACTGTCAGCCCCGGGACCCAAACGTTTAGCTCTTTCTCTGGCTCTCCCCCACACTCAGCCCTAGATTCCTTGTGGGATCCCTCTCCTATTCTAACGATGGGCTCTTTCTGCCTTGTTCTTTCCGCCTCGTGTGTGTCCATCCTGAAGTGCCCCATGCTGAAAGGCCGTGTGCAGAAGATCCTGCATTGGCGGTGGGGGGAACCGCCCGTGGCCATGCCGGCCCCCCAGCAGGTAGATGGCAATCCAGATGCTCCACCTCCTCGTCCTCTTCAAGGCAGATCAGAGCGAGAGTTCTTTGTCAAGTGGGTAGGACTCTCCTACTGGCACTGCTCCTGGGCCAAGGAGCTTCAGGTACAAGGGCCTTTCCTTGCCCCCTGTCCTGTGACCCCCTTTGCTGCAATTCTCTCTCCCACCCCTCCATTTTCTGTTCTTCCCTCACATCAAGCCTTAGGCCCTCACACCATACCTACTCTCTTAGTTTGCAAATGTGGTGTTCTTGGTCTCTAGTCCTTTCTCTTAGTTTTCATTAGATTTCTAACCTCAGATATAACATAGTCTTCCTTAATCCCATCTCTTATCTAACTTTAACCATGTTTTAATTAATTCTCAATCATTTTTTAAAATATATTTTTATTGATTTCAGAGAGGAAGGAAAAGGGAAAGAGAGATAGAACATCAATGGTGAGAGAGAATCATCAATCAGCTGCCTCCTGCATACCTCAGACTGAGGATTGAGCCCACAACCCAGGTATTTGTCCAGACCGGGAATCAAACCATGACCTCCCAGTTCATAGTCAATGCTAAATCACTGGGCCATGCTGGCTGGGCTATAGTCTCAATCTTTTTTTTTTTTTTTTTTAGTATGTTTTATTGATTTTTTACAGAGAACAAGGGAGGAGGATAGAGAGTTCGAAACATCGATGAGAGAGAAACATCAATCAGCTGCCTCCTGCACACTCCCCCCTATGGGGTATGTGCCCGCAACCACCATACATGCCCTTGATGGGAATCGAACCTGGAACCCTTGAGTCCGCAGGCCCACCCTCTATCCACTGAGCCAAACTGGTTAGGGCTATAGTCTCAATCTTAATAAACTCATTCCCTGCCTCTTTTGCTTATTACATCCCCGCACACATCCTGACTGTTCTGTTTCATTGTATTCTCCTGCTTTAGCTTTAATTTGTGTGTCTCATCCTTCCTCTTCCATTGCTCCCTCCCCTTTGTTCTCTGGGATGATACGATTATCTCTCTCCCCCCAACCAAAACCCCCCGTTCTCTGTGCCCCATCAGCTGGAAATCTTCCACTTGGTGATGTACCGAAACTACCAACGGAAGAATGACATGGATGAGCCCCCACCCCTGGACTACGGCTCTGGTGAGGATGATGGGAAGAGTGACAAGCGCAAGGTGAAAGACCCGCACTATGCTGAGATGGAGGAGAAATACTACCGTTTTGGCATCAAGCCAGAGTGGATGACGGTCCACCGTATCATCAACCACAGGTGAGTTCTTGGTCCGTGGGAAGGCCTTGGCCCTGCGATATGCCACTTTTCTCGTTGGAAGTATGGCCGCATGTTAGCGTTTGTTAATTAACCAAATAATTGATCTATCTGAATCACTCCTGCTGCAGCCCCAGCCCTTCTGGCCTTGTTTCCTCCATGGGGATGGAAGAATCCAGGGGGAGAGCCCAGCGCAGCACTGACTTTTTTGCTGTTACTTCCTTTAATCTCTAATAGCACAGGAAATGACAGTTGAGTCTGAGGATCAGGGCGTGAAAGCAAAGCATGAAAAACATGATTCATACAGACCAGTGTTTTTAGTATTTCTTTATTCATAGTACTTATTACTGCCTAGTGCTATAATTTATTTTTCTGTTTCATTGTTGCCTTCCCCAGTAGAATATGAACTCCATGAGAATAGAATCATTTGTCTCCTGTTCACTCCTAACTCACCAGTGCTTGGCATATAGTAGATGCCTAGTAAATACGGATTGGATGAACAAATGATACTGAAGTCCAGGGCGGTGCTTTTGTTTTATTTTGTTTTGTTTTTTTTGTTAATCCTCACTCAAGAATATTTTTTCCATTGGTATTTCAAAAGAGTAGAAGGGAAGGGGAGAGACAAAGAAAAACACCAATGTGAGAGAGACACATTAATTGGTTGCCTCCCACACATTCCCCAACCAGTGCCGGGATCTAGCCTGCAACCTAGGTATGTACCTTTGACCGGAATTGAACCTGAGACCCTTCAGTCCCAAGGGCGACGCTTTATCCACTGAGCCAAACTAGTGAGGGCCCCAGGTATGTTTTTTGATAGTTGATTTTTAGGAAGCCATTCTGAAAAAGTGAAGGTAGTATTTCAGCCATTCTGAATTCCCTTTTAGTGGCCAACATTGAAGATTAAGTGACAAATTATGCGTGTTTGCTGATAATTGTGTATATTATGATTTTTTTCCCCACTTGTGATCCATATGATTTTTCTCTTCCTGTCCCACAGTATGGATAAAAAGGGAAATTACCACTATTTAGTAAAATGGAGGGATTTGCCATATGACCAGTCCACGTGGGAGGAAGATGAAATGAATATCCCTGAATATGAAGACCATAAGCAAAGCTACTGGAGACACCGGTGAGGGAGCTATGTCAGGGGTTAGAGGGAGTCTGAGGATAGGGGCATAAAAGCTAACCCTTTCGCACACAATAAAGTACAGTCGGGACAGACACAATCTAGAATTCAGGACATTGGGTACCTGGGCTAGGTTGTTTGGGGGGCGGCTGGTGCAGAGGCAGTGTGTGGAACAGAAATATGACTTCGCCTGAGTAATGGGAAAGAGGATGCTCAGGAGTAAGGAGGGTTAGCTGTAGAGGTGAGATCTAAGGGTGAGGGTAAAAAGCCTGGGAGAAAGGAAGTGGGAGAAAATGTAGGTTATGGGAAGTGGGAGATGGGTCTGGAATGAGTTCAGAGGAGTGGGGGTACCAAGAACCAGGCTCACTCAGGACCCACTCTTTTCCCAGAGAACTAATTATGGGGGAGGACCCCGCCCAGCCCCGAAAGTATAAGAAGAAGAAGAAGGAGCTGCAGGGCGATGGGCCTCCCAATTCTCCTACCAACGATGTAAGTCCTCTCCCTTGGCCTTTCTCTCATTTCCGGCACCGTGGTGACTGTGCATTTCCCAGGGGCGATGACAGACTTCCCAGAGTTCCAACAACTTCTTTGAGTGGTAGCTCTTTCTTCAACATTCAGTCTTGCCCCAAGAGTGGCTAGGAATTTTGGCATAAGAGTCAGAGCCAAAAAATAAAATAAATAAGATATAAAGAATGAGAGAGCCACTAGAGACAGAAGCACATAGGGCCCTTCCACCAGTTTCCTTCCTCATGGTACTGCTGGGTGTTGTTTTAAGGAATGAGGGGGAGGGACTAAGGGCTAGAACTTTCATGAGCTCTGGTTATGGTAGAAGGAATTGTAATCCATCTTGATACCAGTGCCAGGGAGGAGGAGAGAGGAGGAGACCAAGACAGCTGACAGTTCCCTTGAGCTTTGTGACTTCTTAACTCTACAGCCTACAGTGAAATATGAGACTCAGCCACGGTTTATCACAGCCACCGGAGGCACACTGCACATGTATCAGCTGGAAGGGTTGAATTGGCTACGCTTCTCGTGGGCCCAGGGCACTGACACCATTCTGGCTGATGAGATGGGGCTGGGCAAGACCATACAAACCATCGTCTTCCTCTACTCACTCTATAAGGAGGTGCTGGATTCTGGGGCTCCTGAGAGGGAAGCCAGGCTGAGGTCGCCTGGACTGGGGAATGAGGGAATGGAGGGGGAGGGCAGAGGATGGGGGGAGGGTGTGACAGGCAGAGGACTGGGGTATACAACCTAGACTAATGGTCCGCCCTACCCTGTGCTCCCAGGGCCACACAAAGGGTCCCTTCCTGGTGAGTGCCCCGCTCTCGACCATCATTAATTGGGAGCGGGAGTTCCAGATGTGGGCACCCAAGTTCTATGTGGTGACGTACACGGGTGACAAGGACAGCAGGGCCATCATTCGTGAGAATGAGTTTTCCTTTGAGGACAATGCCATCAAAGGTGGCAAGAAAGCCTTTAAGATGAAGGTAAGCCCCTCTGCTTCATATCCTCTTAGACCCCAAACCTGTCATTTCTTTGCCCCAACCAAGATTTCAGTTTACTTATTCCTCACCCGGCTTCTTCCCCCTTTGCCCACCCACACCTCTCTACATTCCTGCCCAGGAGACATAGTAGGTACCTCCAGGGGTGTGGTGAAAGTTTGGGGTCATGTTCAGTAATCCCTGCATGGAGCCAAAGTTGCAGGACAGGATAACTGACTCCCTTTGGCAATCATGGTCAGGACAGGGTGCCTTGGTAGAAAACAGGGGTTTAGGGACTTGGATGTCGGGTGGCAGCCGAATGGATAATGTTGTGTTGACAGAGGGAGGCACAGGTGAAGTTCCATGTTCTCCTGACATCGTATGAGTTGATCACCATTGATCAGGCAGCACTTGGCTCCATCCGCTGGGCCTGCCTTGTAGTGGATGAGGCCCATCGACTCAAAAACAACCAGTCCAAGGTGAGTGAGATACTCAGGCCTCAGAAACTTGAGGTTGTGGACTCCTACTTGCCTCAATCCTAAAATATTAAGTAGCAGGGTCTTTTCTGTAGTCCAGGACGCAAGATACCTGAGACGGTCTGGGAGAAGTCCAGATTGGAAGAGGGTGAGGACTGGGGATTTGCAGCCTCTGATCCTGGAGGAAATGGAAGCTGTAGGCAGGAAAAGGTTGATACCGTGGACCAACCATTTGCCACTGATGGGCCCTCTCTCCTGTCTTCTTGTCCCATTTTCTAGTTTTTCAGGGTCCTCAATGGCTACAAGATAGATCATAAGTTACTGCTAACAGGGACTCCATTGCAAAATAATCTGGAAGAGCTTTTCCATCTGCTGAACTTCCTCACCCCAGAAAGGTTTAAGTAAGTAGCTCCGTGGGGTAGTCTGCAGAAACGAGAGGGAGAGGGGCTAAAATAAGTGGGTAGGGGATTCGTCTGAAGTGAAGAATAGAGCTTGAAGTCAGAGGCAAAGAACGTGACCGCTGCTCATATCTCCTCCTGGCTTCTAGCAACCTGGAGGGCTTCCTGGAGGAGTTTGCAGACATATCCAAAGAAGACCAGATTAAAAAACTGCATGATTTGCTGGGGCCACATATGCTTCGGAGGCTCAAGGCTGATGTCTTTAAGAACATGCCAGCCAAGACAGAGCTTATCGTTCGCGTGGAGCTGAGTCCCATGCAGAAGTGAGGCGCGAGGCGGGTTCCCTGGCCTCGGGGCTGGGCACTTGTTGGCAGCTTCCCAAGAGTCGGTGATCAAGTGCAACATCATAATCATTTCTTTTATTGTGTCTCTTCTCTACCCCCACCCCTGGCCTTTAGGAAATACTACAAGTATATCCTGACTCGAAATTTTGAGGCCTTGAATTCACGAGGCGGTGGGAACCAAGTGTCTCTGCTGAACATCATGATGGATCTTAAGAAGTGCTGCAACCATCCATACCTCTTTCCTGTGGCTGCTATGGTAGATACAAGAGCTGGGAACTGATTAGTAAATGCCTGGCTTTCTAACAGTGGGAGGTGTTGAGCACAGGGCTGACGCTGGGCCTGGATTTCTGAGGGGAGTAGGAGTTTAAAAGGTGTGGAGGCTGGGTTTGGGCTTCTAGCTTTCCAAGGCACAGTTAGGATATAGGGGTATGTTTCCTTATCCTCTCATCCTTTCTCCCTTTTTTTTCAGGAGTCCCCAAAACTTCCCAGTGGGGCTTATGAGGGTGGGGCACTTATTAAGGCGTCTGGGAAGCTCATGCTGCTGCAGAAGATGCTGCGGAAGCTAAAGGAGCAAGGACACCGAGTACTCATCTTCTCACAGGTGACCCAGCCCCCCTAGTTCATTCTCGCCGTCAGACTAATCCCTGACCTCGTTCCTGCGCCTGCCCTGGTATGAGATTAGGAGATTGCACCCTTAAGAGTTTTTGGTATAGCTAAGTTCCTCTTGGACTCTGATCCCTGTTCTTTGAAAGTTGTAGCCAGTTTTTTTCAAGCCACATGGAGAGAATGGGAGGGTGAACCATCTGCCTCTTCAAGGAGGTCTCTGGGGACTGCTAACTATTTCTATTTCTTAACCTTATTGGAGAGGGGAAGAGAGACAGACCTTTTGGAAACCTTATGAAAGCTATGGGTCCACTCTCCAGAAAAGCTACACAATTAAACAGTGTATACAGGTTTTTAGGGGATTTATAGATTTCATTGAAAACTTTTTATGGGTCTTAGAGAAGAGTCTCTGCTGTAGGAGAAATGATCTGAAATCAAGAAGAAATTATGACAAGAATGTGGAACGCGGGGGCTGGGGGGGGGGGGAGGAGCAGCACCAGGGGAGCATAGGAGCGCAGGGGGACAAGGGTAAAGATTGGGGTTGAGGGAAAATAAGAATAGCCAGGACACACCCCACTACCTCCTCATTCTGGACTCTTCTTTTCCCTTGCTCCAGATGACCAAAATGTTAGACTTGCTGGAGGATTTCTTAGACTACGAAGGCTACAAGTATGAGCGCATCGATGGTGGCATTACTGGTGCCCTCAGGCAGGAGGCCATCGATAGGTTCAATGGTGAGGGGGGCAATGCCTTGGTCCTGTGTGTGGGAGTCTGAGAAGCCAGTCATAGGCCCCGGGGCTGGGAGGGGCCTCGTCTGGGAGTATACTAGCCACTTGGGCTTTGAGTTGAGGAGCAGGTAGACTGAATTGCTGGCCACAAGAAAAGCCTTATCTCCTCATTCACATCTTCTAGCTCCTGGGGCCCAACAATTCTGCTTCCTCCTGTCCACCCGAGCTGGGGGTTTGGGCATCAATCTGGCCACTGCAGACACTGTCATCATCTTCGATTCTGACTGGAACCCTCATAACGACATCCAGGTGGGAACTCGCCTCCTAGAGCTTCTGCACCATTTGGCAAGGTGGCATTGGTTCATGGGTCAGAAATAAACCTCTGGGGGCCCCTAGCCAGTTTTGCTCAATGGATAGAGCATTGGCCTGCAGACCAAAGGGCTCCGGGCTCGATCCCAGACAAAGGCACATACCTTGGTTGAAGGCTCCTTCTGGCCCAGGCCCTAGTCAGGCTCCTGCAGGAGGCAATAAGTCAATGTGTCTCTCTCACATGATGTTTCTCTGTGTCCTTTCCTCTCACTTCTACTCTCCCTAAAAACCAATGGAATTGATTAACAGAAAAACAAAAAGAAGGAAATAAACCTCTAGGGGACAGATAGAAGAATTCCTGCGGCCTCCTTTCCTGAGATACCATGTGGATGGTATCTCCTCTGCCTCTCTCCTGGCCTGCCCTCACTTTCTCCCTCTCCTTCAGGCCTTTAGCCGCGCTCATCGAATCGGCCAGGCCAACAAAGTAATGATTTACCGGTTTGTGACTCGTGCATCAGTGGAAGAGCGAATCACACAAGTGGCCAAGAGGAAGATGATGCTGACACATCTGGTAGTGCGTCCCGGGCTGGGCTCCAAGGCGGGCTCCATGTCCAAGCAGGAGCTGGATGACATCCTCAAATTTGGCACCGAAGAACTATTTAAGGATGAAAACGAGGGTGAGAACCTCTTTTGCAACTTTGGAAAACTGGCCCCTGCTCTCCCGAGAGCACTTCTCTTCTGAAACCCTTGAAGAAAAGCTGTTCTATTCAGTCTGTGGAGAAAGATTGGCCCCTTTCCTCACATGGAGGGTTGAAACAACAAATCACTACCTTGACTTCCAGGGAAAGGGCCTTCTACAGAGCTCCTGTGGAAGGGAAGCAAAGTGAAATGTTTTCCTTTGAAATTTTTAAAGTTCTGCCCAAGATTTTGGTTGGAACTCAAGCATTCCCCCTTGTTCCCCATCTCTCCCAGGGGAGAACAAGGAGGAGGACAGCAGTGTGATTCACTATGACAATGAGGCCATTGCTCGGCTGTTGGACCGAAACCAGGATGCAACTGAAGACACTGATGTGCAGAATATGAACGAATATCTCAGTTCCTTCAAGGTGGCCCAGTATGTGGTGCGAGAGGAAGACAAGGTGAGAGGCTGGGCTAGGTAGGTACTGTCTATCCTATGCCAACCCTGAAGGGCGGTTTCCTTTACTGGACCTCAAAGTAGGAGGACCCTTTTCCTTTTGTTTTTATCTGATCTTTTATCTTAGTGCCCAGCAAAGAGCAGTAGTGAATCACAAACAACTTCTTGGTCTAATGGGTCAAATTGGACTTTGGAGAAAGACTTAGGCACAGAAAGCACAGCACTGCTACACAGGAAGGGTACTTTCTGAGTCAGAGCAGGAGGGACGCAGAGGGCACTAGAGGACAGGTTTTGAAAGGGAAATAACAAGGAGAAGCGTACTGAAGGTAAGAGATGAGGAAAAGGAACACGTGCAATGTCCAGAAAATTTATGCAGAGTGGAGATCTAGGAGGCAGGAGGTAAAAGGACTGGGTGAAGAGGGAAGCCACCAGCATTCCTTCTGCTGCTGTTCAGATTGAGGAGATCGAACGAGAGATCATCAAGCAGGAGGAGAATGTGGATCCTGACTACTGGGAAAAGCTGCTGAGGCACCACTATGAGCAACAACAGGAAGACCTAGCCCGAAACCTCGGCAAGGGCAAGCGAGTTCGCAAGCAAGTTAACTACAATGATGCTGCTCAGGAGGACCAAGGTGAGGACTGCACTCCCTCCACTCCCCACCCCCCAGTGCAGGAACGGAGAAGCAGAGAGTGCTGAGGGAGGGCCTGAGGCTGGGGACATTTAATAGGAAAGAGAGAGGACTAGAAGTCAGGCTTTCTTAAAGGGGAAAGAGATTAAAAGGATCAGTAGAAGCTACCCAGAGGCCAGATGGATTTGCAAGCGATCTAAACTATCCGGTGGTTGTGGAGGGCTCCTGTGGACACCCAGGAGTCCTTGCTTAGAGTGGGTTACACAGGATTCAGGAGGTGTCAGAGACAAGGTGTGTGGTAAGTGGACATGGTTCGGGTATATGGCTTTGAAATCAGACCGCGGACCGTCCTCCAGCATCCCGGAGGAAAGGACTTGTCCAGGGAGCCGTCACTGACACAGTCCTTTCCGCTTGCAGATAACCAGTCAGAATACTCAGTGGGCTCAGAGGAGGAAGATGAAGACTTTGATGAGCGTCCTGAAGGTGACATCTACTTTCCTGACTTTCTACCACATCTCTTCTCATTTCACTTCCTATTGTCCTTTAAGCCCAGTTTTTATATAAATAAATGTCTTTTTTTAAAAAGGAAAAAGTAGAGATTACAGATAAGCAGAAAGGAGGAAATATTCCTAACCTCACCACTGATAAAATTTGGCATATATAACCACACAGGCTTAGAAGCCTAAATAAAAGATAAAGAAATCCTTTTACATTCCCATCAGTAATCTTGCTTGCATCAAACATTTAATACTAATTTTTAAATATGACTCGACTCTTTTAGACCTACTGAGTTAGTAGTTCTGAAAGTGCTTGGAAGAAAATTAGAAGGGCCTCAGACATGTCACAGGCCTTCCCCGAGTTCTTTATCTTGTGGGAATGGGGTGTTGGCAAGGGTGGAAGAAGTAATGGATCTACTTACCGGGGTCATCCCTGTCCAGGGCGTCGACAGTCAAAGAGGCAGCTCCGGAATGAAAAGGACAAGCCACTGCCTCCGCTGCTGGCTCGCGTTGGGGGCAACATCGAGGTGAGAGCTGACCCAGGGTCCCACGGAAGCTGGGGTTGGAAATGGAGTCACTGAGGGAGAAAGGACCGAGGAATGAGATGCCTGGACATCCTCGCCCATTTCCTCCTCTCCTCAGGTGCTGGGATTCAACACCCGCCAGCGGAAGGCTTTCCTCAACGCTGTGATGCGCTGGGGAATGCCCCCGCAGGATGCCTTCACCACCCAGTGGCTGGTGCGAGACCTGAGGGGCAAGACGGAGAAAGAGTTCAAGTGAGTGTGGGTGATGCGGGACAGAGGTGGACGAAGGGGTACGAGCTTTGAAAGGGTGTTACTTCCTTCCTCTTGGCCACCATATGATGTAATCTTACTCAGCTGACCATCATGCTCCCTGCCGTGCAACAGGTCCTGGCTCGGTTTCCTGGGAGGTGGGCTTAGCCTGACCCACCTTCCCTCAGACGAGCCAAGAGTAGAGAGGCTGGGCGTCCTTCCTCCTGGGAGAGGTGGCTAAGAAAGGAACCTCACCTAGACTGTCCTTGCCTCACATTTACTTGGCCCGGGAGCTGGTGAAAAGGATGAGGAGCTGACTGATGGGGCCTAGGAATGAATACCAAAGCCCAGGAGACATGGAAGAACAGGAGGAGGGGCGGGTGGTGGGTTAGGATTTGGAGAGGCTCAGGAGGACCCCTGGAGGCACCTCAGGAAGTTAGGGTTCAGGGGTTCTGTAACCCCTGTCCTTCTTAAGGCTCTTCTAACCCACCTTCAATCCCCATGCGTCTTAGGGCCTATGTGTCTTTGTTCATGCGCCATCTCTGTGAGCCCGGGGCAGACGGCTCTGAAACATTTGCTGACGGGGTCCCTCGAGAGGGCCTGAGTCGCCAACAAGTGTTGACCCGCATTGGAGTCATGTCTCTCGTCAAGAAGAAGGTATCACATGGCCCATGCACACAGGCAACGGGGCAATTAGGGCCTGGGCCTGGGCCTGGGCCTGGGGCGGGCTGGAGGGGATCAGTGGGGGGATAAGAGGGGCTTATGTAACACTTTCAACAAGAATTATTTTTAAAAAATAAGAAGGTATCAGTCTTCCCCTCACCAAAAGGACCAAGCTGATTGCCTGCCCTATGTCCTTCCTCTGACTTGCGTCCCTGAGTTCCAGACTCAGGCTGGTTCAAGATGAGGCAGAGGGGACTGGACCTCCTTTGGTCCATTGGCTGAAGCAGATCCTTGTCTGTGGCTCTCCCTCTCCCCTCAGGTACAGGAGTTTGAGCACATCAATGGGCGCTGGTCGATGCCTGAGCTGATGCCTGACCCCAGTGCTGAGTCTAAGCGCTCCTCCAGGGCCTCCTCTCCTACCAAAACGTCTCCCACCACCCCGGAGGCTTCTGCTGCCAACAGTCCGTGCGCCTCCAAGCCCGGTAATTGGGTCCGCATCGGTGGAGAGAGGGAGATGAGGCCAGGCCCAGAGGGATTGGAGTCAAGGTGGGGAGTTTCTGCCTTCTTCACTCTGCTTTCCCCGGTAGCTACTCCAGCTCCAAGTGAGAAAGGAGAAGGCATAAGGACACCGCTTGAGAAGGATGAAGCTGAAAACCAGGAGGAGAAGCCAGAGAAGAATAGCAAAATTGGGGAGAAGATGGAGACAGAGGTGTGTGGCCACCTGGCTCCTCTAAGGAGAAGGAATGGGGGTCTTGAAGGCCATGTGTCTCGGAACCCCCAGTTCATTCAGGTTCATTGTCTTCCAGGCTGATGCCCCCAGCCCAGCCCTGTCCCTCGGGGAACGGCTAGAGCCAAGGAAGATTCCTCTGGAGGATGAGGAGTCAGGGGGAGCTGGAGAGACGGAGCCTGAACCTGGGTACCGGGGGGACAGAGAGAAGTCAGGTGGGTGCATGGACTTCGGGGTGATGGGCTTAGGATTTGGGGGTTTCCTCTTCTGGGTTCAGGGAATGAGGATGACGTTCTCCCTTCCTGTCCCTTACCCCCTCCCACAGCCACAGAGTCGACGCCAGGAGAGAGGGGGGAGGAGAAGCCGTTGGATGGACAGGAACACAGGGAGAGGCCAGAGGGGGAAACAGGGGATTTGGGCAAGAGAGGTAATGGGTGGAAGGACGGTGCACTTGGGGACGGAGGGAAGCAGGGGAGGCGGAGTCCGGGTGGGTTCCAGCAGAGCGCAGGGTGCAGGTTGGGATCTGGAAGGAGACCCGGGTGTGAGCTGTGTCCCCTCTGCCCTAGCAGAGGATGCGAAAGGGGGCCGGGAGCTTCGATCTGGGCCTCGAGACGAGCCACGACCCAATGGGCGACGTGAGGAGAAGGCGGAGAAGCCACGGTTCATGTTCAATATTGCCGATGGCGGCTTTACAGGTGGGTGGGTGTCTCACTGCCGCCTACTTTTCGCTGGGGTTTGCTCATCCTCATGGGGTTCTCTTTCTGCCGGAGGCCTTCAGTTCCAAGTAATTGCCAATGAAATGATACATTTTGGGTCTACTCCTGCCCTCAGTCCTTCTTAAGTACTGGTATATTCCTAACTCTAATGTTGTCTTTAATTCTATCTTTATCTGGTTTTTTGTGTTTTTTTTTTGTTTTTTTTTTTTACTATATTTTTTATCGATTTCAGAGAGGAAGGGAGAGGGTAAGAAAGAGAGAAACATCAATGATGAGAGAGAATCATTGATCTGCTGCCTCCTGCTCGCTCCACACTGGGCATGTGCCCTGACCAGGAGTCAAACCCTGACTTCCTGGTTTGTAGGTTGACGCTCAACTGCTGAGCCACGCCGGCTGGGGTCTACCTTTATTCTCAATCCTAACTTGAACTTCGTTTGTAATTACTTTTATGCTTAACCCTGCTCTGACCTTGACCCGTGCCTCATACAGAGCCTTAGTGTCCTCCACCACTACCCAGTTCCCTCTTCTCTACCTTTCTGTTGGGTTGGATGGGATTTGAAAATTCCTGATGCTCATCTATCTTCCACCCTCTTTCCAGAGCTTCACACGCTGTGGCAGAATGAGGAACGGGCAGCTATTTCCTCGGGGAAACTCAATGAAATCTGGCACAGAAGACACGACTATTGGCTTCTGGCTGGGATTGTTCTGTATCCTTGATACAAATACAAGACAGAAACGGTTCTCACAACCTAGAGAGAGGGGAGTTACAGGGAAGAGGAGTCCACAGCCAGAGAAGGGGGCATGGTGCCACACTTTGGGGAGATCAAGCCCAATCCATTCCTGTTACATTCCTTGATGGTCCTCTTCCTTCCTTGGCAGCCATGGCTATGCACGGTGGCAGGACATCCAGAATGATGCTCAGTTTGCCATTATCAATGAGCCATTTAAAACGGAAGCCAATAAGGGGAACTTTCTGGAGATGAAAAATAAGTTTCTGGCCCGGAGATTCAAGGTGGGGATGAGGAACAAAAGGAACAGTAGTGAAGAGGGGCTTGGGTCAGAGGGGGCCCAGTCTGGTTGGACGGTGGGGAAGGTTAACACCCTGAGGGGGGTGGTGATGCTCGAGGCCAAGGCTGGCGTGTAAGCTTGTGTTGGTGAGTATGGTCTGGGTCTGCGTTGGTGCGAGGGTCGTACTGATGAGGAGTGGGCATGCCCTGGGTCAGCAGTGAGAGCGATGTGGTCTCCAGTCTGGCTCCCGTCCCCTCCCCAACTGCTGGCAGAGCCTGCGTTGACTCCCTCCCTTGCCCTCAGCTCCTGGAGCAGGCGCTGGTGATTGAGGAGCAGCTTCGGCGGGCGGCCTACCTGAACCTATCACAGGAGCCGGCGCACCCCGCCATGGCCCTCCACGCCCGCTTCGCCGAGGCCGAGTGCCTGGCCGAGAGCCACCAGCACCTCTCCAAGGAGTCGCTGGCGGGGAACAAGCCGGCCAACGCTGTACTGCACAAGGGTAAGGGCCGCGGCGGCCCCGCGCGGGGGAGGGCCCACAACGCTGCGTAAGTCTTCACCCCGCACCCCTCAAAATCTTCCCACCCCTCTGACCCCTTTACCCTCCGAACCAACCCCCTCTGACCTCCAGCCCCACCCCTAGCCCGCCTGGCTTGTAGCCTCTAGGTTTGTGCAGCCAACTCTCACCCGCGCCTGATAGCATTCACATCAGTGCCCGAGAGGGACTTCCTCCCCTGAACTCCGTGAGGCTGTGCCACATCCCCTCCAAGGGGTAGATGGTCCTCACTGACCCACATGCCTGCCATAGCACCCTCTCTGGGGCCTCGGCCTGTGTAGAGCCACAAGAATCCTTATCCCCAATCCCACAAATCACATTCCTCAGATCTCATTCACCCCACGAGGCGGAAACTACCGCCACCCCACCCTCTGACCTTACCCCATGAAACTTCCCTTTGACCTTCAACCTTTCCTCCCAAACCTTCTTACCTTGAAAGTGAAATATCAAATTCCAAGGCCCTTTACCCATCTAATCCTATCTGATGTAGTAATTGGCTCCTGGACCCTTTGATTCCTGTTTTAATTCCTAATGCTGACCCTCTAACCTCCCTCCCCCATTACATATTAAAACCTTGATCCTTAAATCTTTGACACCACTTACCACCTCCCCACGCCTCCTATTTCCTCCCTGTCATCCCCAACCCCAAAACTTCCTTCTTCCAATATGGGATGTTCTGACAACTCCCCGCCCCTGTGTCTTCCAATGTCCTCCCCTCTCCTCCTTTTCTCCATATTCCCTTTTCCTTCTCTCTCCATCTGTCTCTGTGATGATCTGGTCTCTCTGCCTCTTTACCTGTCACTTACCTACTCACTGAGTCACTCTCTTTTTCTGTTACTTCTATCATTTTCTTCTTCTCTGATTCTTTGACATCTGTGTCCTCTCACTCTCTTTTTCTGACTTTATCTGTCCATCTGATTCTTCATCTCTTTTCCTGGCTCCATCTCTCCCTTTCCCTGTCTTTCTCTTGCCTTTCTTTCTCCATGGCCCGGGCCCCAGTTCTGAACCAGCTGGAGGAGTTGCTGAGCGACATGAAGGCAGACGTGACCCGCCTGCCAGCCACGCTGTCTCGAATACCCCCCATCGCAGCCCGCCTTCAGATGTCCGAGCGCAGCATCCTCAGCCGGCTGGCCAGCAAGGGCACAGAGCCTCACCCCACACCGGTAACCTCCTTTCCCTCTAATTCCATTCTCCCTGTTGGTACTCCTGCATGTATACACACTTACTCCGAATCCTATACAACCTGGGAAAACGACTTACTCTAGTATACACATCACCCTCGAGGCTCCTGTATATTATACCCGTCAGTAGTTCTAGATTTGGTCCTTAACGTTTTCCCTTCAGCTAATTTCCTCTCAGACTGTGGACTCTCTAACTTGGGCTCCCTCTCTGTTCCAGGTCTTTCCCCCGGGCCCCTACGCCACGCCTCCGGGGTACGGGGCGGCCTTCAGCGCCGCTCCTGTGGGGGCTCTGGCCGCCGCAGGCGCCAACTACAGCCAGATGCCAGCAGGGTCCTTCATCACAGGTCAGCTGGCCCCCTCATTCCTCCTTTTCCAGGCTCCTCCCTGCTCAGCTATCTTTTACTGCTCCTTGGAAATACCCAGAGTTTTATGGAATGGAGTTGTTCTGGGGTTTAATATTCCCACCCCTTTCTGAGCTTCTCTTCCATTTCCTTGCTCAAAAAGCCTCGTCCAGGGTTTCAGTGGTATCTCCTACCTGAGCCTCCTCCGTCTGGGCTACTTCAGGGAGAGAGTGTGAATGAGAAGGGGGTACAGTGGGAGGTGGAGCATGCGTTCCCGCATGTGGCACAGGGGGGGATCTCAGGGAGCGGTGTTCGCTCTGGTCTTACCATCCCTACCCTGGACAACTGCAGGTGGCACGGGGTGACTCAGAAATGAGAATATACGCTTCGTTGAGCGTCAACCCATGAACCAGGAGGTCGCGCTTGATCCCCAGTTGGGGCAAACGGGGGGTAGCTGATCAATGATTCTCTCTCATCATTGATATTTTTTGTTTTTGTTTTTGTTTTTAAATATGCTTTTGTTGATTTCAGAAAGGAAGGGAGAGGGAGAGAGAGACAGAAATATCAATGATGAGAGAATCATCGATTGGCTGCCCCCTGCACGTCCCACACTGGGGATCAGACCGCAATCCGGGCATACGCTCTAACCGAGAATCAAACCATGATTTCCTGGTTCATAGGTCGATGCTCAAGCCCCGAGCCATGGTGGCCAGACTCCTTATTGATGTTTCTAACCCTCTCCCCATCTCCCTCCCTCTCTCTGAAGTCAATTACAAAAAAAGAGAGAGAGGACAAAAATATACTATTGTCGGAAAGCGATGTTTGGGAGTGACGTAGGGATTTGACTTCCTTATCCCCTTTCCCAACAGCCGCCACCAACGGCCCTCCAGTGCTGGTGAAGAAGGAGAAGGACATGGTGGGGGCGTTAGTGTCAGACGGGCTGGATCGGAAGGAGCCACGAGCCGGGGAGGTGATCTGTATAGACGACTGACTGGATCCCAGGCCTGCCCTTCACCCAGGCCCCGGGCCCGAGGCCGACCCCCAGCTCAGGCTCCGGGGTCTGCTGCCAATCCTCCGCCGTCCCCACCCGCTGGGCCACCACTGGGCTAGGAGCCCCTTTGCCCCTCTCTGACTCCTCTTTCCAAGAAGGGCCCTTTGTCTTTCTCCACTCCCACACATCTCCCCCACCACGCTTTGAAGACTGTGCTGGGTGGGAATTGGTTAGCAGGGTCTTCCAGGAACCTTTATCGTCCTCTGCCAAACACTCAGCTTCCCAATAAATGGTTGTGGGAGGTGAGAGGTGGAGCCTTCACTCCTGCAATCTAAGCTCCACCTTGTGCAGAGGTGGGGGTTAGCACTGCCTGGCCTTTAGAAGCTTCGTGGAGGAAAGAGAGCCTTGGAGGAGGAGGGGCCTTTAGATAAGGATGACGATGAGCCCTGGCAGAGAGAGCGGGGAGAGGAGGGGTGGCTGCATGTTTCCCTCCCTTACCTCTCCTCCTTAAACAGAGTGTGGGGCAGCTACGAGGGAGCCCATTGCTGTTCCGCCTCAGAATAAAGGCGCCATTCACTGGCTCAGCTACCTCCTGTGTATTGGCATCTTGTGTTGGGCATCTTACCCCCTCCACAGGGGCCAAGAACCACCCCTACAGAGTGATGGTTGGGCGATACTCCCTCAAGCCAAAGAGGAGCTCCCCAATCTGCCCTAGGGACCCGGGTCACCTAGAAAGGGTGGGAGAGAACACCTGGGCCAGATGTTGGGGGACCCCCAGCGCTCGGGCTCAGGTTCTTTGAGGACTTCTCCCTTCTCTCCTGAAGGCCTGAATACAGACTAAATTTGAGTGTGTGAGGCAGGGGCCCAGTCAGGGGGCTATTTGCTTCTAGGACCAGAGGAGAAAAATGGAGAGCAGGCTAGGGATACGCGGGCACGCACACCCTCTTCCCCGGAGGGGCTGAGGAGAGTGGCAGTTTGCATGGCGAACCCCCCACTTCCTCTTCGCTGCCCCTTCACTTTCTTGCTGGCCCTTCCCCGGCCTTTTCACACTCACTCCTGGTCTGTCCCAGTCCCCTCTTCTGTATCAGGTTTATTGGTTGTACATATAAATTATACTTTCCTTTCTGTGTGCTCTGTTGTTTTTGAGTGGGAGTTCTTTGACTCGGGGGGGAGGGATAAAGAAAGAAAGGATTTTGCTGTTTCATATTATCTTTTTCTCTTTTTAAAAACCTTGTGACTACCTTTTTCTTTTTTATTTCTTGGATCATCAATTAAAACTCCAAGGCTTTTCCCAACCCCGATCCTAATGTGACGAGCTCAGGTTAGAGATGGAGGGTGAGCAGCAGGATACCAGTACAGGCCTCAGGTTGAAGTCAGAGAGATAGCAGGGATTCTGGACAGAAGTGTGTGCGGGGTTGCCTGCTGCGATTCAGAACTGCCTTCTATTCATCCTTTTGATCATCTTTCCATCTCCATCCTTCCCATGCTTAGTTCCCGCAAGAGTCAGCAGAGGTCCCCAAAGCTCCACGTGTTCAGTCCCAAGTGTGAATTGCGTCTTTTTTTTTTTTTTTTTTAAGAGGTGGGGAGTGTGGGGTCAGACCTCCATAGCTTGCTAAGTATTTTAACTGCTAGACATTTCTTTGACATGTATCATTCACTCCCAGGGCTGCTCAGAAGCTGAGAGAGGTCCGACACTTTGTTTTTGAATGTTAAAAAATGAAAGATAAAATTCAACAAACACAGCTGAGAGAGGTCAATTTTTGAATGTTAAAAGGTTCAACAAACATTTATTGAGTATTGGTACATACTGTGCGTTAACACTGTTGTTGGCACTGGAGATAAAATAGTCATAAGTCAGTCATTACTTTCATGGAGCTTACACTTTAGTAGGGACACTAACAAAACACATACTATCTAAAAATAAAGGCAAAGAACATAAAACAAGGCATCATGCTATAGAAGGTGATGGAGCAGCAACACCAGGTTGATGCTGAAAAAGGCTTCCCAAAAGAGGGAACATGTAAGCTGAGACTTAAGGACAGGAAAAACCAAAATATGGTTTAAATTCACATTTTTAACTCAGAGGAAAATCCAACGATGCACATGAACTTAGGTTTCTTCAGCAACAGAATGTCATTTCAGAACCTTCAATAAAATAGTACAAAATTTATTCAATACCATTTGTGTTCTAAATATTTCACCCATAGATGGTAACCTCCTAGAGCACATAGGACCTGGGCTGACACATTTTTATGTGTACACAGATCAGTTGGGATTCTTGTTAAAATGCAGGTTCTGATTCAGCAAGTGAAGTGGAATCCTGAGACTTTTTACTTCCAACAAGCCCCCACTGACTATGTACTGTAAGATACTGATGGGATTTCAGATCTGATGCTTTACCAAATGTCTCTCTTCTATCCTTGATAGGCCCTCATTAGGGCCTCAGATGAATGTTCTCTGGACCTAACAGGTTGGAGGGGGATTCTGAAATGATGCAGGACAGAGGCAGCTGGATAATTTTAGGAAAACAGAACTGGGGGGTGGAGTGGGGGGGCAGCCAAACCAAACGGCTTATTTTTCTCAAGTATCTTGGTGAAAGAGAAGTGAGATTAACATGAAAATCAGCCTCTGTCCTGTTCCTTTTTTCTTTTTCCCCCCTCTTTTTCATTTTCAAATCATTGACATATAATTGCTAAAATGGGACCTGTTGCTCCCACACACCGGAGTTGCCCTGGACAAAAGCCAAGTCCCAGCTAAGGAAACAATCTGCCTTCTTCCCACGGCACACAGACTGTTTTTATCATCCCTGGGCCACTCTATCCTACATACGCATGGCTGGCACAGTCAGCAGATGGGGGCGATTCGTCTAGGAGCCTCCCCAGCTCAGCATCCACACCTTCCAGGGCGTTCCCTCCTGCCCTCGGCTGCACTTCCTCATCAGTGCCAATCCTGGGATGGGAGAGGGGGTAGGCCTGGCATCAGCCCCTTGTACCACAGCTCGCCCTGGGAATGCAGCTCCCACCTTCCTTCGGCCTCAGCTCCCCGGCCTCGGGGTCACAGCGTGCAGCGAGTCATGTGGGCCAAGTCCTTGATCTCCGGACAGTACAGAACTGCGGGAAGAAGAAGAAGGGTCAGTGGCAGCGGGAAGATGCAGTCTAACCCTGGGCATTCTTCCCCCCCACCCCCCCACCCCGCCTCTGTAGCCTCCCGGGGCGGCCCCTCACCGTTGCTAGGCAGCGGGCGCCGCCAGCGGCGCGCGGGCGACAGCATCCGGTCCCAGAGCCGTCGGAACGCGCGCCACCCCGCGCTCCGCGGCCCCGACCCCTTGTCGCTCTCCTCCTCCTCGTCCTCGGCCTCCCGGTCGGCGTCGCCGCCTTCCCGGCCCGGGCTACCAGCCTCATCGGGTTCACGATCAGCCCGCGCCTTTTCCTCCAGCCGCGACCACAAGTCCGGGTCCACCGGGATGTCGGTGACGCCGCCGCGCGGGAGCGGGGTGGGCGCGCGGCAGAAGGGGCAGGTGACGGCGCGGCGGAGGCGCACCACGCGCGCGGCCGCTCCGCCGCGCTCGCCGCGGGCCGCCAGCTCGCGCAGGCAGGCGGTGCAGAGCCGGTGGCCGCAGCGGGCGCGCGCCGTGCCGGGCAGGCGGCGAGGCGCGCGGGCCCCGAGGTTGAAGGGCCGGTAGCAGATGTCGCAGTCCAGCTCCCCCCGCTCCGGGAGAGATGGCACCTTCACCAGGAGCTGCATGCTGCCCGCCGCGGACTCGAGGGTGTCGCTAACGCGGCTGACGCCGTGGGCAGCGCGAACCAGCCCTCCCTGTGACCCGGGTCGGGCCTCGGGGCGGGCGCCGCCGCGTCTCTCCCCTTTTAAAAATGAGACCCCGCCCCTCGAGGCAGGCGTCACGCAGATGTGGGGCCGCTCCCCGCGGCGGCATGTGTGGGGGCGGCGGCGGCCCGAGGCCGGGAATGTCATCCTGGCCGAGCTGGTCCGGGATGGGGTAGGAGGCCAGAGTGATGCCAGGCCTGGGGACCCGGGGAGATAAGAGGTGCACAGCCCTCTGCTCCCTACACACCTTCCTTCAACCTCCGGCACAAAGCCTGCGCGCCAATTCTACCTACACGCACACCCCCGGTCCTCTTCCTGATCCCAGCCAGCCACCGCACGGGTCCCTGCAGTCCCTGGCACCTGTTCGCTCAGCTGGTCACACTTGCATAGCCCCATCCAAGCAAGCTTCTCAGCCAGTGGCAGTGCTCATTCTGCCCCATCTTCAGTGGGCTCCTGGAGGTTTGAACGGATGCTGCCTGGCAGAAACTCTCATTCTGCCCGCAGCTCGCCTTGGTATATACATCCATCCATATCTCTCCCTCTCCCTCTCCCTCTCTCTCTCTCTCTCTCTCTCTCTCTCTCTCTCTCTCTCTCTCTCATACACACACACACACACACACACACACACCACACATCATACACACACACACATCACACACACACCACACACATCACACACACACACACACACACACACACACACACACTCTCACCGTGCTGTGGTAAGGCTGACTTCCTAATTTTCTTTCTTCAACAACTACCAGTCGTCATCTCAGTCTTTGAGGTGTCTTAGATTTCAGGACCATGGCCTTAGGAATCCTGGGAATCCTTTCCTTCCAGAGTAGTCAGGCCCGGACACCCACACACGATGATGACTCCAACAAAACAGTCCCGCACGCGTTCTGACTCAGGGGTCTGACTTCCCTCACAGGTAAACAGGACATGGTACTCACAGCCCACATTCCCTCCTGGGGCCACACCCATCCCCAGCTGCCTCCTCACCCTCCTCTCCTGGACCTGCAGTCCGGGTTCTGGGGAGGAGGGTAACATCTAGTGCCAGCTGGCTTGAGTTCATCTCCCAGCCACCACTGCTTACTAATAGTGACATTTTGAGCAAAGTTACTTCACTTCTCTGGGCCTTGGTTTCCTCATCTGTACAATGTGGATACGGATGGAAGTAAATGAGCTCATATGTGTAAAGTGCTTAGATCGGGGCCTAGCACAGAGTAAATGCCACGTATTAGCTATAATTATTATCCTGTGCCCCAGCCTAGATTGTATTCATTTTAACTTTGCACTACCCAACATTTTCAACCTCCGTTTCTCTGGGTCAATACCAGACGGGTTTCTCTAGAGTAGGTATGTCGAACTCAATCAGAGAAGGGGCCAAAATCTAAAATCCAGCCTAAATCGCGGGCCGAATGGTTTACTGAACAGTCATAAACTGTCATTGTGATGGAAACGCAGCGGAGGGCAGTGATGACAGCGCGGTGCGGGCCACATTGCAAGGCCTGGCGGGACGGATTTGGTCCGCGGGCCTTGTGTTTGACACATGTGCTCTAGAGTCTAGACCCATGCATTTACTGACAGTTATAGGCCATGTAGAGTTGGTTTTGCTTTTTAATGACATTGTTAAAACCTTAGAAGGTAATCTTTTTGAGAAAGTATACCATTATTTTTAAGCAAACATTTCAGAACTTCTGAGCTGTATTGTCTTCATGGTCACTTGGGGGAAGCTACCTATTTATTTCAATGACGCGGTCATAATTCGAAACTGTTTTGGAAATTCCTTTTGGGGTGCTGTTCAGAAATCTCACATATTTTAAAATATCCTCAGTTGGTGATTAAATCTTAAACCTTTAAGGTCGATTTGATTATATAAATGCCCCCAACGTGTTTCACAGTTAAAGGCTCTCTAAGCTTCAGACCTGGATATCCAGTCACCTGCTCCTCCTTTCTTATTTATCTTCAAGGACCCAAACCAATGGTCTCCTTGTCCAAATCAGCATCTCTCCCCGTCTCCTACTTCTTTTTTAATCCAAACCCAGAAATCTACAACCAGCCCACAGAATTGTGAAAAAAAATATGAAAATTGTGTTTAGAAGTTGTTTCAAGCCACTACATTTTGGAGGTGATTTGTGTATCAATAGATAATTGATCTAGAAAGTTTCTTACTGTTCTCAAGATACAGAATATTCTAGAGTGCCCTCTAAGTCACTGTATGTTCTGAACCCACCCGTGTCTCACATTCCGCTTCCACTGCCTCTTTGTCCTTAGACGCTCTGGCTTTGCAGATCTCTGGGTCGGATGTTCTTCTCGGCTGCAAGGCCTGCTTGTACGCTGTTCCCCTCGCCCCTTTGCTTGCTTTCACCTTAGTAACACCTACTTGTCTGCCAGCTCTCAGGGCAGCCTTTCTCTGGCCTTTGGACAACTGACGTTTCTCTTTGGGTGTTGTTTCTTTGTTTTGTCCATTTGTAAGGTCCATGAAGGTTGTTCTGAGTCTGGTTTTGTTCACCATTGTATCCCATGGTAAGACTCAGTAAATGTTTAAGTTAATGGATGAAGCTGCCTGGCTGGTGTGGCTCAGTTGCTTGGGTGTCACCCAAAGCACTCCAAGGTTGCCAGTTTGATTCCCAGTCAGGTCACATACCCAGGTTGTAGGTTTGGTCCCTGGGGTAACCAATGCTTTTTTCCCCTCTCCCTTCCCAGCTGAAGTCAGTTAAAAACATACATTTAAAAATGAATGAATGAGCTGAAATTGGTTTGGCTCAGTGAATAGAGCACATGTGTCAAACACAAGGCCCGCGGGCCAAATCCGTCCCACCAGGCCTTGCAATGTGGCCCGCACCGCGCTGTCATCACTGCCCTCCGCTGCGTTTCCATCACAATGACAGTTTATGACTGTTCAGTAAACCATTCGGCCCGCGATTTAGGCTGGATTTTAGATTTTGGCCCCTTCTCTGATTGAGTTCGACACCCCTAGGTTAGAGAGTCAGCCTGCGGACTGAAGAGTCTGGGTTCGATTCCGGTCAAGGGCATGTACCTTAGTTGCGGGCACATCCCCAGTGAAAAGAAAGAAACCTTCCTTTATTGGCACACCTCATTTACCATATTTATCATTCACTTCATTCATTTCTTTTTCATATATTTTATTGACTTTTTACAGAGAGGAAGAGAGAGGGATAGAGAGTCAAAAACATCAATGAGAGAGAGAAACATTGACCAGCTGCCTCTTGCACACCCCCTACCGGAGATGTGCCCGCAACCAACGTCCATGCCCTTGACCGGAATCGAACCTGGGACCTTTCAGTCTGCAGACCACCGCTCTACTCCTGAGCCAAACCGGCTTCAGCTAAAGGAAGGTTTCTTGCAAGGGGGTTCTAAACTGCCTCTAAGGTCATTATAAGGAGGGTTTTTTGTTTTTTTTTAATATGTTCTGAGCAATGGGGGAGACATTTATAAAATAAGTGCATAACCCTCCAAGGTAGTTATGTAAGAGAGGACTATTTTGAATTGGTAAATTTATGTATATTTGTTACAGAAAAACTAATGATAGTTTAGTCACACATTTGACCTCTTTGTTTCCTCCACCGTCTTCCAAAATGAGTGGAAGGTGGTAGGAGTGGTATGTAAGTATTCATTAGTTGATCCAGCTGGTTGCTAATCCAGAAAGTGGTGTGCTGCTTTTTCTCTCTTAGAAATTGCTCTCCCCGCTTCACGATCAGGGGCGAGGATGAGTAGTGGGGAGATGGGGAGATGGTTGCTGTTTTTTAATTCTCTCCCAAGGTTATGTTTTCATTGATTTTTAGAGTGACAGGAAGGGAGAGCGAGAGAATCACTGATGTGAGAGAAACATGGATTGGCTGCCTCCCACATGCACCCTGAGTGGGGACCAAACACACAACCTAGTTGTGTGCCCTGCCTGGGGCTCGAACCCTGTAACCTGTACCAGCCAGCTGAGCCCCCAGGCATGGCAAAGCTGTGTTTTAAGAAAAGCAGCAGAGCACATTCTTCCCTGCCTTATGATCTTTAAAGGTTGTAACTTTCCACCCGCTTTCTATCTCAGGGAAATCAGAGTCCTTTAGGGAAGACTAAGGGGCTGTATCTGACACAATCCCATTCGATTCTGCTTTCCTGTCATCCTCACAAGTTTTCCTTTTTTTCCAAGGAAAACTCATTTCCTTTCTCTGTATCATCTCAGCCATAGACCAGTTTTCATTTTACCTCTCCTTCACCAAATCCCAAAGCCTCAACTTCAGAGCCACCCTCCCATTCAGCCACAAGAAAACCACAAGAAACTAGTTCCTGAGTATGTGTGGGTATCAGGCAAGAGTGAAAGGAAGGAGTATGAGACCAAAAGTGTGGCTAATGTAACTTTCAAAACAAAACAAGGGCAGTGGTGTCAGGGGGAGGAAAAGACCAGGAAGCCAGGTCTCTCTGGATTCTAAGGAATGTGGCAACTGAAGGGAGGAAGGGAGGGAGGGAGGGAGGGAGGAAGGGAAGGGAGGGAGGGAGGGAGGAAGGGAGGGAGGGAGGGAGGGAGGAAGGAAGGAAGGAAGGAAGGAAGGAAGGAAGGAAGGAAGGGAGGGAGGGAGGGAGGGAGGGAGGGAGGGAGGAAACTGGGGCCCAAGTAATTTGGCGCTGGCCCTTGAATGTGGTGCTGAGGAGCACGATGCCTGGTCTCTGCGGTCAGTGAACGGTGGAGAGAAAGCCAGTACTGGAGCTTTCTAATGGCTAGGGCGAGAAGGCCAACTGAGACTGAGACCCTAACCTCCCACCCGCTGCGATTTCAGACAGCGATTGAGGAAGGATTAGGTTAAGATTTTATTTACAGTTCCCTGGAAAGTCTTACAGAAGAGAGGCCATTATTATTGCTTTAAGATTATTGCCGGAACTAAGACTGCAGTCCTCCCAAGCCAGGTAGAAGTCCTGGCCCTTTTAGGTTAGCCCCGTATCCCTGCTTCCACCGAACGGCTGTCACTGTTTCCTGGGACGCACAGCCCAGCCGCTTTCCAGGGGCCGCCCTGGCCCGGCTACACATCAGCCATCAATTTTCTCTCTGCCTTCGTCAGAAACAGCGTATTAACACTAATTCCAGTGTTAAGCCCTCCTTCGCCTCCTGACTGGGAGGCAGGGTCCTGGGTTCCCAAAGTTTATCATTTAGTTCCCGCCAGGACCAGCCTGGCTTCCTTTGTATGGCATAACGTCATAACGGCAAAGAACCCCATTTTCCTTTGTCCCAGGTGACATCACAACTCACTTGTGAGGTTATTACCCCTGAATGACATTTCAAGGGCCATTTTTGAGGTAATCTGCGTTTCTTGTGTCTACCGTTTAGCTTTTTTTTTTTTTTTTTTTAACCCCCTTGGCTATTGGGGTAAGAGAGAAAGAGGGGAGACCAAATGGCAAGGAGGGTATGGCCCAGTAGCTCATGCTATTATAATAGCTCATGGTATTAGCAAAAAGGCCTGGAAGAACGCAGGAGGGAGCAGCGGGCTACTTTTCCTCCCAAGCCCCACCACGGGAGGATATGGCTTTGTTCATGCGCATAGATTATCGAAGCCGGAACTCATTAGTGGGCGGGACCACTTGGCTCTGGCAGCTGCGTGGAGGAATCTGGAGCTGCAGGGGTTTGGCTGGCGTGTAGCGGCTCCAGATTTGGGTCTCTGCGCCCCCGACAGGCTATTTCTTGGAATGTGGTTTGTTCCCCAGGAGCCCGTCTATCTCCATCACCGTCTGCGGGGTCAGCTGGCTCAGCACCTGGAGGAGAATGGGGTGGTCGGGTCACAGAAGAAGGATCTGAAGTTTGAGGGCCTGCACTTAGAGGACCAAGCTGTGGCCCGTTTTGCCTTGTGAGCCTGGAATCTCTCCTCTGCAAAGCGAGGGCCTTGTAGGGAGTCCTCACTTTGGGTTGGACAAGGTCGCCCTGGCTCCTGGGGAGGGGACAGAGATGGGCCCAGCCTCTGCCTCCCCAGCTCACCTGGAGGGCACCCAGATGTTCTATCAGCTGCTCTGCACTCGACACCCCCAGCAAGACCGAGCTGACACCCTCACTGCGGAGACACCACGCTGAAGCCAGAGGAGGAAAGCAAGAGAACGGATGGATGAGAATGAACACATGAACTTCAGAAGTGTCTCTGAGGAAGAGGATGCTCCCTCAGGACACACCACTCTCGGGTTTGAGAGTTTCTCCGAAGGAGACAAGGCCTCTGCAGGGTCCAGGGTTGGCAGTATCTCACCAATAGCAAGCTGCGCCACAGTGCAGCCCAGCTGGTGAGCTATGGGTAGAAGGTCCATGACTTTGGCTTGTTGCTTCTTGCCATCTTCACTCTGCACTTTGTCCTTGAGCCACTGGTAACCAAAGAGAATCAGCAAAAGACACCCCATCCCCCCAGAACAGCCAACACAAGCCAGTCCTGCCACCTGAGCCCCAAGATCAAACCTTGATGGTGGCCTTGCAGGGATCTGAGACTCGCCCGTCATACTTGCTGTGGATGAGGCCACAGGCCAGAGGGGACCAGGTGACTGAGCCGACACCTAAGAGAAAGAGGATTCGATGTGGGGAAAGGAATCAAGGTGATGCTGAGCCCAAGGGGGAGGTGGGGACGAGGGGCTTCGAACCGATCTTGTGGTATAGCTCTGGCAGCTGCATCTCCACCTTTTCCCTCTGAAACAGATGGTGCTCTGCTTGTTCACACACGGGGGGAATCAGATTGAACTGTCTGGCCACAGAGTAGGCCTCCTGAGGGGGAAAGAGAGACGAGTGGGGTGGGGAAGCATCCTTTCCATCTTCTTCCACTCCTCCTCCTCCAATAGAGTGGGGTTGGCGTGGCCATGTGGAAAGCCAGACAGGGGAAAGTGGGGTAGCGCACTCACCATGATTTCTGCAGCCCCCCATCGGGATGTCCCCCAGTACAGAGCCAGGCCCTGGTTGATGACGTAGGTCATGGCTCGAACAATCTCTAGGCATATGGGAGAGGAGAGCCTTACTGCCAGGTCCCTGGCATCCAGGGCTCCAATCTGCAGACCCCTGACTGCCCCACCAAGACCCCAGGCATCTCTGTGGAGTCAGAGAGGTTGCTTTCTGCTCTTTGCCTCCCTCCCCGTCTAAGTCCGGGGGTCCTGAGCCAGGGCTGGCTTCCTGCAGAGTCTGAGACGTGCTCGGTTTTGAAGGACTCTCTAAGTTGGGGTGCTGCTTTTACCCTCCATGGGACTGTTGGGATCTGAGCGACTAGCAAAGACGATGTCCACATATCCCAGCTGGAGACGTTCCAGAGATTCTCGCAAGCCTGGGGTAGGGATGAGGAGAGGAAGGTAAGTACTTTAGTTTCAGTTTCTGAAGAATTTAGATCTCACCGTTTTTGCCATGGCCGTCTACATCCCAGTTTCCCTAGTCAAAGCCTCTAACTCAGGAGCTTCAGAATGTTCCCAACTCCTCTGGGTTCCACACCAAGCCACTTCAGGTTCCTAGTCTCTGACTCTCACCCTCAATGATGTGTTTGCGGCTCAAGCCTCGCTCAGTCTCTGCCCTGTAGGAAAAGGTAAGTCAGAGATGAGGTGTGACACGGGTAGGAGACCAGGGCTGGCCTGCACCATGAGGAACTGGGATTGCATGGGTTCTCGCAGGTGGGATATAGACATGGGATAGCAGATATAGGGACTGGCGTCACCACCCCCATTCCATGCGCCATATACCTCTGAAGATCGTTTCCCCACTTCTAGTGGGGCAGCCACTTACTGTCCTCCCCCAAAAATCTTGGTGGTGATGACATAGCTTGATCTCCTGGAAAAAGAGAAATGGGAGAACCAGCAAGAAAAGGACCTTTGATGATTATGTCCCTAGCAGTCCCCCCAAAACGCAATCTCACCTCCAACCTTTGCTCTTGAGGATGTTGCCGAGGGTTCTTTCAGCCCTGGAGGAAAGACAATGGAGATGCACTGCCCCTCCAAGGTGGGTCAGTTCCATCCCCTCTTCCTCACATTCCCCTTCAACTCATTTCCTCTCTTGTTAAGTGGAGAATACACCAGGAGTCCAAAGGGCTGTCAGCCCCATCCAGGACTAAAAAAAGGAAGCTCCTGGAACTAGGGGTATTGTCATATAGTTTTCACTCAATCATTCAATATATATCAACTGTGCATCAATTATGCGCCAAGCCCTGTTCTGAGTTCTGAAAGGAATAGAGCAGGATGAGGGGAGTGGGACTTAGAGACACTGGTTCCAACCATTTGTGTTGCCCCCTCCCCTTGAGTCTACAAAACCCCACCTATCCTTCAAAGCTATGCTCAGAGTCTGCCTCTGGGAAAATCTTCGCTGATTGCTATCAACTACAGTCAGTCAGTCAGTCGTTGTTAGCTTCCATAGCTCTTACCGGTGATTTTCACCCGGTGTGCCACAGGAGTTTCTAAAACATATAATAGCTGACTATTTAGTCCGGGCACTGGCCTAATTCCCCTTAAATTGTCAAATAAAAAAATGGCAACAGCCAACACAATAATGAATCAAAATTATACACATTTTTTTTGGTCAGATTGCCCCCCCCTCCCCCCACCTCCAAGTTTTTTTCTTCTTTTTTTATGTGCTGCAGAATTTTAGTTATTAGTTTATGTGTGCCATGAGATGAAAAAGGTTGAAAGTCACTGGGCTACACAATTCTTGGACACATAATTATGAGCTGAAGTCTTAAAGTTATGGTGGACTGTTCTTCATTCTTTCATATCTCCCTGTCTTTTTGGTTGATTTGTTTAACTACTTAGACTGGGAGCTTTTGGAGGGCATATTGATATTATCCCACAAGTAATACCTACTCTCTGCTAGGCTCTGTGGAGGTACTTAGGTGACACAGGAAAAAAAGCAAGACAGATTTCATAGGAGGAGGAGCATCCCAGTGGAGCAGCAAATATGGCTACAGGAGCCAGTAATTGATCATGGTGTGACGGTGTAAAGTGCGTTAGGAACGGAGGGGCTGGTGGGGCATTGTGTGAAGGCTTCCTGGAGAAGCAGACACTTGGCCAAGTCTTGAGGACGAGCAGAAGAGTTTGCCATATGGAGAAGAGGTAGGGGTGGGTCGTTACACAGGATTTGGCTTCTCCCAGTGTGAAGCCACGGGTGTGTGATGGGGCATGGTGTGTTTGAAAATTTAGATTTATACTCCCCCCCGCCATTGCACATAATTGGTGCCCACGATATACTTGTTGGCGTTATTTTATTGTGACTGCACAGTGTGCCCGCTGCCCTCTAAGCTGCTGTTTGGGGCTGTGATTCCCATTATGTTTAGGGGCCCACTGGCTAAAAGGATAGAACTTGGTGTTGGCAGAATTCCCAGCGTTCTTGAGATGGAAAACATGAAGCCCTGATGTTCTCCCAGTCTTCTAAATATAACTTAGCTCTTTCTCCCGGTCCTTACTTTCCAGCTGCGTACACGTCGGTGGTGTCAAACAGGTTTATGCCGTGCTCATAGGCTGCTGTCAGCACGTCCTCTGCTGTCTAGGGAGGTGAGAGAAAAAGGTGGAGATTATCACTGGCCCCTCAATGACCTCCCTCATTGCACTCTAGCACCTTAGCCTTAGCCCCTTGGCCTTTTTAAAAAATATATATATTTTATTGATTTTTTACAGAGAGGAAGGAAGAGGGATATTAGAAATGTCGATGAGAGAGAATCATCGACCAGCTGCCTCTTGCACACCCCCTACTGGGGGATCTGCTCGCAGCCAAGGTACATGCCCTTGACCAGAATCGAACCCGGGAGCTTTCAGTCCACAGGCTGACGCTCTATCCATTGAGCCAAACCGGTTTCGGCAAGCCCCTTAGCCATGATTTCTACATTCTCTTCCCTTTTCTCATCCTCTAGCCTCGTGTCCCATTCACCATTCTCTGTGCTTGTTGTCCAAAACCCTACCCAAGTCCATTTCCCCTCGTTCTGGTTCCCTCTTAGCCCCTCACCCTGCTTCTAGGTCCCATCACTTATACCTCATCCGAGATCTGAGAACCAAATGTGACCCAGGTACCTGCAAGAGAGAAGCCAGGTATGTGAGAACTGTGGGATGCGAGCCGTGAGAGAACACCCTTCCCTTCAATCTTTTTTCGGACTCACCTAGGCCAAGACAGGACACTCGAAGACCAGACTTCCCCAGGTTTCTGCGGGAGACAGAGGTAGCACGAAGGTGTGGAGCCTCCATTAGGAACATACACGATCAGCCCCCAGCTCCTCTCCTTCCAGGATGAGAAGCCCTCACTCAGGGTCTCGGTCCAAAACTAGACCCCGTGGGGCTGCCGACTTGGGCAGTGCTATGCCCACAGCATAAGTGAACAAATAAACGACCGTTCCCCTGGACACACGGTACAATGCTTATCTCCCTTCCTGTCACGTTGAAGATGTACTGCTTGGTTTGTGCTTCTGCTGGGGGAGTTTTGTTTGTGTTCGAGTCATGTCTGCATGAGTGGAGTTGGGGGCTGGGAGAAATGTGACAATCTAGCTGAGTGTGATCAGTTTGTGAAAACAGACCTTCAGACAGAGTGCTATGCTACAGGGCAGACACCACAGTGGGAGGAGTTAACCAAGTCAAGTTCAGTTAATCAAGCAAGGGTGCCTGGATAGCCTAGGCTATGAGATTCCAACAAAGGTAGGCAGGACACCTAGGTGGGGGGTATGACAGGAGAGGCCAGTTCTCCCTCTTCCTCTCTCAACTCCCTCTGCCCCTGTGAGCTTGTGAAGTCTGTCTCTGAACTATTGTAGAAAGACCCCTCCCCCCAAGCCCCCATTCAGGCAATCAGCTCCCAAGCAGAGCTGCCATTTGGAAGGGATCAAATTCCTCAACTGACAAAGCCGGATGGGCTCAGTGGGTGATCTCAGCTCACGGCCAGGCAGGAGCCCCTTCCGCCCCCTCCTGCCCCCACGCCAGTTCTGAGAGCCCAGCAGTTCTTTGAGATGAAGTTGGTTACATTACAGTCCACCTTCCCTGCCTGACCCAGGTTCCTCAGCATGGGGCGAAGAGATGTGGTCCATCTTTCCAACTTCTGTCCCCACCAAGACACTGGGCCCATGGGGCAGGGCAGGAGGGGGCGGTATCTGGGTCAGGCACCCTGAGCAGGCCAGAGGGAGAAGCCCTTTCCTTCTCCCTCTTCCCAGGACACGGATCCAAGGACACAGAGGGGGGAGGGAGGCACCCTGGGGATCCATGCATCCCTGGCTTTCCTGGGGGTAAGGAGAAAAGCTCAGGGGCATCCCCGGGCTCTGACAGGATGGGATCAACCTTGGTAAACTTGAATTTCTCCTAGTAGGGGTATCGACGGAGATCAAGAGAGGGACCAAGTAAGGGAGCGCTGGTGCTGGGAAGGAGAGAATGCGCCGGGACCTTCTTAGCGAAGTTTGAGGGGCTCCTTGGGCATCTCAGGAAGCCTCAGGGGTCAGGAAGGGGGAGCAGAGTGGGAGGGCTGCCCAGCCACCCCCATACCTGTATTTCATGCCAGTGCCTCGGCCGGTGCTCTCTCGGAGGACCCCAGGGGGCGCTGGGGGTCGGAGGACCACTGCGGTGCGGGCCTTGGGGCCCGACGCTCCTCCTCCCGGAGGATTCCCGTGCACCCCGCCGGCAGGCCCGCCGTTACCGCCCCCGGGGCCCGGCCGGGGTCCACACAGGCGGTCCTCGCTGTTCCGGCTGCGAAGGTTCTGCTCGGTGCACGCGATGGACACCTGCATGCCGGCTGCCCGCGGCCGGGGGCTCCGCGGGGGAGGGAAGGTGGGAAGTCGGGACGCCCGAGGGCGGACGAGCGGGGTGCAGCGGCGGGAGCCCCGCGGAGAGCGGGGAGGCTGAGGCTGCGGAGGGAGTCAGCAGGCAGGACCGGGCCGCGGGGGCGGGCTGCTGGAGGTCGCGGGGTTTGCGGTGGGAGGAGAGAGACGCAGGGGATCCACGAGTGGAGATATTCGTCTACGGGGGCCCTGGCGCGGGAAGAGGAGGCGGAATGAATGAGGGTAACGGTGGAGGGCGATCTAGGAGGGTAGGGACCAAGGAGGAGGAGTGGGGAGAAGAGGTGCCACCTCAGGCTTATCCGCAGGGGACCCGCTGGGTTCCCAGCCGCGTCCGCAGCGGGGCCGGCTACTCAACATGCAGGCACCGCCTCTCGTTTGCATAAACACGCCCACCTCCCGGTTAAACTCGCTTCTCATCTGCATAAGACCCGCCTCCCGGGGCTCTACAGCGTGACTATTGGATGTACTCAGAGGAGAAGAGCAGCACCGGGGAGGGTGGTTCTCAGGGCTCTCAGGCCAAGCTTCTCTGGAGGGGATGATTGAGTCCCCCAGGGAACATCTGACAAGAACTGGAGACGTTTTTTTCTTTGTTTGTTTTTTATATTTTATTGATTTTACACAGAGAGGAATTGAGAGGGACAGAGAGTTAGAAACGTTGATGAGAGAGAAACATCGACCAGCTGCCTCCTGCACACCCCCCACTGGGGATGTGCCCGCAACCAAGGTACATGCCCTTGACCGGAATCGAACCCGGGACCTTTCAGTCCGCAGGCCGACGCTCTATCCACTGAGCCAAACCGGTCTTGGCTGGAGACGTTTTTTACTGTCACTACTGGGGATGGAGAGGAATGTGCTACCAGCATCTAGTGAGTCTCGCCAGGATAAGGCACAGAACAGCACTACCCCCCAGCAATGAAATATCCAGCCCCAAAATATCAGTAGTGTTGCTGTTGAGAAAACCATGGTCAGAGCCTCTGTGCAGGCTCAGAGGATGTGGCCACCTGCTTCAGGCCTCTATGAGTGGGGCAGGGCCCCTGACCAACCACCCAAAAGGACACACTCAAGACGCAGTGACAAAAAAGTTTATTCAGTACTTCTCATGGCATCTGATAGTGGATGAACCCGGAGAGAGGGCCTGGTTTGCAGGTGACGGGGAGGGCCCCACGGGGGGGTGTAAGGGGGCTGGAGGGGTTTGAGGGCAGGCAGTGGAGAGCCCTGAGGTGAAACAGGTTAGGAAGGGCCCCAGGAAGTCAGGTTCTCCTGAGGGTGAGGTAGGGTGCTTTCTTCAGCCAGCCCTGGCAGAGAAAAAGGGCAGAGAGCGGATGTAGGAATCCAGTCGGGAGCGGAAGAGCTCACTTTGTACAGTCTGTCCCAGCGGGCACAGGGGGTTCTTCACCACCAGCTCCACGTACAGCTACGGAGAGGGAGAATGTTAGAGCCAGGCTTTGGACACTTCTTGTTTCCGACTCCAAACCTAGTATAACCTCAAGGATGTGTGAATACATAAGGACCAAGGGCTGGGAGGCAAGCCCTCCTTGATGAGAAGCTAGTGGTGGGCGTGTTGAAAACTCTGACTTTAGCCAAAACCGGTTTGGCTCAGTGGATAGAGCGTCAGCCTGCAGACTGAAAGGTCCCAGGTTCGATTCTGGTCAAGGGCATGTACTTTGGTTGTGGGTAGGGTATGTGCAGAAGGCAGCTGATTGATGACTCTCTCTCATCAATGTTTCTGACTCTCTATCCCTCTCTCTTCCTCTCTGTAAAAAAATCAATAAAATATATATTTTTTTAAAAGAAAGAAAGAAAGAAAAAAACAACAACTCTGACTTCAATAGGGATAAAATAGGATCCTGGCAGGAAATCAGAAGGAGTCTCGGGGCTCTACATGACCATGGCATACGCTGAGGATCTTTGGGGGGAGGGTCCCAGGGGCTGGCACTGACCGCACTATAAATGTGATGCAGTACGTCTCGGATGGGTCCGACGCCCAGGTCAGTATTCATGACAACCTTGATCCCAGTGGGCGTCTCATAGTAATGGAGTTTGTAACGACTAGTTTGGAAGGCCAGAAAACCATCCTTCCTGCAGGGATGAGGAGGATGTTAAGGAACGGGAGCAGAATCTTCCCAAAAAGAAACTTCTAGTCATCTCTAGGTCGATCCCCTTTTCTTTAAACATATTTGTAGGTGCCTGGTTTAGTAGACACCTCCCCCGGACTCCGTTCCCCCTTCTCCACATTCGACCCCCATATCCAACCTCTCTATCATCGAGTTTCCCCACCATCGCTCCTTGCAGCTCTGGCACTCTCGCTCGGATTCAGCTCCCTCTCTGGGTGGGTGGGTGGGTGGGGGCAAATGCCCCTTCCACTCCAGAAAGTTTCCCCCGGCCCAAACTCCCAGGGCTAGTCCTTTCCCCCTCAACATTCCCCCTGACTCCAGCGTACATGTCTAGCGGGGACATCTTGCTGACAAACGAACGGATAGAGAAAAGCATCCCGTACATCAGCTTGAACTCCTGGAGGGAAAAAGGCAGAGTTAGCTCCTGGTGGCTGAAGGAGACGGGCCCGGGGTGGGAGAGGGCCAAGGTTAGGAGAGGGGCGGCTGGACTAGGACTATGTGCGCCTGGAAGTGCGAGGTCACCCGGGTGCGCGGGGCCCTCCCGTCACCTCCTCCTTGGGGATCCCCGCTTGCTTCTTGCGGTGCCACTCGCTGTAGTGCAGACACACTCCATTCCGGTCAAACAGGTACAGGTTGTGGACAGTCATCTGCGGGGCACAGAGCGTGAGCCTCGCTCCAGGCCCGCCCAGCCTCCGCGGGTTCCAGGGTCCCGTCCCCGACCCTTCCAAACAGGCGGGCTCCCCACTCCCAAACTCACCGGAACTGCTCCAAGCGCCTGTCACTAGACACTTCCGGTTTCCGCGGAGCCCCGCCCCCCAGGTCCTTTCGCGGCGGCGGAGCGTGAGCTCCGTCCAAACACACCTTCCGGTCTGTGGCCCTGGCGACTGCGCGTGCGCATCCGGGCTCCCGGGCGCCCGGAGCCGTAAAGGCGCGGCGGCGAGGCCCCGGCTGGTGACGTCACGGCGGCGGGCGAGGCGGGGCCGCGGCCGGTGGGCGGGCCGCTGCCAACGGTTTTGAGTGAGGGGGAGCGCGCGAGGGGGGTCTCACCCTTTCCGGATCCGGGCTCGAGGGAAGGGGCTGTCGCTGGTCCCCACCCTGACAAACTGGGGGGCTGAGGACTGGAGGTGTGGGGTGATCGGAACGGGGTAATCGGAGCATCTCGGACTAGGTTTGAGGGCGGCGTCCCCTCTGGGGACGTTCTGAGGGTGTGACTGAGTTCACAAAGTTTCCTTTGGGGTAGGAGGAAGGGAGGGATTCTTTATTATTTTTTATTTTATTGCCTAAAGTTTTACATATGTCTCCTTTTGACCCAATGGACCTCCTCCCAAGGGAGGGACTCTAGGGAGCTTTGCTAGGGCTTTCTTGCTTGGAGGGGGTGTACAGGAGAGTTGACCCTGGGTAGACCTGTGCGGTGGGTGGAGGGGTGCAGTGGGCGGAGGGGTGCAGTGGGAAGAGGGGTGCAGTGGGCGGAGGGGTGCAGTGGGCAGAGGGGTGCAGTGGGCGGAGAGGTGCAGTGGGCAGAGAGGTGTGGGGAGCCTAAGATCCCAGCCTCTGAGATTGGAGCCAGTTGACCTGCAAGTGAGGCAGCTGGACGGAAATTAGGGATTTGGGGTTTTTCGTTTGTACTCTGGGTGTGGGGTTTAAGAGCTGAGTTGACCGGCGATGCAGCCTGTGCAAAGCTGATCTGTAACGTTCAACACTAGATGAGCTGCAGCGGTGCTTTTGCCCCAAGGGTCTTCTGTCCCCACTCCGTGCTGCATCCCCCTTCCCCGCAGGGTCCAGGAGCTGCGGGAAGAGATGCTTTTGCTCTCTCCCATGACTGGTGGTACGAGTGGGAACCTTTCCTCTGACCAGAAAGCCTCCGTACCCTTCTTCACCGACGTTCCTTGGCTCGGAGCCTTCCTCCTTTCTCCGAAATCTTCCTTTTCTGTGCACTTTCCCCACCGGACTGTCCTAAAGCAGAACCTGGAATTCCTAGCTCTGCTGTCTCCAGTTTTCTCTTCCCTCTATTCATGGCGACATCACCTACCAGTCCCAGTTCACCGCTCCGGGCGGAGGATCTCCTGAGTGACTCGTCAGAAGCCCCTGCGCTGAACCAGGTGTCCTCCGAGGTCACCTCCCAGCTCTATGCTTCCCTGCACCGCAGCCGGCAGGCAGAGGCCACCGCCCGCGCCCAGCTGTACCTGCCCTCCGCCGCCCTCCCGCCTCACGAGGGGCTGGACAGCTTGGCCCAAGAGCTGAGTCGCAGTTTGTCAGTTGGATTGGAGAACAACTTGAAGAAAAAGATGAGGGAGGTGTGTCTGGGATTGGGGGTGATAAAAAACAAAAAGCTTTATCGAGAGTTGAACTATTGTAGGATTTCAAATTCCTTTTTTTTTTTTTTTAAATACATGGCCTTCAGCAAGTATTATAACTACCTCAGGCCTGTGTGTGTGTGTTTTCAAAAATATATTTTATTGATATTTTACAGAGAGGAAGGGAGAGAGATAGAGAGCTAGAAACATTGATCAGCTGCCTCTTGCACACCCTCTACTGGGGATGTGCCCGCAACCAAGGTACATGCCCTTGACCAGAATCAAACCTGGGACTTTTCAGTCCGCAGACCGACACTTTACCACTGAGCCAAACCGGTTTCGGCTCAAATTCCTTTTAAGGACACAGTCATGAGGGGGAGAGTGGCCTGGGACACCATCATATGGGAAATCGTGAGATTTCCCCATGTTTTCCTGTGTCAGAGATACCTGCCCTGTGGGTTAGGTTGCTGTGCGTTGACTGGGGTTTGGGGACTGGCGGCGAGGATAAGTTTTCTCCATCCCAAAAAGCAACTAGGGCTTATGGATAGAGCAACGTATGCTAAGAGCCTTCCAGCTCAAATCGGTTTTGATTGTATGGTTCAAAATTAGGCATGTAAGTAACGAAAGCATAGTTTAATAAACTAAACATGTTACAGAGAAGATAGTTATTAGTATTGCATAGAAAAGATCTCATAACCAATTTGCAGACTGGTTAGGTCTTCCAGAGTTCGAAAAGCTGATAGCCACGGGCTACACAGTCGTTCAGAGGGTATTTGCTGTCTAGTTGGCAAGAATCCTCTCCGCGCTTAACTTAATGTGCCAGGTCAACTAATTACACGACCTGTCTGGCTTCTGGACACGTTTGAGTGTCTGACCCTTATTGGGTCAAGTTCTCCCGTTCTTGCTTTTCTCGGTGCTGGAGCAAAAAGTATTGGGTTTTAGGGGGTGCCATCTCCCCTGGCAGTGGTTGAATATAGATTATTCAAGTTGCTTCTCGTTTGTGTTACTTTTCCCTAGGATGGTTCCAAGCATATCTTTGAGATGGAAAGTGTTCGGGGCCAACTCCAGAGCATGCTCCAAAACTCACGTGATACAGCCTATCGTGAGTAAATCCCTTCCCCGTAAAGGAGAACCTAGATTTACGGGGTGGGAGCAAGGAGAGAGAGGAAGTGGCTGCAGGAGGACCTAGACCTCTGACAAGATTTCAGGCTGAAAGGCTCCCTGTCCTTGGCAGAGGGGCCGGAGGAGTGGGTGAAGTAAAAAGGAAGGCTCTCTGCTGTCTTCAAGTGGGCCCTGTTCCCATCCTTGCCTGACCCTGGGGTCCCTCTGCCTCTCTCTAGGGGATCCCCTTATTCCAGGAGCTGGTTCAGAGAGACGGGAAGGAGACTCCTTCGACAGTGAAAGCACAGCCACCTTGCTTAAGTGAGTTCTCCTTGGGATTCTTCTAGCTTGCTTTCTTGGAGAGCTGAGTGTTCTATTCCGATTGCTCTTGTTCCTCTTAAGACCCAAGACACTTGTCAGTTAGCTTTTAGTTTTATCCTTTCTCTCCTATCTTCTACTCCCTTTACTCCTTCAGGAACGTGGGCATCTGCTGACTAGTACCTGGCTTTCTCCCTTCTCCCAGGAGAGTTAGCTTGTTTCTGCGGAGACTTTTATCATAGGAAGTGTGGCATAAAGGAAAGAGCACTATAGAGTGAATCATAATACCTAGGTGCTATTTCTGGTTCTACTAGAGGCCCAGTGCATGAATTTGTGCACGGATGGGGTCCTGCTGGCCCTGATCCAGGTGATCAGGCCGGCTGTGCAAAAGGGGGGGGGGCAGGAGGAGGCAGGGGCAGTTGGCGGGCTGGCCCCACCCCCCGAATTCCCAGTTGAGGGGACAATTTGCATATTAGCTTTTTATTACATAGGATCACTGTCTAACTTAATGACTTCAGCCAAGTCTCTTGCCCTTTCTGAGTTTAGTTTCCTCATTTGTAAAATGTCACGGTTGGACTAATGGGTCTCAAAGTTTTCTCAATCTTATATTTGTCTACCTGGTTTACTCAGCACCCGACCCCTGCAAGACTTATCTCCATCTAGCTCAGCCCAAGCCCTGGAGGAACTGTTTCCCCGTTATACTAGCCTTCGGTCAGGACCCCCACTCAACCCCCCGGATTTTCAGGGCCTGAGAGATGCACTGGATTCAGAGCATACCCGCCGAAAGGTGAGATATTAAGCTTCCTTTTGAAAGTAGCAAAGATTAGAAAAGGGCTGAGTGCTAAAACAGGCAGAGGGCTAAGGGCCCACAAGTGGGACTTGGTTCAAATGGCTCTTCAGGGAACCTTCTTTCACCATGCTATCTAAAACGGCACCCCTCTCCAGACATTCGTTACTCTCAGTTCCTTCTTATAGCTCATCACATCTGCTATATCTTGCTTGTTTTGCCCTTCTAAAATATAAGCTCCTTGTTCAGCACTGTCTTCCTGAGGTTTAGAATATACCTAACACATAGAAGCACTCCATAAGCATTTAGTGAATACACAGTGAACTTTGTTTTCTTGTACAAACGCTTTATAGCTGTTGATGTAATGAGCTTTATCTCTTTGACCTTAGTCTGTCTGAAGTGGGAAGAAAGAGAGACAAGGCAGAAGAAAAATCAAAATCATTGATTATGTTGTCATTTTTGGAACTCTGTCTTCTATTTATTTTTCTTCTATTTTTCTTTTTTTAAAGTATATTTTTATTGATTTCAGAGAGGAAGGAAGAGGGAGGTAGAAACATCAATGATGACATCAGAGTTATTTATTGGCTGCCTCTGGCATACCCCCTACTGGGGATCAAATCTGTAACCTGGGCATGTGCCTTCATTGGGAATCAAACCCATGACTCTTGGTTCATAGACTGATGCTCAACCACTCAGCCATGCCGCTGGGCTCTGACTTCTATTTTCAACCGCCTGGGCATGAATGAAAGGCTTTGCCTTTATCCTTGCTATGTTTAATCATTGTGTTCAGTGAGCTTCTCAGGCAGGAATAGCTTCCACTTCTTCAGTGTGGGCTGCTGCACCTCTGCCAAAAGGTCCATAGATCCAGGGAAGGGGAGAGCCGGAAGCTGAGCCCCCGCTCTCCGAGAAGGCAGAGGAAGGTGCTGGAAGCCTTGGACCTGAGATTCCTGCTCTAAAATTCCCGATTTCCCTCCAAACCTATTCTGTTCTTGGGATGCAGCCCATTTCCTGTCTCCAGTCCATGTCTCCCTAGAGGAGGTGGAAAGTTTGGTGCTTGGTCAGACTGAGGATGGCAACACTCAGTTTCCTTATCCTTCTTCCCAGCATTGCGAGCGCCACATTCAGAGCCTACAGACCCGGGTACTGGAGCTTCAGCAGCAGTTAGCTGTGGCCGTGACTGCGGACCGCAAGAAAGACATCATGATTGAACAGCTGGACAAGGTGCCAAGCTAGCAGAATGTGCTGGGCCTCTCCATGGGGAGCGCCAAGCAAGAGTTAACAGGGGGTGGCCAACCAACATCTCTTAGTGCATGCCAGGAGCTGGGGTGTGGGGTGGGTTACTGACTACTGGGAGAAGGAGACTGTTGATCTCACCCCCATGGACAGAAAGAGGGCAAAAATATTTTTTTGAAATTCCATCTGACTTTCTTTCCCTGAGACCCTGGCGCGTGTGGTGGAGGGCTGGAACCAGCATGAAGCCGAACGCACAGAGGTACTTCGGGGACTCCAGGAGGAACGTCAGGCGGCTGAGCTCACTAGAAGCAAGCAGCAGGAGGTGGGCGATGTGTTTTACATGGAATTAGATCCTAGGTCACTGGCTGCTAGCATAAGGGGAGTGGAAATAGCTCTGGAATTAGGTCCTAACAGATTGACCTCAATCTTGCAGTCACTGGCCTGACAATTCTCTCCTATTTCTGCTCCTTTCATGTTTCTGTTGTTAAACTTGCATCACTGATGTCTTCCCAGCTTTCCCTGCACCGTGTAGTCTTTTTGGCTCTCAAGTCATTTAGTTAACTCTTAGTTTTAAAGTTTACATCCTCAGATTGTTAATGCTTTTTGAAGTATAACATATAGAGATTCCCCTCACTTCCTCTGTCCTATGGACCTCTCTTCCCAAAGACAGTAACCCGCCTGGAACAAAGTCTGTCTGAGGCCCTGGAGGCCCTGAATCGCGAGCAAGAAGGTGCCAGAATACAGCAACGGGAAAGAGAGCTGCTGGTGAGAATGCCGGGCTGGGTTAATGCCAGTAGAGGCTGTTATGTTAATTACTTCTAGAAGGTTATGAGCAATTGGTGGATGTGGGAGTTCAAAGCTTTAGTTACACCAGGGCAGTATTTCTCAAAGTGTGTTCCTCAGAACACTCGTTCTGCTAGATACTCTCCCAAAGGGCTCTGCCACCAAGTAAGTTTGAGAGACTAAAGTTACATCCTCACCACACACATCTGGGGATTATTTTAAAATACGATTTCCGGGACCCATCCCCAGAGGTTTTGACTCAGTAGGTATAGGGTGGTGTTTAGGAACCTAAATATTTTCAGAAATTCCCTAGGTGATTTTGTTCAGCCAGGTTTGGGAATTCTAGTCTAGGGCATAGCCAAAAAAGGGATGATACACTCATTCATGTTTCTTATTGCTGAAATGATAAGGTGATTACCCATATGAATTAGTAGCCAGGTTTGGAACTTGTTCCATGTATGACACATGCTTGCTACATGCATGCTGGTACTTAAAATCTTAACCGGCTATATCCAACCGTGTTAATGAAGGTTGCTGGTTTGCTGGTACATGATAGTAGGCTGGGTTTTTTATTCTTTGTGGAATTTTTTATGATGGTGATAGCTTTTATATAATATATTGAAAACTTACTGTGTGCCAGACACTGCTAAATGCTTTACATACACTTTTTTTCCCCAAAGGATTTTCTGATTGATTTTTTGAGAGAGGGGAAGGAAGAGGGAGAGAGAGAGAGAGAATATCGAGGTGAGAGCTATACATCGATCAGCAGCCTCCTGTACTCCCGCTACCAGGGATCGATCCTGCAACCTGGGCATGTGCCCTGACCAGGAATTGAACCAGAAGCCTTTTGGTGCATGGAATGGTGCCCAGTCAACTAAGCCAAACCGACCAGGGGCACATACACTTTTTACTTTAATCTTCACAAGGTAGACCCTAATATTATGCCTGCTCATTTCACAGATAAGGATGTGTACCTAAGAACACATTGTAAATGACAGAGCTGGGATTCAAACTGAGATTTGGACCCAGATTTACCTATTTCTGGAACAAAAGGTCTTATCTATTATATTATAATCCTGTAGGCTTGTCAGCTTTTGCATGTGTAATGGACATAATTCTCAGCAGGCACATTGTGTGGGGGTGAAGGGGCAGACTGCTTGAGGACAAGCTGAGGATCTTGGTTTTCTCCTGGGGCTGTAGGAAGAGGAAAGGCGAGCTCTGACCTTGAGCTTGGAGCTAGAGCAGCAGCAGTGCCGGGCCCTGCGGGAGGAGCGGGAGGAGGCTCGCGCCGGGCAGATCCGTGAGCACCAGCAGCTGGAGACACTTCAGGTTGCCCTGGAAGAAGAACGGCAGGCCTGGGCCCAGCAAGAGCGCCAGCTGAAGGAGCACTACCAGGCGCTGCAGGAGGAGGGCCAGGCGCAGCTGGAAAGGGAGAAGGTAAAAGCAGCAGCTGGGCAACGGGGAGCAGGTGAAGGGCAAAATGATTGAATAGGATGGATGTCAGAATGTGGGGCATAGGGGGCTGGGCCGGAGAGTGAAGAACTGTATGTGGGAGACAAGATGGAGCGTGTGGGGCCAGCTAGAAGGGCTTGGGCATCAAATACACAGAAAATCAAAGAGTAAGATTAAACAGAGATTAGAAACGAGATCAAATATGAAGGGAGGGAAAGGAAGCTTGGGTTTTAGGGTATAGGGGTGGGTATGAATGGGGGAATAGAGGTAACCAGGAGACGGGAAATTGGGTATGTACTTAAGTTCACTTTCCCTTCCTCAGGGGAACATGCAGAAAGAAGCCCAGGCCGCCCGGGAGGCCCAGCAGCAACTGGCATTGATGCAGGCAGAGCTGCGGAGGGCGGAAGGAGAGCTGGATACGGCCCGGAGGGAGACAGACGCCCTGCAGCTGGAGATGAGCTTGGTGCAGGTCAGTGGAAGTAACTCTGAAGCAGTGTGACCTTTCAGGAGTCATGGCAAACACTCACATTTCTAACTCGGACTTTTATAGGCCTTTGTTTTTATGAATAAAATCTGTGTTAAGGGAAAATTAATAAGTTTCTGAGAGCATGTCAATCTCAGAGATTTCTTTCCCTTATTAGTGGTTGACTTAAGAAGATTTTCTATTTCTGGGTTAGTTAGACCAGTGTTTGAACAAACACACTTCTTTCACCTGTCCCATTGAATAAGAGGACTGACCACATGGAAACTAATTTATCATGGAGACCAACGGCAAAGATGTTAGTAAACAACTAATAAGTAGCAATTTATACGCTGCTGTAACTCCTGAATTGGCGCTAGATGTATGTGTGCACTTGTGTATTCAGTAAGCCTGCTGAGTAGCCCCTCCATGAAAGCTCTGTGCTAGGAGCTGGGAATAGCCCTTGCCAAGGAGCTCACCAGCTAGATGGGAATTTGTCTAGTACACACATTTTTGAAGTAGTATGGAAAACGATAATTGAGGGTAAGAACTGCTCCAGGCATGTCATTTTCTTAATAAGGTCTTCTCTAACCACATTGAGTAAAATCTGAAACCTCTGAAAATCCATTTCTCTTCCCTGTTTGACTTTCCTCCTAATATACTACATAGTATACCTTTTAAAACCTTGTTTGTTTTCTGTAAGATCCATGAAAGCAAGTATTTTTGTCTGTTTATTGTAGAATTCCAGAATAGTGCTTGGCTTTAGTGTTCAAGTCCTCCGTTTCCTTATTGTTCTACTATTATTGAAAGTAGGGTATCGAAGTCTCCAACTATTATTGTAGAACTGTCTATTTCTCTCTTTAATCCTGTTAATTATTAATGTATTTTGGGTCACTCTTAGGTACATACATGTTTATAATTGTTATATCTTCTTTTTTTTCATGTTTTTATTTATTTTAGAGACAAGGGAGAGATAGAAACATCAATGTGAGAAATATCTATCAATTACCTCCCATATACACCCTGACCAGGGATTGAACCTGTAACCTGGCATGTGCCTTGACCAGGAATCAAACCGGCAACCTTTCAAGTGCATGGGATGATGCTCAACCAGCAGAGCCACACTGGCCAGGGTGCTAATATCTTTTTGATATAACTTTTTTTGGTTTAAAATTTATTTTCCCCCACAACAATATTGCTCCTGAGCTCTCTTTTGGTTACTATTTGCATGGATTATCTTTTTACTTACAACCTATGCATCTATGTATCTAAAGTGAGTCTCATGTAGAAAATATATAGGTGGATCATAGCTTTTGTTTTATTAATCATAGGCATATATAAAATTCCCTATTTAATTTATTTATAACTAGAGGCCCATTGCAGGAAGATTCCTACAATAGGGCTTCCTGCTGCAGTCGCTGCCTGCCTGCTTCCCTCCCTTCTCCCTTGCCCCACTTGCTTACTTCTCCGCAGCTTCACTCCCTTCTGCAGTGCTTGGCTTCTTTCTATGCTATCTTCAGCCATTGCTCTGGCCTGGATATGCAAATTAACCGCCATCTTGGTTGGGTTAATTTGCATACTCCCCCTGATTGGCTGGTGGGTGTAGTGAAGGTATGGTCAATTTGCATGTTCCTCTTTTATTAGGTAGGATGATAAATAACTACCTTTTTTAAATTACAGTTGACATTCTTTTGTGGGGTGTTTTTTGTTTTTTTTGTTTATAAGACTATCTGCTATAGTCTGTTTAAAAATATATTTTTGTTGATTTCAGAAAGAGGAAGGGAGAGGGAGAGATAGAAACATCAATGATGAGAGAGAATCATGGATTGGCTGCCTCACACCCTGTACTGGAAATCAAGCCCACAACCCAGGTATATGCCCTGACCAGGAATTGAATCGTGACCTCCTGGTTCATGGGTCAACATTTAACTGCTGAGCCATGCTTGCTAACTTGGTTAGGCTCGCGCTCTCTCTCTCTCTCTCTCTCTCTCTCTCTCTCTCTCTCTCTCTTTCTCTCTCTCGCTTTTTCTCTTATCCTCTCTCCTCTTCCCACCCTCTTCTTTCTCCCTTTCCCACCTCACATCATTTGAGAGGTTTTTTTTTTGGACATCATGGGAGAATATTGATATTTTACAGAGAGGAAGGGAGAGAGAGAGTTAGAAACATCGATGAGAGAGAATCATTGATCACTGCCTCTTGCACACCCCCTACTGGGGATGTACCCGCAATCATGGTACATGCCCTTGATCGGAATCGAACCTGGGACCTTTTGGTTCGCAGGCCAACGCTCTATCCACTGAGCCAAACCAGTTTCGGCAGATTTATTTTATCTCTTAATATATGGTCAACTTTTCTAAATGTTTCATGTGTGCTTGAGAATATGTATAGTATTTGAGTGTAATTTTGAATGTGTGTCTAGTTTGTTATCGGTTTAGAGCATTATAACCATACTAGAGGCCCGGTGTATGAAATGTGTGCATGGAGTGGGGATGTCCCTCAGCCCAGCCTGCACCCTCTCCAATCTGGGATCCCTTGGACATCCCTCTCACAATCTGGGACTGCTGGCTCCTAACCATTCGCCTGCCTGCCTGCCTGCCTGATTGCCCCTAACCACTCTGCCTGCCAGCCTGATAGCCCCCTAACTACAATATTCCCCTGCTGGCATGATTGCCTCCAATTGCCTTCCCCTGCAGGGCATAGAAACAGAAAGTAGAATGTTGGTTGCCAGGGTTGGGGGAGGGGAAATAGGGAGTCATTCGGTGGGTATTGAATTTGAGTTTTACAAGATGAAAAAGTTCTAGAAATCTGCATAACAATATAGTTAACACTACTCAAATGTTCACTTAAAATGGATTAAGAGGGTATATTTCATATGATGTGTTTCTTACCACAATTTGAAAAAATTTAGGTTAGTGCAAGAGTTTGGTATGATTGGGACATATTTGGGAGAAGTGAGGTAGATGGGTGGTGGGAAATCATAAAGGGCCTTGTAAGCCATTTTAAGTAGCTAGAACTCTTTTTAGCCAGTTGGGGCATTTGAAGGGTTCCAAACAAGAGAATAGATCACACATTTTTGTATCGGGTCTAGTAATAATTAATGTCGTTTTTCAACATTCGTTTAAAATCTTGCTTGGCGTTGACTTGTATTGACATAACCTTCAAACACGTGGTATCTACAGAACGTGTGAAGTGCAATTAACAAGTTTTGCTTGAAAAAGTTTGTGTTTGGTTTGGTTTTTGTTCCAAAACTAGGGCTAAGAAGATGGCGGATGAAGAGCATATTCGGCACTGCATGCTTTACGAGTTCCAATTAGGAAGAAAAGCAAGTGAGGCTGCAAAAAACAACTGTAGTGCTCTTGGTCAAGATGCAGTTAGCGCCAGAAAATGTCAGCATTGGTTTGAGAAATTTCGCGAGGGAAATTTTTCGTTTGATGACAAGAGTGGTTGAGGCCGTGTGTCCAATTTTGATCAAGAAGCTCTTCAAGCTCTTTTGGTGCAAAATCCTCAAATTACCCAACAAGAGCTTGCGACAATTTTAAATTGTTCACAAAAAACAATTTCCAATCAATTGCGTGCACTTGGCAAAGTCCAAAAGTTTGGAAAATGGGTTCCTCATGAGTTGACCAACAACAACCGTAATCAAAGAGTCACAATTTGCAGTTCGCTCCTCTCTTGTCAAAACCGTTTGCCGTTTTTAGAGCAAATTGTTACCAGAGATGAAAAATGGGTGCTGTATGTTAATTTGAAAAGGCGGCCTCAATGGTTGGACAAAAATGAGGCTCCGCAGCCCATGCCAAAACCTGACTTGCATGCGAAAAAAGTGATGTTGTGTGTTTGGTGGAATTTTAAAGGAATTCTTCATTATGAACTTTTACCATCTAACCAAACCATTACAAGTGCAGTGTATAGTGCCCAATTGGAAAGGTTAGCCCAAGCTTTAAGAGAAAAAGAACCCGCACTGATTAATCGGAAGGGCGTAATTCTTCACCACGATAACGCACGACCGCATACTGCAAGAATCACTGCTGAAAAACTGCGCCAGTTGGAATGGGAAGTTCTCCCTCAACCTGCATATTCTCCTGATATTGCCCCTTCCGATTACCATTTGTTTCGTTCTTTGCAAAACTTTCTTCTTGGAAAAAAATTTAATAATGAAGAATGCCTCAAGAATGCATTGACCGAATTTTTTGCATCAAAATCACAAGAATTTTACAACAGAGGGATTAAAATGCTTCCTGAGCGTTGGGCACAAGTAGTAGAAAACAACGGCAACTATATTGTTGATTAAATTTTGTTGTATTGTTTAAATAAATTCGATTTTAAAAAGTATTAGAAAACGACATTATTACTAGACCTAATATTTTAGGATACTTACTCAGCCATGAAGAGGAGGATCTACTGGAGCCAGAATGGGAGAGGGGGAAGATATGCTAGAGGCAATGAGGTAAATTATACTTGAAATAATATTGAATTAACGTAGTAGTGAGTGGAGGGGTAAATTGGATGTTAAGGAAATAGAATGGGACAATCAGTTGGAAGGTAAAGAAATAGGAGTTGTTAAGGATAACTCCAGGATTCAAATAGCTTGTGTGTTTCAGTGGAGATTGGTGTCATTAAGATAAGAAATACAGTAGGGACAAAGATTTGAGGGTAAAAAACCAAATGAGCTCATTTTGGATATATTGTGTTTGAGGTGTATCCAGATAGTTATGCAATAGTCATTCTTAAAGCCTGGAAGAAAGGTCTAGGCTAAAGAGAGATTTAGAAAGTGTTTAAAGTGTAAATGGTAACAAAAAAACATGGCCTAAAGGCCAAGCATTGATTATACATATGCAAAAGCATCAGTGGCCAGTGTTAGCACATGGTCAAAAGAAGGTTGAGGACAGAACTGAAGAAAGCATTCAACCTTTATGGACAGAAGGAAGAAGAGCAATCAGCTGAGCCCGGGGAGCAGTCAGACATAAAGAAAACCCAGATGGTGGCAGGTGGCATCATGGGAGCTCAGGGAACATGGTTTTAGAAGGAAGGGTTGGTTTAGGTGACAGATGTTGCATAAGACTGAGAAAGCACCAGTGTTGGATTTAGAAATTAAATTCTTTGCCATGAAGTATACTGTAAGTAGAAATCAGATTTCAGTGAGTTGAAAAAGAAATATGAGAAACTGGAGAGAGTGATACAGCCTGGTTCTGCTTTAGGAGGAAGGGACACTGACATTTATTGAATGTCAGGTGCTGTTACCTCAGACACATATAATAAATTCAATTGTTCTACCTAACATTTATTTTGGTTAAAAAATACATTTCTGCCGAAACCAGTTTGGCTCAGTGGTAGAGCGTCGGTCTGCGGACTGAAAGGTCCCGGGTTCGATTCCGGTCAGGGGCATGTACATTGGTTGCGGGCACATCCCTGGTAGGGGGTGTGTGAGAGGCAGCTGGTCGATGTTTCTCTCTCATCGAGATTTCTAGCTCTCTATCTCTCTTCCTTCCTCTCTGTAAAAAACCAATAAAATGTATTTAAAAAACCAAACATTTCTTTTGTCCAGAGTCATTTTCAGTGTTGTGTGCGTATAAGGTGTGAGTACTTCATGACCTGAAAGGGAAGGGAACCTCTGTCACTCCCGTGGCAAAGTTCTTGGCTTTCATCCCTTGGGCGTGTGAGGGGAAATGTTGGCACATTCTATCATCAATCCTCTCTTAATTCCAAACAGAATTGACTTAGCCCACCTTCCTTCACTCCCAGGCCCGGTATGAAAGCCAGCGGATCCAGCTGGAGTCAGAGCTGGCTGTGCAGCTGGAGCAGCGGGTGACGGAGCGGCTGGCCCAGGCTCAGGAGAGCAGCCTGCGGCAAGCAGCTGCCCTGAGGGACCAGCACAGGTACTGAGGCTTACTGGATGCTGCCCTCCTCGGCCACACGGGTGTCATTCATGCCCAGCCCATATCCTCCGATCCCTTTATTGTTTTCCAACATGCTGGCTGGTGCAGTTGGACCGAAGTGTCTCTGGGGGACAGCTGCCTCCAGTGCACAGAGAGCCAGAGTGCTTGGTGATTTTCCTCCCCTAGGGCATAGCCTTTCCCCAGTAACTGATGAGACAACGATGAGCTGTGACCTCCTCCATCTCCAGAGCTGCCCTGTGGGACCGAGCCTCCTTCCCATCCCAGTCTCACTCCCCTCATCCCCACTCCCCTGCCAGTTTTCTCTGGAAATGCTTCTTAAGTGAACAATTTTCCCATAAATCCTCACCTCAGCCTCTGCTTCTGGGGAACCCACCCTAAGACACCAGCTTTGTCCTTGTCTCTTTCCTGAGCCCACTGTGCTGGGCCTTGCTGGCTGCCTGTGGCCGGCTCCCTCACAGGCACGCATGCTGGCTTACTCTGTCTCCGATTCAGTTTTCTCGTCTCACCTGTCCTCTCAGGAAGCAGCTGCAGGACCTCAATGGACAGCACCAGCAGGAACTGTCCGCTCAGTTGGCTCAGTTCAAGGTGGAAATAGCAGAACGAGAGGAGAGGCAGCAGCAGGTGGCTCAGGACTATGAGCTCCGGTACTGGTCCTGGGAGAATCCCTTTAGGCCTGGTCCTTCCCCTGCATAGAGCCCAAACGGGAGTGGCGAAGAGCTGCCCCCATGGACCTGTCCTCTTCTGCATGGCCCCACTGCCTCGGGATTTCCCAGGTCTCTGCCATTCCATTTTGGTTCCTCTCATTCCAGGTCTGCTTTCTCTTCTCCAGACTGGCCCGGGAGCACGCGCGAGTGCGGGAGCTGCAGAGCAGGAACCAGCAGCTGGAGGAACAGCGGGCCGAGCTGGTAGAGCGACTCCAAGCCATGCTGCAGGCCCACTGGGAGGAGGCAAACCACCTGCTGGGCACCTCTACCCTGCCTGCCAACCCCCCAGTAGGCATTTCCCCTTAAGCTAAGCTGCTCAGAGTTGTGCTTAGATCCCTTCTTTGGAAATCTAGCTTCCTCTCAAGGGAGCTCCTAAGTTCAGGTCCTTGGATCTGCATTTTTTTATTTTTTTTTAATCTGTGTACTTTTCCCAGAAATAACTGTCTCGTCAAAAGAAATCTTTTTTCCATGGCCATAGCTCACCCAGACTGGCCACACTGCCTTGGACCTAACTCTCCCCTCCCAGTCTAAGAGGTGGTTAGGAACACACGGTCTTAGTTTTGCCAAATGGTAGTTGAATAATGATGTTAAATTATTGCTAAGTCCTGCCCTGGAGCAGGGCTGAGAGTCTCATCTCTGGCCGGTCTAATGTTGGCATCTCCTCTTCCTCCTTTTAGTTATGAAATTTTCATTATTAGCCAAAATGTTTTTTTTAATAGGTAGTAGCATGCACATGGTAAGAAAAAAAAATCCAAACAAATCAATACGGTACACAGTGAAAGTAATCTCCATCCCGTATCTGCACCTCAGTCTCCCGGTGCCTCTCCCCAGAAGCAACCACTTTATTAGTGTCTTGAGTGCTCTCCCCACAAATGGTAGCCTTCTATACACTACTGTATACTTTTTTATTTAAGTACATATTGGTGATATTTAAATTTGTTGCCTATATTTTGCTACATTCTACAAATTGCTGCAATAAATATCAATGTTTTTGTGCAAATATATCTATACAACTTTTAGAAATGGAATTGTAAGATCAAAAAGAAGCATTTTAAAATTTGATAGATACTATAAAATCCTCTTAGCAAGTTCTACTAATTTGCAATCTGTACCATGTCTTGCCTCTTTAAATGCACTGGGCTCTGACCCTTCTTCCTGCCTACCTCTTATGCCCAGGCCCCAGCCGCCTGCCCCTGCAGCCCTGGGCCTCAGGAACGAGAGAAGGGGGAGAGGAGGAACTGGACGATGCCTCCCACGGCCGTGGCCCTGAAGCCTGTGTTGCAGCAGAGCCGGGAAGCAAGGGACGAGCTGCCTGGCGTCCCACCTGGTCTCTGCAGCTCCTCCCCAGACCTGAGCCTCCTGCTGGAGCCCCCTTTCCAGAACCAGCATTCCTTCCAGCCCCTGGAGCCAAAGCCAGATCTCACATCATCCTCAGGTAACTGGGACAGGCGTCTTTGGGACCCCTTAATGCACTACTTGGACCCTCTTCCCTCGCTCTTTTCTGCCTGGGACTTGAGTATTTAGATGTCTGAGTGACCTTAGGTTGTAAGGAGTAGAAATCTACTCAAGTTGGTTTGAATAAAGGCAGTGAGAGCTCATGGAAATGTGATGTAGTGGGGCCAATGGGACCTGGCGTTGGACCCAGCAGCGCTGTCAGGGGCTGAGGCGGCTGCTCTTCCTCCCTGTGGGCTCACATGGGCTTTGACTGCCTCTCCCTGCACATCTGCTTTTCTCTCGGTAGACCAGCACTTCCTCTATTCAGGATTTTAGCTCTCATAACTTTAGCTTGAACATGGATTTGACCAGCCAAGACGCTAGATAACCTTATAGAAACAACAGTGTCTGTTTCGTAGGTCCAGTTTAAAGAGATGTAATCTGCCCTGACTGGTTTGGCTCAGTGGATAGAGCATTGGCCTGTGGACTGAAAGGTCCCAGGTTCGATTCCGGTCAAGGGCATGTACATTGGTTGCGGGCACATCCCCAGCGGGGGTTGTGCAAGAGGCAGCTGATCGATGTTTCTCTCTCATTGATGTTTCTGACTCTATCCCTCTCCCTTCCTCTCTGTAAAAATATCAATAAAAATGTATTTTAAGCCAAGACCAGTTTGGCTCAATGGATAGAGCGTTGGCTTGGGGACTGAAGGGTCCCGGGTTCGATTCCGGTCAAGGGCATGTACCTTGGTTGCGGGCATATCCCCGGTGGGGGGTGTGCAAGAGGCGGCTGATCGATGTCTCTCTCTCATCGATGTTTCTAACTCTCTATATCTCTCTCCCTTCCTCTCTGTTCAAAATCAATAAAAATATATATATATTTTTTAAAAAATGTATTTTTAAAAAATAAAAATAAAAATAAATAAATAAAGAGATGTAATCTGATGGATTGGACAACCTTGGGAGTGTGCAACTTGGGCGGATGTGGTGCTCTGTGTGGTGCAAACATGACAACCAGGTCGAGTTAAGAACGAGGGATGCCCTGGCCAGAGTGGCTCATTTGGTTGGAGTGTTGCCCGGTGCCCCAAAAGGTCTCAGATTCAATTTCCGGTCAGGGCACATAACCCAGGCTATGGGTTTGACTCCTGGTTGAGGTGTGTGCAGGAGGTGGTCGATCAGTGTTTCTCACATCGATGTTTCTCACATCAGTGTTCCCCCTGAATATTAGTTTCAGTTCTGTAATAGTTTGGGGTGGTACTAGAGGCCTGATGGCATGAAATTCGTGCGATGGGCTCGGCCCTCACAGCCAGGGGGCCTGCCTCAGCCCTTGAAGCCCCAGCTTTGTTCGGAAGGTTGTCCAGAAGGACATCAGGAAGTTCGTTCGGCTGTCCAGTCTAATATGCTTTTATTATTATAGATTTGTTTATTTAGAGTTTGAGTACTGCAGCTTTCCCCTTTCATCTGCACTTCTTAGAATTCAGCTGATTCATCTCTCAGTCCCTTATAACCCTTTCCTCCAGTTACTTTAATTTTTCGTTATCTCCTCCTTGCTACAATGTCCCTCTTATGTATAATAGGCCTCTATTGGGGGGGCATTTGGTGAGCTGAGTTGTGGAGGAACCCCTGCCCCTACAACATACACATGTGTACGTGTGCATGTGCACATGTCTCATTTTACAGATGGGGCCTTCTCCTCTGCAGTTGGAGCCTTCCATCCCGATCACAGAGCAGAACGGCCATTCCCTGAGGAAGACCCTGGAGCAGAGGGCGATGGCTTCCTGAAGCAAGGGCTGCCTCCCCCGTCTCAGCTGGAGGGCCTCAAGCATTTTTTGCAACAGGTAAGAGAGGGCCCCCTCATCCCACCTTTTTTCTTCTTCTTTCTTCCTCATTTCCTTTTTCTACTCTAGGAGTCCAGGGCGGGCTTCATCTCCCTTTCTGGATTAATACTTTGTCCCCGCTTCTTACTCTCAGTCTTATTCCTGTCTCATCAATCCTCTCTGGAACTTAGTGGCCAACTGTAGTCTTACTTCCCCAGCTTCTGCTTCCCTCAGATACCCGAGTCTCTTTCTTTATTGGTCCTGAGGGAACCTTCCTATCTTGTCCCCAGCTGCTGGAGGCAGGTCCCCAGAACAGTGAGGACCCCTCTGTGGACCTGTTACCCCCTAAGTCTGGTAAGTGCCAGCCTAAAGGAGGCTGGGGCTGGCCTGGAAAGGTGGGGGGGGGGGTTTGTCTGGGAAGGATGTAGGAGCTGGCAAAGGTGATGGAGCCTAATAAAGGCCAGGGGGCAGGACTTCCTCGGCTCTTTAGCCCGTTTCCTGATTCTCTGATCTCTTTCCTTTTGCTAGTTCCCCTGACCGTCCCATCTTGGGAGGAAGCCCCTCACGTGCCACGCCTCCCACCCCCTGTCCATAAAACTAAAGTACCCTTAGCCATGGCGTCTAGTCTTTTCCGGGCCCATGAGCTCCCCTCAACCCATTTACAGAGCAGTGGTCCCAGCAGCGGCTCCCCAGAGAGAGGTACGCAGTCATGGTTTCCTGGGAGACAAACGGGGAGGGGTTGGGTGTGGAGCCAGGACTGGAACAGAGGCCTTTCTGGGTTCCCAGGGCGATGGGATGAGGGCCAGGGAGAGGTCTAGGATGGCCACCATTACTGACTGTCTCTTAGGTGGAGATGGGCTCCCATCCTCGAGGCAGCTGATGGAGATGTCGCAGCTGTTGCGGCTGTACCAGGCCCGGGCCGGGGGCGCACTGCCTGCTGAGGACCTGCTGCTCTACCTGAAGAGGCTGGAACAGAGCGGGTACCAGCGGGAGGGGAGGGAGGCTCAGTGGGTAGAATCTGGACTGTGGGCAGGCAAATGGGTCAGGCAGGGAAGAGAGGGATGTGTGTGTTGTCCTTTTCTGGGGAGGAAAGTGAGGATGAGGTGCACATCAACAGGCTGTTTCTTCCTCTGTCTCTCACTGCTCCCACCTTTCTTCGTCTCTTCCTTTCTGCTTTGTATTTTTTCTTTGCTTCTAAAATGTCTCTTCACAATGTCTTTGTACCTTAAGTTGTTTTTTTTTCTCTTTTATTGTATTTTACTGATTTTTTACAGAGAGGAAGAGAGAGGGATAGAGAATTAGAGACATCGATGAGGGAGAATCATCAATCAGCTGCCTCCTGCACACCCCTACCGGGGGATCGAGCCCGCAACCCTGGCACGTGCCCTTGGTGGTAATCGAACCCGGGACCCTTCCGTCCACAGGCCGATGCTCTGTCGATGAGCCAAACTGGCCCGGGCTATTTTTATTCTTAAGAGACAGAGTTGGGGAGTAGTTCCTCTATTCAGCTGGGGAGAGGGGAGGAACTGCTTCCCCATCCTGCCCCCTTGTGTGGCAGGACTGACAGCCGAGGGGAGCAGGTCTCCAGAAGGAACGCAGACTGCCGCCTGGGTGAGATCCCCCGGAAAGAGGTGAGCACAAGCAGACAGAATGACGGGGGTGGAAGGGCTCCCACTCACTCATTCCCAGCTCCACACACTCCCTGGCTGGCCTGTTCTCTGTGGCCTCGCCCAGCCGCTTCCTGCCCGTTTTCGGTAGTGGCCCCTCCCCTTTGCCGAAAGATGCTGGTCCTCTCCCCAGGGAGGTGGGGATGGGAGTGCACAATGCTGACTGTCTCTTCTCTTCCTCCGGCCTCACATTCCCTCCCAGGCTGTCCCTCGACGCCTCGCCGCGGTCCCTAAGACGGAAAAGCCTCCAGCTCGCAAGAAAAGCGGACACCCTGGCCCCGGCAGCGTGCGGAGTCGGGCGGGAATCTGGAGATGAGCCTGCCCTTTCTCCCCTCGGTTGTGCTCTGGTTACTCTTTTAATAAATGCTCCAGAGGCTGTTAGAGTCTGTGACTCAGGAATTGGCAAATGGAGGTTTTGTAGGAAACTATTTTGTAAAGAAACCTCATTTTATTCTGTTGGAGTGTGTTTTTTATATGTCACATTTCTATTTTATATTCTGTGGAAAAGGACAGGACAGTCTCATGGCTAGATGGGAGAAGTTTTAATGAGCTAAGGTTCAATGTTAACGGATAAAACCTACAGAGTGACTAGCTGTGATTGGCAGTGTAATTTTGAATGATTTTTATTTTCTTTCTACATTCCTGTGTTTTCCAACTTTTCTAAAACAAGTATGTATTATTCATCAGAACAAACAAACTTTTAATAAAATAATAAGTTATGGAAAGAGTTTGAGTAAAAAACTGATTGTTGGAGAGAGAGAGATTTTTCTTTCAGGAGCAGATAATTATTTTAAGATTGTAACTTTTTAAAAGAATTGAAAAGGAGGAAGGGAGAGGGGGTGCAGAAAGGAGAGGGAAGGAGAGAGAGAGAAACATCAATGGGTTGCTTCCTGTATACTCCATCAACCCTCAACCTAGGTATGTGCCCTGACTGGGAATCAAACCTACAACTTTTTGGTGAATGGGATGATACTTCAACCAATGAAGCCGCCTCGTGAGCATTCTTAGTGACAGAATCTACTAGAGTCTGTGAGGCCCTTGTTTGCTCCTGAATTATTCGGTTAGGATAATCCAAAATAGATATAATAGGATATAGACTCAAATAGCATTTCATATTACTGAAGGTTTAGGTCTTATTTTCTCCCATCTAAAAAGTAACTTCTTAGACCTAGCCGGTTTGGGTCAGTGAATAGAGCGTTGGCCTGCAAACTGAAAGGTCCCAGGTTCGATTCCGGTCCAGGGAACATGCGTGGGTTGTGAGCTTGATCCCCAGTGGGGGACTTGTACAAGGCAGCCGATTAATGATTCTCTCTCATCAATGTTTCTATCTCTCTCTTCCTCCTCCTTCCTCTCTGAAACCAATAAAAATATTTTAAAATATTATTTAAAAAAAATAAAAAGTAACTTCCTAGCCCCTGGGACAGGGAAAAAGGAAGAAAAGATAAACACACCTGACCAACAGGTGCATTGGTACTCCTGCCCCAACTCTGACCAGGACAGCGTGGTCATCAGTCTCACTCAGGACTGCTCTCCTGGCAAAGAGGAGTAGCACTTGCAGAGGAGTAGCACTCAGCTCCAGGGGCTTTCCAAGCTGCCTCTTGCCCACCTATGGAAATGTTTGCTTTTCTGTTTTTACCTCAAATACATAAAATTCATTTGTCCAAATTCTGTGACTTATGACACAGTATCATTTTTGGTAGCAGAGGGTTTTATACCATTTTTTAAAAACTGGTAAGATGAATAACTAGGCTTACCTCATTATCTCTTGGATTCCAACTTGCCACCATCAGTCAGCATGCCCTACATTTTTCTTAACATTAAAGACAGTCAGGAGAATATTTTCCAGCTCTCCAGAACAAAATCAGAAAAGGGCACAGTGCTGACTTAACCATTTTGTGAGCTAATTATTTTGCTTTTTTGAAAATATGCTATACCCACATTAAAAGTCTGCTTCTTCACCAAATACCACCAAGGAGGTTGGGAAAGAGGAGAAAACCCACAGTTAAGCAGCCCTCCATTTTTCCTCATATAATTAATTGTCTTGGGAATATTCTGAGAGAAGAATTAACATTTTTGGAGCTCTATAAAAACCCACATTTAGATAAGTGGGTGCATCGATTAAGGCCAAGTTTTCATTGGCATTGACGGTATGATATGGGACTTTGCCTCCTGAGGACTCCCATAGCTACTCGGTATTGGTTCTGGTGGTTCTGGTGGTAGAATATATTAAGGTAAAGGCTAAGCTGTTATAACAAAGGAACCCAATGGTCCAGTGGATTTTGGGCCAAGTTTATTTATCCAGAGCAGTGGGTGGTCCTGCTGCAAATGATCACCTAGGTCTCAGGTTCCTTGCATCTTGTTCTGCCATCCCCTAAATCAGTATTATTATTTGTGTGGCTGAAGCAAGATCATTGTCACGTGGGACTCTCCACTGGCAAGAAGGGAAGAGAGCTGTGTCCAATGTCGTAAGACCCACACTTGGAAATACCACACATCAATTTTGTTTCATGGCAAGACCTTGGTCACATGGCCATTTCTACTCGGAAATGTGGCCTTGGTGGCTGCTGTGTATGCAGCTATTACTCCATTACTGTACAAGATCTAAGGAAGAAGTAAGAGTGGATTTGGGTGGACAACTAGCAATCAGTATTGACTGTGCAGATAATGGAAAAATGCACCAGACCATATAAATCACCCAACTATGTCAGGTGTTGCTCAGACATGGAGTAATAGAACCTCTACTGGTGAGGCCCAGGAGAGGAAAGGAGATCACTTTGGGAAATATTTTTGCATTAAATAGGAAATGTGATGATGTCTACACCTTGGAGTGCAGTGACTCTGTCCCTAAGGAGATGCCCTAGAAAAACTTGCCTGTGTGTGCACCAGGAGACAAGTACAAGAAAGTCATAGCAAAACCTGCAAACAGCCTGGCCGGGCATAGCTCAGTGACTGAGTGACAACCTAAGAACCTGGAGGTCACGGTTCAATTCCTGGTCAGGGCGCATGCCTGGGTTGCAAGCTCGATTCCCCATGTGGGGTGTGCAGGAGGCAGCCGATCAATGAATCTCTCCCATCATTGATGTTCTTCTCTCTCCTTTCTGAAATCAATTTAAAAAAACACACCCTGCAAACAAAATGGATGAGCTGAAGTTATATACATTAATATGGATAAACATAGAAACAAGGTTGAGTGGGAAAAGCATATTGTAGAAGAAAGTATCTGGAACGCTGTTTATATAAAATTTGGACACAAGTACAGCGCATGTGGGAAGCCGCCTATTGTCTTCACTGGCAAGGCGCCCGGAAGGCTGGTGACCTTTGAGCACTGGCAAAGGTCAGAGCTAGGCACCCCTGCTTAGTTGAGATAATGGTAGCAGAAGCAACTTCCCTACCAGACAGCCATGTAAATCCTTACTGAGAAGATAGTCTGTCTGATACTGGAATTTGCCTGCCTAAGGGCTATAGGTTGTATCCCAAATTGAATAAAGGGATGGCAAGTCCAGAGCCGAAGCAGAGTCCTCCTGGGCTCCTGCCTGGTCCCCCAATTTCCAAATTATTATTTCTTGTCTCATCTCTTTCATTTGCGTGCGGCCCCTTCTCCGGATCCCAAACCCTGAACCAGGCGGGACGTGGGCCTTCACAAGCACAGGCCAGCCCAGCACGGGAGGGGGGCCCTCGCAGGGGCACCCTGACTCAGTGTTGGAGGTGATTGGTTGCCTTCTGCGTGAGCCTCAACCAGGGCCCAGGCTAGGGAGTGTGACGTGCAGACTTCGTGATCCCCAAGGACCACCAGGGAGCCAAGTCCGATGCAATAGCAGAAAGCCTGAATTCCATGCCAGCATGGGCTCTGTCCCACTCACTCGGACATTGGCGTGGCCTAAGAGCACAGGCTTCAACAGGTCAAGGGGTTTTATAGGGGTGGTGATGTCACTGCTTTGGCTGACCCTGATTGGCTGGGTGAGGGCCAGGGTTCAGTCACACAAAATGGAGGATAGTGCCGCCCTGCCCCACAGTACAAAATGGAGTCAGGAGTTAGCCTGGCCCCACCCTCCCGGGAGGAGCCTGCAGCCAAGGTACTTGCCCTGGGTGGTAACTGAACAATGGTAGCTGAAGCAACTTCCCCACCAGACAGCCATGTAAATCCTCACTGAGAAGATAGTCTTGGTTCGTGGGCTGATGCTCCAGCTACTGAGCCAAACAGGCCGGGGCATCAGTGATCCTGGATGTTCCCTGGCTTGTAGACACATCAGTCCAATCTCTGCCTCTGCTGTCACACAGTGTTTTCTCTGTCCCCCTGTGTCTTCACCTGGCCTTTTCATAAGGACATCAAACATTGGATTTGGGGTTCACCTCAATCCAGTATGACCTGATCTCAACTGATTGCTTCTGGAAAGACCCTGTTTTCATAAGGTCACATTCAGAGGTACTGGGGATAGGACTCAACATATCTTTTTTGGGGAGATACAGCTCAGTCCATAATAACCCACTAACAACACACCTAGCATCCATCTCTTATTTATTTATTTATTTATTTATTTATTTATTTATTTATTTATTTTAACACCATTCTCTACTAAAAAGGAACTAGAGCTCCTTCAAGAAATGGCTGATTCCAGGTCTGGAGCTGGGAAAGTACAAGATTAACTTAGAAGTCATGAGATAAACAAAAGCAATTTGCTCAGCCTAGCTGGTTTGGCTCAGTGGACAGTGTGTTGGCTTGTGGACTACAGAGTCCGGGTTCGATTCTGGTCAAGGGCACATGCCTTGGGTTTCAGGCTCAATCCCCAGTGTGGGGCATGCAGGAGGCGGCCAATCAGTGATTCTCTCTTATCATTGATAATTCTCTCTCTCTCCCCCTCTCCCTTCCTCTCTTAAATCAATGAAGAAATACATGTTTTTTAAAAAGTGATATGTTCATACCCCACAAAATGCCATTTTTGCAGCATCAAATATCTAAGGAGAAATCTAATAAAAGAGAAGCAAAACTTCTATAGAGGAAAACCCAACCAGGGCCAAAGCAAATGTGATACTGTTTAGGAATACCTACATGATGTGATAGAACTAAAAAGAACAGCAAGGACACAAAACACACCAGACTCAGGATATGGCCCTGGGGTGGGGGGAAGGTGCTGTGAGGGGAGGACACCGGGGGCTTTATGTTGCAGGTGATCTCCCATTTCTTCAGCGGCTGGTGATTACGGTGTTTGTTACTGTGCTTTATAATTTATGCAGATTACATACATTTTTCTTGTATATCAAATATTTCACAGTAAGGGAGAAAATACATATATTATGGCATTTAAATTAAAAAAATAAACTAAACATAACTGTATATGTAAAACTATGTGTGAATATACATGTTGATAAAGCGCATAGAGTAAGGACTAGAAAGATTCCCACTGACGAAAACAAAATGCTTTCGGCAACCTAATGTTGAGAATGTGACATTTTTATGAAGTTACTGTCAAGGGAGAATAGGAAGCGAGTGTGTATGCCCGCTCAGGGGAAAGGTGCTACTGTCAAGTAACAGGAAGTTGGGGCTGTGCAAAAGCCTAGACAACTTTTGACATCAAAGTAAGAGAGGGCAGCCGAAACCGGTTTAGCTCAGTGGATAGAGCGTTAGCCTGCGGACTGAAAGGTCCCAGGTTTGATTCCGGTCAAGGGCATGTACCTTGGTTGCGGGCACATCCCCAGTGGGGGGTGTGCAAGAGGCAGCTGATCGATGATTCTCTCTCATCGATGTTTCTAACTCTCTATCCCTCTCTCTTCCTCTCTGTAAAAAATCAATAAAATATATTAAAAAAAAAAAAAAAAGTAAGAGAGGGCAGATTTAGGAATGAGGGAAGATAAAAATGACTGTCATTTGAAAAGCACCTTAATGCTCAATACAGTTCATGCTCTTTTTTAAAAAAAATATTTTTAATTGATTTCAGAGAGGAAGGAAGAGAGAGATACCCATGATGAGAGAGAATCATGGGTCAGCTGCCTCCTGCAAGTCCCCCACTGGGGTTCAATCCCACAACACAACCCGGGCATGTGCCCTTGACCAGAATCGAACCTGGGACCTTTCGGCCCACTGGCTGATGCTCTCTCCACTGGGCCAAACTGGCTAGGGCTGTCATTCAGGTTCTTTACAAAGCTTCAAATGATCACATCAGTAGCATCTTAAAGAGTGTAGTCCTTTTTATATTGGTACAAAGAAAGCATTACATTTAAAATGTAATGTAAATGCTTGAAATATACTGCAATTTTTGCAATTCCTTTGCCATTATTTAGCTATACCCAGGACTTTAAAACAATTTTTAAAGGGCCTGCCCGGGGAACTCGGTTGCTTACAGCGTTTTCATTGCCAAGGTTGTGGGTTTGATCCCCAATCAGGACACACAAGAAGCAACCAATGCCTGGCCTGTGTGGCTCAGTGGTTGAGTGTCGACCCAAGAACCAGGAGGTCAATGTCTGATTCAGGTCAGGGTACATGCCTAGATTGTGGGCATGATCCCCAGTGGGGGGCTTACAGGAGGCAGCCGATGGCTCCATCGATGAATTCTCTCATCATTGATGTTTCTATCTCTCCCTCTCCCTTCCACTCTCTGAAATCGATAAAAACATTTTTTAAAAAATTAACCAATAAACGCAACAAATAGTTCAAGTTCTTCTTTTAAAAAAAAATGTTTCTTTCTCTCCCTCTCTCTCCCTAAAATCAATAATTTTTTTTTAAAAAAGGCCTGAGCCTCTCTTATCTTCTAAATTGTTCCCATTAGAAGTTCTATTTTCCATTGCACCACTTTTTACTTTTGCATTTTATTTTTACCATTTTATTTTTACATGGGTTTTCTTTTAAAATTACAATGTGGTAATAATACCTGGTGGTGAAGCGCTGGTGAACAAACTGTCCTGCATCCGCGCTGCGATGGCGTCAGCAGGCTCTGCGCCCGAAGCCAGGACTCCCAGCCGCGCTCGGCCTCCGCACTGGCGGCTGCGGTCCTGCCGCGGGAAGTCCGTGTTGCTGATGTTGACAACTTATCTCCCCCGCCTTTTGGGGTGACCGGGGAAGAACGGCCACAGCCATAAACTGAGTGTGAGTGTGCAGCAGTGTACGCAGACCCCTTTCGTGTGGGGTGGGGGGTCTTTGGTGAAGGTAAGCATGGGGCATGAATACTTATAGACTGGATTAGTCAGGATTCTTCAAAGAAACAGAACAACAGGATATGTGTGTGTGTATGTGTGTGTGTATGTATATGTATGGCCTAAGAGCACGGGCTTCAACAGGTCAAAGGTTTCGGGCACATCCCCAGTAAGGGGTGTGCAGAAGGCAGCTGATTGATGTTTCTCTCTCATCGATGTTTCTAGCTCTCTATCCCTCTCTCTTCTTCTCTCTAAAAAAAAAAAAAACAAAACACAAAAAAAAACCCAAGGATGATTTAATAGAGGGGCTGAACCAGAACCTGACATATATATATATATATATGAGAGAGAGAGAGAGAGAGAGAGGGAGAGGAGAGAGAGAGAGAGAGAGAGAGAGAGAGAGAGAGGGAGAGAGGGAGAGAGAGAGAGG